>NC_066581.1:399818548-400441048 GCF_024323335.1 Lathyrus oleraceus | reverse complement strand
TTGAAGCTCAGCTTGATCAGTGCACAGCCAAATTCATCTATCAATCAGAAAAGTCGACTGTGGTCAACTGTGCTTGATTTTATGGATTTGGAGGTGGGAGAGAGTTGGATACACTTAATTCATGTTGAAACAAGTTTCATTTGACATTTTAAACATCAAGAATAAAGAAAATAAAGTCAGGAGAAAAGTTGCCAAAAATAGAAAGTGACTGGTAATGAAAGTTTCCAAAAATGGAAAGTTTTTCACTACAAAATTACATGTCCAAAAATGCTTCAAATGAAATTTTGTTCAACATAAAAGTTGTAGATATTGCTCTCACCTTTCCAAAAAGTCCAAGAACTTGAAATTCTCATGTGTGGTTGACAAGATATGGTCCATTCATTTTCCAAAAATGCCTAAAATCAAAGTGGCATAACTTTCACATGGAATGTCCAATTTGGGTGATCTTTCTTTGATGCATGATCTTGTAAAATCCATAACTAGTTCATTCTTGTCCAATTTTTGTGAGGTTTTTTTCACCATGCTCCTTGTAGTGTGTAGAATTTAATGGTGATTTTTGTGATTTTTGTGCACGGGTAAAAAATTAAAATGCCTAGGGTTTGCTTGGTAGTGTCACATTTGCACATGCTTTGCCATATCTTTCATAAAATGATGATGCTTTCAAAGAAATGGATGAAATTTTTTGTGCATATTCTGGACACTTTGCTGGTGATTTTAATGTAGAGTTTGTGGTTTTTGGATACCTGGTTGTTGAGATATGAATTTTTGAATAGAGGTGTGACAATTTGTGTCACACCAAGCATTGTGAACTTCATGATTTTATTTGATGTGCTTAGGGATGTTAGATTGAGCCAATTTTTTGCATGATTGAGCATATTTATGTTGAGATGACATGTGAATGTTTCTGGATTTATTGATGGCATTTCCTATTTGATTGGAATTTTTCCTTCTGTTTGGTCATTTTGTTGATTCCATGTGACACATGTTACCATTTGCTTTGTGCAATTCTGATCATTGATTGTATGAGTGTGAAATTTGGTATGAGCATTGTAGACACATTATAGGTCATTGTGGTTTTGATCCCATTCATTTATCATGTATTGTCACTGATTTATGATTTTTGGAAGTTGATAATTGTTTGGATGCCTTGTGTTGGCTTGTTTGAACTTGTCTGAACTTCTTGATTTTCATTGACCTACTTCCTTTTGTCCAATTGAGCTGAAATTTGACATGCTATCCATTGAATGTGTTCTGTTTAGACTTGAATTTTTGTGGAATTAATTGAATTGTTTTGATATGCTTTTGGTTGATATAGTTCTGTTTGGTCTTTTGAAGTTGCAAATTGCATGTTTGATACTATTTTGTGCATAAAATGATGATGGTGATTGATTTGAGCATGGGACCAATTGCATTTGCTTTTAAATTGTTTGATTGTGGTTTTGGATAATTTTCACTTGCTGTTTTGGATTTTTCATCTCCTTTGGACCCTAGGCTTGGCCTAGTGGTCTTGTTTCTCATGTTTGGTTTGGATTTTCAGGTTGAGATGCAAAAGGCTTAAGGAGAAAAAAATTCAAGTTAATTAAATTGAGTTTGTTTGATGTTGTAAACTAACTTGTTTTGTGTTGTAGGGTTTGATGCTTGAGTTTGAGCTCATGGCTTGCACTTGTGTGCATTAACTTGTGTTTGACTGTACAGATTAACTGTTTGACTTTTGTTGTTTACTGTTGGTTTGTCTGGTATACTGACTGTACTTGATTGATTCCAGGTACCATAGTCGCTTTAGTTCTTTAAGAACTTGCTGTGCTGCTGCTTGGTTGTATAAACCAGTTGAGGTAGACTCTCTTGTCTCCATGTAGTCTGGAAGACCTGGCTTGTTATTTAGCCAGGCAACTGTCTGAAGTCCTCCTTAAGAGGCGATGTTTGTGATTGTTTACTTTTGTCCCTAAGCAGGTAAAGACCTCTATGAGGCAATTGGAGGAACCCAAGGGATATGCAATCTATCCCCCGCTATTCTTGTTGAGTCGTCCCTCTGCTCACACCACTGTGTTGATGCATTGGGACATTAACCCAAGATCTTGTGCTGTTGCACAGTTGAGTCAGAGTCTTGAGTGTAGAAGGGTTCCTCCTTTCTGAACCCACGCTCCTTTGTCTGAAGCTCTCCCTGGCCAGGGATAAGAGCTGTGAAGTCTAATCTTCACTCACCTTTCATCTGCTTCACCCTGACTCTCAATGTCAGGGTTAAGAGCGAACACTACCCTGTACAGTTGACTTGCTTCGGCAGTCCACCCTTGTTTGAGCCTCACTTGACTGGATATAGTGTGTGCTATGTGAAATGTTTGTTTTATTTTGATTGATGTTCGCATGCTTGCTTTCTTCCTGGATAGGATTAGCTTGCTGTTGTGCAAGTAGGTAGAAACCATAACATAGGGCAATGATGCATGATAACACTAGGCTCGAGTACAGCTCCCTAGTAGTGTGTCTCCCTTAGTTTCTGGCTAGAATCTTTTTCCCGTTCAGGGGAACTACGTCGCCCTGATCCTCATACCAGATGAGGTACGTAGGCAGGAGACCGTGCGAGGTCTCTCCGGGCACCTTTTTTTCTTTTTTGTGTGTGTTTGCTTAACAGCTGCTAGGCTCGAGTTCCCGACTCCCTAGTAGCTTGTTGTTTGTTCCCTCTTGTGTGTCAGGATATGGATGTAAGCCCAGCGATTGGCTGTCCGTATCCTGATTGTGTTTGTTTGGTTCGGAAGCCGATGTAAGTCCAGCGATTGGCGTTCGGGTTCCAGGTTTGCCTGTGTTTGTGTGTGTCTTGTTTGGAGTGCGTGAGCCGAACTACGGCAGCTCTGATTCTCGTTCCAGACGAGATACGTAGGCATAGGACGCGATGTCCTAGCGAGCCCTCTCCTTTTTTACCCCACCTGTGTTGTCTTCGGTGTGTGTGTGTGATGTTTGTTTAGCAACCCTTTTCTTTCTTTTAGAGCGTGGATCCCGTCGAGTACGACGGACGTGAGGGGTGCTAATACCTTCCCCTTGCGTAACCGACTCCCGCACCCTTTCTCTTTGGTCGCGAGACCATGCTTTTCCCAGGTTTACTCTGAGCGTTTCCTTTCCCTCTTTTGGGATAAATAACGCACGGTGGCGGCTCTGTGTTGTTTTTGTTTCAGCCCGCCGGTTGTTTTCACGGATGCGACAAATGTCTGCTTCTAAGTTGAAAGAGTTGAAGAGTCAACTTGAAGACTTACTCGAGAAGAAGTTTATTCGTCCTAGTGTGTCGCCGTGGGGTGCACCTGTGCTATTAGTAAAGAAGAAGGAAGGTTCTATGAGATTATGTGTTGATTATAGACAACTGAACAAAGTGACGATTAAGAACAAGTATCCACTTCCGAGGATTGACGATTTGATGGATCAGCTGGTTGGAGCTTGTGTGTTTAGCAAAATTGATTTGAGGTCTGGGTATCATCAGATTCGTGTAAAAGCTGAGGACATTCAGAAGACTGCTTTTAGGACAAGGTACGGTCACTACGAGTACTCCGTGATGCCTTTTGGGGTGACGAATGCACCTGGTGTATTTATGGAGTATATGAATAGAATCTTTCATGATTATCTGGATAAGTTTGTAGTTGTGTTCATCGATGATATATTGATTTATTCCAAAGGCGAAGAGGATCATGCAGAGCATTTGAAGGTTGTGTTATCGGTGTTGAAAGAGAGGAAGTTGTTTGCTAAACTCTCTAAATGTGAATTTTGGTTGAGTAAAGTAAGTTTTCTTGGACATGTGATTTCGAGCGGTGGGATTTCTGTGGATCCTACGAAGATCGAAGTTGTATCTCAGTGGGAAGCTCCTAAGTCTGTTGCTGAGATTCGAAGTTTCTTTGGTTTGGCTGGTTATTATAGGAAGTTCATTGAGGGATTTTCTAAGTTGTTGTTACCGTTGACGCAGTTGACTAGGAAGGGTCAAGCTTTCATTTGGACTTCACAGTGTGAAGCGAATTTTCAAGAGCTTAAGAGAAGATTGACTACGGCTCCTATTTTGATTTTACCGGATCCGTTAGAGATCTTCGTAGTGTATTGCGATGCTTCCTTGTTGGGTTTGGGAGGTGTTCTGATGCAAAAAGGGCAAGTGGTAGCTTATGCTTCAAGGCAACTCAAAGTTCATGAGAAGAATTATCCGATGCATGATTTAGAGTTGGCCGCCGTTGTGTTTGTACTGAAGCTTTGGAGACATTACTTGTTTGGATCGAGGTTTGATGTGTTTAGTGATCACAAGAGTTTGAAGTACTTGTTCGATCAGAAAGAATTAAATATGAGGCAAAGGAGATGGTTGGAATTCTTGAAGGATTATGATTTTGGTTTGAATTATCATCCTGGGAAGCCGAATGTTGTAGTCGATGCATTGAGTAGGAAGTCATTGCATATGTCTATATTGATGATGCGAGAGTTTGAATTGTTGGAGCAATTTAGAGATTTGAGTTTGGTTTGTGAAGCGACGTCTTCGTGTGTTAAGCTTGGGATGTTGAAGCTTACGTGTGGCATTCTTGACGAGATTAAAGAAGGTCAGAAGTCAGATTGAAGTTAGTCGATGTTATGACATTGATTAACCAAGGTAAAGGTGGTGACTTTCGGATTGATGAGAACGGTATCATGAGATGTCATGATCGAGTTTGTGTTCCGGGTGTTATGGAGTTGAGAAAGAGGATTCTTGAGGAAGGGCATAGAAGTGGTCTGAGTATTCATCCTGGTGCTACTAAGATGTATCAAGACTTGAAGAAGATGTTTTGGTGGCAAGGTATGAAGAAGGATGTAGCGAAATTTGTGTATTCATGTTTGACTTGTCAAAAGTCAAAGATTGAACATCAAAAGCCGTCTGGTTTGATGCAATCATTATCTATTCCCGGGTGGAAGTGGGATAGTATCTCTATGGATTTTGTTTCGGGTTTGCCGAGAACATCGAGTAATTGTGAGGCGATTTGGGTCGTTGTGGACAGACTGACGAAATGTGCCCATTTTATTCCAATGAGAATGGATTATTCGATGGAGAGACTTGCTAAGTTGTACATCGAGAGGATTGTGTGGTTGCATGGTATACCGTCGAGTATTGTTTCGGATAGAGATCCGAGGTTCACTTCGAGATTTTGGGAAGGTTTGCAAAGTGCTTTAGGTACGAAGTTGCGTTTGAGTTCAGCATATCATCCGCAAACTGATGGTCAAACGGAGAGGACTATTCAGTCACTTGAAGATCTTTTGAGGTCTTGTGTTTTGGAACAAGGAGGAAATTGGGATAGTTTCTTGCCTCTAATCGAGTTTACATATAATAATAGTTTCCATTCGAGTATTGGAATGGCACCTTTTGAAGCTCTTTATGGCAAAAGGTGTAGAACTCCTTTATGTTGGTACGAATCGGGAGAGAGTACTGTGGTTGGACCCGAGTTGATTCAAGAGACTACAGATAAGATTAAGATGATTCAAGGGAAGATGAAGGCTTCTCAGAGTCGTCAAAAGAGTTACCATGATAAGAGAAGGAAAGCTCTTGAGTTTGAGAAAGACGAGCATGTGTTTCTTCGAGTTACGCCAATAACGGGTGTTGGTAGAGCTTTGAAGTCGCGTAAGTTGACGCCGCGTTTCATTGGTCCTTATCAGATTTCCGAGAGGATAGGAGAAGTGGCATATCGGATTGCATTACCACCATCACTTTCTAATCTTCACGATGTGTTCCATGTGTCTCAATTGAGGAAGTACATTGCGGATTCATCGCATGTCGTTCAATTAGATGATGTACAAGTACGGGATAATTTGACGATTGATACATCACCTATGCGGATTGAAGATCGAGAAGTGAAGAAGCTTCGTGGTAAGGAGATTGCTTTGGTAAAAGTGATATGGGGCGGAGTCACCAATGGGAATACTACGTGGGAACTCGAGGATAAGATGAAGGAATCATATCCGGAGTTGTTCGTTTGAGATAAATTTTCGAGGACGAAAATCTTTTAAGTGGGGGAGAGTTGTAACAGCCCATTTTTTTTAGTATTTAATTATTATACTATTATTATTATATTTTAATTTAATTATGTGGAGTGATAATTAAATAATTGAATTAATTAATTAAATTAGTGTGCATAGTGAGTGGATAATTATTGGAATTTAAATATTAGGTATTTTGGGCCTAGTGATTAAATTAGATGATTTAAGCCAACTAGAATACCATTATAAATAGTAAGAGTGAAGGGAGTGAGAATCATAATTCACTTGAGCACTGAAGGCAATAGAGAAAGAGGAGAGGGAACGTAAAGAGGAGTTAAGGTTTCCATCAGAGTTACAAGGTAAGGGGGAAATCCTTATCATTGTGGGTTAGCATGATTGGGTCAATGGGTAGGAACATGATTTAGGTTGAAATCCTTAATTGGCATGAATTGGAATTATTAGGTTTTGATAAATACCCTTGACTTGTGATGAATAAATTATGTTAAAACTGTGAATGAATCTATATTTGGATGAGTCGTAATTTTCTGAACGTGTAGCTTTTTACGGAATCGAAATCGGAGGTCCGGAAGTCCTCCAACGGTGAAAAATGCGGGTAATTCTGCATTCTGTTCGTTGTTAGCGCAGGAACAGCTTTCTGTTTTGCGTTAACCGGTTAACCCAGGGCGTTAACCGGTTAACACTGTTATGATAATTAAAAAAATTAATTTCTGTCTTGCGTTAACCGGTTAACCCAGGGCGTTAACCGGTTAACACTATTATAATTTGCCAAAAGCGCATTCTGTTTTGCGTTAACTGATTAACCCAGGGCGTTAACCGGTTAACATTGTTTGAAAAGTGAAAAATTGATATTTAAATATTGTGTACGTTTTGGAATGGAATTATGTGTACATATTTGATGATTGACCTATATTGGTGAATAATATATTGCATGAATGTGTATGTATGCCATCATTGAATTGTGAAAGGTTTATGATTATGAATGTGTATATGTACCAATTGTGAGTTATGGTGATATGTGGGACGTTAAGACGGTATAGGAGGTCTTAATTGCATATGTGTTGGTATGTGTGCATTCATTCATAGCATGGTCAAGCGGTGATCCTTTATTGGAAACAGACGTAGCAGACGTTGATTCTTGATTGGAATCAGGCGTAGTATTAAGCGGTGATCCTTAATTGGAAACAGACGTAGCAGACTTTAATCCTTGATTGGGATTAGGCGTAGTATTAAGCGGTGATCCTTCATTGGAAACAGACGTAGGCTTTGGTCTTGTCCGGATCTGAAGCGTGGCTTGGATTCTAGATATTGAATCGGAAAGCGGTGAAACTTTGAGTTCACATTGCGGTACCACATGCATAGAGTCACATTGTCTTGCATTGAGTCGTCTATAGTTATGTGATCATTGAATGTGTGTATTGATGTGAGTGTGATGTATGTTTGAAATATGTGGAATGATTGTCTGTTAATATCTTTGATATAATTTTACAAAGTGTGATGAATTCTCGAATTGTGTTTTAATTCATTGTACCTTATTATGCTATTTCGTAATGATTTGGAATTCTCACCCTTTCTGTTTGAATGTTACCTTTACATGGGTATCGTGCAGATACTACAGAGTAGTATTGCTGGAGTAGGTGGACGGTAGCTCGCTCAAGATTAACTGAAGAGTTTCCGTATTTAGTTTGAATTGGTAATGAGTCAATGCTCTGGTCATGTAACACTGGGTAGATTAGCGATGTTGAACTCGTATCTTATTTTGATATGCTTTATGTCATAAATTTTTTATTTAATTTGAAGTAGTGACCATGGTATGGGACATGGATCATTTTATGAAATGCATGAGTATTCCTTATTTTCCGCTGCGAACGCATATGTGTGAATATTCATGATGATTGGGATGTGTTACTTTAATTGGCCAGGTGTATTGTTGGTTTTTGAAAAGTTTTAAGTTTCTAAAACGTCGATGTGACGCCCTTTTCTTATATGCATGTTTGTTTACTCTGTTTATATGTTAATTAATTTGGGTAGAAAAAGGGGTGTTACATTGGTTGCTCAAAGGAAAATAACCATTAAGTGTTTGAATGAACGAAACAGAAACAGTATATCATATATACCGTGTTTTGCATCAGGATTACTTATATCATATATATATAACTTGATCGATCTCAATTTCGTAACCTATGGGCCATCGAAGTATCGCTGCTTACCCATACTAACTTCGGATTCCGAAGCATAGTCAACATCAATCATCCAAATCATACACACATGATGCCAAATTTAATTACTCGTTTATTCTCTGATTCATTCTCTTTTTTAATCGTATTAATACAATAAATACATAAAATAAATAGCTATCAGATGCATGGTTTCGTAAGTGGCTCTGATATCACTGAAGGAGAAGAGCGATCCAAAATGCAGCGGAATTTAAAATTTTCTCCTTTAGTGATCCTTACGAATGGGCATGATCAGTGATAGAATCGTTACCTCTTGTGACGATTGTAACCTTTGATGCAGATCTATGGAGCGATCACGAACGTTGAACGATGACAACGCCTCTACTCAGTCCACACGAACGGATTCCTTCAATCTCAATGCTAGCTGCTACGAATGAAGGCTTTTAGTGAGAGAGAGAGAGGGAGAGAGAGAGAGAGAGAGAGAGAAACGAAACTGCAACTACACAAATGCTTCTGCACAAGGGTTCTATTTATAGAACCACTTATGTGGGCTACAAGCTAAAAAGCTCACTTAAGTGTATGTGGCCCATATCTTATAATATGCAAAAATCACTTAAGCGCGTGGTACCTTACCATATTTCGTATTCTACTTAAGTACACCGTACCTTACAATGTTCTACAATTCACTTAAGTGCATCGTACCTTACGGTGTTCCTTAGTTACTCTATCTCTCATCAATCCGTCCTTTTGTGTGTGACCCGGTAGGTTTTCGCGGCATTGGCAATTATATTAAATCACGTATTTAAAATGATAAACAGTGAGCGGTATCTAGCAACACATCACTGCTACCCAAGACACGAAAATGTCATGTGATCTGACAAATCCTTTTGTGATAATACTTATGTGTACAATTACCCTTTTGCCCTTATGTCTATATTGAACACAAGGCATAGACCGTGTCATCTTGTCCAGTTCAATATTGGGCCCATAGACATTTATCCTGTTATGCAGGATGGGCAAATTCCATCTAGGTCACTCATGTCCCTCAGCATGCTTCGTGGAGTACCCATCAATTTTCTTTATGGTCATCTAGTTACGGACAATGTTTGATCAGCAATAAGGCATTCGACTCTACATCTAGGGTCCATAGCGGTTTCAGATCGAAGGGTGGTATACACCATTATCACCATGAGAATAACTTATGACACTTTGCATAACATTCTATATAGTATTCTCATAGTGGGTCAATCCAGTATAAATATTACTCTTAATATTCATACCTATGTTTAAGACTTGATAACTCCGTATCCATGATCCATGAGATGTGATCATCAGTCTATATACATAATAGTCTTAATGCTTTAATGTTATCCCACTTCACAATAAAGCTCGACTACGGATACTTTAAGAATAGTGTCCTTATGTTTAATGTGATCTCATGATTAAGTCACACTTGATAAATTAAAGGAACTAGTTATTCTAGGGACTTTATTAAACAAACATAATAAAGAAAAATCCTTTTATTATTAATAAATAATTCGATACAAGTACCAAAAGTATTGGCCTCTAGGGCTAACACCAACAAATAGATGGAAGGGAAATGTTACTTATTATTCTAGTACCAAAAATCTTACCCTTCTGATTTCCTCCAAATCCTATAGAACCTCCAGGCTTAAGTTCCGGCTCTTGGAACATATAATTTATTCTTGTCATATGTCGAGAGCACCCAAAGTCCAGGTATCATGATCGGGGTCTCAACTTTGTTACTAAGGATATTTATAAGATATATTATTTTGTTTTCAGATATTCACATATTCTTGGGTCATTTATGGTTAGTTTTCAAGAAGGTTTTATCAACCAAGGGTTTCTGTGCAAAATAAGTGTCATGTGTGTGACCATAAGTAAAAGGAGAATACAGAGCTTTTGGTTTTTATCACCATTTCTTTAGGCTTTGATTTTAGCATAGAGCTCTTTGGGGGAACATAACCAATGCCTTTTTTCCCATTTATACTAACTTCATAAATCATGGAATCCATCTTGCTTCTATCCATGTTTCTTGCTAGAAATTTTTGAAAATATGTTTCATATTTCTTTGAAACGAGCCCATAATCCATAGGAGCTTATGAAAGAATTTCCTTCTCAAGTTTTTCACTCTTGCTTTTGAGAGCAGAGTTTTCTTTTTATAAGCTATCAATTCTTTCTTTTAAAATAGTGTTTTATTTTATTAGATCATTAAGGAATCCATAATCAAATACCTGAATATGTTTCATATTCTTGCAATTTTTTTGGAGTTTCTGACTCTTTCTGAGAATTTCAACTAAAGTTAATTCAAGTTCATAACGAGTTAGATGAGAAAATACCTCTTTAGAGTCTGAATCTGATTATGATTATGATCCAGAGGCTTCAGCGCTAGCCATCAATGCCATGTTAGCTTGCTCTTCTTCAGAGTCATCCTCGGAAGAGTAAGAGTCATCATATGTTGCCATTAGCCCTTTCTTATTCTCTCTGAAGAATTTCTTCTTAGTTTTGTCTTTGTTTAGTTTGGGACACACATTTTTGTAGTGACCTGGCTCTTTTCCCTCAAAGTAGATAAACTCTTTGTCAGCTCCAAACTTTTTCTGCCCAGAGATTGACTCAGAGTATCCACATATTCTTCTATAGCCTCTGGACTTATGTTATCTTTGTTTCTAAAGTTGGTTGCCCCTTCTAGATGGTAGAGACAGCTCGTCCTCTTGATTTGAACCTTCTTTAGACTTTTCTTCTTCAGCTTGAAGAGCTTTGGTCTTTTCAGACTTGCCTTTAGACTTTAGAGCCACAGACTTCCCTCTCATTTGGAGCTCATCCTCTTCTAGCTAGATCTCTTGACTCTTTAAAGAGATTACAAGCTCTTCCAAAGTTGTGTTATTCAGATCCTTTGACACCATTAGTGTTGTCACCATTGGCCTCCATTTCTATGGAAGACTTCTAATGATTTTCTTAATATGATCTGCAGTGGTGTAGCCCTTCTTCAAAACTTTTAATCCAGTCACAAAAGTTTGAAATCTTGATAACATATCCTCAATAGTTTCATCTTCTTCCATTTTTAAAGCTTCATATTTTTAGATTAAGACCAATGTCTTAGTTTTCTTAACTTGCTCATTTCCTTCATGAGTCATCTTCAAAGAATCAAGCATAGAATTAGTTGAGTCTTTATTTGTAATCTTTTAATACTCGGTATAAGAAATAGAATTCAACAAGATTTTTATTGATCTATGAAGGTTTTTGTCGTCCTTTTTTTGTTGTTCATCCATCTTGTTTCTTTTAAGATTTACACCTTTGAATTTACAGGATGTGTATAACCATCCATAACTTTATCTCATAGATATGCATCATATCTAAGGAAGAAACTTTCAATGTTATCTTTTCAATAGTCAAACTTTTCTCCATCAAAGATTGAAGGTTTAGCAGAATAATGGTCTTTATCATTGTTGATTGTGGATGTCATATTGCGTTTCTGAAAGTCGGTCTTTTTCTTACACGGTTAAATGTTTGACACAAAAGATTCAATACCAAAACCTAAGCTCTGATGCCAATTAAAGGTACAAGAAACACATGGAAGGGGGGTTGAACTAGGTTTCAGATATGACAATTTTTTACCAAATCAATGACACGAACTACAAAGATAAAAATACACAATGATCTTTATATTGGTTCACTATTAATTAGGTTAATCTAGTCCACTCGCCAAAGTAATTTCGCCCTCTCACAAGGACTTAAACCACTAATCAATCATATTACAAACGCAAAGATCAATTGTCAATGACTTCTCAAGGCTACTGACTAAACTTAGTCCCTTAAGGAAAAACATAAAGACTAATTGTCAATAACTTCTTGAGGTTACAGACTAAACTTGGTCCCTCAAAGAATAACTCAAATTTACAATACAAAGATATGTGTTTACAAGAATGCTTCTTAACAAGCAGATATACACAATGAAATTTAGAATTTACACTTAAGAAAATATACAAATAAAAGTCTCTAAGTGTAGTGAGTGTTATTCTATTCTTTTCATTGTTGTATATCACTTCAGTATTCCATATATTTTTCACAATTCCTTTGTTTTCTTTAAATATGTGATGAATAATATTGTTTGAGGATAGAATTGGAAAATTCTTCAATTCTACAGCTGTAATAGTGGTACAAGGTTGAGTCGTGAAACATGGAGTACCGTTGGTAGTACATTCCTTAATAATTCCAACATATTTGTCCTTTAAGGAAACATTTTATTTTGCCGCTCGAATGTACAATTTTCAGAAATATTATTTTATTCATTGTTCTCTACATCGTTGGTTTCGAATTAAAGATGATTTGAAGCTTGATCAGAGTTCAGAGTCTTGAACATTAGACTTCATAGTTTAGTGAACATGAGGCTTGAATGAATTTATCAGAGTAAGTTTAGATTGTTTGCTTCACAAGCGTTGACTAGGATATCTAGAGGTTGACTTTTAGTCAAGCACTTCTTTCTTTCTAACTTTGGTTAAAATCTGATGTGGTGTATAGAGTTCAGAGTCTGATGAAGTCCAAAGTCTGATGATGTGTAGAGTCCTGAGTTTGATGAAGTCCGGAATCTATAATCTCTTTATCCAGAGTCCAGAGTCTGTTTTGTCTAGCTTTGTTCAGCGTCTAGCTTGTTCAAAATATGTTTTATCCAGCATCTGACTTGTTCAAATTCTGCTTTATCAAGCATCTGATTTGTTCTGATTTTGCACACTAAATAAACTATAAGAATACAAAATTATTCTTTATACTTTGTTATCATCCAAATTCAAAAGTTGTAAATGTAGAATCAAACTTATTCCAAGAGATATTTGGTGCACATGAATATAGGGGCATAGATACTTCATATAAAAGACATATACAATAGTTTCAAGGTTGGAAATATAGAAACTCTCTTGTGCATCTCCCTACCAGGAGGTGTGTCTTATACACATGGAGCAATATAAGAAGTGGCTCACATCTCACTGAAAGAAGACTGGAATTAGTGGTTTGCAACCATGGTTGATTAGAGAGTTGGCCTCTTAATCTCTATTGTTCACTGACCAAAACTCATCTTATCACTTCCTCATATTGTTGAGTTATATCATCATAATTCTCTTTTCATTTCCCTATTCAAATTTCTGAAGATGTGGTCCTTACATCATGACAGCATCAATCTTATCACAAGTTGTTGGAAAAACTGCGTTGTTGGCTCCCCATGCTTGTGTTACCCAAAAAGCTTTAAAACATTAAAGAGCAAATCAATATGTGGAATAAATATAGTTTTGGCAACATCAATAAGAATGTAAAACAAACTAGTTCCAACCTATAAAATTGTGATATTGTCATTCCTATAAGACCCTGGTCCGGACATGCTCAGATGGAACCACGCATCTTCTGGTGAGTTAATCATGAAAGGAGCCTATAATTTTAGTCCCTGCGAGTATGAGTGTTCCTTTGGCCAAGTACGTTTAGAACTTGGATATACCTCCATCTAAGTCTCTTCTAATGTGGAAAATATTTCATAATATGGTGGCCACCTGTGATATGATTATACATAGGGGCATTACCATTGCTTCTAGGTGCAATCTATTCAATGCTTCCTCTGAAATGTAGAACATCTCTTTTGTGGTTTTCCATATGCTCAAGAAAGTATGGAGTTGGCTAAGTAACATCATCAACCTTCATATCAATAGCTCAAATATTTTCAATCTTCTCAAAACATCCCACAAATCTTGGTCAGCTCAAGTCAAGTTGACAATCAAATTTATCATTATTTATTCTATTATCTCCTTAGTTTCCTTAACTAGAAATGCTACCATTTCAATGCCTCTGATTTCATTGAAGAGTTTAGAATTCTAAAGGCTTTCAAGGTTCTCATCCATCCTCCTAAAGCTTCTAGAATTATTAAATGCAATTGAGATGGTGGTACTCTAGGTGCCCCATGAACTGCTGCTTGTTGAGGTTTATTCAGAAACCATAATTTTTAGTTTCTCAGTTGTTTTGCTAAAAACCTTGACATTAGTTTAGCCCTTCATGTTGATTTAAGTGGTGCTATAAAATCCATAGAATTATCCTCACAAAATGGTCGGATTCCAAAATAGTTTGTCAAGCGAACCCCTCTTATTTTTATGTCCTCCCTCCATTATCCTACCTTTATTCATACACACACATTAGGCATTATATATATATATATATATATATATATATATATATATATATATATATATATATATATATATATATATATATATATATATATATATATATATATATATATATATATATTAAAATCCTTAAGGTAATTAGTTTGTTTAATAGCACATTAAATTAAATGTGATTAAATCATAGAAGTTAGTTTTAAAGCATTTGTAGTCAAGTTTTAATGTCATATAAAAAAATAGTGATACAAAGATACTATTATATGAGTAGACTGATTACTATATCTTATGGTTAATAAATATGAGATATTAAATTTTCACCTATGTATAAATATTATGAGTAATATTTATATTGGATTAACTCATTATGAGAATACTACATAATTTGTTATGTAAGTGTAATAAATTATTCTCGGATGATAGTGGTGTATATCACTCTTCGATCTAAAATCACTATGGACCCTAGATGTGAAATCAAGTATTTTATTATATTTTAAATGTTCGTAATAGGATGACCATAAAGATAGTCGATGGATACTTCATAAATCATGATGACATGAGTGACCTATAAGTGATTTTCCCTTCCTACATATACGAGAGTAATATCTATGGACCTATTGATCGAGTATAATTGTAAAATACATGGTCGTATTCAAATAAGTCAATATGTGATATTAAGTTTATTCGTTCTTACCAAGTATACCTAAGATATCAATTGATATTAACTTTTCTATGATAATGATCATGTATATACTAAGGTATCAATTGATATAATATTGATCTATATAAGGGTGACACATTTTATGTCTTTTGTTCAACATAGATATAAGGGCAAAAGGATAATTATACATATGATCATTATCATAGAAAGGTTATGTTATATCATATGGCATTGTTGTTACTTGGATAGCAGGGATGTGTTGTTAGATATCATTCATTGTTTATAATATTGAATAAGTTATTTAATATTATTTTCAATTATACGAGAATCTACATGGTCGCACTTCATATTTTTAAATCAACAATTTTTAAAATAAAATAAAATACCTATGTGGTTACACGCATAGAATACTAACAATGAAACGAATAATTAAATTAAATAAGATTTAATTTAATTAGAAATCAATTTTATTATTTAATATATTAATTTAAATATAATTTAATTAAATAAATAAGAATTAATCATTAATTAAATTAATTATGATTTGATTTAATTTAACTAATATTTTTTTCATTTAAAGATTTTAATTAAATATAAATATTATTAAGTTTATTTTTGAAAAATCTAAAATAAGAGCATTAACTATTTAGTAGCTCTATATATAAATATAATAGTTATTTTTCCATGTGAATCATAGTTATCATATTTTCTTAGAAAACGGCTAGCATCGCGTTCCACTTTATACTCGTTTAGCATTTGTAGAGACGATGGTATTTTTCACGTTCGTGATCAAAGTTAACGCACACTTCAAGAGGGTTTCTTATTAATCAAGATTCGTCTATCGAGATTATTCCGCTAAAATGATTAAAATAAAAATAAAACCCTTCTTAAAACCCCAACAATAAATTAGGCATTTTGTTTCCTAAATGCATCACTTGATTGATTCATCTTCCAACTAATCTTTTAATGTAAGAATTTAGCCAGGTCTCTTTCACATAATTAGCAAGCAAGTTACGATAAACACATGCTTGCTCAAACTTTTGAAATTGTTGATGATACTCCACCTCATTAGTCAGCAATACAATATCTCTTTATAGTTTAATCACTGACTCTTGCAAATTCTTCAAGACATGTTGCTTACATTTTGCTCCATTTTTCTTTGTGAAATAGACAAAGAAAACTAATAAGGTGTGAAAATACAAATTCAAATTCTTTCTTCAAAGCAAAGTCTTTATCGGTCAATATCACTTTGAGAAATAATTTTTCCTGAATAAACAATTATTTCAGCTTCTCTAATACCTAAAAAAAAATATTCGCTCATGTTTGACTTAAACAAATGCATCAACAAATGTCTTCTCAATTGATGTCATACCTACAATTTTGAGAAGTGTTGTTTATATTTATTTATTTTTGTGATATGTCCATAATAATAAAAAAAATCAAAAATATTTTCAACAATTTGACTTAATCTAAATGCGCTCAAAATGTATCTCTCGTGATATCTTATTCTCTTTTACTCCAAGTGACATAGCTCACATTCTCTATCAATTTAAATAAATGTTGTATCTCTATTTTAGGATCTCTCGTCTCTTTAGCTTTAATCGAGATCAAGATCAATATCACTTGTTTCTAGGTACAAATATGTTATTTATTTATCCTTAGACTAAGTGTTTAAGATTCTCTTCATCTCAAATAATTATCTTTAAAAAATTGGCATTTTGCATAAAGTATTCAAAATTGCATTTTACTCTTAAAAATTTCAATAGTTTTTAAGCATCAATTTATTGAATAGTCTCTTCAATTGATTGATTACAAGCGAGTTTTTCAAGCTTCAATTGGTTGAATTATATTTTCAATTGATTGATTACAAGTGAGATTTTCAAACTTCAAATGATTGAATGGTCTCTGCAATTAATTGAAATAAGCAAAGTTTTTAAGATATAATTGATTGAATTGTCATGACAATCGATTGACACTAATAAATTATTGAAATATTTTTAACGTTCTTTGCATTATTTTATGGCACACTTTCAATGCATTTGTTCCAAACCAATGCATAAATCATTCAAATTATTTTTTGAACAATTGCCACGATTGTCAAGGGGTTTTTTTGTCTCTATTTAAAGTAGAATTTTTTATTATTTCAAATCACCACTTTCAGATATTTTTCTGAACATTTATATTAATTCTTGTTGTATAATTTTTAAAAACTTGCTGCATAAATTTCATAACCATAAGACTAAGTTCTTGAGCATTTATAGTGGATACTTAATTTATCATATTAGAAAGGGAAGAACAATTGTGTTGGAATTTTGTTGTTCAATCAAAATTCTATTGTATTCACATTTACAAATTCAAATTGTTGTAACAATTAATTCAGTTAACTATAACTTGTTTACCAGATCGATGGTAACAAGATTGTTAGAGAGAAAGTAGGACTCTTTATCTTGATATTTGTAATATCAC
Source organism: Lathyrus oleraceus (assembly GCF_024323335.1). Taxonomy (NCBI): domain Eukaryota; kingdom Viridiplantae; phylum Streptophyta; class Magnoliopsida; order Fabales; family Fabaceae; genus Lathyrus; species Lathyrus oleraceus. The sequence continues at coordinate 400,423,592 of NC_066581.1, read as the reverse complement.
AAAGTAGGATGCATTGGTAATTGTGTTAGAAAGTTAAGAGAGCATAGTGGATTGGCTGTAACGGTTCTAACATAATGAAATCGTTCATAGTGTGTGAGGGGACTAGAATACCCTTGTTTGAAAAGGGAAACCATAATATATTATGTGTCCATTTACTTTTACTGTATATTTATTTTTATCTTCTTTCACTTAATCAAGAAAAATAAGCATTATTCTTAAATCGGCAAAAGTTAAACTAGTAGCATTTTGTTGACTTGCAAAAATCCATCAATATTTCCATAAAATCTCTAAATACCTAATCCCCCCCCCTCCCCCTCCCTCTTAGGTGCACTTTAAACTCACATCAATAAATAATACGTTAATGCAAGCTCTATATTTACACTCAAAGATGAGAGAAAGAGATTAGAAAGAATGAGCATAAAGGGAGTATAGATTGGTGAAAGTAATATTATGAATTGAGTGAGTTAAATTATTATTGTCATAAGTATTTATAGGATATATGGTTGATAACTTCACATGAAAATAACCAATTATTTGTCATAACAACCTTCTAATTGTCATAACAACTATAAGTTAGATTTATCAACAGCATGCTTCCTATAATCCAACTTATGAAACAACAAAAACATACAAATTTATCAAATTGAATGACTCATAATTTCATCCTAAGATACAAGAACCTATCAATCTTTAATCCCTTAGTTAGAATGTCAGCAGGTTGAGATTCACTTGGACAATGTTTCACCTCTAGCTTCCCTTGATTCACTTGTTAACTTAAGAAATGAAATCTAGCGTCTATAAGTTTGCTTCTGCCATGAAAGACTGAATTCATTGCTAAGTTAATGGTTGACTTATTATCCACTTGCAACACAAATGGTTTCCTAACTTGAGTCTTCAACTTACTCAATACTGATTCAATTAAAATGGCTTGGTATGTTGCATAAGATCTTGCAATATACTCTATCTCACATGAGCACAATGACACATTGGTTGTTTCTAGAATACCAAGAGATTGATGCACCAAAAACCCACAAGAAGTAACTAATTGTACTTCTTTTATCAGATATTCCCCTAGGCCAACCTGAATCTAAGTAACAAGTGATCACTACATCATTATCAATTGAGCTTCTAGGAAATAAATTACCCTAATTGATTTTTCTATTCAGATATCTAATAACTCTCCTTGCAACTTACATGTGAGAGATGCTAGGATCATATATATGTCTGCTTGCTAAGCCAACTGAGAAACCTATGACAGGCATGTTGTTACATAGGTATCTAAATGAAACTATAATTTGTTTGAATAGGGTTGCGTCAACCTTATCTTCATTATCATTCTTCTCAAATTTCAGATATGCTTAAGTAGGAGAGGGTTGCAGGTTTAGACTCAACCATTATTAACCTCTTGAGAACTTCTCTAACATACTTTCTCTTATTAAATATCATGTCTTTCTCAGTCCTTGGGAACTCCATACCTAAGAAACAAGATAGGTTTCCTAAATATGTCATCTCAAATTCTTTCATCATTAACTGTTTGTACCTCTTCAGATTGTTTTTATTGTTACTTGTGACTAACAAGTCATCAACATAGAAACATATGTGTGTTACGTCAGATGTCATTGATTGCATATACACACCATATTTATACCTGCATTTTGTGAAACCCGGTTTCACCAAATAAGAATCATTTTTATTATTCAAAGCTTTTGGTTCTTGTTTAAGGTCGTAGAGCTTTATGCAATTTATATACCATCATTTCCTTCCATGTAGCACAAAATCTGGATGTTAAGTGGCATAAACCACTTGTCCAATAGTGCATTTAAGAAAGAATATTTCACATCAAGGTGAAATGTTAACCAATTTATTTTGCAAGGTAGAGCTATTACTAACCTGATTATTTTTAACCTTGCAATTGGGGCATAAACTTTAGAATAGTCAAGACCTATTCTTTGAAGAAATCCTTTTGCCACTAACATACTCTTATGTTTAGCAACTGATCTATTAGGGTTATGCTTTAGCTTGTACACCCACTTGATTTCAATTGCTTTTGTGTTAGTTGAAAATTGGACAAGTTGCCATGTATTATTCCTTACAATAGCGGTTAGTTCTTATGTCATTCCAACTTTCTAGGATTCATTATTCAAGGCTTCATTATGGTTAATAGGTTTAGCATTTGTTAGTAGTACAAAATGAACCAGGTTTCCATCTTCTGTAACTTCATTATCAATTATCACTTCACAATATTACAGTCTTGATAGAACTACTCTTGTTGTGTGAGGTCTTTCATTCATAACATATTTAACATCATGATCTTTCTCAACTGCTTCTTCTAATGGAGTTTCATCTAAATCTCCATTTGATTCCTCCAAACTTGATTTCATCAAAGGCTTGTATTTGTGTTATTAGATGCTCAGTTCCATGCTTCATTTTCATCAATAATGATGTATCTATTAATCATAAGATTTCCAATGATTGGATTAAACATCTATAAGCTCTAGTTAGTGATAACCAACAAGTATCATTGCTTCACTTTTATCATCTAACTTTTTTCTTCTATCATCAGACACATTCTTATGGAAAATTGAACCAGGCACTTTAAGATGATTTAGATATGGTTTCTTACCACTCCAGACTTTTTTTAGAACTTTGTTCTTCAATCTCCGTGTTCGACACCTATTTAACAAATGTGCAAAAATTGTTACCTCTTTTCCCCATAATGAGTTAGACATGCCCTTTTGTTTCAACATACACCTAGATATATCCAAGATGTTTTTATTCCCTGTCTCAGTTATACCATTGTGTTGAGGGCTATATATAGTTGTGACCTCATGATCAATCTCATGATTTGCACAAAAATCTTCAATTCAAACTTCATCTTTATGTTTGATCATGCACACCTAGAGCTTCATGTTGTGCTCATCCACAAAAGAGACAAAGTACATATTTCCACTAATAATGTGATCCTCAAAAGGACCATAAACACTTGAGTGAACAACTTTTAGGATGCAGGATAATATCATAGGCATGTAATACTTGAAAGCATTTTTGGATTCCTTCCCCACCAATCAACCTTCGCATAGCTTCTCAAGCATTTAAAACTTCGGTAGACCAATCACCACTTCTTATGCAACAAGTTGATTAAGTTATCTGAAGTTTAAATGGAAAAACCTCATATGCCATAACCAACTTTGTTTTTGCTCAACCACACTTTGTAGGCATTGGACTTCTATGGAATTGATCAAAGTCTTAAAGGTTTTATTCTTTGACAAATAAGGCCTCAAGATCATCATATTGCTTGCATCAAACAGTTCAAGGATCTCATTCTTCATTTTTATTGAGAATCTTTTCTCGATAAGCTGACCAATACTTAAAAGATTGCATTTCATACTCGTACATACAATACATCTCCAATGATTACTAACTTATCATAACTTCTTTTGATAACCATGTTACCTATTTCTTCTGCTTGCAATGATCTACTATCAACAACTTTGATCTTGATTCTTCTTGTATCATCACATTTGATTAGATGCGCCTTATGGTCAGTCATATGATTAGAGAAACTTGTGTCAAAGGACCAAGTTTCAGGATCAGAGTAATCATCTTAAACTATTATCATAAAGACCATTGTTTCAGAACCATCTGAAACCTCCTGTGTCACTTTCGCTTCATCAACATATTTATCTTTAGCGACTTATTTTCCTTTGTTGTACTAGTAATCTTTGGCAATGTGACCATATTTATCACAGTTATAACATTGCACATTTTTCTCATCAAAATTATCTTTATGATTTGAAGTCCATACTCTTCTCTTAGAAGATTCAGGTTTCTCATCATTCTTAAGCTTTTGAGAGTGAGACCAAGAACCTTTATTGATAGTGTGTTTGTCATTTTTGCCTTTGAACTTCCATAACCACCGGTTTCTTCCAAGTTTGAGCTTGTAAAGCCTGAATGGGTTCTTGAACACCTCTTATTTTAACTATTCTCAATTCATGGGCTTCTAATGATCCTACAAGATCTTCCAACTTCATTATAGACAAGTCAATATACTCTTGAATAGCCACAATGACATGATTAAAATGAGAACTCAAAGTTCTCATCATCTTCTCAATGGTCATCTTGCATGTCATTGTTTCACCATAACTCTTCATCAAGTGAACAAGATTCTTCACCTTGGACAATAACCTGCTGCAACTTTCTCATTGTCTCCCATCTATAGTAAGTCATGTTGCCTTCGTAAAGATTACAACTTTACGTGTTTGACTTTCTCACCTTCTTCATAATATTTGACAACAATATTTCATGCCTCTTTTGCAGACTCAGCATGAGGAATCCTATCAAAGTTAGCACCATCAACTGCTAATTAAATGCAAAATGACACCTTGCAATCCTTTTTATTAGAATCTTTATGAAGAATGCATTGGCTTTCAATTATGTTTGCTGCAAGCTCAGAGACACCATTAATAACCACCACGAGAGTATCTTGAAAGGTAAAGAGAGGTTTCATATGTTTATGCCATCGTTCTCAATTCTTGTCATCTGAAATTATAAGGAAAATGGGAATGCCATTATCCACATTCATCATTGCAACAAATGTGATTAACAATTATAAAAATCAATGGACTCTAATACTAATTAGTGAAAGTAATATTATGAATTAAATGAGTTCAAATTATTACAAACACATGTATTTATAAGCTATATGTGTGATAACGCTTCATGGATAACTAACCGACTAACCTAATTTATTAATGCTAACCTAATTTATTAATGCTAGTGAAAGTAATATTATGAATTAAATGAGTTCAAATTATTACAAACACGTGAATTTATAAACTATATGTGTGATAACGCTTCATAGATAACTAACCAACTAACTTTCTAACCGTCATTATAGTCATAGATTGATTCATCAATATAATAATTAGATATTATACTCTTAAGGAATACTCCCTCCATTCCATAAGAAGCGACCAATTTAAAATAAAAGAATGCCCCAAACTAAATGATCAATTTCAATTTTTAAAATACTTTTTTCCAATTTTACTTTTTAATTAATATGACTTTCATCATTTTCAATACATGATAAAAATACTTTAATAAAAATATCATTCTCTCTTTCATTTATTCTTTTTCTTAATCTATGTGAAATAATCAATAGGAGTCATCGTAAAACAAAGGGAATATCAGAGTGATTATTCCAATAATAACTCATGGTCCAAAACGTTCCTAATTAAAAACCCGAAAAATTCTCATAACGAATATGCTTTAATGAGAAGAGCAATTAAAAAAAGTCAATTGTATTCTCACGTGCAACTATGAAAATATTCAAGAAAACTAAAATATATTTAAGTTGACTTTTTCAAACATATTTCTTTTTACACACCAAGTCCCCAATCGAATAATTAAATAAAATAAATATTTATCAGCTGTCACCACTATATTGGCAAAATAATCTCATTTCTCTAAAACGCATTTATATCTTTTAAAACACTTAAGTCGCCCCATATTGGTAAAAGTATAACAATTACAGCCATATCAACAAGTTGCACATCTAGAACAGAGTTGAAAGGTTCAACATCCAACAGGTTAAGTTACCAATATAAATAAAAAAACACAAGCTATGATAAAATGGGCATTCATAGGTTACAACACATCAATTACAATGATATCTTGGCATATCATGTATAAGATTACAAGCTATGATAAACCAAAATTGGACGACCCCCTTATAAATCTAAGATATTTACAAGTACAACAACACATGCCTCTGAAGCAAAAAAATTGAACTTCTGCCGTAGCAGCAGGAAAAAGAACTATTAATCTAAAAAGCAAGACATTTCATTGCTCTCTCTTATGAGTTAACTTCCAAGGCATAAAGCCATCATGGCCAGTTTGGGCTACCAATATTTTGAAATATTAATTGTACAGTCAAAGAGCAACCTTCATGGCCTTCTCCAAATCTCATTTGGAAGAAGAATTTTGATAAACCTGCAAAGAACGAATTTTACGTTTCTTGTGGTTTTCAATTCTTTCCACAGAGTAAAATCAAGCATCCCATTTTCAAGAAAGAGTACATGTGGTACTAAGAAACTTCAAGTACCGGCAAAAAGAATCATTTATGGTACAAAAGAAAAGGAGACAGGCACTTGTGGATTGCCACCAACGTTCCTGATCTCGGCAGTTGAACATAGTTACAAATAAACCGGCTTAATATCATTGGCCCCGAAACATGCACCACATTGTGGACATTTGCGCTGCCGACTCCCAGCAATTTTCTGGATACATGAGTTGCAAAACAAGTGGTAGCATTTTGTAATTACCACCTAGCAAAAAAATTGAAAAGATGAGGAAACAGGCAAAAAGAAGGCAAAAAAAAATTCCAATTTTAATTCACAATAGATCATATTGCTTACAATATATCCAACCACACACTAGTGCAGCAAAATAAATTAAGGAAATTGGGAAATCAGATGGTAGCTTTTATTAGCTTTATCCAAGAAGTATCCGTGGATTAATATCACTTCCTTATTGACGAAGCCGATATCAATCTTAAATAATGCAACTGTATACATAATTAAGTCTACTAAAGAGACGTACACCTAAAAATATCTGAAAATCTCATCTTAAAAATGAAAAGGGAGTTGACCACTGCTGTTTAGGCCTCTTATGAATCGTTAACCTTCATTGAACCTTATTTGGTAGTTGGCTTCTTTGTTTGTCCCTTTTTGGGCATTTACAAATCCCTTCTTGGGGTTGTTTGCTCTTCCGTTTGTCTCGTCTTACAATCCCCAACATCAAAAGGTGAAGAAATAGAAAAGAAGACAGTTTTATTCAACCTGAAAAAACACAGGTACTTGTACTCTGGCATAGTCAGATATTTTTCACCTTTATTTAGGTTTATTATCTTCTCAAAAACCCCTTCCACCCTATTCTGGTTTACGACAAAATTGCCACAAGCCTTAGGACACCTAAATAGTTCTCTAGATTCTCCCCTACTCCTAGCAATAAGTAGTTACTGCAGATTGTACACTCTGGCTTGCCTTCATTGCAGCCACCAACACCTTCATTGTGTTGGGTTTGAAGGGGTGGATTTAGTCCCACATTGCTAAGAGATATGGCATGTGTTGTGTTTATAAATGAGGGCTATCCTCACCTTACTAGCCGGTTTTGTAGGGTTGAGTTAGACCCAACCCAAATTCTGAGAGCAACCATATGTTTTATCCCAATCGCCTGAAACCGAACATGAATCTGAAGTTGATACAAGATCTGGAAAAAAAAAATTGGTGTTCCAGAAAAGGGAAAAGCCATTCATGAAGTTGATACAAGATCTGGAAAAAAAATTGGTGTTCCAGAAAAGGGAAAAGCCATTCATGAAATTGATACAAGATCTGGAAAAAAAAATTGGTGTTCCAGAAAAGGGAAAAGGCCATTCTTGAATCAATGAACACTCAAGAGTACAGTCCAACTCATTCGCATGAGATAAAAGTGTCTGATTTTTCAACATTACAGGATATTTGTCCAATCACTCAAAATGAAGTAGAGACCCGCTCTCCCTCACAGTGAAATAGAAACCCAAACAGTAAAAGATAAGTGTACCAAACAGCCCTATACCTACTCACAAACCCAAAACTCTCTTTGTAATCCTTGATAAAAGTTGGAAACAGATCATAGATATAAAGTTGGAGACATTGGAGAAGAATAAAAACATGGGAGACAGTTACTTTGGCAAAAGGAAAAAAAACTGTTGGTTGCAAATGGGCTTAGAGTCGTATATAGTAAAGCAGTGGGTTGATCCAGAGTTATAAACAAGATTGGTAGCCATAGGTTTCACAAAAACCCAACGGAATTGATTTAGAGACATTTTCCTTAATTGCAAATTTCAAAAATGAATAAAGTTCGGGTAATATTATCTCTTGCTTCCAACTATGGTTAGGAGTTACAACAGTTTGATTTAAGAAATGTGTTCCTGAATGGGGAAATAAAGGAAATCTATAAGGAGGCAACTCCCACTCTGACGTCAGCTTGACACTAAACACATGATGTTCCACGTGGGACTTCCACAGGGACACAGGGAGCTCAGTTTGTCAACTCAGGCACAACCCATTGTTGATACTTGATACTCTCCAACATCAACTGCAGCTTAACAAACTTCAATAAATTCATCTAAAAGCTAAAACAGGAATAAAAAATTACCTCTTTTGTCCTGTCTCGACAAATACTGCACTTGACAATTTCCATGTACTCTCCAAGTTCCTGTTGAAGCTTATCAGTTACCGAGGAATCCTCATTTTGTGCTTTAAGTTGTGACAAGTTTCTCCTAGCAACCTCCAGATCTTCCTCTACTGTTTTTTGGGCAAACCTAGTAACAAAAAAACAAACTCGGTAACTTCTGTGCACTAGTAACATTTGAAGATAATAACTTGAATATATTATAGACTAAATACCTTTCTTTCTCAAGTTCGGTTTGTAACTCCATACGAGTCACCCGACTACTGGTAATTCTAGCTTGCAATTCCACCACTGAATCCCTAACCTGCTGCGATGATGGTCTAATATCCGACAGCCTTCTTTGTGTATTCTCCAAACAGCCAGAACTATGAAGTTTGTTGTCCTCAAGTTTTTGAATCTGATCTGAGCAAAACCTTGACTGCATATCAAGTAAACAGAAGTCAATTCCAAATTCACATCTAATAACGTGTGATTTAAATCAAGACCTAGCTACCTGGTCTTCAATTCTTGCAGCTTTGGTATTGTATAAATTAAAAGATACATTTGATTGTTGGTTCTCCTGCTCCATTAATCGCTTCTCCAAAATCAAAGAATCCTGTTTTTGTCTAGCCCTTACACCTTCTAAAACGAGCTACAACAGAGGTGCAATATATATCAAAATGTAACCAATAAAAACAGCATATATCACCATACAAAAATATAAATACACAAGTACAAAATAAATATTGACAAACGGAAGATTCCATTCATTTGCTCTATGCAATTAACATCTGATTATTTCAATATGACGTGAACCAAGCCCAAATCCAGAATTTTCTTTGGCTGTGAAATCAAATTTAAAATTCAAGTACTCCATATTTCATTGATTTTTTTTGGCTGTGAAAGTTGATATGCAAGGAAATTTTTGTAGTACAAAAGAGAGCATGGCCAACATAATGCATCTCTTGAAAAGCTGCTTGGTCAGCTTGTTCAATTTCATTTCTATTTAGTCCATTGTATTCTTGTACTGCTCATCTTCTTTCTTTTTATTGATGACAGTGGGAGAAGGGAATTTTTTTCCATAAATTCGAAAAAAAAATAGATTCTTATCCATATCTAATTACAGGTTTCCAAACTAAAACTTCAGTCTTGTTTATATGAACATGGTAAAGACATCAAATTAAATTAGAATGATTTTCAAATTACACTTATATCGGTGCAACCTAGTTTAAGATAAATACCTTAATATTGTAATCATCTCTCTCAGTAATCTGATGCAACAGATGTTGGTTTTGGGTCTGCATGTCATCATATGCTTGTCCAATAGTCTGTAAGGAAAAAATCCAGAGATAGGCAAAAATTAACATTGTAAAAAATGGACAAATTTCACAAGCTGAATAATAAGAAAAAATTGTCATGTGGAAAGAACTCTGTTCCTTCAAAAAAAAGAAATCCAACCTCTATTTCAGATAAGTAGGCTTCATTTTCTTCATTTTTAGATCTCGAGACATCAGACATTTTACACATCTCCCTGAAAAAACCAAACAGCGTGGATTAGAAAAATTATCTGTGATTACTATTAGCAATTATAGCATAGAACTAAAGCCATACAATTGAAAACAGAAGATGATTGGAAACATTGATTCATGAAATCCTTTCAGATGCTTTCACATTGTTTGCATCAATTTTCATTCTACTTACGAAAAAAATTTAAAATGCATCCATCAACTGAAAGAAAAAGCAAAGTGTAACGTATGTCAATATTCTGCTGAAGAGTCTCCAATGGTTGCAAAGGTTTGAGAATGTAACTGTGGATACATTTCTTAAGACTTATTATCCTGAACCATCTTTGTCTTCTTGGTTTCAACCGATTTCTGTTTTTCTACATCGTGTTGTGTTGTCCTTGGATTGGAAGATTTGATGGAGTACTCCCAAACATAAAAAACGATGGCTTCTAAAATTTTAACTCAACTTTGGACTCTTAAGAGTTTCCATATTACTTAGCTATGAACATTATATATGTATTTCTTATTTTCTTGTTTATTTAGGATTATGAGTCTTGTATCTTTATAAATAGGGGCTAGCGTTATTCTTTTGTATCATGTTAGTATGAAACTATTATCAATAATGTATTATTTCTCTCCTTTAATTTAAAACAACTTCAACATATAATGAACATTTTTGGAACAACGACAAAGTGACTTGGTTTCAACAACTGGAAGCACGCGAAAACTATCACAGAGAAGCATATAAAAAATGAGGCCGTGTTTCCTAAATAACAACTCTAGAAACCTTAATCAATAGAGACTAGGTATGAAAAAATTCATTCAAAAAATCTATAATGAGGATAGGAGAGGACAGATTAAAAAATCATATGAACCAACCATCACAAACCATCTCTATTCTTGACAAACAAAACCAAACAACCAAAAAGATAGAAAAACAAAAGTACATGTAAACATTTGCAAAACTTCATCAAAGATGCACAAGGCAAATAAAATAGATATATGTGTCTTGAGGCAACAATTGGAAAGAACTGAGTAGCAACAATTGGAGATTAACCTTTTAGAATCATCTAATCTATGTCTCATGTCTGCGATCTCAGCTTCAGCTGCAGCAAGGTTTTGCTGTGATCTGGCTTCTGATTCATTTGCTGTTTTAACTCGAAGTTCTAAGTTGTGCTCATCAAGAGATGATTTCAAACTTTGAACATGTGCCCATGCTCCGTATTCTGCTTCCCTTGCTTCCATGACATCCCTGAGACACAGATCTCTGTTAGTGTTCCACATATCCTGCTTCATGCATTTTAGGATGAGGCACATCATTTTACCTCATCATTGGCTCAACAAAAATGGTCATAGCTTTTACAATTCATTTTTCAAAAGTTTTATTATCTTTTGTTTTGGAAAATGTGTGTCCAGAACAATTCGAAGATCATAAGAATTCAAGTTGGGAATTGAAATCCAAACCTTGAATCAATGGTCTCGTGTCTATACATTCGCAGTATCAACTTCATCTCATCCTGAGTCACTCGCAAATCTTGAACCTGTATCAAAAACAAAGGAAATCTGATAAATTATAATAACAAGAAAAGGAAAAGACGGAATAGAAAGTCTCTCTATCGCCTTCATACTCATATAATTAGAATTTCTGAAACTGTAATTTGCAATTATTCATAGATGCAGAAAGTGTGGAGATGTATGAACAGAATGATCTATTCAGCTTCTCAAATTTGATTGAATGAATTCTGTTGCAACTACAATAGAGGCTAATCCCATTTAGAGGAGGGTGCCTAAAGGATAGGGAGAGATTGCCTATAGCACATGTCAGCCAGTCAGTAGTTAAATCACAGATCAGTTAGAGAGGAATACTCCCTCCGGCCTTGTTTATAAGCAAAAGTCTTCTAAAATTTTTTGCCTTAAATATAAGCAAATGTCAACAAATCTAGGCACATTTAATGTCTTTATTTCAAAACTATCCCTAAATTAATTACATAATATTGTTAGTGGATGACAATTTAATTAAGGGTAGATTCGTAATTGTGTTATTTCTTTTACATCAATTCAAGAAAACTAAATACACACTAACTATCTTAAAAAGCGTGAAAGTTGTCTTTTTTTTTTGCTTATAAATCAGGCCGGAGTAGTACTTCAGTGTGGCCGGGTTTAGGCCTGTTACAGTGGGGCTTCTACAAAGATAATTCTATCCTTTGATACATACAAAACTAAGAGTAACCACTTATATGAATTGACATACATCATAAATATTAATTAAAATTATTCTTCATAAGGCAGAACTAATAATAAATGCATCAATCAATATTTATCATCAAATGAAAAATGTTGGATGAGAGAAAACCTATAGAGTCGGATCACAGTCCTAATATTACAATGCATATTCTGATACAGCATAGACTATAGAGTCAGAATTGGCCATGTCTATAGTTTCAATAAAGTCAATGATAAACAAGATTGACTGCAATGCCACAACAGGTTATTCTGACAAAGAAGAAATGTCAGAGGCTGTTGAAGGGGGTTCTGCATGAGCTTGAAAATGTTTCTAAAGCACCCAAAGGATTACCACAAGCCATACACCTAGTATTAGACCCAACAGGGTACCCTAACTACCAAAACGTTGAAACTGAAAGGTTAAGTGAATGAAGCATTGGTAGCAAGCATTATTAGAACATGCATTACTCATATTTTTGTCCAATGGACGTGGTAATGGAAAGGATGACATGTGGAGATTTTGTGTGGACAATAGGGCTCTAAACAAAATCAATACCCAACAAAGTACGTATTCTTGTCAAAGATGACTTGTTGGATGAATTAAGCATTCTAAGGTGTTCTCTAAAGTTGCTATGAAGACTTTATATGGACAACGTGAAGGGCGCTAAGAGTTTCTGGTAATGCCTTTTGGAATATCAGGTGCACCATCTACTTGATATTCAAAACAAATGTGCCATCTACATTCCAATCATTCATGGGTGAAATACTCAAGCTACTTCTTAGGAAATTTGTATTGGGCTTTTTAAATGGAATTTTGGTTTACAGCCGAAATGTGGAGATCCATGTCACTCACTTGAGGAAGGTCCTCCAAGTATTACAAGATAAATTGAAGGTGGATAAAAAGAAACGTAGACTTGGTCAACATAGTTTGGAGTAATTGAGGAACACCATGTTTGCAGAAGGTTGCGGGCATAAAGAAATTGGAGGCTATGTGTTGGCTACCTATGTGTCGGTTGCCTACACGTAAAGACACTACTAAGTGACTTTTAACAACACGTAACTTACACTTCATAATAATGAGAGGAAAAATAACACCTTTCAATGATAAAATACAAGCTATATTGCAGAACTTTTTCTGTTATGATAGGTACACAATACTGGCATCTACATCACAGAAATTTCAAGAAACAACAATAGATTACAAATAGGGCGGGCAAGTTTGAAGAATAACAACTCCGTGTAGCTGATAATTTTCCAAGAGCAAAAGATCGACATACCACAGCAAGAAGTCTGTTTATCTCGGCAAGTTGACCAGCAGACCTAACAGATAATTTGTCACATTCTTTTACCTGATATTTAGAAACAAACATTCATAAGGAACTGTGATTTTATGTTGCCAAAAGGTACAGTTCATGTAAGCAAACACCAACCTTCCGAACAAGAGTACTGGAAATAGAATGCACATCTGCACGCAGAGAATGGAGATCTGAAGCTGATTCTTTATACTTACTAAGTTGACTTTGCATGGATCCCATCTCCTCAGGAAACGAAGAAAGCAGAGATTTAAATTCAGCAATAATTTCTTTCCTTCCTGAAGCAAAGGCAAATGCAACACCAATAATTAACCATAAAGGAGTCGAATATCATGCTTTACAAAGAAAAGAGGGGAAATACCAACCCTGTTCTCTTGCTTCCTCTTTAAGCTTGTTTTCAATCACCTTTTTTTGCTCGATCATTTTCTGTATCTCAGTGCGTATATCAGCAACTCTAAGATCAGAAACTGTCACAGATCTTTGAAAAAGATCAGCTAAATCATTTTTGATGTACCACTCCCTCTCCCTCCATGCAAGATTATCCTTCTCAGCCTACAAGTATATATAGCATAATCGGGAGCGGGACTGTCATCATCAGAAATACATTCTAGCAAATGGGATAACAATCACAAGGCACAAATGAAACTACCGACCAGTAACAACCTGTAGTTTCTCATATAAGGCCTGATACTCCTGCACTTCCAATTTTGATTTTTCTATCTGATCTTTAACCAATTGGAACGCATGGGAAGAGGTAATACACTTCAAATTCTTCAGTGTGTTCTGATGTAATCATTTGAAGTCAAAAACTATGCTGTGATAGAAAAGGAAAATATACAAACAAATGTGCATAACATCATAATCATAAACAATAGTAAAACCTAGGGTGTCAATAGTGCTAAATAGTGGCGCTATAGAGGCGGTCAGGGTGGACACTGTACTGCAGCAGTAACGCTGCATCCTCAAGGTACGGTCATAGAGGCCGCTGCCCAAATCACAATGTTGGGCGCGCTACAGATCATACCAGGAAAGGGGAAGAACACGCTCAAAAACAAAAGGAAAACTAGACTTCCTCACTTTTTTCGACAGCCTTCTTTCATCTCTGAAATCATTCCATCCGGGTTTTCCAATCACCTTTTGCATTTTCCGACGAGTCCAGCACTTCCAACCTTCTTCAAGGTTAATACACACAATGTGTATCTCTTATTAGCTAGGGTTTTAATTCTTATTTTATTTGTATTTGTATAAAGTGAATCATGGGCCTCTAATAAGTGATAAGTGGTTTGGGCCTAGAATCAGAACCATGTTATTATTTCTTTTCATCCACTGATTTGATTCCCTATTTCAAAATAATATTTATTGCTACTATTGATATTTCAGGTATCTACGCATGTCTTAACAAGAAGAGTAATAAACATTTTTTCAAAAAAAAAAATAAGTGTAATTAACATTCATTTATAAATAATTAAATACTAAAGTGGCCACTATTTTTATGAGAATACTAAAGTCACCATGAAAAATGGATAGTCCAACAGCCACCAAAAATAGTACTAATAGTTTCAGTCAAAAAACACTACACTCTCTTAACCAAATAAATGAGTCCCTTGCTTAAAAAATAATAATATGAGTCTCTTATTAATTAACCCGTCATCTTCTTTTCTTCCAAAAGAAACCCTTCATCTTCTTCACTCATCTTTCCTTCAGTTCTTCTCCACTGCAATTCATCAGAGGATGGGTGTGGAAACCAAGTATGAAATTGCCCCTTTCGATTTCTTTCTTCATATGCAACAATAAAGCTGGAACTCAAAACTGGAAATGTGAAAACCTGTGAGTTTTTTACGGTTCTCTCTTTCCATCTTTCTGCTACGTTAACTTCTGCAAATTCTACACGAATTTGGATGAACCAAACCGCAAAAGTACCATGAATCAGTACCAGCAAGCCAATTCACAGTTCCCTTGTTAGGGTAGCGAATACGGTGACTATGAAGTGGGTATAAACTCCATAAAATAGTAACAAAAATGTGAAGTTAAATAGAATGCATACATATATTAACTATTTATAGTCTCAATTGTTATTTTTAGTTTTTATTAACTTATAGTCTATAGAGTATTGGTGTAAAAAATAGTCTATATATAGTATTAATCATTTAATAAATATAAAAAAATATTACATGACAGATTCCAGATGCGGGTTGACCACTCCGCGCCACCATTTGGGATAGGGAACTATATGGGTAAGAATACCAAAGTAGAGAATGAAACAATGAAAACAAACCTGTAGATCACACAATTGCTGCAATAATCTTATTCTTTCCTCATGAAGACTTTTGAGTTCCACTAATCGTGTTGAAGCTCGGTTCTAAGAAATTCAATAATTAAGATAAAATATCCTATAAATTATAAAACCAAATCAAAAAAAAAAATCAGAAATTATACCAGTAGCTCCTTCAAAGAAGATTCCATATCTTGTAAATCCTTTTGTTTGTCTCTGATCTTATCATTAGGAATGTTTGTATTTCCAACAGTTAATACTGGAAGAACTGCCCCTTTGGCTGCATCCTTTTCTACCTTAAGAGTTGCAAGTTTGTGATTGTTTTCTTCTAACTCTGAGACCGTGCTTTCCAGTTCCCCTAAGTAAGTCAACGAGAGCAAGAAAAATAAATTTTATATTGAATGCAACCTTCAAAGCATAATTTAAATTACTATTATGAGTAGATTTATTTTTCACTCTTGTCCTCAGAAAGAGAAAGAACATAGTTGTAATAGTTTATATGATATATGTTACAAATGTTCCTGAGCACTCAAAAACTTTACTCTGCTTGAATGGACAAAATCATTTAATTCTGCTATTTGGTCTCAGAAAGAGAACGAACATAATTGTAATAGTTTATATGATATATGTTACAAATGTGCCTAAGCACTCAAAAACTTTACTCTGCTTGAATGAACAAAATCATTCAATTCTGCTATTTGGTCTCAGTTTATATGATATCTAGCCTCTTTCCTAAAGTTGAGTTTGATCAAGTGCCATTGGAATTTTAATAGATCTAAGACCATCTACTATTTATACATTTTTCATGGTTTTCAAAATCATGGTTTGAATCTCAAATTGTGAAATATAGCATAAAATGCACCCTGTACAAAATAAAAACTTAATTAAATCACTCACTCAAAAAGTGAGTCATAGATTCCTCTTCTGTAGCAATAGTATGAGGGCAAGAGACCCACTTCCATTAAGCTAAAGGATGAAGGAAAAAGAGTTTATTCACCCACCAAAGTGTGCTTATAATGCCCAAGCTCAGTGTATGTGATTTACCTCTCTGCAAGGTTCTTACCCACCACGAGCTGGTGGGGGCTCACATTAGAGTATACTTGTTACTTAGGTTATTTCATTTTCCTTGACCTGCTTTGGCATGTGCCCTACTTTCTAACAATTCTTATATGCTTTTGTAAGTGTATAACTCAAGTACAAACAGCCATGGTCATATGCATACTCTACAGCCATTGAAATTTCTATATATACTTTTCAACCTTATTTCAATTTTGTACTTGAAACAAGTCACTGTATAGATTTCATAGTATATCTTACAATATGAGGATAAGATTAATTGCTTTAGATCATAGTAGAGAGAATTTACCTTTTAATTGTTTAAGCTCGGCTTTATTTTTTGCATCCAGATCCCTCTGAATTCGGAAAACGCTTGCTAAAGACTTGTGCTTTAAGTGAAGTTCACTTAATGTCAATCTCAAGTTTTTACTTTCCACCTCCATATCATTGGATAACATCTGCCCACATGAAACTATAAACAGGCAGTGTAACCAAGTAAGCTAAGAGACTGCACTTAAAGAATAAGGCTTAATCATATACAAAAATTAAGCACTTATAGCTTACCATCTCCTCGAAGCTTTTTCAGTAGTGCAGTATGAAATCCATCTTTCAAACACCGAAAGTTATTAATGAATGTCAATATATTATTCAAAATGTTTTTAGCTTTTTCAGAAGTAATTTCTCTATGTTGCACCATCTCATTTGCGAAGTGAGAAGAGGAGGAACTTTCAGTTGCACCAGTTTGCAAAAGTCGGCTAAGAAAAACATCTTGAACAGTAGATGAACTACCATCTGGCAAACAAATCAAAGAATCCTTATTAGCAGATATACTTCCCCGACATATAAACAATTAATGTCATATCCCAATGTAATATCAAAAAATTTAGTAATTTAAGCAAAGAAACTGTAACCGCCAGAAAGATAGGTACTGAAGCTCATATCACTGAAAGTAATTCAAACTTCGAAAGGCCTCTTTGAATAGAATGCAGTATTGAATATATTGATGGGTTAAAACACTCAATTAATTAAGAATTATGTAGCATAATTAAAATATAAACCATGGAACAAACATCTAAGATTTTCTGCTGCATATCAAACTATCTTAAAACACTTTTATTGTGATACTATTATACTATATTTGGATTGACAAAAGAAAATACAACAGAATGAGAACTACAGAAATTAAATTTTTCTGCTTGTTTGAATGAAGGAAGAAGTGAAGAGGAAAAACATGATTGGAAAAAAATTTGAAAAAAATTCAAAGTGTCCAATAAATTTAATCTACATTCGACTTATTGCATTTTTTCTTGTAATCAAAAAATAGTTAACAAGAAGCGGCAACAGAGTAGAACCCATAATCATCAATTTCCAACCATAACGGCAGCGCGTAGCAACTTACCAAAAACAAAACAACATTGTAGGTCCCCAACCAACTGGACATTGATTATTAGAATGGAACACAAAGCAACAAAGATAGGTTGCGCAAGAGGATGGGATGACAAACCAATGGGACTTTTCCGGAAAGCACCACAGAAAATGCAGATCCTGCCAGAAAGTCATCAAAGAGGAGGCTTGGTCGTGGAGGAGGAGCCTGGGTTGCGACTTCGCACAAGGCGGTTGAGTTAGAAACTTCAGAATGCACATGGTTTTTTAGCCATTCATGGAAAATATCTAAAATGCCCCCAATTCTTTTGTAGATAACTAAAATATAATGTTTCTATGGGGTTTTGTAGGGCTCGCTGTTGCAAAAGATGTATGCGCATGAGACAGTATGATATCACAGATCCTATTGAGTTTACATTGCAAACAATCTCAATCTACGATGCTAAAGCATGCTATTGATAACAGAGGTAGAACCCTTCAGGAATTAATCAACTGTCTTCACTTAAATCTCACCCACGGTGGAATACATCAACTTATGGGGAGCTCTTGATTACTAACATTACTAGTCATTAGTGAATATAAATATTTACCAAAAATAGCATAAAGAAAGTGTGTGATGAGCTAAAGCTAACCATTTGGTATCCTAGTAATCACATCAATAAATATGTGAATAATGTTTCCTATTATATATTTTAAAACAATAAAGTAAATCAAGGTGAAAACAATGCTAGTTTTATTGGAAATATCTCAAGATTATACAATTTTATGCACCAAATAATTCACTTTTTGCACACTACTTGGCTCCGTAGCCAGTAAACAACTAACCAACTAAAAGAAGGCATAAATGATAGATCTAAACATTGAACTAATGAATGAATGCCTATTATACTAGTGCTTTGCTTGGTGTGAAGGGAAGTGTTAATTGGGACGTGGTTGTGGAATCAAAGAACCAGTGTGTATTTCCAATTTTCCATGCAAGCAGTATGACATGATACATGTGCGTTGCACGCATTTAGCATTGCTGCTCTAAAATCTTATTACAACCGTTGAAGCGTTTTACCACTAGTTGAGTCAACTACATAGGTAAACAATGTCAACTGTCCTATCATAAAGCATGTTTGGTGACAACTATTTAGATTCAAATCCTCCTTGGTCCCTATAATATTCTCAAGTCTCCCTCTACCTCAAACCACTTGCAAGTACCTCCACAAGACTTTTCCACATATACAAAATCACCTAATGCATGACTATTATTTTCTGCAGTAGGTGTTATCCTGCTCTCTCTAATCTTTGCATTCCTAATCCATCAAGTAAAATCTTCCTATTTAGATACCTTTATTTCCATGAATATATGAGCAATTATATCAAACCATCTTTTTAACAGGACAGCTTTCCACAATACCTCTCTAAGCACCTCTAACCTATCGATGGCGGATGGAGGACCATCGCAGAAAGCCAAATTTTCTTTATTGGAATGAAATGGAATCAAATGAAACATAATGGAATGACAATTCCATTGTTTGAATATGTTTATAATGTAACAGGAAGAAAAGATGGTTCCATCACATACTATTGGAGAGGAAGAAAAAGGGTATTGTATGCAGCATAATAAAATGAAATGTATTCAAGCAAGTTCCATTTCAATATAATGTTCTGTAAAAGAAGCAACAGATTACAAGCACATCATTACTGTCCAAATTTAAATGAGAACTACTGTAATTAAAGCTCTAATTCTTAAAGAAATTACACTCCCTATTAATAGTAATACCAAACACAGGATGCTGCGGTAAAATAAAAGAAGCAGTGTTTAATCAATATCATTAACTAGTGACCTAAATCACCTAATACAACCTAAATAGCATAAACTTGAAGTCCCAAATAGTTGAACCCCTAATAAGGACAGCAAAAAATTTCCTAATGAAAATTAAACATCATGGCCATCTAAACTTTCAAAAAGCCAAGGTATTGACCTCATTAAGGTTCCAACAGGATTTCTACAAGACATAAAGGCAAATGGGAGCTACAATTACCTTTTGCATGGTATAAAAAACTGTGCTTTTAGATTAACTTGTTTGGCTCCTTGGAAAATATTACTTATCGTTTGTTTAATAAGTAAAGATTCCAAAATTGTAGTTTAAATTATTTTTATGATTGTACTGACAAAAATTCAAATTATAGGGCATGCAAAATGAAACTTGTAAGTAACTTTATGAAGGACAACAATGAAGACCCCGAGGGATAAAGTATATAATACAACTGGTGTTTGCATTGATAATCTACACCCAACACTGAAAGTACGGTAAAAAAATTATTATGAATGAACTTGCTAGCAATCAATGTCCCTTACTATATATAATCAGGCAACTTTAAATTGAACTTTCAATCCTTTCCGCCAAAGAGAAAAATCAAGGCTCAATTGTTAATGAACACAAAAAAATGCATTGTGGCAATACATGCAATTAAACAAATAATCAAATCACATAATCTTCTTACAAGACAACAAAAGAAATTAAAGGCCGTGAGTAAATGATCCTCACCATCTGTACTTGATACAAATCTGGAATATGCTTTGCGGTTAGACTCCCTTGTGCGTTCAGAACGCGACTCTAGATCATTAACCAGCTATGCTTAGAAGATGGACAACAATCAGTATACCATAGTGATGTAAATTGATAATAAATCAATAAGAAAATTAAAAACTAAGGCAATCATATAATATTACAGAAGGAAGCAGTAATGAAATTGAACCAATTACCTGCTCCCAAGACTTCTTGACCACTGCTAAAGTAGAATCATATGACTGTTGCCTCTCCTTCAGTTGAGAAAATTTATTCTCAAAAGTTGCATATTCTAACTTCTGAGTCTCTAATTTCTGTGTAAGCTTTTGATTTTGATACTGAAGTACAGCAATATCAAGCTACAGCATAAGAAGAGAATGCATAAGAAGAGAATGCATAAGTTCATATACAAACAGTGACACTTCTTATTAGCACAGTTCAGCCTATGTGGTAGATCCATAAATGAAATCTATATGATGCGTTAAATACATGACATATAGTAACAGGAAAAAAACATATGGTAAAAAATCTTTTACAAGATTTGGATTATTAAATATATACATATGCATTAACTTATGAAGGAACGAAACCAAATCAGTATCATCCTACATAAACAAAACTTTCACTCATTGTTTCTCTAGTTATTCAGCAGTGTTCATTGCAAATCAAGGGATTGAATGATTCAAGGGTTTTAAATGATTTCCAGTCTTTAGACTAGTAAAAGTACCACCTCTGAAATTAAGAGTAACTGATCAATCATCAAATTCACCACTTCCAGATCAACCACATCGTTTGGATCCTAAACCCCTAGGTCAGAAAAGTAAATGGTGGGAGCAAAAGGATAGGCCACAATAAAAATTACTTTTTATATTCTAAGCAAAATGAAGCCAGAAAAGGGAAACCACCGAACAATAAGTGTACTCGGCAGATTACAAGGAGTGTTTTGGTAAAATAACTTGATAAGCATCAAACAAGTCTTACCTCTAGGGCAAATCAACTACATAAATTAGTAGAAATCACCGGTCTCTATCATATTAGAGATCGAGAACAATTAAACTCAAGCCTTAACTTTTCGCTTAAGCATATGACTATCATATATAATCATAACTCTTTTTCACAATAAATTTGATTCAAAAACCTTTGATTTGGAGAAAGAACTAGCAAGCGGCTATCTAGTCAAACAAACCAAGTAAAATCAAAATAAAATTTTACAGATATAAATTGCCACTTAATCATCATACATAAATCAACAAGTAAAATTCAAGCAACAAGCAACAATTAACCACAGAAAACACAAGCATCAAAAACTAATAAACAGTGGATTAAAAACATGAAATTTTTTATACCTTTTTGTCTTCAGAAATAGGCAAGAACGGTAACTTCTTGGCAGGTTCAGGTGTGGGTGACAAGGAGCTAAAGTGACGCCGTTTTCTATCATGCTCACTCATACTCCCCATTGAAACCCCACACACACAAACCCTAGAAAGCACTAACTTCGCTCATCACGTAACATTCAAAAAGCTAGATTGGAATAATAAAAAAAACCTCACAAAGTGCTTCAGTTATCCCTAAACACAATCAAAACTTCAATTCTAAAACAAATCCCTATAAATCAATTCCACAAAACCCTAATTCAAACCCAAAACCTAATAAACCCAAAATACTGGAGAAAAAAAATTCAACTAAACATAAACTATTCTAAACTAGTCTATTTTGTATCTATCTAGTTTGAGAGTTTGTTGGAAGAAGGTTTCAATCTATTTCTCTCTCTAGAAGTTCTTTGCATATTCTCTCTTTGTGAGAAACACACGAAGTGGGAGAGAACTAAAGTGGGTACTTTGTATTTTGTTTTGAAGAATGGTTAAAGTGTAATTTCGGTAAGTATTGGAGGGTAGTTTTTCATAAGTGAGTTCATGCGTGTGGGAAGGGGTCAATGTGTGCATCGCGTGAGTGAACGAAACGGATGTAGCTTTGAGTTGATTAACTGTGATTCTATGAATGGATATATCTTTTTACTTTTTTTTTACGGAAATTATAATTATGGTAATACTGAATTAAGAAATACTAGTAGAAAATATAATCTTAGCATATGTAATATTATTTGTTCTTTT
This sequence comes from Lathyrus oleraceus, assembly GCF_024323335.1. Lineage (NCBI taxonomy): Eukaryota > Viridiplantae > Streptophyta > Magnoliopsida > Fabales > Fabaceae > Lathyrus > Lathyrus oleraceus. Next base: position 400,400,960 of record NC_066581.1, on the reverse strand, counting down.
TTTTATAACTAGCGAGCAAATTATTTTATTTTATAAATATCCGTATTTAGTATTAAAAGTTATTAAAAGTTATTAAAAGTTATTATTTTAAAATATTTTGATTTACCAAAAAATAATATTATTTGAAAATAATATATTAACAACTTAAATTAAAATAATAATTATTTTTTTCTTATTTTTTAAAATTTAGAGTAAGAAATTATTGAATAGCTTACTAGTTTAATTGGTATAGATTTTTTTATACACATTATTTCATATTAGAATTAGGATTATGTTTGTGGTGTGTACTCTAGATAAGATGATCAAGTCTTCGGTGCGGCGGATCATAATGGTGGATCTGTAAGATTAGCATTTTGTATTGGTCAAAAAGTACATGTATGTGTTCCTCCTGCAATGTAAGGGGACTCGGAGGTCTTAGTATATTTATAACGTTGTATGGTGGTTAGGATTTGCTCACGATAGCGAGAAGCCCTGTATGGATATTTTACGGTGGTTTTATGAGTCTTACTCACGTGAGGCGAAAGACTCTATATATGAATGGTGTACTTATGTGTAAGCGTATATGAATGTGTGATCAATATGAGTTATGATCTCCCCTCTTCCCGTGAAGGGAGGAGTATTTATAGAGATCTTTTGGCCTAGGCACTACAACAAATAACGTTTTTTATGATGAAGTTTTCACCACGAACAATATACGGGAGCGTCTTGTTTTATTTTTTATTATTTTTAAAAAAATCCATTACCTCGGTTTTATGAAAAAATGACATAAATATATGTTCAGGGTTTAATATTCGATTCTTAACTCCTGCAGTTTTATGTTTTATATGGAACCAAAAAGACGCCTTTAGTTTATATAAATTTTATGTCGGATATGTTACCTCGGTTTTCATTAAAACCAAGATAAATACTCTTTAATTTTTTATTCTTGTTGGAATCAAAAAGGCACCTTTACTTTTTATAGATTTTACGACCTATGTGTTACCTCAATTTTCAATATAATCGCGATAAATACTCTTTATATTTTTTATTCACTTAGTGTCTACTTTATTCACTTCTCGAGCCCTAGCGAAATAACACTTTTTCTCCATCCAATGAAAGAACGCTTATTCTCCAAAGAGCCCTAGCGAACCAAAAAACTCTCTCACCATTATTCTTCGGAATGTTATTGTTGTCGCTTTGGTTCATTATTGTTGTTCTTATTATTCTCCATTACGGTTGTTTTTATTATTTCTTTATATTTTTTATTCCCTAGATGTCTACATCATTCACTTCTCGAGCCCTAGCGAAGAATACTTCTTCTCTAGCCAACGAAAGAACACTTATTCTCCAATGAGCTCTAGCAAACAAAAAAACTCCCTCACCATTATTCTCCGGTATGTTATTATTGTTGTTGTTCTTGTTGTTGTTTTGGTCCATTACTGTTGTTCTTGTCATTCTTCATTACTGTTGTTATTGCTGGTGTTGTGTTAAGAAGCTTTATTTTTGTTGGTTGTGTACTATTTTTATTTTATTTTTCAGAAGCTTTATGTGATTATGGATCGTAGTTGGATGAAAGACAATGAATTAAGTAAAGAGTGTGAGAATGAAGTGAAACACTAGATGATCAGTTGTTCTTCAAGGTAAACATCTTCCTAATAGTGCTGATGAAAATCAAGATTTTAACTATGAGACGCCCTTGTTTAGCAACACATGTACATTAAGCATCTGAAGAAAATGATTCAAATGATGGGTATGTTATTCGTCGTGATCATGATAATGGAATATGGGAAAACTAGTAAGTAAATATTTTATATCCCTTTGAAATTTATAATTAATCATTTTACTCATCTTTAATCACTATGTTATATATTTAAAGTTGTTATTGATTGACCTAATTAGTTTTAAATGTTGTTCAAACTATAGGTGTTTAAGGACTAATGACAAATCCTATTGGATAGCCTACAAAACTTTCCATTTTGGTTATTGGTTTGTTTTATAATCTTTTGTTTTAGTTTTGATGTAAAATTATAAAGTGTGTGCCATCTTGGGTTTGAATTTCGTTAAATCAATGAATATTTATGATACAATGTTTAAGATATAGAAATTGGCAAAATGTACAATGTTTCTGTTTCAGAAATCTGCAAATATATTTACATAAAATATATGATGTGCATGTTATTCGTCGTGATCATGAATAGGGGATATGGGAAAACTAGTAAGTAATTGCGGTATATCCCTTTGAAATTTATAATTAATTATTTTACTCATTTTTAATCATTGTACTATATATTTAAAGTTGTTGTTGATTGACCTAATTAATTTCAAATGTTATTGAAACTATAGGTGCTTAAGGACCAGTGACAAATCCTATTGGACAACCTATAAAACTTTCCATTTTGGTTATTGCTTTTGTTTCATAACCCTTTGTTTTAGTTTTGATGTAAAATTATAAAGTGTGTACCATTTTAGGTTTGTATTTGGTTTTATCAATGAATATTTGTGGTATAATATTTCAAATTGAGAAATTGACAAAATGTACAATGTTAATGTTTCAGGAATCTGCAAAATATGGTTTTATATTCAGGAATATGGTTCTATAAATGGTTCTGTAATACAGGTGCAAACGACAGTACAAAAAAACTTACATTGAGATAATACCTCGGTGCTTACATAAAACTGAGGTAATAACATTGTACGCGTCATTCAGTTCTAAAAATAATAAAAATGTTGATGGTGGGGATCAAACCCATGACCTTTTAATCTCTGACCTTGATTTTAAGAACACCGAGATGACAAGTGATTGTTTTTCATGTCACCCTTCGTTACCTCTCATGTGTAGCCGAGATTAAATGCATTTTGTGGTTGATGTTGGATGTGTTATTTGTAGTAGTGAGGGTTTGGGTAACCCTAAGTGGCGACAACTACTCCCTCCTAACTATGAGAGATTATTGACTACCTAATCTTTCGGGAGTAATAGTGGACTTCTTCTCCCTTGACTAACAGTTTTACATACGTCATATGTAACACCCCGATAATAATAAAATAATTATTTGAATTGAGTTAATAATTTAATTATTAATTTAATTAAATAATTGGAAATTTTATTATTATTATTATTATTTGAATTATTATTATTTTGGAATAATAATTATTATTTGGAAAATATATATAAGTTGGAATTAAGGAAAAAAGTCCCATTGAGAGTAAAAACATTTCACGTGAAAACAGAGAAAATCGTGAAAAGGGAAAAGGGCAGAGAAGGGGAGAAAGGAGCTGAAGAGCCAAGGTTGAAGAACGGAAAGGCTTGAAGCTCAAAGATTCGCCGGATTGTTAAGGTAAGGGGGGTTTATCGTCGATTAATGGGTATTTTGGGATAATATGTCATGGGTAGTGATAAGCCGTTAATTTGACCCTAATTGGGATTTGTAAATGTTGAAATGTTGTTGGATGAACTGTGTTGAAAGTTGAAATTAAATCGGTATTTGTGTGAGTAATGTTTTCCCGATCGTATAGCTGTTTACGGAATCGGAATCGGAGGTCCGGAAGTCCTCCAACGGCGGAATTCTGCATTCTGCCGTGTGTTAGCGCAGGAATTGTTGTTTGGTCTGCGTTAACCGGTTAACCCAGGGTGTTACCCGGTTAACACTGTATTGAAATGTGAAAATATTGAGTTTTTGCCTGCGTTAACCGGTTAACCCAGGGCGTTAACCGGTTAACGCTGTTGCGTTTTGCCAGAAAGTGAGTTTTGCCTGCGTTAACCGGTTAACCCAGGGCGTTAACCGGTTAACACTGTTGCAGAGTGAAAAATTATTGTTTTTAAACGTGGTGTACCTAATTGAGGGTTGGCCTATGTTGCCTATGGTGTAATAGGGATAAATTCCCGCTGTTTTGAGTAGTATATGCAATATTGAAATGTACTAATATTGTGGTTGTTGTTTGGCATAATCTGACATGCTTATGTGATGAAAGATTGATGATGTATAATGATGTACACGATGCTGTGAATGTATATATTATGCATGTATGTGTGAATGGACTGTTGTATGGCTCAGAGTGTGAGCATATGTTTATTCTCGAATTATTGTTGATGTTGCATTGCTAGATGATTAGCATGCATGGCATAGCCTTCGGGGCTGTAGCTAATTCCCATAGTGAGGAATTAGTGAGTGAACCATTGTGGGTTGTTGTTGATGTTTGCATACTAGATGATTAGTGTGCATAGTCTAGCCTTCGGGGCTGTAGCTAATTCCCATGGTGAGGAATTAGTGAGTGAGTCACTAGGTCTCAAATGAGTGGGACTAGTGAGCTTAGTAGCCGTATCTGGAGGGATCGGTGAGCTTGAACTATATGTTCGAGAATAGTCGGTACCGCATGTGTAGAGTCTCATTGCATAAAAATATGTATGGCGTATAATATGAATGGATGTGTTCCAATATTATACGTTTGTTGTGTTGTTGTTAAGTATGATTTGAGATTATACTGGTATTGTATATTGATGTTGAGTATGATGTTTAAGCCAATGAGCTATTACTGAATGTGTATTGCAATTAGGGTGATTGATGTGTTAATTACTTGGCATTACATGTTGTTTTATAATGCTTATTATATTGATTGAGGAACTCACCCTTACAACTATTTTTCAGGTAACGAGAAATGAGTTGAGTAGAAGCAAATGCTTGGAGTCTAGTGTAGTCTCCCTAGTGGGTCATGCTCTGATAGATGTAACATCGGGCGGGAACACTTTGATTATTATCGTTGTTGTGGTTGAACTAAATTACATGTGATGTTACATGTTTTGCATGATTGAGTTGATCTCTATCCGCTGCGTAATTGTGCAAATACTTTATATTTAAATTAAATAAAAGAGCATGATTGTTATATTGTTTAAATGGTGTGGAATGTTTGTGTGACACCCTTGGTGCACTATTACTCTGATTATATGTTTATTATTTTAATTAATTTTTGGGGTATTTTAGAAGGGTGTTACATTAGTGGTATCAGAGCATAGTCGGTCGTGTCGAGTCGTAATTATTCTGTTTTCCCCGTACGGGATAGGTGTTGTGTAACCCTATCAGTACTTATTGTTTTAGTTTGTTGGGTTTTCAGAATAGAGATGGCTGGAAGAGGCAGAGATGATGCTGCGATTGCTGAGGCTCTGGGTATGCTGGCTGGAGTACTTGGAGGGAATCCAAATGTTGTAGGAATGGGAGCTGCTCGTCAACTGAGTGAGTTCCAGAAGAACAATCCTCCAATGTTCAAGGGAGCATACGATCCAGATGGTGCTCAGAAGTGGTTGAAGGAGATCGAGAGGATCTTCAGAGTAACTGAGTGTGCTGATAACCAGAAGGTCAGGTTCGGTACACATATGCTGTCAGAGGAAGCTGATGATTGGTGGGTTGCTACCCGCACTGAGTTGGAATCTGCTAGGAATACTGAGATCACTTGGGCTGTGTTCAGGGAAAGGTTCCTGAGAAAGTATTTTCCAGAAGATGTCAGAGGAAAGAAAGAGATAGAGTTTTTGGAATTGAAGCAGGGTAACAGGTCGGTTACTGAGTATGCTGCGAAGTTCACCGAGCTGTCAAAGTACTATACTCCCTATAATGAGGCTGCTGGAGAATTTTCGAAATGTGTGAAGTTTGAGAACGGGTTGCGTCCTGAGATCAAACAAGCTATTGGATATCAGAGGATCAGGGTGTTTTCTGACTTGGTTGACTGTTGCAGAATTTTTGAACAGGATTCCAAGGCTAGAGCAGAGAGCTATCAGCAGAGGGTTGATAGGAAGGGTAAGAATCAGATGGATCGTGGAAAACCGTATGCAGCTGGCAAAGGTTTTCAGAAGCAGAGTGGCATGAAGAGGCCTAGTGGGGGAGACTCTAGTGCTCCTGCTAAGTGTTATAGATGTGGTCGGGCTGGACATCATGTCCATGAGTGTACCAGTGCTGAGATGAAGTGTTTCAAGTGTGGGAAAGGTGGTCACTTGGCTGCAGAGTGCCGATTGAAGACTGTAACTTGTTTCAACTGTGGAGAGTTGGGTCATATCAGTCCCCAGTGTCCTAAGCCGAAGAAGGAGAATCAGTCAGGAGGCAAGGTTTTTGCTCTATCAGGTTCTGAGACTTCTGCAGATGATCGTTTGATCAGAGGTACGTGTTATATTAATGGCTTTCCTCTTATAGCTATTATTGACACAGGTGCTACTCATTCTTTTATATCTGTGGATTGTGCTGTGAAGCTTAAATTAGAGATATCTGAGATGCGTGGAAGTATGGTGATTGATACTCCTGCAAAGGGTTCAGTGACTACTACTTCGGTTTGTTTGAGTTGTCCTTTGAATATTTTTGGTAGAGATTTTGGGATAGACCTTGTGTGTCTTCCATTAGTGCAGATTGACGTTATCTTGGGTATGAACTGGTTGGTGTTTAACCGAGTTTATATCAACTGTTTTGATAAGACGGTGATATTTCCTGAGACTGAGGAAGGGCAGAGTCTGTTTCTATCAGCCAGGCAGGTGAATGAGGAAGTGGCAGATGGGGCAGAGTTGTTTATGCTGTTGGCAACTTTAGAGGCTAAAGATAAACTAGTGATTCGTGATCTAGCAGTGGTGTGTGATTTTCCTGATGTGTTTCCGGAAGAAGTGAATGAGTTACCGCCAGAGCGTGAAGTTGAGTTCTCGATTGAATTGGTACCTGGTACTAGACCGATATCGATGGCTCCGTACCGTATGTCTGCTGTTGAGTTAGCTGAATTGAAAAGTCAGTTGGAAGATTTGTTGGATAAGCAGTTTATTCGTCCAAGTGTGTCACCGTGGGGTGCACCAGTGTTGTTGGTTAAGAAGAAGGAAGGTACTATGAGGTTGTGTGTGGACTACAGGCAACTGAATAAAGTGACGATCAAGAATCGGTATCCTTTGCCGAGGATTGATGATTTGATGGATCAGTTGGTTGGTGCGAGTGTGTTCAGCAAGATAGATTTGAGATCTGGGTATCATCAGATACGTGTGAAAACTGAGGATATTCAGAAGACTGCTTTCAGAACGAGGTATGGACATTATGAGTATTCTGTAATGCCTTTTGGTGTGACTAATGCGCCTGGAGTATTTATGGAGTACATGAATAGGATTTTCCATCCGTACTTGGATCAGTTTGTTGTGGTGTTTATTGATGATATTTTGGTGTATTCGAAATCTGAAGAAGAGCATGCTGAGCATTTGAGAGTGGTTTTAGGAGTGCTGCGAGAAAAGCAGTTATTTGCTAAACTGTCTAAGTGTGAATTTTGGTTAGAAGAAGTTAGTTTTCTTGGTCATGTGGTTTCAAGAGGTGGTGTTGCTGTTGATCCTTCTAAGATAGAAGCGGTATCTAAGTGGGAAGCTCCGAAGTCTGTTGCTGAGATTCGAAGTTTCCTTGGTTTGGCTGGTTATTATAGGAAGTTCATTGAGGGATTTTCTAAGTTGGCGTTACCGTTGACGATGTTGACTAGAAAGGGGCAAGCGTTTGTTTGGGACTCAAAATGTGAAGAAGGTTTCCAAGAGTTAAAGAGAAGGTTGACTACTGCTCCTATTTTGACGTTACCGAGTTCGTCGGAACCATTTAAAGTTTACTGTGATGCTTCATTGTTGGGTTTGGGTGGTGTGTTGATGCAGAATAAGCAGGCTATAGCTTATGCTTCGAGACAGCTGAGGGTTCATGAAAGGAACTATCCGACGCACGATTTAGAGTTGGCAGTTGTAGTGTTTGTTTTGAAGTTGTGGAGGCATTACTTGTATGGATCAAGATTTGAGGTTTTCAGTGACCATAAGAGTTTAAAGTATTTGTTTGATCAGAAAGAGCTGAATATGAGACAGAGGAGATGGTTAGAGTTTCTGAAGGATTATGATTTTGGGTTGAATTACCATCCGGGTAAAGCAAATGTAGTGGCTGATGCATTGAGTCGGAAATCATTACATATGTCTATGTTAATGGTTAAGGAATTGGATTTAATTGAGCAGTTTAGAGACTTGAGTTTGGTGTGTGAGAGTACTCACAACAGTGTTAAATTGGGAATGTTGAAGTTAACGAGTGGTATTCTGGAGGAGATCAGAGAGGGTCAGAAATCCGATATGCATTTGGTTGATAAGTTGACTTTAGTGAATCAAGGTCGAGGTGGTGAATTCAGAGTTGATGAGAATGGTGTTTTGAAATTTGGTAGTCGGGTGTGTATTCCGAATGTTATTGAGCTTAAGAAGAGTATTCTTGAGGAGGGACATCGTAGTGGCTTAAGTATTCATCCTGGAGCTACGAAGATGTATCATGATTTGAAGAAGTTATTTTGGTGGCCGGGAATGAAAAGAGAAATTGCGAGTTTTGTTTATTCTTGTTTGACTTGTCAGAAGTCAAAGATTGAGCATCAGAAGCCGTCTGGACTAATGCAACCGTTGGCTATTCCAGAGTGGAAGTGGGATAGTATCAGTATGGATTTTGTTTCGGGTTTACCGAGGACAAGTAGGAATTTTGAAGCTATTTGGGTGATTGTTGACAGGTTGACAAAATCGGCTCGTTTCATTCCGATCAGAATGGATTATCCGTTAGAGAGATTAGCCGAGTTGTATATTGAGAAGATTGTAAGTTTGCATGGTATTCCGTCTAGTATTGTTTCGGACAGAGATCCTATATTTACATCGAAGTTCTGGGAAGGTTTGCAGAAGGCTTTGGGAACTAAACTGAGATTGAGTTCTGCATATCACCCGCAGACTGATGGTCAGACTGAGAGGACGATTCAGTCACTGGAGGATCTTTTGAGAGCTTGTGTTTTAGAAAAAGGAGGTGCTTGGGATTGTTATTTGCCTTTGATTGAGTTCACCTACAACAATAGTTTTCATTCGAGCATTGGTATGGCACCGTTTGAAGCTTTGTATGGTAGGAGATGTCGGACACCTTTATGTTGGTATGAGTCCGGTGAGAGTGTTGTGGTTGGACCGGAGATTGTTCAACAAACTACGGAAAAGATTAAGATGATTCAGGAGAAGATGAGAATTGCTCAGAGTCGTCAGAAGAGTTATCACGATAAGAGGAGGAAGTCACTTGAGTTCCAAGAGGGAGATCATGTGTTTCTTCGCGTCACTCCGATAACTGGTGTTGGTCGAGCTTTGAAGTCGAAGAAGTTGACACCTCGATTTATTGGTCCTTATCAGATTTTGGAGAGGATAGGAGAAGTAGCCTATCGTATCGCCTTACCGCCGTCGCTTGCGAATTTGCATGAAGTTTTTCATGTGTCTCAGTTGAGGAGGTACATTCATGATCCGTCGCATGTAGTCCAAATAGATGATGTACAGGTGAGAGATAACCTGACTGTTGAAACATCACCTATGAGGATCGAGGATCGAGAGTTGAAGCAGTTGCAGGGTAAAGAGATTGCCTTGGTGAAGGTAGCTTGGGGAGGACCGGCAGGTGGCAACGTGACTTGGGAACTGGAGAGTAAGATGAAGGAGTCTTATCCAGAGTTGTTCGCTTGAGGTATGTTTTCGAGGACGAAAACTCTTTTAGTGGGGGAGAGTTGTAACACCCCGATAATAATAAAATAATTATTTGAATTGAGTTAATAATTTAATTATTAATTTAATTAAATAATTGGAAATTTTATTATTATTATTATTTGAATTATTATTATTTTGGAATAATAATTATTATTTGGAAAATATATATAAGTTGGAATTAAGGAAAAAAGTCCCATTGAGAGTAAAAACATTTCACGTGAAAACAGAGAAAATCGTGAAAAGGGAAAAGGGCAGAGAAGGGGAGAAAGGAGCTGAAGAGCCAAGGTTGAAGAACGGAAAGGCTTGAAGCTCAAAGATTCGCCGGATTGTTAAGGTAAGGGGGGTTTATCGTCGATTAATGGGTATTTTGGGATAATATGTCATGGGTAGTGATAAGCCGTTAATTTGACCCTAATTGGGATTTGTAAATGTTGAAATGTTGTTGGATGAACTGTGTTGAAAGTTGAAATTAAATCGGTATTTGTGTGAGTAATGTTTTCCCGATCGTATAGCTGTTTACGGAATCGGAATCGGAGGTCCGGAAGTCCTCCAACGGCGGAATTCTGCATTCTGCCGTGTGTTAGCGCAGGAATTGTTGTTTGGTCTGCGTTAACCGGTTAACCCAGGGTGTTAACCGGTTAACACTGTATTGAAATGTGAAAATATTGAGTTTTTGCCTGCGTTAACCGGTTAACCCAGGGCGTTAACCGGTTAACGCTGTTGCGTTTTGCCAGAAAGTGAGTTTTGCCTGCGTTAACCGGTTAACCCAGGGCATTAACCGGTTAACACTGTTGCAGAGTGAAAAATTATTGTTTTTAAACGTGGTGTACCTAATTGAGGGTTGGCCTATGTTGCCTATGGTGTAATAGGGATAAATTCCCGCTGTTTTGAGTAGTATATGCAATATTGAAATGTACTAATATTGTGGTTGTTGTTTGGCATAATCTGACATGCTTATGTGATGAAAGATTGATGATGTATAATGATGTACACGATGCTGTGAATGTATATATTATGCATGTATGTGTGAATGGACTGTTGTATGGCTCAGAGTGTGAGCATATGTTTATTCTCGAATTATTGTTGATGTTGCATTGCTAGATGATTAGCATGCATGGCATAGCCTTCGGGGCTGTAGCTAATTCCCATAGTGAGGAATTAGTGAGTGAACCATTGTGGGTTGTTGTTGATGTTTGCATACTAGATGATTAGTGTGCATAGTCTAGCCTTCGGGGCTGTAGCTAATTCCCATGGTGAGGAATTAGTGAGTGAGTCACTAGGTCTCAAATGAGTGGGACTAGTGAGCTTAGTAGCCGTATCTGGAGGGATCGGTGAGCTTGAACTATATGTTCGAGAATAGTCGGTACCGCATGTGTAGAGTCTCATTGCATAAAAATATGTATGGCGTATAATATGAATGAATGTGTTCCAATATTATACGTGTGTTGTGTTGTTGTTAAGTATGATTTGAGATTATACTGGTATTGTATATTGATGTTGGGTATGATGTTTAAGCCAATGAGCTATTACTGAATGTGTATTGCAATTAGGGTGATTGATGTGTTAATTACTTGGCATTACATGTTGTTTTATAATGCTTATTATATTGATTGAGGAACTCACCCTTACAACTATTTTTCAGGTAACGAGAAATGAGTTGAGTAGAAGCAAATGCTTGGAGTCTAGTGTAGTCTCCCTAGTGGGTCATGCTCTGATAGATGTAACATCGGGCGGGAACACTTTGATTATTATCGTTGTTGTGGTTGAACTAAATTACATGTGATGTTACATGTTTTGCATGATTGAGTTGATCTCTATCCGCTGCGTAATTGTGCAAATACTTTATATTTAAATTAAATAAAAGAGCATGATTGTTATATTGTTTAAATGGTGTGGAATGTTTGTGTGACACCCTTGGTGCACTATTACTCTGATTATATGTTTATTATTTTAATTAATTTTTGGGGTATTTTAGAAGGGTGTTACATCATAGGTGTCAAGGGTGAGTACTTAGGTCATCGCATATGCGATACCACTTTAGGGTAAGGGTGCCCTAATTTAGGATTCTCACAAATATAACACTACATAGTCCCTAAAGCATGAGGACTTTGTTAAGGGTGAAGTGCTTTTAAGACCCTTTTTTCGTCCAAGGTGTGTCCCTCTTCCCATTGGTGAGTTCCTGATTAGCTACAAAATGTTAGCTGAGAATGTCAATCAATCACTTAGCTTATCATGCTTACTTTCATTAATGTAAGCAATGATCCCCTGTCTTTCTAGACCTTAATCGTTAGTGGCACGTGTCAGAAACGTGTTGAGTTTTTTCAAAACCATTGGGGGTTTCAAAAGATCCCTTATGGTTCTCTCTCCCCTATAAAAGATTTCCTTTTTCATTTTGTATGTTTCGTTTCGCTATTTATTCTTGCAAGCTTATCTAAAGTATTCAACCTTTCATCTCTTCTTTCACAACCTTTTTCCATGTATGTATTTCCTTTTCTCTTACCTTGTGTAGTGAGTAGGTTTTACTAAGATATATTTGAAATGGGGCTTAGGCTAAGCGTAGGGTTCTAAGCTAGTTGCTCCCTTTTTTTACGGTGGTGGTGGTGGCTTCTTTTTGTTCTGTTGTTTTCTCATGAACAAAATAGATAATGTCTACCTCAACCGTCGGGTCCAAGGATGTCAAAGATTTTGAATCTAGTTATACTTTTATTGGACAGATCCTCAATTTTCGATCAAGAGTGAAGGTTTATTCTTCAGATGATGAATATCAAGTCATTTTGAATACTTATTCGTCGTTAGAGAGGGTGACTAGGGTGAAGGTGATGTGAAGGAGGGTGGTAAGTCTGGAGGCTTTTTGGAATTTTTGTTGTACATTTTTACCTATTTAGGGGCTTTTATAATTGTAATGAACAACGGAGCCCCTTAAGGGTGTATTTTATGTTAACTGCCATTACCGTTATCTTATTATGTAATTATCTATGTGATTGTAACCCTTTAGCGTTTAATTCTAGGCGTCTGTCACCATCGCTCCTTTGTAATAATTTGATCATTCGTGAGGAGACAAGACAAGGATCTCATTTCAAGAATTTGATGTTTTGGTCATTTATAAGGGAGGCAGGGATCCAACTAGAGGATCCAGCAGAATGATCGCCTCTATGGGCGACAAGGATCCGAGTTAAGGATCGATCCAAATGATCTTCGTCTATGGGAAGAAAGGATCCCATTTGAGGATCCAACAAAGTGATCACCTCTATGAGTGTCAAGGAACCCACTTGAGAATCCATCCAAATGATTGCCTTTATGGATGGCAAGGATCTACTGAATTGATCGCCTTTATGGGCGGAAAGGATCCCACTTGAGAAGCCAACAAATTGATCACCTTTGTAGGCGACAGAGATCCCACTTGAGGATCCAGCAAATTGATCACCTATATGGGCAACAAGGATCCCACTTGAGGATACCTCTAAATGAACACATATATGGGTGGCAAAGATCCCACTTGAGGATCTGATGAATTGATCTTCTATATGGGTGGCAAGGATACCATTTAATAATCTATCTATTTAATCGCCTCTATGGGTGATCTTCTCTTGACCCTTTAGGTTTTCTACAAAGAAAGGAATGGCCAAACATATAAGGTTTCTAAAATAATAAAAGTGAGGTGCCTCATTAAAAACTCTCACCCTATGAAAAAACGTAAAAGGAAAAGAGCGCACCTCAAGAAATAACTTGTCTTTACAATCGGCAAAGAAGCAATACTCACTTATAAAAATTGTCAATAAAGTAATCAAACAATTATAAAGAAAAATGAATGGCAATTACGTCGATGTCTCTAGAGTGCATCCCTTATGGGCTTTCATCCTTCAATATCCCCAGAGGTTGGAAACTAATCTCCTTTCCTTTGTAGATTTATCCTGGTGGCGTTATTCCTAAGCTCATCATCTTGGCCTTCCCCATATAGAGTGTGGATCCTCCTTAACTTGAGGCTTTCTACATAACACTTCCTAGTGATTTTCTGGTCTCTTTGTATAACTCTCATTCGCCCATTGGAGAACGGGTACTTCATGCACAAATACATAGTTGATAAGACAGTGCCCAATTGGTTAAAAGTTGGTCGCCCTATAATCATATTATACAAAGACGGGGCATCAATAACCAAATTTATAACCTTTATCTCTTTGGTATGATCTTGCTATCTAAAAGTGATCCTCAAGGTGATATATCACTTTACCTATACATGTTCTCCATAAAATCCAACCAATAATCCTCTAAAAGGTTTCAAATCTTTTTTAGTCGGGGTGAAGTCTTTCAAACACCTTCTAGTATAGTATGTCTGCAGAACTCCATTGGTCAATGATAACTCTTTTAATTTCCCAGTCTTTGCACTTGACGGTAATGACCATAGGGTTGTCATTATGAGGGTGGATGTCAGTTGCATATTTCTCTAAGAAAACGATTGTGGCTTCCAACGTTTGGCGATTTCCTTCGATCTTGACTTCAAGGAGGTTTTATACACTCAGGATCTGGCATATGTACCATTTTCGTACGGATCTAGTTTCCTTGCCCCCAACGAATCTTCATGTTATGGTGTTGAGCGTATGGCACACAACTTTACTACATTCTCCTTAAGGCATCTCTTTAGCTTTGTTGGGCCTGGGGCTTCTTCTAACGCCCCAAATAACCCCTGACACTTTACTCATAAAATATGAAAAAGTTATAATTAAAATGATGCACTCACAAAGGTGTCACAATTCTCTATATAAAATATCATTTCTCAATAATTTAATAAAACAACAGAATTCATTTATCAAAATTCAACATATTTCAGTTAATCCTTGAAAACTCATAAAACAACTTCAAATAACCATAAGGTGTTAAAAATTAAACAACTATCAAAATAAACATCAACGACAATCTCACCCCAATGTTACATTATTAAGAGCGACAATTGGGAATTCTAAAGAACACCGACATAAACAATAAATGCAAATAATGTCACTAATGCTCTTTTCCAAGGTAATCAATCACTAAGGCTTCTAGGTCCTTGCCTAAGTATATGCATCATAAGCGTAAAAATAACACGGGAAAACAAATAGGGGTGAGAATTCATTCACGTAAGTTAATGGTGCATAAAACATTGAGGGTAGTACAATAAACATAAATAATCATTCATGACATTCATCCACAACAATAACCATACACAATAATAATCACTCACAACATTAATCATTCACATATGTAAAAGTGAATGCAATATACTCTTATTCACTACTATAATATGCATATGATACCAATTTTGGATATCATAGTTATGTTACTGTTTCATCCACTCACTAATGGTTTTTCTTCGAACCTAGATCCTCTTCGAACTCACTCGTCAGTGATCCCCTCTTCTGAGCCAGCGACTCATCTCTGAACCGAAGTTCATACACCTATCTTTGACAATGCATGATGCATGAAATGTAACAATAAAATATAGATGTAATAAGCATCAATGGTTCCTCTTCGAACCGTAAACACCGTCAATATCAGGCCACCATCGTAATTCCTCTCTAAACTATACTTCTTAACATAATACAATACAATATACATGAAATGATAACATAGTAATTAATTATGTAAATACTCACCAATGCTCACTGACTCGACTCTGAAGTAATCAGATCGACACAAAACATCACTCATTTTGTTCCCACAACCCTGACACAACAAATAAACTCACCTCATTCATTAATAGTCGGTAGAGTCACAAACCACTTTACCATCAATCGAATCAAACAAATCACTTTACACATTTATAACATTTTACTCTCATCCTCCTACGCACATAAACTCTAAGTCATTACTATGAGGTAATACTATTCCTCAACTTTCCAACGTTTTGAACTGCGCCTCAAACGGAGTCATAAAACTCAAGTTACGTACAAAATGATACACTCGGTACAAAAACCAGGGAGCTACTACGGCCACTTGTGTTGGATAACATGGCCTGTAGCACTCCCCGTACAAAAACCCTCTCCAACACGCCTCTAGTTCAAAAACCATTGGGTTGATACGGCCCGTAGCAGCTCCTAGAACAAAAAAATTTGTTTCGTGATTTTGTGCAATTTCTCTTGTTTTCCAACCTTACATCAGATCCTAAACCCCAAATTTTGAATTCTAACAATCCTAAAACATATCATAACTTAAGGTACATTAATCATAAAGTAATAAACACTTTCCAATATCAAAGTCAACATCATGACATCAATCCATCATACTTTTCATCAGTACATAACATCAACATAAAAACATCGTCATCTCAAATATTCGTATGACATCCAAACACACAAATTCACATCAAAACAATACTTATCATGATTAACACATTTAAAATTAACAATAAATCAATCCAATTGTATGTTAGATATTCGGGTATGATAATCCTGGATAACTTCAAAGAATCGTGTTCGTACACTTTCCGAACAAAGTATTTCGACCTTATTCTTGCTTGGGTTCACGAAATCTTTGTGGGGATAATTCTTGAAGAACAATTTGTTTCTGGCAAAGAGAAATGTTCAGGAATGTAGAGAGAAAGTTTGGTTTCGTTATCCCTTTTAAACTGAGGCCAAATGACTCCTTATATAGGAGATCAATAACAGAAACCGAAAAGACGCAACTGTTCAGAAACGGATACGTCGGTTGGGAAAGGATTCAACTGTTCAAAAGAAAATTTCGAACGGGCCGCTGCCCCGCACCCCGCACCCCGCCAGGGGCTTCGCCCCTTGGAACCCCGTTTCAATTATTCGCATTCAATTATACGTTGGCTCGACGAGCGTGCACTCCGCACTACCCCTAACTCGTTTCCAAGCTTTAACGCATAATTGCATCGGCCTGTAGTAAATCACATTATTACTAAAATACATTGATGATACTAAAATCACCATCAAATCCCCCCCATTTTAGTGTAATCCTTGATTTACTCAGTATATACAATAATATATACAAGGGTATAACACACAGGTATACCGATCAAACAAATGCATAAATGAAAATGTCTTGCGATTGAATTTTTCATCTTAGTACAAATACACATTCCAAATACTCGAAAATCGGGGTGTCATAGCGATTGAACCCGTCAATCCATTTGAGTGTCTGAAGATATAGTACACATATGTTTCTTACAATACTCTATTATTCATACTTAACACTTTACAAGCCATGTGTCCTTGTCCATTAATAAGCATATAGGAAGCCAAGTCCAAGCTTCTTGAAGCGGCAAAACTTCATGCTCACATAGGTGATTCTTTTAATCTTGCACCTGCATTTGCAATTTTCCAAAAGAACCATTAAGAAGATATAATTCAACCTAGCCATCACTTGCAGGTCTGAGGACATACCTTGGGAAGATAAACACAATTGCTCCAATATCTAACTATGATCTTTCCACATTGAATTCTGCTTCTAATGTTGTATTAGAAGGGAATTGGGTATACCATAGCTAATAGATTTAAATGGACTTTAATCCCATCCCAATTACCGACTTCTTCACTAAGTCTCTAGCTAACCCCTTCGTCAAGTGGTCATCTAAGTTTTGTTGCGACCGAACAAACTCAATAGATATCACCCCATTCATGATTAATTCCCTAATCATACTATGTCTAACACCCAAATGTCTAGACTTTCCATTGTATATTTGACTATAAGCTTTAGCCAATGTGGCAGTACTATCACAACAGATAGAAATTGGTGATATCGGTTTAGGCCATATCGGAATCTCATATACCAAATTCCTTAGCCATTCCACTTCTTTACCAGCAACAGCTAATGCTACAAACTCAGATTCCATTGTGGAATCAGCTATACATGTTTGCTTCTTGGAAGCCCATGAGATGGCACCTCCCCCAAGCAAGAACACCCATCCACTTGTAAAGGATGAATCTTCAGCATTATTTATCCAACTAGCATCCGAATAACCCTCTAACACCGAAGGAAATCCCATATATGACAATCCATAATTCATTGTACCCTTCAAGTACTTGAATACCCTAGTTATCGCATGCCAATGATGTCTACTAGGATTACTAGTAAATCTGCTTAACTTTCCAACCGCATAAGCAATATCCGGTCTAGTGCTAATCATAGCATACATCAAAGAGCCTATAGCTTTTGAATATTCGAGTTGATCCACAGGTTTACTTGTATTTGGCATAAGCTTTTCTCCCGGATCCATGGGAGTACTTACTAGAGAACAACTTTCATAATTGAACTTCTTGAGTATTTTCTCAATGTAATGAGATTGCGTAATTACAATCCCCTTATTCTCCCGTTTAATCTTAATACCAAGAATAACGTCCGCTTCTCCCATATCCTTCATGGAGAACTTTGATGACAAGAAATTCTTCGTTTTATCAACTTGATTTTGGTCGGTGTCAAAGATCAACATGTCATCAACATATAAACAAATGAAAACTCCTTTACCGGAAGTATCAAATTTGCTATATACACATTTGTCAGCTTGGTTTAGAATGAAACCATTAGACAAAACAACCTCATCAAACTTTTGATGCCACTGCTTCGGAGCTTGTTTCAGCCCATACAACGACTTAACTAGCTTACACACTTTATGCTCATTACCAGGCATTACAAATCCTTCAGGTTGCTTCATATACACTTCTTCCTCCAAATCACCATTCAGAAATGCTGTTTTGACATCCATTTGATGAATCACTAGATTATGAATAGCCGCCAAGGCAATCAACAATCTAATAGTAGTGATACGGGCAACAGGAGCATAGGTATCGAAATAATCAATCCCTTCCTTTTGTCTGAAGCCTTGGATAACTAATCTAGCTTTAAACTTGTCAATTGTACCATCGAATTTCATCTTCTTTTTGAAGATCCATTTGCAACCCAATGGTTTGCAACCTGATGGTAAATCAGATAATACCCAAGTATTATTTTCCATGATAGAACCAATCTCTTCGTCAATTGCTTCTTTCCAAAAAGCAGAATCTCGAGATTTCACAGCTTCATCATACGTTCTTGGATCCTCCTCTATACTATAGCAATAATAGTATTGAGTGTCAATCTGATCCTTTGATCCCTCAACTAAATATAGTTGAAAATCAGATCCATAAGATCTAGATTTTCTAGCTCTTTTGCTCCTACGGGGTTCAAGTGTCTCACTTGGCACATCATTTGAATGGTCATCCCTTAGAGATTCATCTGAATTAGGTATAGAGTCCTTTGGTCTAGGTATAGAAGAGAAACAATTCTCATCAAATATGGCATCTCTCGATTCTATAATTATGTTAATAGAAATCGAGTCATTAGGTTCTATAACATAAAATCTATAGGCCTTGGAGTGCTCAGCATATCCAACAAAGATGCAAGCTACACCCTTTTCACCCAAAGTTTTCCTTTTTGGGTCCGGGAGTCTAACCACGGCTCTACAACCCCCAAACACGTAGAAATGTTAAGTTGGGTCGTTTCTTATACCAAAGTTCATATGGGGTAGTCTTGTTCCTTTTATTAGGAATCCTATTTAACAAATAGCAAGCCGTTAACATAGCTTCTCCCCAAAACCCTTCACTCAAACCAGAGTAAGATAACATGGCATTCACCATTTCCTTAGGCACTCTATTTTTCCTTTCAGCCACACCATTTTGTTGAGGTGTATAAGGTGTCGTAGTCTCATGAATGATTCCTACGGATTGGAAAAATACAGGATCATAATATTCACCACCTCTATCTGTACGTAATGTTTTAATCAACACATTATGTTGCACTTCAACTTCAGTTTTATAAATTTTGAATTTATCTAAGGATTCGTCCTTAGCGTGCAGCAAATAAACATAGCAGAATCTAGATGCATCATCTATGAAAGTGACAAAATATTTTTTATGTCCTAATGATGGAGTAGCATGCAAATCACATAAATCACTATGTATCAACTCAAGAATGACAGATTTCCTTGTTATACTTTTAAAAGGTTGCCTAGTGATCTTTGTTAACATGCAAGTTTTACAATTTTCTATATTTTTATCAAAAATAAGAATTAAATCATCTTTAGACATTTCATGCATTCTTTTATAATGTACGTGTCCTAGACGAGCATGCCATAACGATGAATTGATAACATTCGAAGAGGACATAAATACAGAACCAGAATCATTAGGAACTCCATTCATCATAAACATACCATTATTATAATATCCAAATCCTACAAACACACCAGACTTCGATAAAACATATTTATCGGATTCACACACTTGCTTGTATCCAAGCTTATTTAATACAGGACCAGAAATTAAATTCTTACGTAGTTTAGGAACATACAAAACATTAAACAAAGTAATAGTCTTTCCAGAACTGAATTCTAGCACCACGTTTCCTTTGCCTTCAACGGGAGCGAAGTGATCATCTCCCATGTAAAGGACAGAACCATCTTCCACTAGAACAAGAGTCTTGAACCAGAAACGATCCTTGCAAACATGTGTTGTAGCCCCAGAATCAATCCACCACGCGATAGCATCATCCTGCACATAGAATGCTTCAGAATTTAGTGAAACCGAATGTTTAATCAAACTATTCAAATCACGAATTGATTTCTGACCTTGGTTTTCGGATTGGTCCTTAGACCCCTTTCCTGAACCACTTGCATTCGCGTTATCATGCTTTTTGCCGGAACAGCAATCCTGCTTGAAGTGGCCTATTTTGCCACACTTCCAACATTCTAGTTTCGGTTTCTTGTTAGCACCGAAATTGCCCTTATTGTTCTTGAAAGCACGCTTATTTCCTTTGTTTTTGTTGTTACCGTTCTTACCACCCTCTTCGACCATATTAACCGAGGGTCCAACAATTTCTTTGCCTTTTCCTTTGTCATCCTCCTGCGCTCTTAGAGATTCTTTTATGCGCAAGTGACTTCCAAGTTGGATCAAAGACAGTTCGTCTTTTCCATGCTTCAGATTGTGTTTGAAATCCTTCCACGAAGGAGGAAACTTGTCTATGATGCTTGAGACAAATATTGTTTCATCCATCTTCAATCCGTGTTGTGTGAACTGTCCAAGGATTCAGAGGAGTTCATTGAATTGTTCCATGACAGACCTTGATTCAACCATTTTGTAATTGTTGAAATCGGTTACCAGGAACTTTTTACTGGATGAGTCCTCTGCCATGTACTTGGATTCGAGACAATCCCATAATTCCTTTGCAGATTCTATGTTTTGATAAATATCAAATAAGAGATCAGACATACCGTTAAGAATGTGCCCTCTGCATATGTAGTCGTCGTTCTCCCATTTTGATCTGCGTCTCAGATTTTCAACCGTGTCTTCCTCCAGAAGTTTTGGAATCGGTGTAGACAGGACGTGCACCACCTTAAATGTTGTCAACATGAAATGCATCTTCTTCTGCCAACACATGAAGTCTTGTCCTTGAAACTTGTCCAATTTTCCGAAGTTTGTAGTCATCTCCTTGACGGTGCTTCCTCCAGCCATGATTATCAAAAATACTTTGTTCGTTTGTTAGATATTCGGGTATGATAATTCTGGATAACTTCGAAGAATCGTGTTCGTACACTTTCCGAACAAAGTATTTCGACCCTATTCTTGTCTGGGTTCACGAAATCTTTGTGGGGATAATTCTTGAAGAACAATTTGTTTTTGGCAAAGAGAAATGTTCAGGAATGTAGAGAGAAAGTTTGGTTTCGTTATCCCTTTTAAACTGAGGCCAAATGACTCCTTATATAGGAGATCAATAACAGAAACCGAAAATATGCAACTGTTCAGAAACGGTTACATCGGTTGGGAAAGGATTCAACTATTCAAAAGAAAATTTCGAACGGGGCGCTGCCCCGCACCCCGCCAGGGGCTTCGCCCCTTGGAACCCCGTTTCAATTATTTGCATTCAATTATACGTTGGCTCGACGAGCGTGCACTCCGCACTACCCCTAACTCGTTTCCAATCTTTAACGCATAATTGCATCGCCCTGTAGTAAATCACATTACTACTAAAATACATTGATGATACTAAAATCACCAACATTGTAGAGGTTCTGCATAAACCTCATACAATTCATAAACCATCAACAATGGAGCACAAGGGAGAAAGGGAAGAAGAAAGGGGTAAGAATCCCCCTTTATCCCATAAGATTAACCTCCATCTCTTCATTTTTGCTCTCTTGGATTTTTCTCTTCTCTCTTTATCATTTTCTCTCAATTTCACATACTGACTGTTTTTCTCTCATTCCCCTAATTTAAATAAAACTTTATCTTATTTTTATTTTCCATAACTATACTAATTCCCCTTATTTCTTATTAATTCACTCCATCTCCCCAATTCCCATCTGAAGATAGCGAAAATATACCCGAATGCATTGCACGCTCGAATATATAACAGAGTCGCCATCGAACTTTATTTATTCCCGAAGGAAAGGGAAAACATCGATAAAAACTAGGGGAAATAGATAACTGGGTAAGGGAGTCAGTTATGCAAGGGAGATGTATTAGCACCTCTAACATCCGTTGTACTCAACGAGAATCGTTTGGATTGTTCTATGCTAAAATGAGTGTGATATCTGAAGGTTACTCGCGAAAGAATAAAGGGAAAAGAAAAGGAACATATAGAGTGCTCATAGAGGATTAAAGGCATCATGCATACACATCCTTATAGTGCAATTAGGAATTATGAGCTTTGTAGTTCATAGAACTAATGGTGAGAGGTGAAAGAATAGTGATAAAGGTAAGGTCTAAACCAAAGGATAATGTGGTTTGACTCCAAAAAAGGGATGAAATCTGAACCCAAGAGTAAAACTGGCTATCTCTGGAATAACCTGAGATCCAGCATATCCAATACAACTTAAGCACTATGGAATTGCCCTATCAAGTGATCAAGGGTCTTTTGATCACTTGAATAGGCTTGGGGATTAAAGCACAATCCAGAGGATTTGGTTGACCAAAGTCTCCTTTGGTCAACACTAATTAGTGGGGTTGAAAAACAACAATTGAACTAGGTATACAATGAACCTAATGAATTAATCAAGTAAATGAAATCAAATATTTTTAAGTAAACCCTAAGCTAAGGGATCATGCATTTAAAAATCAAAATTTCTAAGCCCTAAGGGCAAAATGGTCAATATGCCAAAACGGATTAAAAAGTTTTTAAAAAAACAACATTTAATTGAAAAAATAATTAATCCTAATTATCTAATTATGTGAAAATCTAATTAGTCTAATTATTATAATTATCCTAATCAAGTCTAACATAACCTAATCAAGATTTAAAACTCTAATTAAATTCTAAAAATCTAATTAAGACCTAAATTGTTAGTTATTCTGAAAATGAATATTCTAATTAATTTAATTAGAGTTCTAATTAACATAATCAACCATGATTAATCCTAATTCTAATTAAAATTATAATTATAATTATCAAAAAGAAAAACAAGAATTAGTTAACAAAAAAAGCTCAAAAATAGGGTTCAGGCCCAAAACTGGGGGTATGGCCAGCAGAAACACGCTTGGGCCTGGTTCAAGGCCTAGCGTTGAGTCCATGAACAAGAGAGGGTGCAACAGGAGGTGTGAATATCAGGTTTGGGCCCTAGGCACAAACAAACTTACACAAACCAGATCCAAACACGACTTCAAGGAGTTATTAGGTCATCTCTCGATTCTCAACGGCGACACCAAAACCTTCAACCTTCATTCCAAATAATCATGCGCTCTCTCCTCCTTTTATCTCAATTCCAAAATTTGATGCACAACAGAAACATCACGAACACGATTTCACGTTTAAGCTTCAGCATCTTCACCATGCGGTATGAGAAGAATGTGAAATCGCGATGTAACGGATCGTGAACATCAAGAAGTAAAAAGAAAAACCCACTAGATTTGAATCCGACGCGGTGGTTCTAGCAACGTCGAAGACTTTGCAGGTAATCCTTTTTCCTCTTCTTCTTCATGTCATTCTTCTTCTTATTTAATTTTCCTTGCTTTTGCTTATGCCTTGCATGAGAGAGATTATAAGTTGAGAGTACAGGATGAACTTGTAGAGAGATTAACCGAGTGGGAGAGAGCTCAATCTGAGATGAATCTATAAATGTGATTATAAATGTGATTGTGAATCTGAAATTTTGATGAATGAATATCCCTGTGAAATTGCAACGAAGGTTGAATGTATAAGGCTGAAAAATCTGTTAGAAATGAAAATGAAATTCAACTCAAATGAAAGTGGAATTCAAGAGTTTGTTAGAGACTTAGATTGAGTTAGTTGGCAAATTTAATTTCAGTTATTTGAATATGATGCTATGATTCCCTGCATATTGCCTTAGGTTAGTTGTCGTGGAGCTTTCGCTTCTGTGTTATGTTATATGAAATTTACAGGTGCATGGTAATGTTAGTAACTTCTGGTTGGTTTTCAAATCAGTAGAGTATGTTGTGAATTCACAAGTTATGATTTTGTTGTCTTTCTGTTATATTTTCAAACATTGGTTCTGCTAGGCATGTAACTTAAAAATTAGTGAAATAGGAAGTTAGTTTTTCCTGTTGCAAATGGTGATGATTCATGCTCTGTTAGTTATGAATGAATTCGATTTTTAATTGAAATCTGGTTTTATGTTAGTGTGGATATGCTCATTCTTTTAAATTTTGTTAAGGTTAGATGGTCACGACTGTAGTTCTGTTGCAGAGATGTTGTTGAAGTTAAAATACATGGTGAACATCTTGGTCATGAGTTATTGGGAACTTTGCAGGTTTTGGTCATGATCCTACTATTAACAATAGGTGCATTAGTTAATCAGTAAAGTCGACATTAAGTTACTTCTTGGCTTGAAGAACTTTGGACTTGGAGTTTATTTGTAAATTTATGAATTGAAACAATGTAAATTGTAATTTGATGTGAATTATGGAATTGTTATGAAATGGAAAGTTGGAATGAATTTACAAATTGACATTGAATGAGATATGGAAATCATGAATGTGTATTGATTTTAAAGTTCTGTTTGAATGGATATTTGAATAAGTGACATTGGCTTGTTTATGGTATTAAGTTGGACTTTTAAAGTTTGAATTGTTATTTGTAAATTTGGAAATGGAAACAAAATTGAAATACATATCGAAATCTAATTCTAAATTGCAAACTAAATTAAAATATAACTTGAATTGAGATATTAGAAACATTTGGAAAGTCAAAGATTATGAATGGTTAAAAAAGTTAATTAAAAGTGATTTGAAAATTGTTATAACAATAATTTTGAAATGGACTTTAACAATGGTTTGGAAACATAAATGTTCAATTTAAATTAACATTTGAAAGTTGATTGAATAACTCGAACCAAATGTGAGTGGTCACTGCCAAATGGGCTTATGAAATGGGTGGTTGACTTTGGTTAAGTGGTTGATCAAAAAGTCAACAGTTGACCATAGTCAACTGGGAGGCATGAATTAGGGTTTTCACATGATTGCAAGCAAGACATGATTCACATGAAACAAAGACTAATGTTTAAGACACGGTGTATGAATACATGGAACCAAACTTGAATGGATTAATCACCTTTGACTATCAACATCACATGAATGAAAATCAAGACCTATGGACTTCTGCATTTGCAAATACCAAAAGACCCAAGTCAATGGCCTATGCAATGTTTGAATCAGATGACATATCAACCATGTAGACATGTAGATGATGGATGCTGCATGATATGATAGTCAACCATCTTTCCCTAATGAATTAGGGTTTCTATTAAGTACAAGGTGACAAGTCAATCCACAAGGCACATTAGGATCATGCCTTCCCTAATTAGGGTTTGGTGGTCAGACGCAAGTTCATAAAGTCAACCACAAGTCCCACAACCATATCAACAAGAATTGGGGTTTCACTCCCAATATAATTAGATGAAAAACCAAATCACATTCTAGGGGTTTGACCCATGCACAACCGTAGTCTTACAAGTCACTAAGCTTTGAATCTATAGATTAATAGATGTCAACATGAATGAATGCATATGAATGAAACATGGTTATGTATAGATGAATATCAAGCTAAAGGTTGAGTGAAAAGATGAAAAGGAGAGAGGAAATTTTGGGGTACGACACCATCAATTTATATTTTCTCCTCAACCTCTTATTCTTTATCTTCTCTATTATTTCAATTAATTAAATAAGAATCTATAATATTTCTACCCATCCTCATGAAATTAAACAAAACAAATAATCAATTAAAAAACACACCAAAACTCAAATAAAATCATATAATTAAAACTGGGGTGTTACAACTCTCCCCCACTCAGAATTTCCCCCCCTCGAAAATTACTTGAAGGAAACAACTCTAGATAAGACTTTCTCATTTGACTCTCCAGTATCCACACCAAGCTTCCTCTAGTAGGTCCTCCCTACATTACCTTAACCAAAGCAAGCTATTTACTTCTCAAGTTCTTCACTTCTCGATCCTCAACTTGCAAGGGTGATGCCTCAACAATCCAATTCTCTCTCGCTTGCATATTATCCAACTGGATCATATGAGAAGGATCATGAATATACTTTCAAAGATGAGACACGTGAACGACACTATGAAGATTTGAAATAGATGGTGGTAAGGGAAATCTGTATGCCACTTCTCCTACATTTGGAGGATATGATATGTACCAATAAAATGAGGCGTGAGCTTTCGAGACTTCAGCGCACGACCAACACTAGTCACCGAAGTGACTCTCAAGAACACATGATCTCCCTCTTGGAACTCATGTGCCTTATTTATCTTGTCGTGGTAACTCTTTTGTCTACTCATAAATTCCTTCATCTTCTCTTGAATCATATTAACTTTCTCAGTAGTCTGTTGAATGATCTCTGTTCCAAGCACAATATTTTCACCCGATTCATACCAACGTAAATGTGGCATACACCTTCTACCATACAAAGCCTTAAAAGGTATAATTACAATACTAGAATGGTAATTGTTGTTATAGGTGAACTCAATCAATGGCAAACAACTATCCCAATTGCCTCCCTGCTCTAAAACACAAGCCTTCAAGAAATCTTCCAAAGATTGGATAATCCTTTATGTCTTACCGTATGTCTGTGGATGGTAAGCAGAGCTCAACCTCAACTTGGTTCCCAAGGATTCTTGCAAATTCTCCCAAAACCTTGACATGAACCTCATATCTCTATCTGAAACAATAATCGAAGGAATACCATGCAACCTCACAATCTCGCTGATGTAGATCTCTACTAACTTCTGCAACAGGTAGCTGATCTTTATTGGAACAAAACGAGTCAAATTTGTCAGTCTATCCATATTAACCCAAATCGAATCATTTCCCTTTGTAGTATTCGAAAAACTCACCAAAAAATCCACAAAGATGATATCCCACTTCCACTTAGGAATACTCAAAGGTTGCATCAATCTAGATGGCTTCTGATGTTCAATCTTCGACTTATGACAAGTCAAAAAAGAATACCCAAACTCGACAACTTCTTTCTTCACACATGGCCACCAAAACACCTTCTGAAGATCTTGATACATCTTAGTAGCTCCAGGATAATTACTCAAACTACTCATGTGGCCTTCTTCAAGAATTGTCTTATTAAGCTCTGGCAAATCCAGTACACAAACTCTGTCCTAAAATCTCATAATTCCATCCTCATATACTTTTAAGTCCACCTCTTTACCTTGATTGATTAACATCAATCGATCAATCATTCCCAAGTCCAACTTCTGACCTTCTTTGATCTCTTCCAGCACACTACTAGTCAACTTCAGCATACCCAACTTCACACTTTTTGGCAATATCTCGCACACCAAGCTAAGATCTATGAACTGCTCAATCAATTCCAATTTTCATATCATAAGCGTCGACATGTGCAATGGCTTTCTACTAAATGCATCTGCTAACACATTAGCTTTACCAGGATGGTAACTCAACTCAAAATCACAGTCCTTCAAAACCTTTAGCCACCTCATATTCAGCTCATTCTGATTAAACAAGTACTTCAAACTTTTATGATTGCTGAAAACCTCAAACCTCGAACTATACAGTTAATGCCTTCAATCCTTAAGCATAAATACTACAACTACCAACTCCAAATCATGGGTAGGATAATTCCTTTCACGAGTCTTAAGTTGTCTCAAAGCATACACTACAACCTGAATATTCTACATAAGCACACCAAAGTGTCATTTATGAACACCATAACAAGTTAATCCAAGAACAGATGCAAAATTATATTCATGTACTCCATGAATACTCTTGGCGTATTAGATACACCGAACGACATTACTGGATACTCATAATGACTGTACCGAGTCCTAAACACAATCTTCAGTATATCTTATGACTTTACTTGAATCTGATGATAGCCCAATCTCAAATCAATCCTACTAAACAGGCAAGCACCAACCAATTGACCCATACAGCCATCAATCCTAGGAAGAGGATACTTGTGCTTAATAGTAACCTTATTCAGTTGTCGATAGTCAACATACAACCTCATGCTACCATCTCTTTCTTCTTAACCAATAAAAATAGCGCTCCCCATGGTGACACACTAGGTCTGACAAACTTCTTCTTCAACATCTCTTTCAACAGTTTCTTCAGCTCACTCAACTTCGACGCAGACATTCTATATGGTGCCATCGACACAGGTCTAGTACCAGGTACAAAATCTACGGCGAATTCAACTTCTCGCTCCAACGACAAGTCATAAATATCCTCAAGAAAACATCAGAAAATTCCCATACCGCAAGCATGTCACTAACCACGTCATAACTATCCACTCTTAAGGAAGCGAACATCACGAGTACCTGATCATCCACCCTCAAGGACACCTTTACCTGACCAACAGACATGAATCTCGAATTTTTATTCTCTTCAGGTTCGAGAAATAACAAAGTCTTATCAAAATAGTTGATACGAACATGGTTGAACTTCAACCAATTCATTCCTAGAATAATATCGAGTTGACTTAGTTGCAAACATATCGATTCAACTTCAAAGTCTCTACCATAAATGGTAAATGAACAATTTAGACTCACCAATGTACTAGTCACCGAACCATTAGTTAGGCTATCGATGACCATACTACCAATCATATAAGACACATGTAGATTCAACTTGTTAACATCATCATGAGATATGAACGAATGTGTCGCACTAGTATCAATAATAGCAATCAAATAAACACAATTAATGAAACACGTACCTCAAATCAAATTATCTGATCTCGAGACATCCACACCACTTAGAGCAAACACCATTCCATTAAATTATGTGGTATATGACGCCTTCCTCGATTTCTGACACTATGTACTGTAGCGGTGTATTCGTCACTTTATGATTTATTGATTAAACCAAAAGCAAAGCATACAAAGATAGAGTCGCCACCGCACTTTTATTTATCCAAAGGAATGGCTAAAAAGCGAACAAAAGCCTAAGAAGTTTTACACATAGAAAACTAATGAAAAGATCAGAGAGTCTGGGTAAGGGGTTAATTACGCAATGGGAAGGTGTTAAGCACCCAAAACGTCCTAGGTACTCCTAGGGAGCCCTTTTCACACTTGTTGTACGAAATGTTATTTGTTTATGAAATATTTATTGTGCAAACATGATTGGGAAGATGAGAAAAGAATATACAAGTTATTATTTTTGTGTTTGAACGGATGAACCCGTTGCCTACGTACCTTTCCATGGAAGGTAAGGATCAAAACGCCGTAGTTCGGCTAAAAAATTTCCAAAATATGAGTGGGTTCATTTTAAACAAAAGCCCTAAGGTCTTTCGTTATCCATGGGAGAAAACTCAACCTTATACAAACAACAAGTCCACCATGTGAGAAAAGCTTCAACTTGCTAGTGAGGGGTTAACCCTATAATAAGCAAGGAAGTCTTACAATTCAATCACTAAGGACAAAAGGTGAGATTAACATCAACCAACTAGGATAAATCAAACCTATGGCTAATGTATGAAAACTTATCAAGAATGGACAAAGCCACAAAACAATTGAATGAGTTGGATTAACCAATTAGGATTTATTCACAAAAAGATGGTCAAAGTATGATTAGAATTCAATTCAAAGAAGTATTGTGAAATGGAGTTTTGAAAAATCAAAGGCCTAAAGCCTAGATTTCTAATTTGAAAAGAGATGAGAATGTTTGCACAATATTTTTCAAGTTGAGATTAACATGCAAGTGGAGGTTTAAAACAAACGGTGGGTGGGTGAGGGAGTGTAAAACTTCTTAGATGTTCACCTCTTGAAATCATATGTAGATGATTCAAGTGATTCCTTTGGAATAAGGCAACAATGCAAATAAGCAAATGAACAAAGCAAGGTGATACCGGATGCCAATCAATGGACTTATACCAATCTCACAAACAAACATGGATACCGGATACCAATCAATGGATTTACACCAATCTCCTAAAACAAAACAATGATACCAGATGCCAATCAATGGACTTAGACTAGTCTCACAAAGCAAACAAAACATGGATACCAGATGCCAATCAATGGACTTATACTAGTCTCACAAAACAAAATAACAAGGATACCAGATGCCAATCAATGGACTTATACTAGTCTCCCACCATATCATAGGAACAACTGCCAAGTAATGGACTTATGCTTGTCTCCTCCATGGACAAAGCAAAGATGCTATAAAGCAAAGCTTATGAAATGATATACAAATGATGATGATAAATGCACAAAGGCACACTCAAGCAAATATGCATAGATGAATCAAGTAAGCAGACAAACAAGTCAATTAGCACACACTATATACAATCAATTAGGCTCAAGCAAGGTTAGACTTTAAAGTCAACTGGAATGGGGTAAGTTGTGCTCTTAACCCTAACATTGAGAGTTAGGGTGAAGCAGATGAAATGGAGATGAGGGATGTGCCTCATAGCTCTTATCCCTGGTCAGGGAGAGCTTTGAATAATAGAATGTGTGGGAGTTCAGAAAGTTGGAACTCTTCTCCACAAATGATTTGACTCTATAGGATCTTGGGTTAATATCCACAATGCATCAACATGTAATGTGAGCAAAGGGATGACACACTGAATAGTAGGAGATGGACTACACATCTCTTTTATCTACCAATTGCCTCATATGAGGACTTTTCCTGCTTGGCACAAAGAGTAAACAATCACAAGCATTGCCTCTTAAGGAGGACTTCAGACAGGTGCCTGACCACATAACAGGCCAGGTCTTCCAGACTACATGAAGAAGAGAGGTTATACCTAAGTGGTTAAGCAACCAAGCAAAATCAAGTTCAAAATGAACTTAAGCAACTAATGTACCTGTGGAAACATCAAACAAATCAGTATACAACTCAGACAAACAACCAACAGTTAATATCAACAGTCAAACCCAATAAGCAAAGGCATAAGCCACAAGTCAAGCTCAAATGAATTAACAACCCTACAAAACACACAATGTTAGTATCCAAAGGCAAACATCAAATGCTCAAATGATGGAGCATCATGAACCATATAACTTGGATGTTCAACCTGAAAACAAAGCTCAAACATGAGAGGCAAACCACTAGGTCAAAGCCTAGGGTCAAAGATGGAGAAAAAATTCAAAACAGAAACTCAAATTTGACATGATGAAACTTCAAACAATTATTGACACATTGCAAAAAGTCTCACATCAATATCATTTACCAAATGCATTTCATGATCAATTGAAGTTCAAGGCAATTTTAAAGCTCAAATAGGATCAAACAGAATGAAAAATCTCAATTAAATAAGAAATGATTCACAAAAATCTGGAAAAATGCATATTCCAGACATCTCATATGATCAGCATGCAAAAAATCAGAACAATTGAGCATCATTTGATAGGGTAATCACATCACATAAGATGAACAAGCAAAGGTGTGACACAAATTGTCACACCAATATTCACATGATCATAAAACAGAAACCACAAATGGTAAAAATACCAAATCAACACCAAAATGTCAAGCCAAGTGTCTAGTTTCAACATGCAAAATTTCAGATTCATTGGATAAAAACTCAGCATTTCACAAATGGAGAAGCAAGGCAAGGTACAAGAAGCATACATGATCAAATACCCTAGCACAAAATAATTTCCAGGCGTGCACAATTTATGGAAAAATAACCAAAAAATAATAGACAGAAAATGTGACATCATGCAAAAATCCTCATATTTTTTGGATCAATTTTCAATTATATATGGATTTTTAAAGATGGAGAAAAAAAAAAGATGAGAAACATGTATGAATGAATAGGGAGGGAAAACAAATAAAAATCAACATGGCTTTTGAATTTTGGCACGGCACGGAATCGAAGTCAGGCGCATTTTAAACAACCAAGCGCGCCAAGCTGCAAACGCAGCGTTTCATTAAACTGTTGGCTCAGTCAACAAAAGTCAAAGCGCCTGGACCAATCACAAGCCAGCATGGAAAGCGCATGCACCAATCAGAAACACGCTTCTCACAAACACATGCAACACGCAGGAAAATGATTTTGGAAGATCAAAACAAATCTGGAAACGCAAACCCTATCATCTTCATCATGTTCATCATGAACAGTGCATGGCTCAAGAACAATTTTCTCAGAAATCAAAAACAAACATATCATCATGTAGATCTTGCAACATACATCAACAATCCATAAACAAATCATCAAGAAAACATTAAACACGCATGGATCGAAGAGAAGAAGAATCACACGTGAAACTTTAACCTAACATATCTAACTCAATTCTGCATGGAATCTTGTGGTTCAAAGCTCAAATTAACCAGCATTGCAAGATCTATAACAACAACATGATAATTTTGAGAAAGGAGAGAGTCGATTCCTGACCTCTTGGAGAAAACAGAACTGGAATTGGCTGAGTTCAGGCCTTGTGATGCTCAACAGATCTTCCACAATGCTTATGAAGTTGATTGGATGAGAGTTGGAACTTTAATTGTGCATGAATCCTCAAGAATTTGGAACTGCCATGGATGATTCAAAGCTTCAAGAATGCTTCAACCTTGCAAGAATTCTCTTGATTCTATGGATGATCCTGCTCAAGATCAACTCAACAACAAGAATTAAGCAAGAAAATGAATTGAATATAAAGAAATTGGAAAAAAATTTGAGAGAAAAATTTGGTATTCTAGATCTAGATCTGAAAATAATGAATGTTGTTGTTCTGAAATTCTGTTAGGGTTTCATGCTTTATACTCCCTCCTAATCAAGCTCTAATCATGCTTAACCAAATGCTAATGAAAATTAGGGAAATTTGAGGTGTTTTGCAAATTGGTCATTTCACCCTTGTGCATGAAAATGGCATGTGAACAGTACACGAATTCCACTTAATTTTACTTAAAATGCAATTTTGAAATCAATGGTGAAGGCAAAATATTCAAATTATGCACCAAATTTAAATGATGAAATTTCCCTCCAAAAATCCCAAAATTGGCAAGTGCTCATGAAATTACAAATTATGCAATGCAATGCAAGATTTGGAAATTATAGGTCAAAACAAGAATAATGCAAAAAGAGCCATGCAATTTGGAGCTTTGGTTGAGAAGTTATGCACATTTGAATCTTCATGTACACCTTGCCATGATTTGATCATAACTCCTCAACCACACATGAGAAATGGATGATCTTGGACTTTTTGGAAATGGGAGAGAAAGATCTACAACTTTCATGTTCAACAAAATTTCATTTGAAGCATTTTTGATCATGTAATATGAAGTTGAAGTTGGATGAAAACCTTTCCATTTTTGGCAATTTTGAATTATAAGTCACTTTCTATTTTTGGAAAGTTTTGACCTGACTTTATTTTCTTCAATGTTGATGTTTGAAATGTCAGATAAGACTTGTTTGAACATGAATGAAGTATTTCTCATCACTTCCCACCTCCAAAATCCACAGTTGACTTGGCAGTTGACTGGCTAGGGTTTTAGTTGACTGAAGAATGCCTTGATGAGATTCAAGCCTCTACCACTTGGGATTCTGATTCAAAATAACATCATAGCTCATATAAGCTATTGTGAATCAATGTGGTGTCCCAATTCTCAAGAATGGCCACCATCTATAGCTCAATGACTGCCTTTGACTGCTTTGTCCTATGATTACTTCATCTGCAAGTAACAAGGTTAGATGACATATTTTTGTACTTTTGGTTAGTGGTAAAAATAAAAAGCAATGATATACAAATGCAAAACATGCTTGGTGATCAAGAACCACTCTCAAAAGATAACCCATCCACAGGGAAGGAAACAAGGTGCACAATGATCCTTGAGGCAATGAAATGATATGATATGATGCCATGAGGGATCTTAGGGACAAAATTGGGGTCTTACATGTACTGATATGACCTGGTTATCCATATTTATAACAAGTCATAACAGTACTGTTGCACTCATCGCCATGGTGTCCATGCTTCCCACACTTGAAACACTTCAGACTTGTAATCTTACACCCAACGACATGATAAACTAACCCTTTACACTTGTAAAATCTCGGATAAGCAGGAGTACCTCCCCCGCTTATCTTTTTCCCACCTACGATCTTCTGATGGAACTTCTGTTTTCCCTTATCAGCTGGAGTTACAGATGGTTTACCACGATTCTAATTCTCACTCTTATTCTCACTTGCACAATTGTAATGAGCAAATCCGACCTTATTATCCTCATTATAGATTCTACACTTGTTCATCAGCATTGGGAACCGACCGATCTCCTGATAACTAATGGACTGCTTGATCTTAGGACGTAAGCCACACTCAAACTTCACACGCTTCGACCCTTTAGCTTCCAAACCATTATAGTGGGGACAAAATATTGACAATTCCTCAAACTTAACCGCATAGTCATCCATAATCATACTGCCTTATTTAAGCTGCAAGAACTCAATCTCTTTCTTGCTGTGAATGTCAGTTGGAAAGTACTTTTCTAGAAACTCAGTCTTAAAATTAGCCCAAGTAACCTTCGCATTAGTAACTTATATCCTCTGACAGGTGTTATCTCACCAATACACAACTTCTTCATATAGCATATGTGTCCCAAACATCACCTTATGTTCATCTGTGTACGCCATAACTCTAAAAATCTTTTCAATCTCCTGAAGCCAACTCTTAGCACCCTTATGATCTTACCTTCCCTTAAATATAGGCGGATTGTTCCTTTGAGACTTGGCCAGCCCATAAAATCCATTAGCACCACAATTATGATTTTGATTCGCTTGTAAAACTTCATTCGCTTGCGCCATCACTTAAGCCATTACTCTAACGACAATTGAAATTGCTTGATCGTTTCTACCTTTAGCCATTTCTTTCTGCACAACCAGTTAATACAGGTTAACTCATCATAAACAGTAAAGCAAACAACATTTAACAAATTCAAGCATCAACAGTGTTCACACACATGTCACACACTTGGGTACAGACTAGTTCACATCCTAGATCGAATGGACCGACCTGATCTGATACTAACTATGTAACACCTTAAACAACCTCGACACTTTACTCACAAAACATTCAAAAATTATAATTAAAATAATGAACTCACTAGGGTGTCACAATTCTTTACATAAAATATATTTTCTCAACAATTAATAAAACAACATAATTTATTTATGAAAACTCAACATATTTCAGTTAATCCTTGAAAACTCATAAAATAACTTCAAATAACCATAAGGTTTTAAAAATTAAACAACGCTCAAAATAAACATCAACGACAATCTCATCCCAGTGTTAGAGTATTCAGAGTGACACTTGGAAATTCTAAATAACACCAACATAAACAA
Organism: Lathyrus oleraceus; assembly: GCF_024323335.1. Lineage (NCBI taxonomy): Eukaryota > Viridiplantae > Streptophyta > Magnoliopsida > Fabales > Fabaceae > Lathyrus > Lathyrus oleraceus. The sequence goes on along the minus strand of NC_066581.1, from coordinate 400,365,731 downwards.
TAAAGTTCAAAGAAGGCCATTAACACCCTCTTCCAAGGCAATCAATCGTTAAGGCTTCCCAGTCCCTACCTGAGTATCTGCATCGCAAGCATAAAAACAACACAGGAAAACAAACAAGGGTGGTAATTTATTCACATTAGTTAATGGTGCATAAAACATCGAGGGTAGTACAATTAACATTAATAATCATTCATAATATTCATCCACAACAATCACCATACACAATAATAATCACTCACAACATTAATCATTCACATATGTAAGAATGAATGCAATGTAGTCTTCTTCTCTACTGCAATATGCAGGTGGTACCAATTTTGAAAATCATAGTTATATTATTGATTTCGTCCACTCACTGATGGTACCTCTTTGAACATGGTTCCTCTTTGAACCTATACTCATCATTGATCCCTTATTCTGAGTCATCGACTCGTCTTTGGATCGAAGTCCGTACACCTATCTTTGACCATGCATGATACATGAATTTAAACAACAAAATACAAATTTAATAATCATATTTGGTTCCTCTTTGAACTATAAACACCGCCAATATTAGACCACCACAGTAGTTCCTCTCTAAATTACACTTCTCAACATAATTCAATACAATATACATGAAATGACAACATAGTAATTAATTATGTAAATACTAACTAATGATGACCGAATCGACCATGAAAAAATAAAATCGACACAAAACATCACTCATTTTGTTCCCACAACCCTAACGCAACAACTTAACTCACCCAATTCATCAATTGTCAGCAAAGTAACAAACCACTTTACTGTCAATCGAATCAAACAACTCACTTTACACATTTAGAACATTTTATCTCATACTTATACACACATATAACCTCTAAGGAATTACGATGAGCCAATATTACGCATCAACTTCCCAATGCTTCGAACCACACCTCAAACGGCCACAAAACTCAAGTTACGCACGAAATGACGTGTTTGGTATAAAAAACAAGGAGCTATTACAACCACCCGTATTGGATAACATGGCCCATATCACTCCCCAAGAAAAACCTCTCTCTAACACACGTCTGGTACAAAAACCACAGGGTTGCTACGGTCAGCAGCTGTTACGAACCATAGCAGCTCCTAGAACCCAAAATTTTGTTTAGTGATTTTGTGAGATTTCCCTTGTTTTCCAACCCTGCATTAGACCCCAAACCAAAAGTTTTGACTTCTAACAATTCCAAAACATATTCTAACTTAAGGTACATGAATCATATTGTAATAAACACTTCACAACATCAAAATTAACATCATCACATCAATTCATCATGTTTTTCATCAATACATAACATGAACATATGAACATCATGATTTCAAATATTCTCATTGCATCCAATCACACAAATTCACATCAAAACAACACTTAGCATGATTAACACAATTAAAATTAACAATAGATCAATCCAATTGTGAAGGTTCTCCATAAACCTCACACAATTCATAAACCCTCAACAATGGAGGACAAGGAAGAAATGTAAGAAGAAACCGGGTAAGGGTCCCCCTCCACCCTACAATATTAAACACCCTTATCGTAAACAGATCCCCCGTTACCTTAAATTCGTGAAAAAGTTTGGGTCTTGATGATGTAAAATCCCTCCCTTCACTTTTTCTTTGATATGGTTTTTATCTTCTCTCTTGGTCCTTTTTCTCTCAATTTCACGTAATGATAGATTTTCTCTCACTCCCCTAATTTAAATAAAACTTTATTTTATTTTTATTTTCTATAACTCTACTAATTTGCCTTATTTCTTATTAATTCACTTCACCTCCTCAATTCCCATCAATTTATATTTTCTCCTCAACCACTTATTATTTAATTTCTCATTATTTCAATTAATTAAATAAAAATATATAGTATTTCTACCCACCCTCATGAAATTAAATAAAATAAATAGTCAATTAAAAAACACACCAAAACACAAATAAAACTAGATAATTAAAACTTGGGTGTTATACTTACAACATCATCTCGTCCTCGCGGGTTAGATTTGCCATACAAATTAAAGGAGTCGCTCTTCACATATTTTTTGAGGTGTCTCTCCTGTATTAGTCTCCTAATTTTATTTTTGTGCCGATAGACTCCTGATTCATAACCTATCACATCCGACTTAGGAGTAGGCGATGTATGGATGTTGTGTAGGTGGAGAACCTCGCGTGAGATCTACTCCCGACAAGTATTTTGGGTGTGAAGTTATATTCCTTACCTACCATTTTAAATGCAGTCTTGTCCTTCATGGGTAAGGTATGATTTCTCTTCCTTGGGAGATGTGAGCATCCGAAATTGGGAGCAAGCTCTTTGACATTTCTCATATTCATTTCAGTGTTGCTCTCCTTGCCGTTTATGTAGCACTCTAATCTAGTGACTACTTCTGCCAATGAAAGTACAACTTCTAGAAGAGGGATGTAACACTGGAGGCTGAAGAGGGCGAAGAGTGGTTTACATGTAAAACATGAGTGTGAGGGAGTACTTGTCGGTGCACGAGGCATGATAATGAGACACTCATAAGAGCTTTTAGGGAAAAACCGAATTCACATCGAAATGAGAGAAATCCTGAGGCTATGCAGGTATGGGACTGCATGGTTGAAGGAATGCTTATAAGGATTAATTGGTACTACCTATACCAACAAGATGCATCTTATTTTCAGTAGCCTAACAAATGAGAACTCCATAGTTAAATATGCTTGACTTGGAGTAATATTTGGATGGATGACCTTCTGGGAAGTTTTCCATAAAGCGAGTGAGTGAGGACAAAGCATGCTGAAAAGACTCGTATTGGTTTGTGGGGTCTGCCGGTAATCCTGAAAGCAATCTGAGGCGTTATAAATGGTATTAGAGTATACCTATCCTAGTATGATATGGTTCAGGGACGAACCAAGCGGAAGCTGGTGGGCATGTAACACCTGAGGCCGAAGAGCGTGGAGAGTGGTTAGATGTAACACCCGAGGGCGAGGGAGAGGTTGTCGGTGCATAAGGCATGACAATGAGATACTCATAACAACTTATAGGGAAAAAACAAATTTATATCAGAATGAGAGAGATCTTGAGGCTATGCAGGTATGAGACTTCATGGTTGAAGGAAGGCTTATAAGGATTAATTGGTACTACCTATACCAATAAGATGCATCTTCTTTTTGGTAGCTTAACAAATAAGAACTCCATAGTTAAGTGTGCTTGACTTGAGTAGTATTTGGATGAGTGGTCTTCTGGGAATTTTCCAGAAAACGTGTGAGTAAGGATAAAGCATGATGAAAAGACCTGTGTTGGTTTATGGGGTCAATTGGTAGTCCTGAAAGCAGTCTAGGGTGTTACAAATGGTGTCATAGCCAACCTCTCTCAATAAGATGTGGTTCGGGGATGAATCGAGTGGAAGTTGTTGGGCATATAACACCCGAGACCGAAGAGGGCAGAGAGTTGTTACATGTAACACCCGAGGGAGAGGGAGTGGTTGTCAGTGCACGAGGCGTGATAATGAGACACTCCTAGCAACTTATAGGGAAAAACCAAATTCACATAAGAATAAAAGAGATCCTGAGGATGTGCAGGTATGCGATAACATGGTTGAATGATGCTTATAAGGATTAATTGGTACTACCTATACCAACAAGATGCATATTCTTTTTTGTAGCCTAACAGATAAAAACTCCGTAGTTAAGTGTGCTTGACTTGGAGTAGTATTTTGGATGGGTGTCCTTCTAGGAAGTTTCCAGAAAGCGTGTGAGTAAGGACAAATCATGTTGAAAAGACCCGTGTTGGTTTGTGGGGTCTGTCGGTAATCCTGAAAGCAATTTGGGACGTTATAAATGGTATTAGAGCATACCTCTCATAGTACGATATGGTTCGGGGAAGAACCAAGCGAAAGCTAGTGGGCATGTAGCACCTGAGGCCGAAGAGGGTGGAAAGTGGTTAGATGTAACACCTGAGGGCGAGGGAGTGGTTATCGGTGCATAAGGCATGACAATGAGACACTCATGATAACTTACAGGAAAAAATGAATTTACATCAGAGTGAGAGAGATCTTGAGGCTATGCAGGTATGAGACTGCATAGTTGAAGGAAGGCTTATAAGGATTAATTGGTACTACCTATACCAATAAAATGCATCTTCTTTTTGGTAGCTTAACAAATAAGAACTCCATAGTTAAGTGTGCTTGACTTGGAGTAATATTTGGATGGGTGATCTTATGGAAATTTTCCAGAAAGTGTGTGAGTGAGGACAAAGCATGTTGAAAAGACCTGTGTTGGTTTATGGGGTGAATCGGTAGTCCTGAAAGTAGTCTAAGGTGTTATAAATGGTATTAGAGTCAAACCTCTCTCAATACGATGTGTTTCGGAAACAAATCAAGCGGAAGTTGTTGGGCATGTAACACCTGAGGCCGAAGAGCGTGGAGAGTTAGAGATTTCATCCTTCTCTTACTAAGTGATATATGCCCTACGACCTTTGACATTATTACCCTTCATCTTGGAAGAGTATTTATCCTTCTTTTTAGTGCACTTGTTGAGACTCAGACATGTTGTAGAATAATGGTATGACTTTCCACATTCATAGTATATAAAATTTTCATCCTTTTTCTTATCTCCACTCTTATATGGATTATACTTCTTAGAGTCGATCAAATTCTTGTCAGAGCGTTTGAGCTTATGTTTCTTTATATATTTGTTGTGGTGCTTGACGATTAACCCCATCTCTTATTCTTTGGAAGAGTCTCCGTCAGAACTTTCACTATCATTCTCTACTTTCATTGTCTTGGATGGCAGGGTCTTCACGAAGATATCTCGCTTTTCTTCTTTCATTTTCTCTATCTTTTTGGCGTTTACTTCACTTACATTGAGCCTTTTTAATTCATTTTCATGTTCAGTCAACTTTCTGCATAATTTTGTGACATCCAAATTATTAAGATCATTTGATATTTTTAATGGTTATAACCTTTTGTTGTCATTCCCTCCACATAAAACTTAAAATTTTGTTAGCATATTCTCTGTTAGAAAATGACTTGCCTAAATTTAATAACTTTTTGGTTAAGTGGAGAAAACAAGTTTAGATGGATTCCACGGTTTCACTGGGTTCCATATGAAATAGTTCATACTCCTCTATCAACATATTAATTTTATAGTATTTAATGTCTTCAGTACCCTCACGAAGGACTTGAAGAGTGTTCCATATTGATTGTGCAATATTATGATGTGATATAGAGTAATATACTTTAGCACTTAACGCACAAATAAATATATTATTTTCCTTCAAATCATATGATTCTTTTATGGTTTCCTCAACTGTCCAATCCTTTAGAAGTTTTTCAGTAATAGACTTCCATTTTTAGAATAAAAGGTTCGTCAGGGATAGCTACCCAAAGCATTTTGGCTACTGATATTAAGTGAAAGTATATATTATCCTTATATAAACATAGTTTTTGCTTTTGAAAATCAGGGCTCTACTGTATGCTCCTTTCAAATCATTGTTACCCATATTCTAAACTTTTGGAGTAGATTAGACTTGATCAACATACCAACTCTGAGGCCAATTGTTTGGCGAGAATATAAGAATACAACGGTATAGAGAGGGGTTGAATAAACCTTATTAAAAGTTGACAGATTAAAATTATTTCAAAAAGATCAGAGTTTTAAATTATTTGCATGGCAGAAGCAAAATGCACACAAAATATATATACTTTTGGATGTAATATACACAACAATTGATCTATGTACAATAATGAAAATAGATGAAATGAGAAAACCAAAATCAATTAAGATATGTATTAAACTACAATAATTTTACATAGGTTGTGTAAACGTATAACTTATGTACAATAAGAATTCTAGAATTATTGTCTCAAGGTTTAATAAAAAAATAAGAACAAATTTAATTCCAATTCTAACGAAACCTACACTTATGAACGAAATCACTATTAAGGCAATAAGCCTAACCACATGAAATTCTAAGAAAGTAATAAACCTAATCATGCAAATTTAATCAAATCTAAGAGAGAGAGAGAGAGAGAGAGAGAGAGAGAGAGAGAGAGAGAGAGAGAGAGAGAGAGAGAGAGAGAGAGAGAGATGTATATAATGGTTAGGCAATTCGTCCTCAATATACTCTAGTATCTAATGGATTCCCATTGAAAATTTGTTGTTCTTCCACTATGATTTTGACAAATATCATTGAGTTTAGTACAATCATAATCTGAATAATGCTGAAAAATATAAAATCTAAGATCTGAATGCTCATTGACTTGTACATAGTTTCTGAGCTTGAATCCTTGCAAAAATTTCTCTTAAAATTAACTTAAATCTTCCACATCTAAGAATATCGCTCCAAGTATCCATTATACAATGATATTTAATCGATCCTACCAATATCTTAAGCCTTGTCCTGTCTGAAGATGAGAAAAACTCCAACATTGTTTGTAGGCTCCCAGACAACTCTACCAAAGTAATTCTAGAGAGAATAACCTCCTTCTTTTTTTTGGATTGTCAACCCTATCCATAACCACACACATAATTACAAACCCCTGAAATCCTCAACAAATCTTCAAAGTAAACGTTAATCACAATAAATATCCTCCTCACATATCTCATATTCTAAGATGAAAGCTAGACCCAAACGAAAATGGATGATGAAAGAGGTGGAATATGAAAACATTTTGTTTTCAAAACTCAAAACAAGATTCAAAACTCTTTTGGAAGTTGAGAGAACAAGTGTATTGTGAATTCTAAATCAATAATGGATGTGTATGTTTTTCAAAATTGTGAATGGTTTTTGAGAAAAATGATTTATATATGTGCTGAAGATCTAGCACAAAATGGGAGAAAAAATCCATTATTCGAGTCATAAGTAAGGAGTATGAGTCGAGTCAATTTTTAACCAAATCTTCATAATCGTTTCAAGAAGTTAAAGAGGTCCTCAAAATCACTTGAATTGTTTCAATTTTTTATGTGAACCGACCACATCTTCATTTTTTCAAATTTATGCATTTGTAACATTCTAAACAAGTAATCAAATACAAATAATTTAATAAAGGTCATACCAATCACCCATTTTTTTAGCTATGCACAAAATCAACACATGAAACTTATTAATTTCATAGAGTTTACAAAGCCTAGGGTTTCAAATCAATATTCTTATAATTTAAACCCTGCATTTTCTAAACTCATAACATGCAAACTCATAAAAGCCACTAAATCTAACTAAATGATGAAATCTTAAGGAAAAACCCATCTCTAAGAAGATTAGAATTAAATGCTTTTATGGATTGTGACAACTTTATCTCCTACAGTTTATGGTGATGACTCAAGGAAGAATAAGAATGAAACATTTCTCAAGAACCTCGAATTGATTGATAAATTGAATGGAAATAAATTTTCATGCAACCTTGATAACATTCTTTTCATCCCCGTTCTTTCAAAAACAGCATGACCCAAAGAAATGAATGAAAAAAAAATCTAAATTTGGTCTAACAAAAACCGCAAACACCATTTTATCTCCTACTTACTATTAGCTCTTATTCCATCTCATGTTCCTTATTCTCACCTAAATACTCATAATTTATTATAATTTCACCAATAGTTTATATGCCATCCACATCAAACAATTTGAATTGATGAAATTAAAGGGATTAAGAGGGTTTTTTTCAAATTTAATTCTCTTAGCAGAACAATCCTGATGAACGAATCTTGATTTAATCACTAATCACAAATCAAACAAGAATTATAGATTATAGGAATATCTCTTGAAGCGTATTTTAGCTTTGATTACGAACATGGAATACCATTGTCTCTACGAAATCAACGGGAGTGCAAAGTGAAATGTTGTGCTAGTGATTTTATGAGAAAATATGAACATTAAAATTGCAAGGGAAATAGTTTGTCTATTTGTAGAGAGCTACTAAAACCTTAATGTTATTTTTTTATTTCTTCCAAAATAAGCCCAATTTTATTTAATTAATACTTTTAATTAAATAAAATATTATTTATATGTAATTAAACTCTTTTAATAAAATAAAATATTAGTTAAATCAAATTATATTTAATTTAACTAATCATCAATTCTCATTTATTTAATTAAATCATATTTAATTGAATATATTATATAAGTGTTAATGTATTACATAATTTAAATACTATTAATTATAATTAAATTAAATTTTATTTAATTGTTCATTCCATTATTAGTACTTTATGCGTGTGATCATGTAGGTTCTCTTAACATTGATAATAATATTAAATTACCTATTTAATATTATAAATAATAAATGATATCTAGCAACACACCACTACTATCCAAGTGATGAGAATATCGTGTAATATGTCATAACCTTTATATGATAATGATCATGTATACAATTACATTTCTCTCTCTCTCTCTCTCTCTCTCTCTCTCTCTCTCTCTATATATATATATATATATATATATATATATATATATATATATATATATATATATATATATATATATATATATATATATATATATATATATATATATATATATATATATATATATATATATTAAACAATGCATATAATTTATCACCCTTGTATAGTTCAATATCATATTCCTTAATCTTCGAGTATACCTGATAACAACACATAAGTCCAATATCTCATATTGACTTATTTGAGCACAATCATGTATTTTATAGTCATACTCGGTCAAGTGGCACATAGATAATACTCCTGTATATGTAGAGAGAGACAATTTTATCCAGGTCACTCATGTCCTTCGATAAGATTTGTGAAGTATCCATCAACCATCTTTATGGCCATCCTGTTACATACAATGTTTGATTGACAATAAAGTACTTGACTTCACATCTAGGGTCCATAGTAGTTTCGGGTTGAGGGTGGTATACACCACTATTAATATGAGAATAACTTATGACACTTATATAACATACTATGTAGTATTCTCATGGCGGTCAATCCAATATAAATATTACTTGAAATTATGGTATCAGATATGAGATGTCGAAGGTAATATCACGATACTAATATCTGAATAATACAAACAGGATAAAAGATATTGAACAGTAATGCAAGAGACACAAGCAATTGTTAACCCAATTCGGTGTAACTCACCTACGTTTGGAGGCTACAAAGCCAGGAAGGAAATCCACTAAATAGAATCAGTTCAAAGACTCTCAGTAAACAACACAAGTTACAGTCTTTTTCACCTAATCTCTACCCGTATGACTTCTACCTAAGAACTCTTAGATATGAGATTCTACTCACTCCCCCTCAATCACACCAGTGATATTAAACAAGAATTATAATGAAAAAAAGACACTCTTCAAAGACACACACTTGATCTTACTTAGCAGCTTCAATCAAGTAGACATACACTCATGCTTAAAAGCTTAGAGTGACAAATTACAACTCAAAAATCAGACCAATTCAATCATCTATGGATGAATTGAATGGCTCACAAGTCACACGATCACACAAGACTAAAACCCTTATTCTCTCTCAATATTTCGCTCTGTATTTCTTGTGTATCAAATCAGGTTTTCTATATCCTTTTTATAGAAGCATTCGGCTGGGCTTAGACATCATAAAACCCTAAAACTATTTTCCACTCATATCTTCTCATGACAATTGATTAGATCTCTTTGGAAAATAAGTTTAATTATGTTGTAATTACTGATTGATAGCGTGTTCAATTAACTCATCAATCATACACAGATTGGCATTAAAAATGCAATCACATAATACATAACATTCAGACTGAATGTTCTGTATACAAATGTCATGACATCGAGTCTGACATCCTGGAACAATCCTGCATAATTATATTTTAAACATCCAGCAGGTACAAGATATCTTATGTTAAGACATCACATGTGACATCTTGTGAACACTCTTGGTTTTACCAAAATTGCTGCCAACACCTAGAACCAACAAACTCCCCCTTTGGAAAATTTTGGCTAAAATATATATCAGTCCATTTGTTCACAAGAAAAAACACATCAGCAGTTAAACAACATAACAACAGTTAAGCAACATAACAGTAGTTAAGCAACAGCAGAAGCAAACACAATTACTAGCTATAAGAGCAACTAGTAATACACATAAAAAACACATGGGTACTTCTTCTCCCCCTAAGTCTGTTCAATACAGACATCTCCTTCAGCACCTGTAACATACAGAGTTACCCTCTGACATCTCCTTCAACATCACCTGTGCAACACAGAACATGCATAGAACATCAGACATCTCCTCCAACCTCACAGAACAGAACATCATTCTATTCAACATCAGACTTCAACATCAGCTGTTCATCTGTTTAGCCTAGCTACCTACATCAGCACATAATAACTGCAGTTCTCCATATAATAACTTCTCCCCCTTTTTAGTCAAAATAGACCAAAGTGACCAATTAGACAAAATAAATGTCAATCAGTCCAACAAAGAATGTCACAAAGGATGTTATAACATATAAAATGTTAAAACACAATGTCAGGAGATACAAAACCATAATTATACACAACTGCATTAGCTGAGATAATCAGAAATCCAGGGAACTCATAAAGAGCCCAAATATTACATCATGGCATAAAAAAGGACTGCCAAAAATTACCAATATCAAACAGAAAAACATCAAATCATCCAAGTATCCAAAACAACATCCATAACACACATCATTAACAGGGGGACCACCACCACAACTTAGTCTGAGGAAGTAGCATCTTCTTCACCTTCAGATTCAGAACTGCCACTAGATTGATCTTGAGAATTAGACCTCTCACTTGAGGTATGGGCATCTGACTCCTTGGCTTCACCAACCTTATCCATCTCTTCTCGCTCCAAGCTACTAATGAGAACCTCTAAAGCCTCTTTCCTAGCCTTGGCTACCCTAATCCCAGTTTCCAGCTCCTTACAAGTTTCTTTCAATTGAGCAATCAGGCCACCTTGAGAGGCTGGTTCCTTCCTTGCAGATGTCATGACAATGTCATTCCTTCCAAGACCATTAGAGATAGTTGAGATATGGTTTGTTGGCACCCATTTGGCTGATCCTATCTTATGTAAGATAGCATATTTTACAATTAATTTGCCAGCTGAGAGATGCTTTTTGCTTGGCCATTCCTTGACTTGGCCAACAGTGATTGTCCTACAAACTTCATTGTCTGTAGCCTCTAACTCAACAGCTCCTTCAGTTCCTCTCCCTAGGAACTTATTGATTATAGTTGGGGAGAACCTTACACATCTTCCTTTCACAAACACCTTGCAAAATTCCTTGCTATTCTTGTCTGAAATATCCTCTGGGATATTCACCACAAACTCCTTCACTAAACCTTCAAAACATTGGGGCAATGCACTAACTGTTTTCATCAAACTAGCAGAATTGATTAATTCCATAACCTCCTTCACTTCTACATCCTCCTTCCCTAGCTCCCTTTCCACAACAACTCTCCTCTGTATAACAAATTTCCACTTGGCAGCACCATCTTCCAGATGGAAGAAAATGTTGTCCAAATGCACAACTGCAACCTTAGCTAGAGACTTTTTTAATAGTTTGCCTTTTGGCAGGAGAGATGTCTGGGACATCGTCTTCGACATCATCTTCAGAATCAGAGATTTCTCTGACCTTCCTCTTCTTAACCTCTACTTTACTCCATGATTTAGAAGGACCTACAACAGCAGCCTTCCTACTAGTTCTGGTTGTCAACATCTCAGCCACAGTTTTGCCTTTCCTGGTTTTCATTTTCTTTGCAACACTTGGTTTCAAGTGATGAACCAAGGTGTCATCTTCCTCTTCTGAACTCTCTTCCTCCAAATCAATTACTCTCTCAGCAGTGTCATGCTTCTTAGAATGAGAAGCATCTATAGGATTCTTGCTAGGCATGGTTTTTCCTAGAGAGCACAATCCCTCAGCAGCAATATCTTTCTCTGATCTAGATGAATCATCATCTTTCTCAGTTTGAGGTTTCACCTCAGGTGAGGGGTCCCTTCTAGACAGAGGAGTCGAAACTCCCTTGACTGAGTGTCATTCGTTTAGAATCCTAGTTACCAGGTTCCTAATGACACGATCTGTATAGTGCATGTCATCCTTAGGTGGAGGGTTTTCAGAGTTGTTACCTTGATTGTTTGCTGCCGTGGAAGAAGGGCCAGGGGCGTCGCCTGGGATTACGAAAGAGGAATAACCTCCAAAGCGTATTCATCTAGAAACTCCATGGAGGGAGTCCTTGCTTTGTGAGTGGGTTTTGAACCAGAGGATGAGGGATGTTGTGACATTTCGTTGAACTTTTGAGAAGATTTTTGTTGCCCTAGCAGAGATGGTCTGAGAAGTTTGATGAAGATGGAAGTGGTTATGTTGAGGTAGCGTGTGAAAATGGTATAGATGCTAGTTCCAATACTAGGTAATGATTTACCATAAATGGGACACTTTCTTTTAAGTGGACAGACAATATTTTTATTCCCTTTTCCACTCCATTTTACTTGCTATAAATTCTCATGAATACAAATCCCCAATTTCCCTCTTAAAAATTCAAACTGATTAGCATCCAAAGCTTTTGTAAATATGTCAGCTAATTGCATTTCGGTAGTAACATGCTCCAGTGCTATGATTTTCTCTTCCACAAGTTCTCTAATGAAGTGATGATGAATATCAATGTGCTTTGTCCTGCTGTACTGAATAGGATTTTTGGAAATATTTATAGCACTCAGGTTGTCACAGTACAATGTCATGACATCTTGTGTGACATTGTATTCAGTCAACATTTGTTTCATCCAAACCAGTTGAGAACAACTACTCCTAGCTGCTCTATATTCAGCTTCAGCAGTGGATAGGGACACACAATTTTGTTTCTTGCTAAACCAAGATATCAAATTGCTCCCCAAGAAGAAACATCCTCCTGATATGTTTTTCCTATCATCAACACTTCCAGCCCAGTCAGCATCACAGTGACCAGTCAGCATGGATCTAGAACCATGAGTATATAACATTCCATAGTCACTGGTGCCATTGACATATTTCAGTATCCTCTTCACTTGGTTTACGTGACTGACTTTTGGTTCAGCTTGATATCTAGCACAAACACCTACAACAAATGCAATGTCAGGTCTGCTTGCTGTGAGATATATCAGACTTCCTATCATGCTTCTGTATAGACTTTGATCTACACTAACACCACTATCATCTTTGGAGACCTTTAAATGTGTAGGAGCAGGTGTTCTTTTATACCTTGCATTCTCCATGCCAAACTTCTTAACAATGTTCTTGGCATATTTGCTTTGAGATAGAAAGATAGAATCTGCTTGTAGCCCAAGAAAGTAGGTCAGCTCTCCAACAAGGCTCATCTCAAACTCAAACTGCATTTTGTAGCGGTGTATTCGTCACTTTATGATTTATTGACTAAATCAAAAGCAAAGCATACAAAGATAGAGTCGCCACCGAACTTTTATTTATCCAAAGGAATGGCTAAAAAGCGAACAAAAGCCTAAGAAGTTTTACACATAGAAAACTAATGAAAGGTTGAGATCTGGGTAAGGGGGTAATTATGCAAAGGGAAGGTGTTAGGCACCCAATGCATCCTAGGTACTCCTAGGGAACCTCTTTTCACAACTTGTTGTATCATTATTTGTTTATGAAAATATTTATTGTGCAAACATTGATTGGGAGGATGAGAGAAGAATATACAAGTTAGTTATTTTTGTGTTTGGATGGATGAAACCCATTGCCTACGTACCTTTTCATGAAAGATAAGGATCAAAACGCCGTAGTTCGGCTAAAAGATTTCCAAAAAGTAAGTGGATTGATTTTAAACAAAAGCCCTAAGGTCTTTCATTATCCACGGGAGAAAACTCAACCTATACAACCACAAGTCCACCATGTGAGAATAACTTCGACATACTAGAGGGGTTAACCCTGTTTTCAGTATGGAAGTCTTACAGTTCGATCACTAAGGACAAAAGGTGAGATTCACATCAACCACTAAGATAATTCAGATCTATGGCTAATGCATGAAAACTTGATTAAGAAGTGGGCAAGGGCCACAAAAACAATTGAGTGAGTGAAATTAACCAATTAGAAGTATTCACAAAGATGGTCAAAGTTGACATTAGATTCAATTCAGAAGAAGTATTGTGAAAATGAAGTTTGAAAATCAGAGGCTTAAGGCCTAGGTTTCTAGTTTTGAAAACAAGTGAAAATGTTTGCACAAAAGTTTTCTGGTTTGGGTTAACATGCAAATGGAGGTTTAGAAACAAAAAGGGTGAAGGTTAAGGGATGCAAAACTTCTTAGGTGTTCACCTCTTGAGATCATATGTAGATGATCCAAGTGATTCCTTTGGAAAAGGCAACAAGCAAAGCAGATAAACAACATAAATGGAAACCAGATGCCAATCAATGGACTTACACTAGACTCACAAACAAAGATGGATACCGGATGCCAATCAATGGACTTATACCAATCTCACAAAGCAAATAAGGATACCAGATGCCAATCAATGGACTTATACTAGTCTCACAAAGAAAACAAAACAATAAGCAATAGGAAACAAGTTGCCAATAAATGGTCTTACACTCGACTCCTACCATATCATAGGAAACAACTGCCAATCAATGGACTTACAATTGACTCCTCAATGGACAAAACAAAATGTCACAAAGCTTGAACAATGATTATGAAATGATATACAATTAATAAAGACAAATGCACAAAAGCACACACAAGCAACTATGCACAGATGGACAAGTAAGCAAACAAACAAGTCAATTATCACACACTATACTCAATCAAGAGGCTCAAACAAGGTTAGGTTTTAGTCAAGGGGTCATATCGACCTTAACAAACAAACCAACTGGAAATGGGTGTTTTGAGCTCTTAACCCTAACATTGAGAGTTAGGGTGAAGCAGATGAAATGGAGAATGAGGGGTGTGCCTCATAGCTCTTATCCCTGGTCAGGGAGAGCTTTAATCAATAGAAAATGTGGGAGTTCAGAATGAAGGAACTCTTCTCCACATGACATGACTCTATGTACAAGATTTTTTTGGTTTTTATTCAAATTACATCAACACATGGTGTGAGCAAAATGAATGACACAATAGAATAGCAGGGGATGGGTTACACATCCCTTTTATCTATCAATTGCCTCTTAAGAGGACTTAACCTGCTTGGCACAAAATTAAACAAACAAAGACATGGCCTCTTAAGGAGGGCTTCAGACAGGTGCCTGCCAATAACAACAGGTCTTCCAAACTACATGAAGATTAGGGATTATACCTAAGTGGTATGCCAAGCACAAGTGTAACACCCCAATAAAAATAAGATAATTATTTGATTTAAATTAATATTATATTTATTAATTTAATTAAATAATTGGAATTATTGGATTATTATTATTATTATTTTGGAATAATAATTATTGGAAATATATAAGTGTGAAATAAGGAAAAAGAATCCCATTTTGTAAAAAGAGTTTTACGTGAAACAGAGAAGCGGCTGAAAAGTGGAAAGTGGAGAAAGGGCAAAGAGGAAGAGCAAGGGCAAAGGTTGGAGAAGAGAAAAGCTTGGAGCTTAGAGATTGCCAGATTAACTCAGGTAAGGGGGGTTTATCGTCGTTTAATGGGTATTATGGGTTAGCATGTAATGGATAGTGATAAACCGTTGAATTGACCCTAATTGGGATTTGGAATGCTGAGAAATTGTGATGAATAAGTTGTGTGAAAACTGTAATTGAATCGATAATGGTGTGTGTCGTAAATTTCTGGACGTGTAGCTTTTTACGGAATTAGAATCGGAGGTCCGGAAGTCCTCCAACGGCGGAAAATGCGGAGAATTCTGCATTCTGCTTTGTGTTAGCGCAGGAACAACTTTCTGTCTTGCGTTAACCGGTTAACCCAGGGCGTTAACCGGTTAACACTGTTATAAATTGTGAAAAACTGCTGTTTTGTCTGCGTTAACCGGTTAACCCAGGGCGTTAACCGGTTAACACTGTTGCGTTTTGCCAGAAAGTGTGTTTGTGCTGCGTTAACCGGTTAACCCAGGGCGTTAACCGGTTAACACTGTTGCAGAGTGGAAAAATTGTTAATTAAAATGTTGTGTGCCTAATTGATGGTTGCCTATATCGGTGTGTGATATAATAGGGATTATTTCCCGCTGTTTTGAGCAGTATAGGTATTAGTAGAGTGTGCTAATACTGTGTTTAATTATTTGACATGATATGATGTGTTGATACATGTGTTGATAATGTATGATGGTATGCATAATGTTGTGAATGTGTATGTTATGCATGTGTTGTGAATGGACTGTTTTATGGCTTAGAGAGTGAGCATCGGTCCATTGTGGATTATTGTTGTGATGTTGCATTGCTAGGTGATTAGCGTGCATAATGTGGCCTTTATGGTGGTAGCTAATTCCCATGGTGAGGAATTAGTGATGTTAGTCATTTGGACTATTTTTGATGTTTGCATGCTAGGTGAATTAGCGTGCATAGCATGGCCCTTGGGGTGGTAGCTAATTCCCATGGTGAGGAATTAGTGATGTGAGTCACTAGGTCTCAAATGAGTGGGACTGGTGAGCTTGGTAGCCGTACCTGGATTTGGTCGGTGAAGTTGAACTATATGTTCACGAATAGTCGGTACCGCATGCATGGAGTCTCATTGCATAATATATGTGTAGTGTATAATATGAATGGATGTATTCCAATGTTATACGTGTGTTGTGTTGGCATTGAGCATGAGTATGAATTGTGTTGATATTGATTATGATATTTGAGTTGATGTGCCGTTACTGAATGTGTGATACGATTAGGGTGATTAATGTGTTAAATTACTTAACATGACATTATATTCTATAATGCTTATTATATCGATTGAGGAACTCACCCTTACAACTATTTTTCAGGTAACGAGCAGTGATTGAGTAGAAGCTAATGCTTGGAGTCTAGTGTAGTCTCCTTAGTGGGTCATGCTCTGATAGATGTAACATCGGGAGGGAACATTTTAATTGTGTTGTTGATGTTTGTTGAACCAGTTTACATGTAGTATGTTACATGTTTTGAATGATCGATTTGATCTCTATCCGCTGCGTATTGTGCAATACTTTATATTTTGAGTTAAATAATGAGCATGACTAAATAGTATGACGAATGGTGCGAAATAAATGTGTGACACCCTTAATTGCATGATTACTCTGATTTATATGTTGTTATTTTAATTAAATATTTGGGGTATTTTAGAAGGGTGTTACATTAGTGGTATCAGAGCCTGGTTGGTCGAGTCGAGTCGTAATTATTCTGTTTCCCCTGTACGGGATAGGTGTTGTGTAACCCTATCAGTACTTATTGTTTTAGTTTGTTGGGTTTTCAGAATAGAGATGGCTGGAAGAGGTAGAGATGATGCTGCGATTGCTGAGGCTCTGGGTATGCTAGCTGGAGTACTTGGAGGAAATCCGAATGTTGTGGGAATGGGAGCTGCTCGTCAATTGAGTGAGTTCCAGAAGAACAATCCTCCAATGTTCAAGGGAGCATACGATCCAGATGGCGCTCAGAAGTGGTTGAAGGAGATAGAGAGAATCTTCCGAGTGACTGAGTGTGCCGATAACCAGAAGGTCAGGTTCGGTACGCGTATGCTGTCAGAAGAAGCAGATGATTGGTGGGTTGCTACCCGCACTGAGTTGGAATCTGCTGGGAATGCTGAGATCACTTGGGCTGTATTCAGAGAGAGATTTCTGAGGAAGTACTTTCCAGAGGATGTCAGAGGAAAGAAAGAGATAGAATTCTTGGAATTGAAACAGGGTAACAGGTCTGTTACTGAGTATGCTGCTAAGTTCACAGAGCTGTCAAAGTATTATACTCCCTATAATGAGGTTGCTGGAGAATTTTCAAAATGTGTGAAGTTTGAGAACGGGTTGCGTCCCGAGATCAAGCAGGCTATTGGATATCAGCGGATTAGAGTGTTTTCTGATCTGGTTGACTGTTGCAGGATTTTTGAACAGGATACCAAGGCCAGAGCGGAAAGCTATCAGCAGAGGGTTGATAGGAAAGGCAAGAATCAGAATGATCGTGGGAAACCGTATACAGCTGGCAAAGGTTTCCAGAGACAAAGTGGGATGAAGAGGCCTAGTGGGGGAGACTCTAGTGCCCCTGCTAAGTGTTACAGATGTGGTCAGGCTGGACATCGTTTCCATGAGTGTACCAGTGCTGAGAAGAAGTGTTTCAAGTGTGGCAAAGGTGGTCACTTGGCTGCAGAGTGCCGGTTGAAGACTATGACTTGTTTCAACTGTGGAGAGGTGGGTCACATCAGTCCACAGTGTCCTAAGCTAAAGAAGGAGAACCAGTCGGGAGGCAAGGTCTTTGCTTTATCGGGTTCTGAGACTTTTGCAGACGATCGTTTGATCCGAGGTACGTGTTATATTAATGGCTTTCCTCTTGTAGCTATTATTGACACCGGTGCGACTCATTCCTTTATATCTTTGGACTGTGCTGTGAAACTTAAGTTAGAGATATCTGAGATGCATGGAAGTATGGTGATTGGTACTCCTGCGAAGGGTTCAGTGACTACTACTTCAGTTTGTTTGAATTGTCCTTTGAGTATTTTTGGTAGAGACTTTGGGATAGACCTTGTGTGTCTTCCACTAGTGCAGATTGACGTTATCTTGGGTATGAACTGGTTGGTGTCTAACCGGGTTTCTATCAACTGTTTTGATAAGACTGTGATCTTTCCTGAGATTGAGGAAGGGAAGAGTTTGTTTCTATCAGCAAGGCAGGTGAATGAGGCAGTAGCAGATGGGGCAGAGTTGTTTATGCTGTTAGCGACTTTGGAGGCTAAAGATAAACTGGCGATTTGTGATCTAGCAGTGGTGTGTGATTTTCCTGATGTGTTTCCAGAAGAAGTGAATGAATTACCGCCAGAGCGTGAAGTTGAGTTCTCGATTGATTTGGTACCTGGTACTAGGCCGATATCGATGGCTCCGTACCGTATGTCTGCAGTTGAGTTAACTGAATTGAAGAGTCAGTTGGAAGATCTGTTGGATAAGAAATTTATTCGTCCGAGTGTGTCACCGTGGGGTGCACCAGTGTTATTGGTTAAGAAGAAAGAAGGTACTATGAGGTTGTGTGTGGACTACAGGCAACTGAATAAAGTGACGATCAAGAATCGGTATCCTTTGCCGAGGATTGATGATTTGATGGATCAGTTGGTTGGTGCGAGTGTGTTCAGCAAAATAGATTTGAGATCGGGGTATCATCAGATACGTGTGAAAACTGAGGATATTCAGAAGACTGCTTTCAGAACAAGGTATGGACATTATGAGTATTCTGTAATGCCTTTTGGTATGACTAATGCGCCTGGAGTATTTATGGAGTATATGAATAGGATTTTCCATCCGTACCTAGACAAGTTTGTTGTGGTGTTTATTGACGATATTTTGGTGTATTCGAAATCAGAAGAAGAGCATGCTGAGCATTTGAGAGTGGTTTTAGAAGTTCTACGAGAAAAGAAGTTATTTGCTAAACTGCCCAAGTGTGAATTTTGGTTAGAAGAGGTTAGTTTTCTTGGTCATGTGATTTCAAGAGGTGGTGTTGCTGTTGATCCTTCTAAGATAGAAGCGGTATCTAAGTGGGAAGCTCCGAAGTCAGTTTCTGAGATAAGGAGTTTTCTTGGTTTGGCTGGTTATTATAGGAAGTTCATCGAGGGATTTTCTAAGTTGGCGTTACCGTTGACGATGTTGACTAGAAAGGGGCAAGCGTTTGTTTGGGACTCAAAATGTGAAGAAGGTTTCCAAGAGTTAAAGAGAAGGTTAACTACTGCTCCTATTCTGATATTACCGAGTCCGTCAGAACTATTTGAGGTTTACTGTGATGCTTCATTGTTGGGTTTGGGTGGTGTGTTGATGCAGAATAAGCAAGTTATAGCTTATGCTTCGAGACAACTGAAGGTTCATGAGAGGAACTATCCGACACACGATTTAGAGTTGGCAGCAGTGGTATTTGTTATGAAGTTATGGAGGCATTACTTGTACGGGTCAAGATTTGAGGTTTTCAGTGACCATAAAAGTTTAAAGTATTTGTTTGATCAGAAAGAGCTGAATATGAGACAGAGGAGATGGTTGGAGTTTCTGAAGGATTATGACTTTGGTTTGAATTACCATCCGGGTAAAGCAAACGTAGTGGCTGATGCATTGAGTCGGAAATCATTGCATATGTCTATGTTAATGGTTAAGGAATTGGATTTAATTGAGCAGTTTAGAGACTTGAGTTTGGTGTGTGAGAGTACTCACAATAGTGTTAAATTGGGAATGTTGAAGTTAACGAGTAGTATTCTGGATGAGATTAGAGAGGGTCAGAAATCCGATGTGATTTTGGTTGATAAGTTGACTTTAGTGAATCAAGGTCAAGGTGGTGAATTCAGAGTTGATGAGAATGGTATTTTGAAATTTGGGAATCGGGCGTGTATTCCGGATGTTACCGAACTTAAGAAGAGTATTCTTGAGGAAGGACATCGTAGTGGCCTGAGTATTCATCCTGGAGCCACGAAGATGTATCATGATTTGAAAAAGCTATTTTGGTGGCCGGGAATGAAAAGAGAAATTGCGAGTTTTGTTTATTCTTGTTTGACTTGTCAGAAGTCGAAGATAGAGCATCAGAAGCCGTCTGGGCTAATGCAACCGTTGACTATTCCAGAGTGGAAGTGGGATAGTATCAGTATGGATTTTGTGTCTGGTTTGCCGAGGACAATTAAGAATTTTGAAGCCATTTGGGTGATTGTTGACAGATTGACGAAATCGGCTCATTTCATTCCGATCAGAATGGATTATCCGTTAGAGAGATTAGCCGAGTTGTATATTGAGAAGATTGTAAGTTTGCATGGTATTCCGTCGAGTATTGTTTCGGACAGAGACCCGAGATTTACGTCGAAGTTCTGGGAAGGTTTGCAGAAGGCTTTGGGAACTAAGCTGAGATTGAGTTCTGCATATCATCCGCAGACTGATGGTCAGACTGAGAGGACGATTCAGTCATTAGAGGATCTTTTGAGGGCTTGTGTTTTGGAAAAGGGAGGTGCTTGGGATTGTTATTTGCCTTTGATTGAGTTTACCTACAACAATAGTTTTCATTCGAGCATTGGTATGGCACCGTTTGAAGCTTTGTATGGTAGGAGATGTCGGACGCCTTTATGTTGGTACGAGTCCAGTGAGAGTGCTGTGGTTGGACCGGAGATTGTTCAACAGACTACGGAAAAGATTAAGATGATTCAGGAGAAGATGAGAATTGCTCAGAGTCGTCAGAAGAGTTATCACGACAAGAGGAGGAAGGCACTTGAGTTCCAAGAGGGAGATCATGTGTTTCTTCGTGTTACTCCGATAACTGGGGTTGGTCGAGCTTTGAAGTCGAAGAAGTTGACACCTCGATTTATTGGTCCTTATCAGATTTTGGAGAGGATAGGGGAGGTAGCCTATCGTATCGCTTTACCGCCGTCGCTTGCGAATTTGCATGAGGTTTTTCATGTGTCTCAGTTGAGGAGGTACATTCATGATCCGTCGCATGTAGTCCAAATAGATGATGTACAGGTGAGAGATAACCTGACTGTGGAAACATCACCTATGAGGATCGAGGATCGAGAGTTGAAGCAGTTGCGGGGTAAAGAGATTGCCTTGGTGAAGGTAGCTTGGGGAGGACCAGCAGGTGGCAATGTGACTTGGGAACTTGAGAGTCAGATGAAGGAATCTTATCCGGAGTTATTCGCTTGAGGTATGTTTTCGAGGACGAAAACTCTTTTAGTGGGGGAGAGTTGTAACACCCCAATAAAAATAAGATAATTATTTGATTTAAATTAATATTATATTTATTAATTTAATTAAATAATTGGAATTATTGGATTATTATTATTATTATTTTGGAATAATAATGATTGGAAATATATAAGTGTGAAATAAGGAAAAAGAATCCCATTTTGTAAAAAGAGTTTTACGTGAAACAGAGAAGCGGCTGAAAAGTGGAAAGTGGAGAAAGGGCAAAGAGGAAGAGCAAGGGAAAAGGTTGGAGAAGAGAAAAGCTTGGAGCTTAGAGATTGCCGGATTAACTCAGGTAAGGGGGGTTTATCGTCGTTTAATGGGTATTATGGGTTAGCATGTAATGGGTAGTGATAAACCGTTGAATTGACCCTAATTGGGATTTGGAATGCTGAGAAATTGTGATGAATAAGTTGTGTGAAAACTGTAATTGAATCGATAATGGTGTGTGTCGTAAATTTCTGGACGTGTAGCTTTTTACGGAATTAGAATCGGAGGTCCGGAAGTCCTCCAACGACGGAAAATGCGGAGAATTCTGCATTCTGCTTTGTGTTAGCGCAGGAACAGCTTTCTGTCTTGCGTTAACCGGTTAACCCAGGGCGTTAACCGGTTAACACTGTTATAAATTGTGAAAAACTGCTGTTTTGTCTGCGTTAACCGGTTAACCCAGGGCGTTAACCGGTTAACACTGTTGCGTTTTGCCAGAAAGTGTGTTTGTGCTGCGTTAACCGGTTAACCCAGGGCGTTAACCGGTTAACACTGTTGCAGAGTGGAAAAATTGTTAATTAAAATGTTGTGTGCCTAATTGATGGTTGCCTATATCGGTGTGTGATATAGTAGGGATTATTTCCCGCTGTTTTGAGCAGTATAGGTATTAGTAGAGTGTGCTAATACTGTGTTTAATTATTTGACATGATATGATGTGTTGATACATGTGTTGATAATGTATGATGGTATGCATAATGTTGTGAATGTGTATGTTATGCATGTGTTGTGAATGGACTGTTTTATGGCTTAGAGAGTGAGCATCGGTCCATTGTGGATTATTGTTGTGATGTTGCATTGCTAGGTGATTAGCGTGCATAATGTGGCCTTTATGGTGGTAGCTAATTCCCATGGTGAGGAATTAGTGATGTTAGTCATTTGGACTGTTTTTGATGTTTGCATGCTAGGTGAATTAGCGTGCATAGCATGGCCCTTGGGGTGGTAGCTAATTCCCATGGTGAGGAATTAGTGATGTGAGTCACTAGGTCTCAAATGAGTGGGACTGGTGAGCTTGGTAGCCGTACCTGGATTTGGTCGGTGAAGTTGAACTATATGTTCACGAATAGTCGGTACCGCATGCATGGAGTCTCATTGCATAATATATGTGTAGTGTATAATATGAATGGATGTATTCCAATGTTATACGTGTGTTGTGTTGGCATTGAGCATGAGTATGAATTGTGTTGATATTGATTATGATATTTGAGTTGATGTGCCGTTACTGAATGTGTGATACGATTAGGGTGATTAATGTGTTAAATTACTTAACATGACATTATATTCTATAATGCTTATTATATCGATTGAGGAACTCACCCTTACAACTATTTTTCAGGTAACGAGCAGTGATTGAGTAGAAGCTAATGCTTGGAGTCTAGTGTAGTCTCCTTAGTGGGTCATGCTCTGATAGATGTAACATCGGGAGGGAACATTTTAATTGTGTTGTTGATGTTTGTTGAACCAGTTTACATGTAGTATGTTACATGTTTTGAATGATTGATTTGATCTCTATCCGCTGCGTATTGTGCAATACTTTATATTTTGAGTTAAATAATGAGCATGACTAAATAGTATGACGAATGGTGCGAAATAAATGTGTGACACCCTTAATTGCATGATTACTCTGATTTATATGTTGTTATTTTAATTAAATATTTGGGGTATTTTAGAAGGGTGTTACAACAAGCAAAAGCAAAGCAAAGTTCAAATGAACTTAAAGCAACTTAGGTACCTGTGGAAACAACTAAACAAATCAGTACAATGTTCAGACAAACAGACAACAGTCAACAACAAACAGACAATAGTCAACAACAATATATAAGCCATAAGGTAAACTCAAGTGAATTATCATCAACCTACAAAACAGCAAATGTTAGCAATCAAGAGAAAATATCAACATTCAAAAGATGAAGCAACATCAACCATGGAATTTGGATGCTTGGTCCTGAAATTCAAAGCTCAATTGTAAGTCCAAACCACTAGGTCAAAGCCTAGGGTCAAAGGTGAAGAAAAAATTCAAAACAGGAGTTGAAATTCAACACAATGCAACTTCAAACACATATTAACATGTCCAAAAAAGGATCACAGCAAAATCGTCAAGCAAAGGCATTTCATGTGCAAAGGAAGTCAATGACAATTTCAAAGCTCATATTTGATCATCATGAATGAAAATTCCAAAATAAAACAGAAATGATTCAAATAATTCTGGAAAAGTTCATGAGAATTCAACACATCCAATCCAATCATCATACAAAAAATCAGAAGCATCAAAGATCAATTGGCATGGAAATTAAATTGCACAAGTTGAACAACCAAAGGTGTGACACAAATTGTCACACCATGCAAACATGTGCATAAAACAGAAATGGTAAATGAGAAAAATACCAAACCAAGCCTAAAACATCCATCAATGTGTCAAGAATCATCATGTAAAATTTCATGTCCATTGGATTAAAATCAAGCATTTCATGATAAGATGAATGGAGCAAGGTCACAAATGTACACATGTTCACAAAGTCTAGCATAATCCAAAATCCAGCCATGTACAACTTCTGAATTTAACATCATCAAATTCTAGACATTCTAAGGAACAAGTAGCAAAAAACCAGGCATTTTTTGGAGCATTTTTCAATTTTATATGAATTTTAGAAGTTGACATAAAAAATGAAAATCAAAATGAAGCATATAGGTGAAATATGGAGGGAAAGGCAACATGAGGAATTATTTGAAATATCGCTGCCAGCCAGAATCGAAGCTTGGTCCACATTTGAAAGAAACGCGCGCCTATGTGAAACGCAGCCGTTTCACCTGGAAAACCCTAGCGCAGCTAGCGACGGCCTGTGACGGTCACAAATCGGACGCTAACATGAAGATCTTCATCTTCTTCACGAAGATGAAGATGAACAGGATGAAGTTCATACCAGAATTTCCAGAATTTCCATATTTTTTCAGATTCACAAAATTTTTATATCAATGGAACGGCTACATCATGAGGAACATAGATGAAACAATATTTCATGCTAATTCATCATCAATTATGTAAATCGAAGCAAAAAAGTTTGACATGCAAAACTTCAACCAAGCATATCTCTCTCAATTCTTATCCAAATCGCACGAAACTTATATCAGATCGATTAGCATCAAATGTTCTACAATATTATACACATAAAACAGAGAATTAAGGTGATCGAAAATGTGACCTCTTGAAGATCAGTTCTTGAATTCTGCAGATTCCAGGCCAAGCAAACATGCAAATCCACTCCAAATCATTTGTTATGAAGTTTGATGATGAATTTGAGGCTTGGAAATGTGTAGATCTAGCTTAAATCTGAATTGCCATTGTTATGTTCTTGAACTTGTATGCACAATCCTGGCTCGAATTCCTCAAACAGAAGCTGAAATCACACTTAATCACACTCACTGATCATGATTCTTCAATCAAAACAAGGTGCTATATTGAAGAAATTTGAATTATGCTTAGGAGAAAATTTTGGAGGCAAAAATTTCTAGATCTAGAAAATGGTGAAATGATCAAGTTAATCTCAAATTCTGTTAGGGTTTCTATTTATATGATGTCCTAATCTCAATTTAATTAAAAGTTAATCATGTTTAGTTGAAATTAATGAAAATAAGGTGTTATGACAAAAATTGAAATTTTGGTGGTGTGTGAAGCATGCACACGTGAACAGTAACATTGGCTGATTATTTTCATTCAAAAACTTCCCATGCACATGTTGGTAATGGAAAAAAGTTCATACAATGCACCAAATTTGAATTTCCCTCCAAAAATGACATGAAAGAACAAATGGTCATATGATGACATTTTATGTAATGTGATGCATGATTTGGAAATTAGAGGTCAAGAGAAGAAAAATGCAAGAAGAGCCACTCATTTTGGATTTATGGATCAAAAGTTATGGTCACTTGAAATCCCATGCACACTTGGCAATGATTGGATCATATCTCCTCAACCACACATCAGATGCTCAAGATCTTGGATATTTTGGAAATGGGAGAGAAAGATCTACAACTTTCATGTTCAACAAAATTTCATTTGAAGCTTTTTTGATGATGTAAGATTGAGTTGAAGTTGGTCCAAAACCCTTCCATTTTTGGAAACTTCAAATTATGGATCACTTTCCATTTTGGGAAATTTTTGACTTGACTTCAAATTCTTCAATGTGAGTGTTTGAAATGTCAAATGAGACTTGTTTGAACATGAATGAAGTATTTCTAATCACTTCCCACCTCCAAATCCACAGTTGACTTTGCAGTTGACTTTCTGGGTCTTCAGATGACCTGGAAATGTCCTGATGAAATTTAAGCCTCTACCACTTGGGATTTTGCTTCAAAACGACATCATAGCTCATATGAACTCTTGATAATGATCATGGGGTCCAAATCTCAAGAATAACCACCATCTATTGCTCAATGAATGCCTTTCATTGCTTGACCTGCAAATGCTTCAGCTGCAAGTAACAAGGGTTAATGACATATTTTTGTACTTTTGGTTAGAGATTAAGAGAAAAGCAAATGATATACAAATGCAAGCAATGCTTGGTGATCAAGAACCACTCAAAAGACATCCCACCACAGGGAAGGAAGCAAGGTGTCCAAAGATCCTTGAGGCAATGCAATGTTATGATATGATGCCATGAGGGATCTTAGGGACAAAATTGGGGTCTTACACATTTGTCTAACAAAATGTTCGACCATCTGCTCGGACATCCCACCAAACACAATATCATCTACATATATTTGTGCCACCATGAGTTTTCCTCCTTCATTCTTAACAAATAGGGTTTTGCCAATACCTCCCTTGTTGATTTTGTCATCTTCAGGTTCAGCTTGTGGAGGTTCACTCTCATTATTTTTGTCTGAGAAATCAGCCGGGGGATCATTTGGAGATGTCTCAACATCGTCTGTGACATCAGTCTGTTGATCATCAACCACAACATTGATAGATTTCATCATTACTTTTGTTTTGGATTTAAAGGCTCTGTATGCTCTGCTGTTTGTTGAGTAGCCTAGAAATATTCCTTCATCACTTTTGGGATCCATTTTCCTTCTTTGCTCACGATTAATCAAGATATAACATTTACTACCAAACACATGGAAGTATTTGACTGTAGGTCTTTTCCCTTTCCAGACTTCATTTTGCTGGGAAGTTATGGGAGATGAGAGCTTATGATGAATTCCTTCTGAAGAGCAGAATTCAGCAAACTTGCTATTCTCGAATTCCTTCCCATGATCACTTCTAATTTTGATGACTGGACTTTCCTTTTCTCTTTGAAGTTTTAGACACAGCTCTTTGAAGACTTCAAACACATCCGATTTTTCTCTTATAAAATTGATTCAGGTGTATCTGGAGAAGTCATCCACCACTACATAAGCATACTTCTTCCCACCAAGGCTTTCCACCTGCATGGGTCCCATCAAATCCATATGGAGGAGATCCAGAACTTTGGAAATGGTGTCATGTGTGAGCTTCTGGTGTGACATCCTTGTCTGTTTTCCAATTTGACATTCCCCACAGACTTTTTCTTCATCAATCTTCAAGTTAGGTATTCCTCTAACAGCTTCAACAGATATAATCCTCTTCATACCTTTAAGATGCAGATGACCCAATCTTTGATGCAATATCTTCACTTCTTCTTCTTTGGCTAAATTACACATTGAAGAGTAACCAGTTTCTTGAGAACTCCACATGTAACCGTTGTCTTTAGACCTGACTCCTGTCATGATCACTTCATTTTCTTTGTTAGTAATCAAACATTCAGTTTTGGTGAAGTTTACATTTAAACTTTGGTCACACAGTTGACTGATGCTTATTAGATTTGCAGTCAATCCCTTAACAAGTAGGACATTGTCAAGGTCAGGAACTCCAGGGCAATCAAGCTTACCAATCCCCTTGATTTCACCCTCTGCTCCGTCACCAAAGGTTACATGGCTTGTGGCATGAGGATGAAGGCCAATTAGCAGGTTTTTGTTTTCAGTCATGTGTCTGGAGCACCCACTGTCAAAATACCAATCTTCTTTGGCTGAAACTCTGAAGGAAGTGTGAGCTATTAGACTTATAACATTAGTCTTAGGAACCCATTGCTTTTTGTTGATAGGCCTGTGATGTTTGGGTCTAGGTTGATGGTGAGCAGGACTAGGATAATCATACAACTTATAGAAGAAGGGCTTTATGTGGCTAAATTTTCCACAGTAATGACATCTCCATATTTGGTGTTTCCCTTTTTGCTGTCTTCCCTTACGATGTTGTGACATCTCATGTTTGCTTTTAATATGGCTGCACTTAGGTTTGGATTTAGGTTTGCCACCAGTGTAACTGCACTCAGGCTTAGATTCATTGAATCCAATGCCAGATTTGTCTCCTGTTATTTGTCCAGTATGGAGAATCTTGTCTAAGGTGTCAGATCCATTGTTTAGCATTCTTACATACTTGGTCGTCTCATCTAGTTTAGAATTCAAGAATACAATTCAGTCTTTAACTTGGAGATGGTTTCCACATGTTCCGCCTTCTCATTCTCCAGCTGTGCTATCACTTTATTCTGGCTTTTAGCTTGTTGACTCTCATCTAGTTTGGCATTCAGAAACACTGCTTCAGTTTTTAATTTAGAGATGGTTTCCAAGTGTTCTACCTTCTCATTCTCCAGTTGAGTTATCACCTTCTTCTGGCTTTCAACCTGTTGACACACTTCTGCACTTCTGTGACACAACTTTTTGTAGGTAGTGGCTAACTCTTTAAAGGTTACTTCATCATCACTTGAGTCTTCATCAGAACCCCATCTTCCAGTCAAGGCAGTCAATAGATTTGCAGACTCTTCTGTTTAGCTTTCATCAGACCAAGTTGAAACAAGACTCCTCTTCTGTTTCTTGAGGTAGGTTCCACATTCAGTTCTAATGTGTCCATACCCATCACATTCATGACACTGAACTCCTTTTCCTTCTTTGGGCTTTTCATCTGGCCTTGTTCTTCTTCCAGCATTGTTGGATTTACTGATGTCAGATGAGATGTTCTTGACATTTTCCTTAGATCTTACATCCATCTTTTTCAGAAGTCTGTTGAATTGTCTTCCCAGCATTGCTACATCATTTGCCAGATCTTCATCAACATCCTGACCACTTTCCTCTTCTTCCTCCTCAGTGTTTGACATGAAGGCTATGCTTTTGGCTTTCTTTTCAGATCCATCATACATACCCATCTCAAATGTTTGGAGGGAACCAATTAACTCATCAACTCTCATATTGGAGATGTCTTGAGGCTCTTCTATGGCTGTCACCTTCATAGCAAATCTCTTAGGGAGTGACCTGAGTATTTTCCTTACTAATTTTTCATCTGACATCTTCTCTCTCAGGGCTCCTGAGGCATTAGCAATTTCAAGGATACTCATATGAAATTTATGAATATTTTCATCTTCTTTCATCCTTAAATTTTCAAACTTGGTGGTGAGCAGCTGCAGTCTAGACATCTTCACTCTAGAGGTGCCTTTATGAGTGGTTTTGAGAATGTCCCAAGCATCTTTAGCCACCTCACAGTTGTTTATCAATCTGAAGATATTCTTCTCTACTCCATTGAATATAGCATTCAATGCTTTAGAATTTCCAAGGGCTGGATCCTCCTCCTCCTTGGCCCATTGTTCTTCAGGATTTTTATCAGTTGTAGCTTCTCCTTCCTTAGTAACTACTGGATGTTTCCAGCCTGTTAACACAGCCTTCCAAGCCTTATTATCCAGAGATTTTAGGAAGGCTACCATTCGAGGTTTCTAGTAGTCATAGTTGGATCCATCCAAAATAGGTGGTCTGTGAACAGATCCTCCATCTCTCTCCATAGTACCAAAAAGTATCGTCCCTAGATCTCACCCAGAACCAGACCAGGATGCCTGCTCTGATACCAATTGAAATTCTGGTATCAGATATGAGATGTCGAAGGTAATGTCACGACACTAATATCTGTATAATACAAACAGGATAAAAGATATTGAATAGTAATGCAAGAGACATAAGCAATTGTTAACCCAGTTCGGTGCAACTCACCTACGTCTGGGGGCTACCAAGCCAGGAAGAAAATCCACTAAATAGAATTAGTTCAAAGACTCTCAGTAAATAACACAAGTTACAGTCTTTTTCACCTAATCTCTACCTGTATGACTTCTACCTAAGAACTCTTAGATATGAGATCCCACTCACTCCCCCTCAATCACACCAATGATATTAAACAAGAACTATAATGAAAAGAAGACACTCTTCAAAGACACACACTTGATCTTACTTAGCAG
The DNA here is from genome assembly GCF_024323335.1 of Lathyrus oleraceus. Lineage (NCBI taxonomy): Eukaryota > Viridiplantae > Streptophyta > Magnoliopsida > Fabales > Fabaceae > Lathyrus > Lathyrus oleraceus. The sequence goes on along the minus strand of NC_066581.1, from coordinate 400,335,435 downwards.
TTTCAATCAAGTAGACACACACTCAGGCTTAAAAGTTTAGAGTGACAAATTACAACTCAAAAATCAGACCAATTCAATCATCTATGGATGAATTGAATGGCTTACAAGTCACACGACCACACAAGACTAAAACCCTTATTCTCTCTCAATATTTCGCTCTGTATTTCTTGTGTATCAAATCAGGTTTTCTATGTCCTTTTTATAGAAGCATTTAGCTGGGCTTGGACATCATAAAACCCTAAAACTATTTTCCACTTATATCTTCTCATGACAGTTGATTAGATCTCTTTGGAAAATAAGTTTAATCACGTTGTAATTACTGGTTGATAGCATATTCAATTAACTCATCAATCATACATAGATTGGCATTAAAAACGCAATCACATAATACATAACATTCAGACTGAATGTTCTGTATACAGATGTCATGACATCGGGTCTGACATCCTGGAATAATCCTGCATAATTACATTTTAAATATCCAGCAGGTACAATATATCTTATGTTAAGACATCACATGTGACATCTTGTGAACACTCTTGGTTTTACCAAAATTGCTGCCAACACCTAGAACCAACATTACTCCTAATATGTATACATATGTGAAGACTTGATATCTCATGTCCATGATGTAACATCCTATTTTCCGTATTAAATTAATTGTGTTATTTGAATTAAATTTGTGATATATTGGTGAAGTATTTTATTTTATGTGTTTGGGGATAGATGGTCTAAGACGAGAGAACACACCCTTTAGATATAAAATAGAATATTTATTTAATTTTAATTAATTTAGTTATTTAATTTGAGAAAATAGAGTGTGTAGTAGAAGTTAGAAGTTTAGTAGAGTTTTAGGGTGTGATGGTAATCAGCGAGAAGTGGGGGTATCATGAGTAAAATTATAAAAAAAAATTAGGTTTTATTTGTTTTATTTAAATAGAGAAATTGAGAGGAAAATAGCTTGTGTAAATCAGTACGTAAAATTTGGCAAGAGTTGGAGAAAAGCTTTGGAAGAGGCAAAGCTACGACGAGACACCATAACTAAAAGTTTAGGAATTTTGCAAATTCAAGGTAGGGGACACAATTCATGTGTGGGTGCTTAGGAAAAGAGGATAAATAGGGTTTCTTACCATCCTCTTTCAAGATTATATGTTATTGTTTTAATTTTGTGTACTGATTGTATGCAAAATTCGTGTGAATTTAACTTGTTAATCATGCTATTTGTTGTTCATGATTGGTTGTTCTAAAGTGATGATGTTAATGATGAATTATGATCAATTTGATGTCATATGTGTATATATTAGTTTAATTGATGTTAGAAATCTCTTACTATTCATATATGGTCATTTTCTATGATTTATGGGTGAATTAGAATCAAAATTAGAGTTATGATAGTGTTCCAATGGTGGAAATTATGCTTTTTGACGTTGTTATTTCTGGGCTCTCGCGCTTAGCACAGTTAAAGCCCCACTTAGCGAAATTTCGCTCAACACGAGGAGGGCACGTCCAACGAGATGCCTTATTTTGGTTTCTGGTCTGAGTGATCTCGCTTCAAAGAGGATGAACTTCGCTTAGCGAGCTACAATGTTCGCTTAGCGAGCGTGACATATTGAGTGTTATGGTTTTTCTGTGAGCCGCACTTAGCGAGTGATTTGTCGCTCAACGAGAGCTCGTTTAGTGATATATAAAAAGTGAGGAATTTTTTGGTTTCTGAGACGCGCGCCTAACAAGAGAGGAGATCGTCTAGAGAGGGCTCGCTGAGCAAGTTTTAGGTTGCTCAGCGAGATTTACATTGCATAACTGAGTTGCTTTCGAGTTGATTTAGTGACAGTGTGCTATTTTGATAATTAATTGGTACTGCTGTAAGACCCCAATTTTGACCCTAAGATCCCTCATGCTATCTCATCATATGCATTAACATTGAGATCACACCTTGGCATTCTCTTTACCTCTCATTCATAGGGTTTGCATTGAGAGAGATTACCAAGCAATTTTTATTGTATCATACTTTGTTTTTTTTCATTATTTACTAACCAAAATACCAAAAATATGTCAATGTATAGTTTGTTACTTTTATAGGTAGTGTGTGTGCTCACCCATGCTATATCAAGCTCACATATAGGGTTTGAGACCCTAAGTGCAAGAAGTTCAATCAAGAAATGGTTCACATTGGCTCTAGGAATCATATATGGACCCCCATGATCTTTACATGTCATTTTGAGCAAGAAATCATCAAGAGTTTGAAGCTTGTTTGCCTTGGAAACCTTAATTCATCTAGGTGTCTTGTGTGACTTATTCAACAAGTTTCTTCAATAATTTATTAAATATTTCAAGGTATACTTCATATTACATCATCTTGCACATATATTATCCTCCATGAGTCCCAAAAGTCAAGAGAATATCAAGCTAGCAACATGGTTAATGGTGGTTAACCAGAGAAAGTCAACTAGTCAAAACTGGGGTTCCCTAGACCCTATCTCCTAAAATTTATGTCATATGAAAATGATTATAAGGTAAAAGTTACTCAAAATGACATTCCAAACAATTTTCATGTTTAAGTCAAGAGCTAATTTTGCTTGGAAGATCATTTTTTATGGTTAAAGATTATAGGTCATTTTGTTTGAACCCTAGTTTGGAGGTCAACTTCCCAAGAGCATAACTTGCTCATTTTTTATGAGATGAAAGAATTCAAATTCCATGATAAAATTAAATATGTATACTTCAACTTTTATGTTTGGAGGAAGTTCAAATTCAACTTGCAAATGCATGTGCCAAGAGGAAACATTATAGGTCACTTTGGACCATTACCATTGAACAAGTGATTTTCCACAACTTCTAAAATACAAAACTCCTTCATAAAAAATTCAAATGATGTCAAATTTGTGACCAAATTGAATAGGTTTGAAATAGCTACAACTTTTATGAAGGAATGTTTTCCATTTGAAGTCCATAGCAAAAGTTATTCAAGGTAGAAGAAGTGAACATTTGACTTGGGACTTAGAAAATTTTCAAATATGTTTGATTTCCCAAACTTCCACCTTAAAAAATTTCATGATCCAAGATTCAAATGAAAATGTGTTCAATATGAAAGTTGTTCCCCTTTATCTCACCTTTCCAAAAAGTCCAAGATCATCTCATTTAACCAAAGAATGAAGGACTTGTGCACGGGTGCATTGTGAGGTACCATTTGGAAGAATTTCATGATCCAATTCAATTCAACAATGTATGGCTTAATGCAACACCTTCAGCATGACCTTTGTGCACGCCCATGCTATCTCATGAAGAAACTTGCAATTTTTGAACTTTTGAATGGAAGTGTGTAAACAACACATGCATTGGCTATAAATAGAGAAGCATTGTGATAAGAACTTCATCAATACCTTGCCCAAGCTCTACTAGACCAATCCATACCCTCCATTGAATAGAATTTCTGAATATTTCTTTTGAAATCGAGCTTGAACTTCATCTTCTATTTGGAAGTTCAAACTCCATAAATCCACTTCCCTTTTCATCTCAATTGGTTTCTGCAAGCAAGAGGAAGAGAAGGCAAGCAAATTCATATCAAGATTAAGTGAAATTGAATCAACTTGGAGTTGATTTTTCAGAAACTTCATCTCTTCGATTCTCTCTCAAGTATTCACCATTCTTTATGATTTCTGGTTGGCTGTGTATGCAACAAGATTGAGTTATTTTGAGATCAAATCGAAGCAACCCAGTTCATGATCCTCAAAATTCAAATCCTTGTATCTTTTTATATACTTGGAATTGGAGAAAATTAAGGCCAGATCCGTGCTCCTGAGCATTTTTCCTTTATATTAGTGTATTCACTTTTCATTTTTCATGAAGTTGAGCTTGAACTAGACCGGTGGTGATCACCAGAGAAGATGACCGGAGTTAGGGCTTTGGTTGTGCGTTGGCAAAGTCCAAACCATCTGATCTGATTCAAATGTTTTAATCTCAAGCGTTCATTGTGATTATCACACATACAACGCATTGACCAAGGCGTATGGTGGAACGTGCGCGTGTGGCCTTCAGATTTGCCACCTCAGTTAATGAGGGAGATCTGATGCCCCTTGTTTTTTTTTTTGTATTTTGTGATTTTTCATTTAATCCATTTATTTTGATTAATTCATACTAATTTCATTTTTAATCCAAAAAATATGGGACTTTCACCAAAAATGTTTAAATATTTTCCTCTTTCAATTTCTAAATTAAAATTATTTTTTGGATTAATTTTGATATTTTTCATGAATTAATTGTTTTTGTGCATATTTTTAATTGTTTAAAAATACTCTGACTTTTTAAAAATCATGAAATTTTTTGTCTAAGGTCCTTTAACCTTGTTTGACCTAGGATAAATCTCTTGGCCATTTATTTGGTGTTTGGAAGAGATTTTAGGTTTTGACCAAATTAAATTGAATTTAAATACATTTTTAATTTGATTTTAAATAGATTAATTGTATAGAAAATATGTTGAGCCAATTTTGTTGACTTGTGATGTTTGACTATGTGTTTGGGCCTTGGTCAAAGTTGTTTTGACTTTTGTTTAGTTAAAATCATTGGATTTAGGGGATTGATAAATTGTATATTTCATCTCCCAAAATGAACGAATGATTTTAATTTGATAAAATTCCTCCCATGACCAATTTGTGTTTCTCTCATCCCCTCTCCCTCTTCATCTTCAATACCATTCTTTCCCATCCCTTTCATTGACCAATTAAATCTCAACATCCTAAGGCTAATTGGTTCATCAATAACCTTGTGTTAGATGAACCAATACAAGTATGGATGAGATAGGCCCATCCTTTTGATCTTCTCTTTTATTGTGGGGTATGTTTTAGGAGTTTGGTCCATTATACCAAATCTCTAACATACATTGACACCTAAATTTTATTTCCCGACCTCAGATAGTTGTGACTTCTACATAAGTCCAATTACGATTGCTTAATATAGAGCTAAATTTAACCCCAAAGGCATAACATTCTAGTAAGTGAGATTGTAAGTCTCCCATCTTTCATGGTATTATGTGGAAACTTGTCCTTTTTTCCTTCCTTTGGAAGATGTCTTGGTTCAAGGATCCATGCTTGTGAATAGATGGTTGAGTGTTCTCCAAAGAATGACTTTATCAATTGAAAAGCAAAACATCACTAACATCTAATCAACTAACATTTGACTAACTTGTATTAATATTGCTTTTATTTTCAAGTCATTTAATTTATGCAATTTAAATTCAAGTCATTTACCATTCATCTGTCATTTACTTAACATTTAATTTGTTTATGTTTATGTCATTTTCACTTTGCTCATTTGAGCCATATATTGTGATTGTATATATGTGTTTGTGTATCTTGTTTGTGTTTAGGGTCTTAGGACCTTAAAATACTTAATAAACAACAAAAACCCTAAAAAATGTTTGTGTGGGTTGTTGGGTTTGATATGAGCTTTTGGACTTAGAATTAGGCAACATTCCACATGCAAAAGGGACTTGGCCAATGCCAACATTTCTGAGACCAAATTATTGTGATTTGAGCGTTCATTTGATGCAAGTATTTGGATCCAATTGAGTTCACCTGCTCCATGGTCTTGATGCAATTGTTACTTTGATCTCGTGCCTAATATCTTATTCTGAGAAAAAATCAATAAGTATTTCATCTGATACATGAGAAGACAAAGAAGACTGTTAGCTATGGACTTGTGTGCATGGATGTGGCTATCTTTATTTGATACCTTGTTATTCATATTGCTAATTGCTTGCTGATTATTGCTTGATTCAAAGTCCAAAGGGAAAATGGGTTTTCTATATGACATTCTTGTCTGTTGGATTGTATCCCATTGGTCAGATCTTTTCAACTTTTCAACTTTTAATTTTAGGCTTAGGATTAGTCTCTTCTTCTCCTCCCACTTCTTAAATTTCAAAATCTCTTCCCTTTTTTAAAAAACTTTCTTTGCTCGTGATTTCAAAACTTAGACTTTATTGCAAATTAGAAACTTTAGCCTTATGCCGTTGCATTTTTAAACTATTTTCTTAAATCAAACTTGTAAATGAATCTAATCATATTCACTTAAAGTTTCAAAAGACAAAAAGAACTAACATTCATTCAAACCTTTGGGCCCTTTGTGCCTCTTTTAAACTTAACTTTTGATTAAAAGCAACCCACTCATTTTAAAATTGTTACCACGAATTACGAGGTTTTGATCCCTCATTTTTATGTTGGTACGTAGGCACAAGTCTGAAGGTCTTGTCAAACACAAAAATATAATAAATGAATTCTTTTCTCATCCCCACACTCTATTTATTGCAAACATATTTTATACCAAAAACACATACACACATAAAAAAGGGCTCCCTAGTGTAGCGGGAAATTCATGATCATCAAGCTATTGACAAGCTAGAGATCAAATAACAAGAGTCGCCACCGCGATTTTATTGTTTCCAAGGGAAAAGGGAAAAAATGCGAACAAAACCCAAATAGTAAGAAGTTTTCAAATAAAAACTAATAAAAATCAGAGATCACATGTAAGGGGGTTGGTTACGCAGAGGGAAGGTGTTAGCACCCAAAGTGTCCTAGGTACTCCTAGGGAGCCCTTTTCGTGTGCATATGTATTTTGTACAAAGTGATGTTTACAAACAAATAAAATGGGGGGATGAGAAAAGAATTGATTAATTATATTTTTGTGTTTGACAAGACCTTCGGTCTCGTGCCTACGTACCAACATATAAATGAGGGATCAAAACCTCGTAGTTCGTGCTAGAAATTTCAAAGTGAGTTGGTTGGTTTTAACAAAATTTAATTTGGAAAGGCACAAAGGCCTAAAATGGTTTGAATGAGTTAGTTCTTTTTTTGGATTTTTTAAAGTTTAAGTCAAGTATAGTTAAGTTTATTTACAAGTTTGATTTAAGAAAATAAGTTTGAAAATGCAATGGCCTAAGGCCAAAGTTTCTACCTTTTTGTAAAAAAAGTGGTCAAAGTTTAGAACAAAATAGTTCACACAAAGAAGGTTTTGAAAATGGAGGGAGAGATTTTGAAATTAAAGAAGTTGGGAGAGGATGGGGAGACTACCCTAGATACAAGAAATTTAAAAGTTTAAAGTTGAAAAGATCTGACCAAATGGGAGCAATCCAATAGACATGTATGTCAATAGAAACCCAAAATTCCCCTGGACTTTTTAGACTCAAGCAACACACAAATGCACAATTATATCAATATTGAAGAGCAAATGCATCAAATAAAGATGGCCTTATCCAAGCTTATCCACTTCAATGATCTTCTTCAAAATAGCCTATGTAGCAGATGAAATCCACAAGCCACAGGTTCGACATAACAGCTTAACAAGGATCAATGTTGCAGATGAATCTAGAGAGGTCTTGAATGATGTATCAGATGAATCCAAATTTGCAAGTTCTTGGTCTTTCAACAAATTGGCATTGGCCAAGTCCATTAGAAAATGAATGTTGCCTAAATTCTAAGTCCAATTGGAGAGATCAAACAACAGTCCACTCAAAAGTCTTTTAGGGTTTTTGTTATTATTATGTACATTAATGGTCAAAGACCAATCAAACAAACAAAGCAACAAAGTATATCACACAATATGGTCCAAGTGGACAAAGTGAAAATTGCATAAACATAAACAATTAGAATGATATGTACAATGACAAATGATAATAGAGCCATAAAAATAAATTGCATTCAAAGTAAAAGCTTGAAAATAAAAGTTAATGGTTAGTAAGTTAGTAGTTAGTTTTGTTTGCTTTTGATGTTAAGACATTCTTTGGAGAACACTCAACCCACTTACCACAAGCATGGATCCTTGAACCAAAACATCTTCCAAAGGAAGGAATGAAGGCCAAGTTTCCACACAATACCATGTAAGGGGGGAGATTTACAATCTCACTAACTAGAATGTTTGTGGCTTTTGTGTCATAAATTTAGCGCTATGTTAAGCAATCGTAATTGGACTTATGTAGAAGTCACAACTATTTGAGGTCAGACAATGAACTTTTGGTTCTAATGCATGTTGGAGACATAGTACTAAGAACTATGCTCATTAAACATACTACACACAAAAAATATACAAAGGTGTGGCCTAATCTCATCCATACTCATGTTAATCTTTTAATCAACTAGCATTTGGACTTTTGAGATGTCATTGGCCAATTGAAATGAATGGATGAAGAAGGGGAATTAGATGAAGAGGGAAAGGGATGAATGAGATCACAAATTTGTCAAAGGAGGACTTTTACCAAATTAATATTATTCATTCATTTTGGGAGATGGAATGTACATTCCATCAATAAATCCAATAATATTAACTTGAAAAAGCCAAATCAACCTTGACCAAGGCCCAACAACAAATGAGAAACTCAAATAAGTCAATCTAAATGGTCAACACAATTAAAATGGTATTTATTCAATTAAAAATATTAAAATAATACATTAAATTCAAATATGTTTTGTCCAAATCCTAAAATCACATCAAAACACCAAATAAATGGCCATGTGATTTATCATAGGTCAAGCAAGGTCAAAGGACCTTGGATAAAAAAATTCATAATTTTTGGACACTTAAAAATATTTTTAAACAATTAGAAACAAATGAAAAATCAATTAATTCATGAAAAATATTAATAATGATTCAAAAATAATTTTAATTCAGAATATGAAAGAGAAAAATATTTGGAATTTTTTTGGTGAAAGTCCCATATTTTTTGGATCAATATTGAATTTAATATGAATTATTGAAGAAAATGAAATAAAAAGGAAAAATCAGAAATTGCAAAAATACGTGGACCATCAGATCTCCCTCATTAATTGAGGTGGCAGATCTGATGATCACAACGCGCGTTCCACCAATGCACTAGTCAACTGCGTGGAAAACTTGTTAATCAAAAGGAACGACTGAGATTATAACGTGGAGCTAGGATCACACGGTCTAGACTTGAGACAACTCATCACCGGAGCCAGAGCTCCGGTTGTCTTCTCCGGCGAGCTTCGCCGGACTAGTCATCTTCAACCATCACCAAAATTTCAAATAGGGACATGATTTTAAAGAGAAAACATCCCTGAGCACGAATATCACCTCCATTTCTTCCAATTGCAACTATATTGAGAGATATGTGGAATTGAAAAATGAGGTTCATGATCTGAGTTGCTTCGATTCAGCATTAAAATAACTCAAACACCTTGCCTACATTGGTAGGACTTCAGCCAACACAATAATCAAGAGAACTGAGTAAGAAACAAGGAGAATCGAAGAGATCAAATTTTCTACAAAATACCTTCAATGGAGATCTGAACTTGCTAGATCTTGATCTGAATCGTGCTTTGCTTCACTCCAATTGCTTGTAGAAGAGGAAAGGAATGGCTTAGAATCAAAGGACTCCTGGAGAATTGAATTCCAAAATAGTGGAGATTCAAGCTCAAATTCAAAAGAATTTCTCAGGTTTATCCTCTCAATGTGAAGGGTTTTCTGTGGGGAATCAAAGCTTACGCAGTGTGTGTCCTGATTATGAGCAATTGAGCTTCAATTTATAGAGAATTCAAGTGTTAATTGCACACTCCATTCAAGTTTCCAAAATTGGCAAAGTGATGTAAGCAGCTGCATGGGCGCGCATAAGCCCATCAAATGATTGTTCAAAGGTCCATAATGAAGTTTAGATGCATTGGAGGTGGATTGGATTGCAAGGCAATTGCACATTGTTGTTTGAAGTTTGATCCATGACACATGATACCAGCCTGTTTAAGCCATGCGCAACCTATGCATTTCTCATCCAAAATGAATGAATTTTAGCTCTTTGGAAAGGTGATATCAAGAGGAACAAGTTTTATGTTGAACACTTTTTCATTTGGATCTTGGAACTTGGAGATATTTTAGGTGGAAGTTTGGGAAAATTTGACATATTGAAAATTTTCTAAGTGTCAAGCCATATGTCTCAATATTCCACCTTGCTTAACTTTTTATGGGAGCTTCAAATGATAAAAGTGTCTTCATCAAAGTTGTATATATCTCAAAGACCTTCAAAATAGTCACTAATTTCATGTCATTTGGATTTGAAATGATAGAGTTATGCATTTGTGAAGTTTGGCAAGATCACTTGATCAATGGTATAGGTCAAAAGTGACCTATAATGTAGCCTCATATCACATGTGCAAAGAAGTTGAATTATCTCCCACTCCAAACATAAAAGTTGAAGTGGACACATTGAATTTGATTGTGAAACTTGGAAATATTTCATCTCATAAAAATTGAGCAAGTTATGGCCTTGGGAAGTTGACTTTCAAATTAGGGTTTAAACAAAATGACCTATAATGTTTCAACATAGAAAATGATTTTCTAAGCAAAACTAGCTCTAGGTCTCAACATGAAAGTTGTTTATAATGTCATTTAGAGTAAGTTTTATCTTGGAATCATTTTAAAATGGTGAAAATTGTAGGAGATAGGGTCTAGGGTGACCCAGTTTTGATCAGATGAGTTCATCTGGCCAACCACCATCAACCAACTTGCTAATTTCCAATTATCTTGACTTTATTGGCTCATGGTAGGTCATATATGCATAAGATGATGAATTTTGAGGTGTCCCTTGAGAAATTTGATCAACTGGTGAGATAGCTTGTTGGAGAAGTTACTCAAGATGCCCAGTCAAATTAGGGTTTCCAAGGCAAATCATCCTCAAACTCTTGAAGCAAACTTGATCAATATAACATGTAGAAGAAATTGGGACTCATATATGATGCTCATAACCACTCTTGAATCAATTCATGATTGTGCTCTTTGTTCATGAGGGTCTCAAACCCTAGATGTGATCAATGAATCAAGGATATCATGTCCCTACCTACAAAAAGAGTTAGATAGATACAAAGACATATTTTTGGTATTTTGGTTAGTGAAATGATAAAATACAAGTATGATATAATCACAAAGTGCTTGGTGATCTCTCCCCAAAACAAGCCTAATGAAGGAGGGGTAAGGAGGATACCAAGGTATGATCCCAATGCTTATGCTTATGATGGAATTGCATGAGGGATCTTAGGGTCAAAATTGGGGTCTTACACCTAGGAGTACCTAGGACACTTTGGGTGCTAACACCTTACCTCTGTGTAAACAACCCCCTTACCTGTAATCTCTGACATTTTATTAGTTTTGATTTGAAAACTTCTTATCTTTGGGTTTTGTTCGTACTTTTCCCTTTTCCTTTGGAAATGATAAAAGCGCGGTGACGACTCTGGTTTTATTGATGTTAAGTTTATCCATAGATATGGTAATGAATTTACCGCTATAGAAATTAAGTGGCGACTCTGGTTTTATTAACGTTAAGTTTATCCATAGCTTAATGGTCATGAATTTACCGCTACATAAATTAAGTGGCGACTCTGCTGGGGACTAGTCCTCAATGGATGTAGCCTACTTTTTTATATGAATATAATTGTATATTTGATGTTTGCATATTTGCTTGTGTGATATAATCTGCTTGTTGTGCTTGGTGATCTCTGAGTGGTGAGATAAGTTCTAACCCGAACTTGAGAGCAATTAAGATAGAAGGATGGTATAGTCATGTTCGACTCGTGTGGAGTAGTCCTTAACAAGTTGGCTTGAGACCCATCTACTAAGTGGAGACCCTTTTGGAGCTATTGATGTCACACAAGTCATTTGTGGTTAGGCATTACTTTCTCCGATTTGGGGTCCGAGAAACCGAGGACCGTAGAACATTTAACCCAACTTTGCCTATTTAGGACGTAGTGCAAAGACTGTTCATGTGTAGACTTGATAACAATTGTTGCGCGATACTACACTCAGACGAGTTTCTCTTGAGAATATTATGGGTTGATGAGTCAGTTATCCTAACCTATAATATCCGATAAATGGAATTAAGACTCTGGGAACTTTTTTAAAACATGATCTACAGGTTTTATCCTTAGTAGACTCCTTTGGGGTGGTTCTTAACCTGACTCCATGCTCATGACTCACAACAAACCCTTTGATTCTTGGTTGATCCAATCAAGTCTTGTCAATATCAATGGAATTTGGGTGTTGATAAGGTGAAAACCATAAATCCACCAAAATGGATGATTGATCTTGACAATGACTCGATTCATCCTTTGACCTCTATTTGTGTTTTCCTTGTGTGTGATCCCTTGTTTGTGATTATTGCATTCATGCATTCATGCATTCATGCGCATCATGACATTCATCACACGAAAATAACTTCAAGGAACTAAGATCTTATTTGAAAATATTTTCAGACCATGGATTGTGGACGAAGGAACACTAAGAAGTATAGTTTCAGATGTCCTGATTTGAAAGAGCTAAGAAAGTTGTCATCTTTTGTATTAGATCCCTTGGACTTCAAACAACGTCATGGGAAGCTTCTATTTGTGTTATCTACTGATATGGTTGAAGGACTCTTAAGTGTAATGGTTCAGTTTTATGACCCTTTCTACCATTGCTTCACTTTTCCCGATCATCAGCTTATGCCAACGTTGGAGGAGTATGCCCATCTCTTGGGAATACCTATTTTTGACAAGGTTCCTTTTAATGAATTGAAGGAGATTCCCAGATATCATATCATAGCTGAAGCTCTTCATCTGAAGAAGTATGAGATTGAGATTCATTGGGTGAAGAAAGGAGGAATGTTTGGGTTAACTTCTGATTTTCTTATAGGGAAAGCTACTGTCTTTGCTCAAGCCGATAGTATGGACGCTTTTGAAGCCATCTTTGTGTTGCTCATCTATGGTTTGGCTTTATTCCCTAACATTGACGATTTTGTTGATGTTAATGCCATTAGAATTTTCTTAATTGGGAATCATGTGCCCACTCTGTTAGGTGATATGTACTTCTCTTTGCATTTGAGGAATTCTAAAAGTGGTTGGACTATTGTGTGTTGTGTTCCTCTTCTATACAAGTGGTTTATTTCGTACTTGCCTCAGACACTTGCTTTTGTGGAGAATAAATAATGTCTACGGTGGTCTCAGAGACTTATGGCTCTCACTAATGATGATATTATTTGGTATGAATCTATGTTGAGTAGTGTGGATATTATCGACAGTTGTGGTGAATTCTCTAATGTGCCCCTTATTAGTACACAAGAAGGAATCAACTACAACCCTGCTTTGGCTCATCGTTAACTTGAGTTCCCCTTGAGAGACAAACCTAATAACACTCAGTTATAAGGTATTTTCTATCAAGAGGATAAAGATCCCCAACATTTGAAACAAAAGATGGTACATGCTTGGCATAACGTGTATAGGGAAGGAAGATCCGAGCTTGGTCCGTGCAACTGTGTAGCTTTGGAAGCTTACACAACTTGTGTGAATAAGAGAGCCATGGAGTTGAAGATGTCGTATGCTTGTGAGAGACCTATCTCTTTGGTTGTGGCTGAACGATTAACTCTCCCCAACCAAGATGTAGAGGAGTTGGAAGACGCACTCGCCAAGATGAAGCAAGAGAGAGATATGTGGGAAGAGAGGTTCCATGCTTTAAGCTGAAAGCATGAGGAGTTGCAGCTTGAGTCGAAGGACAAATATGCGCTTATTGAACTTCTTGAAGACCAAGAAGTGAAGAGACAGAGATAGCCATATGATCCAACTTCCTCTAGTATGCCTCAACCTTCCGGTGTTTGGAAGAAGATCGTTGATCAGATTGTTCTTGAGAAAGCTCAGATGAAGACATCTTGTGAGACTGAGATTCGACGCATCCGAAGGAAGTACGCACCAACAGGCAGATCATTTGACATTGTTGCTAGGGGATCCTTAGGATGATTAGTTTCCTTTTCTCTTGTATTTGTACTTTGGTTTCTGAAATTGTACTCAGTGTAATCCTTCCAATTTTTATGAATAAAGGAGATTTTTATGGTCAATCAAATTGTTATTATTATATATTTGTAAATAAAATAACATGTTCCTTGAAATTAAACAAAGAAAAACTTTTCATTTTCATGCATCATTTGCATAGTAGGTTTTCTTCCACTAGATGTCTTATCGGTTATTCTTCTGTGCTTCAGCCAAGCTGACTCACCAATACAACACTCGTGCCAATCAACCCAGAATTATGGAGCATTTGATACAAGAGAACAAAGAGCTGAAGGATGAGATTGCACGATTGACCGCCATGATGGTGTTAGCTGGAGATTTCGACAATTAGGTGAAGTTCTTTGAAAGTGTTATGTTTTGGAGAACAAATAAAAATGGTTGTGTCGAAGCTATTTATTAAATCCTTTTCTTGGGAGAAAGGACCTTTCTTGTCGAAGCTTGAGACTTAGAATATTTTTGGGTCTCCACAAGTTCTCTTCGACGTAGGCGTTTGATAGATTCTAAGCTTCAAGAGGGAAAGATTTGAAATTCAAACGAAGCAGTTTCGTCAGGCCAACGCGTGGAAGCATCTGAGACACGCAACGCTTGAAAATATCGAACGTGGCAGTCATCTGTCTAGAGACCGTTAGGGTCGAATTGTTATAAATAGGAGTCTTAGCTTTAGATTTCAGTGTGTTCAAACAGATATATAAAAATTCACTAAAACACTCAAAGTACCAGAGTGAGAGAAAATAGTCTTTGCTGAAAATGTATGTATGAAGAACACCATGATTTCGTTTCATGTTATTTATTTTATGCAAAGTTATTTAAACTAAAACCATTTTACTATCTTTTCTTCTGTCGAATTACCCTTATTTTCAATATTTCATCATTACTTTTCCCTTCACATTTACATTTCGCCAAACATTCATTTCCAGCACTTTTCAAACTTAAAGCCTTTTACTTCAATTTATTTATTTTCACTTTCGCCGATTACTGTTGTTATCTTAAAAAACCCTTTTTACAAGAATTACTGCCATTTACTCTGTCTATAAAGTCATAAATTTCGTTTAGAATTATTTTCGAAACACCTTTCACCATTCACAAACCAGAAACAAACTTAATCATGAGTCAAATTACCATAACAATAGTTCTTAAGACACATGTCCTAAGATCAATCTAGTTGATCCTGTAAGTTACCAAGATTTATAATATTGGAGGACTAGCGGTTGTTTGTCAGAAATAACTGGTAAACAAATTGGCACACCTGGTGGGACGGTGTCAGAAGAACTGTTAATTATAATAGTTTACTTTACTTTTACAATACACAATTGCTGTTATTCTTTTGGTTTAAAATCATAGTGTTGCATGATCCTTAGAAGTGGTAAGATAGCCAACAATTCGCAACCTATAACCAAAAGAAAAAACACAAAAAAGATAGTTAATACAACCAGTCAAGGGGAACAATTTCCTCCCCAGGGAACAGGCACAATCGGAGCAAATTCAATTGATGCATCCACTGAGATCCCTAGTGCACAGGCCATACCAACATCTGGATCCATGGCCTTGCATAATTCGACAACAATGCCTATTATGTCAAGCGTAGCAGACATTCTTGCAATTTCAACCCATAGGCCACCAGGATTTGAGAATTTCAGGCCTTTGAGAGAATACCCATATGGAAAGCCATCTACTGCCATGGCGGGACTTCAAAATAATTCTTCCTTATATACTCAACCCCATAATACGGTTATTTCGCCAATTCAAAATTCTGGCTCTGGCATGAACCATGTAGGTCAAAATACCCAATCACAAGGAGTCTCCACCCTATTACCTACCCTTACAACGAATAACCAGGAAGCCTTTAGACAACAAATGGATGCCAGTAACCATGATATGGTAGGAGTTCATGCCAGAGAAATGAATACCATTTTTTCTCCCCTAATTCAGAATGTGAATAGGACTAACAATGACAATGTCCAAACATACCAACAACTGTCAGTGCAGATGGGACGCATAGCAAATTTCCTAGGCGCCCCATAGTCCTCTGTTCGACGCAGACCAAAACAGGTTATAATCCAGGAAGAAGAACCAACTATAAATCAGGTTCGACCACCAAGACAAGCGCCTGACAGGGTCATGGGGGCAAGATTAGAACAACAGCCAATTCGATGGGAAGTCTCTGAAGAACAACCCAGGAGAGTAATAATGGTTAATAGAGACCAGGATGCAGACAAAGTAATTCATAGGGTTAGGCGAGAAAACATGATGGAAAATGACTTAACTACTATGATAGAGAGAATCATGGCCCATAATGGTCTGAATACGGGACTTCGACGGCCAAATTATTCCTCTCTTTTATCAGAATACGTCCTACAAACTGAATTACCAAGGGGTTGTAAAATCCCTAAGTTCACCAAATTCTCGGGGGACACTAGTGAATCCACTATAGAACACATAGCCAGATACATGACTGAGGCAGGGGATTTGGCGAATAGTGAGAACCTAAGAATGAAATATTTTCCCAGTTCTTTAACGAAGAATGCCTTCACATGGTTCACAACTTTACCACCAAATTCCATAGATACTTGGCCTCATTTGGAAAGATTGTTTCATGAACAATTCTACATGGGCCAAACTAAGATAAGTCTTAAGGAATTAGCCAGTATCAAAAGAAAATTCACTGAACCTATAGATGATTATTTGAATAGGTTCCGTTTGTTGAAATTTAGATGCTTCACAATAGTGCCTGAGCATGAACTGGTCGAAATGGCCGCTGGAGGTTTAGACTATTCCATTAGGAAAAAGTTAGATACCCAATATCTAAGAGATATGGCCCAATTAGCAGACAGGGTTCGACAAGTCGAACGTTTAAAAGTTGAAAAGGCCAGAGCAAATAAGAATTATAAGAAGGAAAGGGTTGCTTATGTCGAATTCGAAGATGGGGAGTCTGAAGTCTCTAATGACCCTTATGGTCTTGAGGAATTCGAAGTAGATTTGGCTAAATTAAAAGAAGCACCATCTTATGCCTGTAAATTACTTACACCTTCGAATGGCAGGAACCCTGTCGAAACTGAAAAGAATGATAGATTTCCTAAAAAGACTTACACATTTGATGTTACCAAATGTGACGAAATCTTCGATTTATTAGTAAAAGATGGCCAAATGATAGTGCCTCATAATACCAAAATTCCCCCGTTAGAACAACGGAAGAAAAGAGGCTTCTGTAAATACCACAATTTTTTAGGCCATAAAACCTCACAGTGCTTTCTTTTCAGGGATCTTATTCAGAATGCAATTAAGGATGGCCGCCTCAAGTTCGCTGACAAGGGGAACAACCAGATGAAGGTTGATGCTGATCCCCTCAACATTGCTGACACAAATTATGCTGAACCTGTCAAAATCAACATGATTGACATAGGGGAAATGGAGGTTGTGAAGGAGGCAGGAACTGAAGGCTATGCGCTAGATGGAAAGTAGGCTACTGATGGCCTAAATAACGATGTTCCCTTTGGAATCTCTGTCAAAGGTGAACAGGTTGCTAATGTCGAACCAAGGGCCACTGAAGGTCTTAATGGGAAGGCAACTGAGGCTACTGAGGGCCTAAGGAAGAAATTTGAGGAAATTTCAATCACTAATGGCGCCAATCTAGGTGTCAACATGGTGGATCTGAACCAACCCCCCAGAAATGGAGGAAGTGGAGAAATGTCTGAAGATGGAGTAAGAGGGGATGCAGTTTG
The DNA here is from genome assembly GCF_024323335.1 of Lathyrus oleraceus. Classification (NCBI taxonomy): domain Eukaryota; kingdom Viridiplantae; phylum Streptophyta; class Magnoliopsida; order Fabales; family Fabaceae; genus Lathyrus; species Lathyrus oleraceus. Next base: position 400,317,911 of record NC_066581.1, on the reverse strand, counting down.
GCTATCCCAAAGCCAATGAAAGCCTACGTGAATACCTTTGGAGACGTCAGAAAAGAAATTCTGACATGTTGTTGTGCCCAAGGTGTAGCATCAAGATATGTCGAAGGGTGGCCGAGGACTATGAAAGATGGCAATGAACAAAGACTAAGAGAAACTGGAGGAAGGAAAGCCAACTACATAAGGTGTATCCCAAGCCTGGAGAAAGCCTTCTTGGTTTTATTGTGCGTTGCTACAAGTACGAAACAAAATGCTTGATGTGTCCCAGATGTGGGGCAGTGTACAATAGAGAATTAGCCGAAGCGTTCGAGAGAATCCCATCTAACCAAGGTTGGGACGGACATGGAGGTAACCCGAATATGTACATCTTCGACAAGAGAGGAGTTCCTAGGAGGCCAGACATCCCTCACCCAAGGGCGAAAAGATTTATGTTTAAACTTCCAGCAGAAGTCCCTGAGGACAAATGGACTCAGGCGGGGTCGAAGAAAGGAAAGTAGAGAAGTTTTGAGGATGGAGGAAGAACCTCTTGGGCCTATAGAAAACAGTTCCAGGCATCTAAGAGAGAGGCTATCAGACTGGAGAACTACAAAGGAAAGAATCCTATGTCAAGATCCCAGTGGAGAAGACATCAGAGGTTGAGGAAGGATGAAAGAGAGATGACTTCAAGGGAGATTAGAGAATCCAGCAACGTCAAGGTTCCCCCAAATGTCATAAATTCGACCAAACCACCTGTAGGAAGGAAGTTGTTTCTAGATGAAAATAAAAATCAGAAAGTTCAGGAGGAACAAGTAAGAGAGGAAGAAATGCTCACTGACGACTTTGAGTCCGACGGAGTGTCATCTGTTAATATGAATTGCAATATGGTCTCAGTTCTGCCATACGAATATAATCAAGAGATGGAGGTTGAAGATAATGAGGAAGCAGATGATGTGGAGATGGCGAAGCATAAACCTGTGTGCTACTATGTTCTCAACAACGGCGCTGTCGAAGAGCAGAACGCTCTTTTTGAAAGGCGTCACCAAGGGATGCAGAACCACCTCAAGCCCCTATACATTAGAGCTAAAGTTGGACATGTGGGGGTGAATAAAGTTCTGGTGGACGGAGGAGCAACAGTCAATTTGATGCCCCAATTCATGTTGAAAAAGATAGGTATGTTCGACACTGATGTCAAACCTCACAATATGGTATTGTCAAACTATGAGGGTAAGATAGGACAGACTCTGGGTGTCATCCAAGTAGATCTGACTGTTGGATCAATCACAAGACCAACAATGTTCATGGTGGTACCTGCGAAGGCGAATTACAATTTGCTGCTAGGAAGGGAATGGATACATGGAATAGGGGCAGTTCCTTCGACCATGCATCAGAGGATATCCATCTGGAGAGAAGATGGTGTAGTAGAAAATGTTGAAGCTGACCAAAGTTACTTCATGGAAGAAGTGAACCATGTAGACAAGAAGAACTTCGATAGGAACTTGGCTCATATAGGGCCATGCCACCCAGCTGAAGAAGGCTACGCCCCAAATAAAAATGCTTTGTATTTCTTGACGCTACATCCCAATGGCTTTCAGTGGGATAGGGAGATTATGGGGGACCCAGAAGAAGGGGAATCGTCTGAAATACGGCCAACAGGCTGGGATGAAGACCTGTATTATGCCCGAGTCTTCTTTTTTCGTAAAGATTTCGGCCTACATGGCTGAGAACAAAAGAAAAGCGGCTCTCGAAGCCGAGATAACTAACATGGCTGATAAAGCCACAAATGGTGAAATCTATAATACATGACCTGGGGAATACCTTAAACCAAAACCCCCTGACGAACAGGTACCTGTGGGACTAACAGAACAAAGGTTAGATGCCATCTATGACGAAGAGCCTCTGGGATTCGAAAAAGATCCAGTGACGTCGAGTGCGAAGATGTTAGTGCAAGATCCTCTTGAAGAAATTGTCTTGGAAATGGGAGTACAAAAAGAATCACCTACATCAGCACTAAATTGGACCCCAAGTTGAAAGTAAGAGTAATTGAATTGCTAAGAGAAAACAAAGATTGCTTTGCTTGGGACTACAACGAGATGCCTGGTTTGAAGAGGGACTTGGTCGAATTGAAGTTGCCTATCAAGGATGGCAAGAAACCCATCAAGGAGACTCTAAGGAGATTTGCCCCAGAGATCCTTTCAAAGATAAAAAAAGAGGTCGAAAGACTTCTTCGATGCAATTTCATTAGGACCACAAGGTATGTCGAATGGATTGCAAACATAGTTCCTGTTATCAAGAAAAATGGCTCTTTAAGAGTATGTATAAATTTTCGTGATCTAAATGCAGCAGCTCCTAAAGATGAGTATCCAATGCCTGTGGCAGAGATGCTGATTGACTCAGCTGCAGGCTATGAATATCTTAGCATGCTTGATGGATATTCTGGCTATAACCAGATTTTCATTGCAGAAGAGGATGTTTCTAAAACAGCCTTCCGATGTCCAGGGGCAATAGGCACTTATGAGTGGATAGTTATGCCCTTTGGTTTAAAAAATGCTAGGGCAACATACCAGCGAGCAATGAACTCTATATTCCATGATTATATAGAGACATTTATGCAAGTGTACATAGATGATATTGTGATAAAATCTGTATCAGACGAAGATCATCTAACCCATCTCAGCCAATCATTCGAAAGAATGAGAAAACATGGCTTAAAGATGAATCCTCTTAAATGTGCATTCTTTGTGCAGACTGGAGATTTTCTAGGCTTTGTGGTCTATAAAAAGGGGATATAAATCAATTAGAATAAGACAAAGGCTATTATGGAGACCAAAGCACCATCAACTAAGAAAGAATTGCAATCCTTATTAGGAAAGGTAAACTTCCTGAGAAGATTCATCTCAAACTTAAGTGGTCGAACTTAAGCCTTCTCTCCCCTCCTACGCCTTAAACAAGGGAATTTCGAATGGAATGATGAACATCAAAAGGCATTCGACAAGATTAAGCATTATCTGACGAATCCTCCTATCTTGGCACCACCATGTGGAAAGAAGCCTATGAGACTGTATATATCAGCTTCCGACACTACTATAGGTAGCATGTTGGCACAAGAGAATGAAGATGGCGTTGAAAGAGCCATTTATTATCTTAGTAGGGTTTTAAACGATGCAGAAACTAGATACACTTCAATAGAAAAGTTGTGTCTTTGTTTGCATTTCTCTTGTACTAAACTCAAGTATTATATAAAACCTATTGATTTATACGTCTCTTCACACTTTGATGTCATTAAGTATATGTTATCAAAGCCAATAATGCAAAGTCGAATTGGCAAATGGGCATTAGCGCTCACTGAATATTCTTTAGCCTTTATGCATTTAAGGGCAATGAAGGGACAAATAGTATCACACTTTATTGTAGACCATGCAGTGGTCGAAAGTCCTCAACTTCAAGTTGAGTTGAAACCTTGGAGATTATTCTTCGACGGTTCCACTCATAAGGATGGAAGTGGAGTTGGGATCATGATAATTTCTCCTGATGGAATTCCAATAAAACTCAAATATAGAATTGAAGGTCCCCTTTGTTCTAACAACGAAGCAGAATATGAAGCCCTTATTGCAGGACTTGAGGCTTTGTTGGAATTGGGGGCAACTAGGGTCGAAATTAAAGGAGACTCAGAATTAGTAATCAAGCAACTAACGAAGGAGTACAAATGTATAAAAGAAAATTTGATTATGTACTTCGTCATTGCAAATAGGTTGCTCAATTTTTTTGAATATATAGACATAAAACATGTCCCTAGAATAAAAAACCAAGAAGCTAATGACTTAGCACAAATAACTTCAGGGTATAGAATTTCAAAAGAGAAGCTAGAGGAACTTGTCGAAGTAAGAGGAAAAGAAATGGCTGCCAGATTGTCTCCAACAGATTTGGAAAGCACTCAGTTAAGATATGCTAACAAAGAAGAGTTTGAAGTACTGGCCATTGATACCTTAATGGATACAGATTGGAGGAATCCAATTATTAATCATCTCAAGGACCCTTCGATAGATACAGAAAGAAAAACCAAGTACAGGGCTTTATCTTATGTTTTGATGGGGAATGAATTATTCAAGAAAACCCCTGAAGGGATCCTGTTGAAATGTTTAGGAGAAAACAAGGCATACTTGGCATTATTTAGTGTACATAGTGGAGGCTGTGGAGCACACCAGGCAGGCCATAAGATGAAATGGTTGCTTTTCAGATATGGAATGTATTGGCCCACCATGTTAAAAGATTGTATAGAGTTTGCTAAGGGTTGTCAAGAATGTCAAATACATGCAGGAATTCAACATGCTCCTGCAAGTGAGCTTCATGCAATTATCAAGCCTTAGCCTTTCAGAGGTTGGGCATTAGATCTAATTGGGGAAATTCGACCTAATTCATCCAAAGGTCAAAGGTACATACTTATAGGAATTGACTATTTCACTAAATGGGTCGAAGCAATACCTTTAGTAAATGTGGATCAAGAAACTGTCATTGAATTCATTCAAAGGCAAATATTATATAGGTTTGGAATCCCAGAGAGTATAACAACAGATCAAGGATCAATTTTTACTGGTCGAAAGATGCAAGAGTTTGCAAAGGAAATGGGTTTCAAATTATTAACATCCACACCCTATTATGCTCAAGCCAATGGGCAAGTCGAAGCAGGCAATAAAGTAATAATTGGTTTAATCAAAAAGCATGTAGGGAAGAAGCCAAAAAATTGACACAAAACTTTAGATCAAGCACTTTGGGCTTATCGAACCTCCCCTAAAGAAGCTACTAACACTACACCTTTCCAACTTACATTTGGACATGATGCAATATTACCTGTCGAAATCTACTTGCAATCAGTGAGAATCCAAAGACAAGGAGAAATTCCATCCGATCTATACTGGGAAATGATGATGAATGAACTGGTTGATTTGGACGAAGAAAGGTTGCATGCGTTAGAAATATTAAGAAGACAGAAGGAGAGGGTAGCAAGGGCATACAATAAGAGGGTCAAAGGTAAAACTTTCACTATGAATGATTTAGTTTGGAAAGTTATATTACCTATGGATCGAAAGAATAAAACATTAGGAAAATGGTCTACATATTGGAAAGGACCTTTTCGAATTTTAAGAGCATTTTCAAATAATGCATACGAAATAGAAGAACTAACAGAGGATCGAAGAATTCTAAAAGTAAAAGGGAAATACTTAAAGAAGTATAAACCATTTGTGCATGAGGTTAAAATCATAACAACGTAGTAAGCAAAGAACTATCATAGCCAAAATGGTGAAGATATTTAAACTCCAAATTTTGCCAAAATGGCTTTCGTCTTAATCAAATTACAAATGAACAAGAGTCGAATAGAACAAATACAAGTGGAAATCAAAAAGTAATAGTGGCCCTCATCCGATCATACTTTATCTTCGCCAAGCTAATCTTGTACTGAACAACAGCTTGAACCCCTCTGAGGCGTGCAATATCTTCATTCATAGCAATAGCCTTTTCGACATGATCTACGCTCTGCTTCACTAGATTATCAGCTTCAGTACTATCCAAGCCTTGGATAGCAGCCTGCTTCGCCTTAGCATCAGAAATCTTCTTCTGCAATTCTTCAATGTGAGATTCCCAGAGTCGTATCGAAGCAGTATAAGTGTCGAATTCTGCTTGGGCTGATTTTCTGGAAGCGACTAACTCCTCAGAGGCTTTTGAAGTTCGAAGGGCATTATCAAACTCAGTGGCTTGAGCTTTTTCAGTTGATTGAAGCTTTGCTTTGGCATCCACCTCCCTATGGTATTCAACATAGACTTGGTCAATGAGGTTCTGGATGTCGATAAGGGCTTCACCTATATCAGCAGGGCAAATAGTGATGTTGATCTTACTTATCAGCTTCTTTATGCCAAAGCTTTCTCCCACATCCTTCTTTAATTCTTCAAAGAGATCTACATCAAAAACTGCCTTCTTCGCTTGCTGAAGGAGTTCGTCATGTGATGCTTCGTTTGCACTAGCACCAGAATGGGTCGAAGCTCCAGAAATGCTTTGCTCTGAAGAAGATTCTCTTTGAGCCATCATTAACCTTACATACTTGAGGGGATCATTTTGTTTTAAAGCCTTTTTCTCCTCCTCAGTAAGTGATATAGGTGAAGTCTGGATGATGGATAGTCGAACATTAGCTGGATTTGGGACCGTTTCGACATTAGCATTACCAGTTCCAGTCTGATTTCCTTTAGGATCAGCTTCTCCCTCACTCATGTCTTCATCTTCCTGAAAGTACCCCTCAATCTCATCAGAATCCTGATCATCCTCGTAAGCATAATCTGAAGGGAACGCAACTCTTGCAGGAGAATTACTGGGAGTGTCCTCAGGATCTTCTTTCTCTGCTGAGTCCTTCTCTTCAGCGTGCTTCAAATATCTTTTACCATCTTCACCAGGGGAAGAGGTTTCTTGTTCGTTCTGGGCATTATCTGCTTCGAGATTTTGGGCTCCAATCGAAGATCCTTTGTTTTGGACAGCACCCTGATTGTCGGAGGAGGAGATGGATTCGTGCCGCTCGATGGATCACTCTGATTAGCAGTAGAAATGAGGGGAGTGGTAGGTTTTTCCTAAAAACAAAGTGTTAGAATAAAATAGGAGTTTATCAAAAGATAAAACACTCAAGATAGAAGTTTACCTGTTGAGCCTCAGGGTCAGAAGCATTGCTCCCAATATGCTCCAGCGCTGCGCCACCAGAGGGCTGGGATTGAGTTTCCTTTGAAGGAGGAGGGAGAATGTTGATTTCGACACCTTGTTGTTTGTGTGTTTGGTAAGGGGAAACTGTTGCCTTATTCTTTTTCTGTTTTTTCTTAAGTGGAGTTGGAGGAGTTTCTTCTTCATCGTCTTCGACAAGAATTACATTTGCAGTGAGGACTTTTCTTTTCTTGGGCGTCAAAGGAGGCTTGCCATTACCCTGAAAAAGGAAAATTATAAACAATTAAAAAAATACGAAAGAGACAAAGCAGTTATTTGATGTAATACCTTTGAACTCTTCTTCGTTTTTTCTGAAGCAACATCCTTGGCAGAAGGAGCTCCTTGGCTTGAAGAGGTAGTTGGCTTAGAAGCAGTATTCGAACTAGCTTTCGCCACAGGCTTCTCTTTCTTCGCCACATTCCTTTCGACAACTAAAGAAGAATGTGAGTTAGTCGAAACATGCAAATGTTTAAAAGATTAGCTAAAGATGAAAGGGAGTTGTAAAACCAAGAAATACAAACATTCCACACCTTCACATGTCGGAGAGGTAATTCTCACTGAATCCAAATCAAAGTGAAGAAAGCCTTTGAAACTGTCTAAGGTATGTTTGGTTGCAACTACTCTTTTGGCAGGTTTTTGTTGGTCATTTTTCAGTTCATTAAAGATGTCCCCACATGTGAACCAATTTGGGTAAGGGGAAAAAATGATAGAGCAAAGTCTGCACTGGGTAAATTTGGAAATTTGGGTGGTTCGCACTCAAAGGCCAAATCATATTTAAATTCAGGTTTTACAACTTTAGGAAATTTCTTTTTGGCAATGTGTTTTTCAAATTTCTCTTTTAAAATTGGCGCTGCATAGCAGACGGTTTGAACAAGTTCCATTGGGTTATAGACAGTTTCAAAGTACTTTTGGAATGCTTGGATTTCTTCAGAATGAGTAAGCTTACCCTTATAGACATTTTCCTGCAAAGTTGAAAAGGCCTTCGTTAGACGTTCCTTGAGTTCAGCAGTAGTAAACATATTCTTTGAATATAAATCTGTCCACCAAGTGGCGAACCCATTGGTGGAGTAGAATGACGGTTGGTATGCTATTAATTGGAATTAAGCAAAGTTTGCATGAAATTCTTTGTGGGTTGCAATGTCTCGAGCGCTCCAGTCAGTCCCTGCACATTAGATCTCACACTTTCGATTGAATAAAGAGACAGGAATAAGTTGATACAACCCAAATTGTCGAGAGACAAAATTAGGTTGATAAGACAACAAACAAACATGGCTCTTTACTGGTAAGATCCTTGAAACAAGCAGCCTTGGGAAGAGAAAGGCATGCCATATATCTTTGATCTCTGTGTTGGCGTTCTTCACAGCATCTTCAAGCGAAGCAGTGAACCAGGAAGGACCATGGATTCGACTGGAGAAAGGAGCCATCGAAGGAGAGAAATGGTGACGCTTCAAGAACATCAAGGTGTATTTGGTGAGGGAAGCTTGTAGGTTGTCAAAATCATCAATTGGAGTCAGCTGAAGGAGTCTGGTGCCTTCAATGCTTCGATTTACTATCTCTGGGGCATTTTCATCAACATTTCCATGTGTTGGCAAAAAGGATTCGAAGGTGGCATTGAGCCACAATTGAAGAAGCCAATAAGGCCCAGATAGTAATAAGTTGGTACCAGCTTTATACTCATTTAACTTGGCACTAGCAGATCCTAGACTTTCATACAAACTAGCCAATAGGAGTTCACTTAAACACACTCTTCGACCATCATGCAATTGGTTAGCAAGTGTTAGAAACCTCTTTGCAACTTGCAGAGATTTACAGTAGAAGAAGAACTTGGATAACCATTGACCTAAGAATGTTATATTTTCTATGTCGGAAACTTCTTCCCCATCAGCATGATACAAATTAATATAAGTACTGAACGAAGGATTCTTGACGTTAAAGTCAATTAAGTTTTCGCAGTCTTGATAGGGGTCGAAGGTTTCTCCTGTCGGAGGAAGTCCAGAAATGGCAACTACGTCGAAGAGCGTAGGAGTCCCAAAATGAATGAATGACTTTAATTTGATAAAATTCCTCCCATGACCAATTTGTGTTTCTCTCATCTCCCCTCCCTCTTCATCTTCAATACCATTCTCTCCCATTCATTTCATTAACCAATGAAGTCTCAATATCCTAAGGCTAATTGGTTCATCAATAACTTTGTGTTAGATGAACCAATACAAGTATGGATGAGATAGGTCCATCCTTTGATCTATTTCTTTTTGTGTGTGGTATGTTTTAGGAGTATGGTTTAATATACCATATCTCTAACATGCATTAACACCAAAATTTCCATTGCCCGACCTCAGATAGTTGTGACTTCTACATAAGTCTAATTACAATTGCTTAAGATAACGCTAAATTTTGACCCTAAAGGCATAGCATTCTAGTAAGTGAGATTGTAAGTCTCCCCCCTTTCATGGTATTATGTGGAAACTTGACCTTTTTTCCTTCCTTTGGAAGATGTATTGGTTCAAGGATCCATGCTTGTGAATAGAGGGTTGAGTGTTCTCCAAAGAATGACTTAATCAATTGAAGAGCAAAACATCACTAACATCTAATCAACTAACATGTGACTATATTTTATTATTCTTGCTTTTAATTTCAAGTTATTTACTTTATGCAATTTAAATTCAAGCCATTTACGACTTCATTTGTCATTTACATATCATTTAACTTGTTTATGTTTATGTCATTCTCACTTTGCTCACTTGAGCCATATTTTGTGATTGTATATATTTGTTTGTGTATCTTGTTTGTGTTTGTGGTCTTAGGACCTTAAAATACTTAATAAATCAAAAAAACCCTAAAAAATGTTTGTGTGAACTATTGGGTTTGATATGAGCTTTTGGACTTAGAATTAGGCAACATTCCCTATGCAAAAGGACTTGGACAATGCCAACATTTCTGAGACCAAGTTATTGTGATTTGAGTTTTCATCTGATGTAAGTATTGGGATCCATATGAATTCATCTTCTACATGGTCTTGATACAACTGTTACTTTGAATCTGTGCCTAATGAGGAGTATGTCTTTTGTACATGAGAAGAAGAAGACCATGAAGTTGCTTGCTTGGATGTGGCTATCTTTATTTGATGCCTTGCTCTTCATTTTGCTACTTGCTTATTGATGTTACTTGATTTAAAGTCCAAAGGGAAAGTGGGTTTCTATACTAAAATTCTGGTATCAGATATAAGATGTCGAAGTTAATGTCACGACACTAATATCTGGTAATACACAATGGATAAACAAAAACAGAATGGTAAAGCAAAAAACACAAGCAATTGTTAACCCAGTTCGGTGCAACTCACCTACGTCTAGGGGCTACCAAGCCAGGAAGGAAATTCACTAAAATAGAATTAGTTCAAAGACTCTCCGTACACTTCAACAAGTTACAGTCTTTCTCACCAAATCTCTACCTGTGCAATTTCTACCTAAGCACTCTTAGATATGAGAACCCACTCACTTCCCTTACAATCACACACCAGTGATTTTAAACAATAATCCCTTGAGAAAAGAAAATACTTTTAAATTACACACTCTTGATTATACTTCACAGTTTCAATCAAGAAGACACACTCTTGATCTTGCTTCACAACTTTGATCAAGAAGACACACACTCTTGCTTAACAGCTTTAGAGTGACAAATTACAACCACAAATCAGTCCAATTCAATCATCAATGGATGACTTGAATGACCTACAAGTCTTACGACTAAACAGACACAAACCCTAGCTCTCTCTCTATATTTCGCTCAGTCTTGGTTGTGTGTTCAAACAGGTTTTCTAAGTCCCTTTTTATAGAAGCTCTCAGTTGGGCTTGGACATCTTGAAAACCCTAAATCTATTTTCCAATCAAATCTTTTTATAACAGCTGTATAGATCTCCTTGGAAAATAAGTAAATCTGGTTGTAATCCATGATTGAATGCGACAACTAATCATATCTTCAATCATCCAAAGATTGCCATTAATTGTGCAATCACAAAACACCAGACATTCATACTGAATGTTCTGTGTACAGGATGTCATGACATCGGGTCTGACATCCTGGAAAAATCCTGCATAATCCAATAATTCCTTTTATAACTTCCAGCAGGTACAACCATATCAGATGTCATGATCTTGTGCATGTCATCTGAAACAATCCTGCATGAACATGTCTTTCATTTAAGCTCCAACAGGTACATCCAATATCAGAAGCCATGGCATTGTATGTGGCATTCTGAAACAATCCTGCATGCACATGTTCTTGAACTCCAGCAGGTACATAGGATATCTTATGTTAAGACATCACATAAGACATCTTGTGAAGACTCTTTGTTTTACCAAAATTGCTGCCAACACTTAGAATCAACAAACTCCCCCTTTGGCAAATTTTGGCTAAAACATATATATCTGTCCTTTTTGTTCACAAGGTAAACTATCAGCAGTTAAACAACTTAACAGTAGTTTAATCAGCAGCAGAAGCAAAAACAATTACTAGCTATGGCTACTAGTAATACACACATGCACAAGGGTACTTCTCCTCCCCCTAAATATGTGCAACAAACAACAGAATTACTAGTTATGGATGCAACTAGTAAGAGACACAAATGCACAATGCACAAGGGTACTTCTTCTCCCCCTAAATCTGTGCATTCATCAAATAACAGCTGCTGTAACTTCAGCACCTGTACCAGCCAGAATGCCAGTTCAACAACAACGTCAACAAAAACCGCAACAAAGAACCAACAACTACAACAACACCATGTTGGCTCATATTTTTGACGCCCATTAAGAATTACCAAAATTATAAATTATATGCACAACTATTTTCGACCAGGAAGTAGTATTCGACCAGCTAGAGGTGAGTCGACTTGGCTAGGTGAATAAAGATCAAGCGTACAACTGAGACTCCATAGGGGTTCTTCAGAGAAACGGTTGAAAACGGTTTTCTATCAGAGATTCAAAATTCAAATAAGGGAAGGAACTTTGCCTTCGTCAGAAATCGTGAGAGCGCACGTGGATCATGGTGAATGAATGCACGCATGCAAGGCGCCATGTGTCTCGATGTGATTGGAGAACCATCAAAGCGGTTATCTCGATCCTATATAAATATAGGGTCTTAGTGTTAGAAAAGTGTGTGTCAATTTGTGTACAAAAATCTGTAAATTTACTAAGTATTCGTGTGAAGAAGAACCGTAAAACATAGAATGCACGTTGTCTACACCATTGTTAGTTATTTCAAAGCAATATAAATTTGTCTTTACTTTTCTTTCCAGAAATGTACTTCCTTACTTATTCATTTAAAACACCCTCTTTTTACTTTGTCATTTGCAGTTTTAAGATTTCTCTATTTTTTCCCGCTTTCAATACTTATTTTACAGTTTTAAGATTCCTGCACTTTCGATATTTACTTTATCATTTATAAATACTTTAAAGTTTCTTTCATTAAACTCACCATTTTTTATTAGTTTTTTTTAAACTCTGATTTGACGCTTATTATTGAGTATTCTTACTACCATATTTCGAAAACACTTAGCACATGTCCTAGGATCAATCTGATCGATCCTGCAAGTAACCAAATTTAGAAATTTGGAAGATCAACGGTTATTTACTGATTTTCAAGGTAAACAAATTGGCACACCTGGTGGGATTACGTATTGTATGTAGTTCTGGTTTTTAAGTTTTTTTTTGGGAAATATTCGTTGTATGTTATTAAGAAGTGGTAAAATAGCCATAAACGATGAACAACGAACAAGGAGAGAATCCCATACGAGGATGACGAATGTGAATCCACCAGACACCCAAAACTTTCAAAATCCATCAACTAGTAACATTACACCCCCTTCTTCCTCGATAGGGGAAAACACGACCACAACGCATGTGTCCGAAGTAGTTCCGTCTATGGTCAGTTTGATGCCTACGTATTCAATCTCCCATATTGAACAAATTTTAACTTACACTGGGCCTAGGGGAGCTCCTCATACTCCCTCACCAATTAGAGATATTCCAAATAGGCCGTTGGTACCCCCTGGTTTCTCAATACCATTTGGTAGTCGAGAGCAGCCGTATGGAATGCCAACTTTAGTGATGGCCAATTTATAGAATACTGGTTCTACTTTTTCGGAACCGGTGGTCAACATAAATTATCCAGTGGAAGGGTCTGGGATTAACATGGGTCTAACCAACCAATCTTTAGGTTTGAGACACCCGACACAACTACCTACTCTTACTAATAACTCTGCGGCAGCATGGAGGCAACAAATGGACAAAAGCAATCATGAAATGGTTCAAATGTTGACTCAGACTTTGACCATTGTGCTGAATCCTCTGATTCAGAATACAACTCAGTCAAATCAACAGATGACATCATAGGTGGCTCGAATGTCTGAGTTTCTTGGTATACCTCAGCACCAACATCTTCCTCCTAGGGATTAGATAAGAGAGAATCAAGAGGCCACGTTTGAGGAAGACCTCACCATTAACCATATCCCACTAAACCAAGGGGGAGTGGCAGTACCCCCTAGGATCGAACCACAAGTACCCAGGGAACCAAGGATGTTAATGGTGAATAGAAACCAAAATGCTGATGACATCATACGTCAAGTTCGACATGACAATGTGGCAACAGATAATAACCTAGCAGCTATAGTCGAAAGAATCATGGTTCGAAACAGGGTAAATTTTGGCCTTAGAAGGACAAATTATACGTCGCCTTTAGCAGAGTATATCTTACAAGCAGAAGCACCCCTCAGGACCAAAATCCCCAAATTCACCAAGTTTGTTAGGGATACTACTGAGTCTACTGTTAAGCATGTGGTGAGATATTTAATCGAGGATGAAGATATGTCACATAATGAGAGCCTTAGGATGAAATTTTTTCCAAGTTCTCTCACAAAGAATGCTTTCACATGGTTCACAACCTTGCCCCAAAATTCGATCCACACTTGGAACCAACTGGAAGGAATGTTCCATGAGCAATTTTACATGTGGAAAACGAAGATAAGTTTGAAAGAGTTGGCTAGTGTCCGAAGAAAGTTCACTGAGCCAATTGATGACTATCTGAACAAATTTCGACTACTCAAAGCCAGGTGTTTTACGCAAATACTAGAGCATGAACTGGTCAAAATGTCTGCTGGGGGACTTGACTATTCGATTAGAAAGAAATTAAATACTCAGTACTCAAGGGATATGGCCCAATTGGCTGACAAAGTTCGACAGTTAGAACGTTTAAAGGAAGAAAAGGCTAGGGAGAATAAAGGTAAAAGGGTAGCCTATGTCGATTTCAGGAATGATGACGAAGGTTCATGTCATGAAATTTCAGACTTCGATGATAATGAGATCGACCTTGCTGAATTGACACAAGGGCCACCATATGCGTGTAAAGTTTTAGCCCCTTCGAACGGGAAAAATCCTGTCGAAACTAAAAAGAGTGAGAAATTTCCTAAGAAAACATATACGTTCGACGTTACAAAATGTGACGAAATTTTTGACTCACTAGTCAAAGATGGTCAAATGATAGTACCTCCGGGTGCTAAAGTACCCCCTTTAGAGCAAAGAAAGAAAAGAGGGTTTTGCAAATACCATGGTTTTTTGGGTCATAAAACGTCTCAATATTTTCTTTTCAGGGATCTTGTGCAGAATGCCATCGAGGAAGGAACACTCAAGTTCGGAGACAAAACATAGAGCCAGATGATGATCGACTCCGATCCTCTACAGGTAGCTAAGGTCCATTATACTGAGCCAGGGGAAGTGAACCTTATTAAAGTTGCTGATGATTTCAACATGACTGAAGTCACTAAAGACTTCGTCAATGGACTTGTTATGGCTAGGGTTCATGAGTACTTCGAGCAAGCGCCTTTTGATGATTTCGCTAAAAAGGCTACAGGAGATGTCAATAAGAAAAATGCTGAAGCCTCCGATGTCAAGGATGCCGGAAGTTCAAAGTTAATGATGATTACTAAATAAACCACTGATAATTTCGTTCAGATGGACAAGGCCACTCAGGGCCTTCGAAAACAATCCCAAAGGTTGGATATTACTGAGGATATCCACATGGAGGTCAATATGGTGGAGTTGTCTCAAGAAACTTCTATGGAGATCGATGATGAATGTCGACAGGAGGAGTATAACAAGGTCGCTTTCCCTCAAGAGGAAGAAACGTTATCAGACTTCCTCCGAAGGTGTCAGAAAAAGAAGTCGGAAGTTATGACATGCCCTAGGTGTAGTGATGTCTTCGACAAAAAGGCAGCTCAGAATCTTGAAGGGGTTAGGATAGTAAACCACCAAGATGGTCATAAAGCCATCCAAAATCACCAAGTGGGTAAGCCAGAAAGGGATTTCGATCCCAGGAGATATCCTAATCCAAGACGCCCCATGGTGAAGCTAAGTGAAACCAAGCAAGCAGGGCGAAAATTCAAACCCATGTCCTTTAAGCCTAATGTCGAGGGGTCAAATAGAAAGTGGGTCAAGCAAACTGATGGCAGGAAACGTGGTCATGGAAAGTGGAAGAACTTAGAGGTTGAAAGGGGTTCGTCACTGGTTACCGCAAAGAATTTCGGACAGACAAAAGGACCTCACATGTGTCCGAAAACTATAAGGGAAAAAACCCTTTGACAAGATCTAAGTGGAGAAGAGAACAAAGAAGACGAAAAGCCCAAAGAGAAACTGGTGAGAGGGATCAAGCTGATTCGAGTACCAATGTGATTGTGAAGAAAAGGGATGACACAAACTTCACCAAAAGAGATCCTAATATCTCAGGTAAGACGGTCAGTGAAAAATACAATCAGGTGGCTGCCAAAGACAAATTATTGACTGGCAACTTTGACTCTGGTTCGGAAGCTTCCTTAGACATCTTAGTCGGGGTAGTATCCATAATGCCCAGGGAATTCGATAGGATTACTGAAGTCAAAGACATTGATAGTATCAAAGAGAGGAAGATGGCCGAACACATGCCAGTGTGTTACTATGTAATGAACAACGACTGTGTTGAAGAGAAAAATGCCTTTTTCGAAAGGCCTAGCGAAGCCATGAAGAGCCACCTGAAACCCCTCTTCATCACTTGAAAAGTCAAATACGTCCCTGTTAATAAAATATTGGTGGATTATGGAGCGACTGTGAACTTGATGCCTCACCGCATGCTGAGGAAAATTGGCAAATATAATACTGATGCCAAACCTCATAATATGGTGTTAACTAACTATGAAGGTAAAGTAGGTTCCACCCTGGGGATTATCCAAGTCGAATTAACTGTGGGGACCATCACTAGGTCCACAATGTTTGTGATTGTGGAAACTAAGGCTAACTACAATTTATTGCTTGGGAGAGAATGGATTCATGGGGTAGGAGCTGTCCCATCTTCAATGCACCGGAGGATAATAATTTGGCACCCAAATGGCATTGTCGAAAACATAAAGGCGGACCAGGGGTACTTTAAAACCCCTATCAATCATGTCAACAGGCGCCAGTTTGACAAGCACTTAGCCACTATAGCCCCCTGTGATTCGACTGCGTTTGCATTTACCCATGACGACAACGCCTACTGTTCCTTGTCACTACACCCTTACTATGGTTTTCGGTGGGACAGAGAGATGGTAGGCAAAGATAACTTCGGATATTTGGGAGTATCTGGAATCCACCCCACGGGACGAGGAAGTGAATTCAGTAATGATGACTGAGTTTACAACTCTAAAGAGGATTTCAGCTTACATAGCCAAAAACAAACAACAATTGGACCTAGAGGCCGAAGTCAAAAATATGGCTGTCGAAGCCAGTGAAATTTCTCAATCAATAGGTCTCGGGAAGGATTTTGACCCAATGCCACCTGATAAAGGTCAGAATGAAGAGCAAGACCAGAGGCTCGATGCGATTTATGACGATGATCCTTTGGGTTTTGAGAAGGATCCTCTAGCAACAAACATTAAGATGCTGGCTCAGGATCCCCTTAAAGAAAAGACTTGGGAGAGGGGGCAATAAAAAGGAAAACTTACATCAGTGCTAACATCCATCCTTAACTCAAGATCGAAGTGGTCCAGTTGCTGAGAGAGTTTAAAGACTATTTCACATGGGACTATGATGAAATGCCTGGTTTAAGCAGAGATTTGGTCGAATTGAAACTGCCGATCAAGCTTGGAAAGAAGCTTGTGAAGCAGAACCCAAGACGATTTGCTCCAACAATACTATCAAAGATCAAGGAGGAAGTTAAAAGGCTTCTCCATTGTAACTTCATTCGCACAGCCAGGTATGTCGAATTGTTAGCTAACATCGTGCTAGTTGTAAATAAGAATGGTACTTTAAGGGTTTGCATAGATTTTAGAGATTTAAATATTGCAACCCCAAAAGATGAATATTCGATGCCAGTGGCGGAAATGTTAGTCGATTCTGCTGCAAACTGTGAATATTTAAGCATGCTTGGCGAGTATTTTGGGTATAATCAAATATTTATTGCTAAAGAGGATATCCCGAAAATAGCATTTTGTTGCCCCGAAGCCTTAGGCACCTATGAATGGGTAGTGATGTCTTTTGGTTTGAAAAATGCTGGGGCGACCTACCAAAGAGCGATGAATTCGATCTTCCATGATTTCATAGAAACTTTTATGCAAATCTATATAGACAATATTGTTGTTAAGTCTGTTTCAGGGAAGAGTCATGTATACCATCTTCAAATATCTTTCGAGAGAATGAGAAAATATGGTCTAAAAATGAATCCTTCAAAGTGCGCTTTTTTGTGCAGGCTGAGGATTTCCTAGGTTTTGTGGTCCATAAAAAGGGGATCGAAATAATCCAAAATAAGACCAAGGCCATCATGGAAGAGAAAGCGCCATCGACGAAGAAAGGTTTGCAGTCATTGTTGGGCAAGATCAATTTCCTAAGGAGATTCATCTCAAACCTCAGTGGGAAGACACAAGCATTCTCGCCTTTGCTTCGACTCGATAAGGAAGTGTTTGAATGGGTGCAGGCTCAACAAGAAGCATTCATAAGATTAAAGCATACTTGAGCCATCCACCAATCTTAACACCACCTTGCAGAAATAAAAGTATGAGATTGTATATATCTGCATCTGACAAAACCTTATGGAGCATGTTAGCCCGGGAGGATGATAATGGTGTCGAAAGAGCCATTTACTACCTCAGTAGAGTTTTAAATGATATAGAAACTAGGTATATCATGATCGAAAAGTTATGTTTATGTTTATATTTCTCGTGTATAAAATTGAAACATTATATCAAACCTGTTGACGTTTATGTTTCATCTCATTGTGACGTTATTAAAAATATGTTATCCAAACCAATTTTGCATAGTTGAATTGGGAAATGGGAATAAGCATTAACTGAATTTTCTTTAACATACATGCCATTAAGAGCTGTTAAAGGGCAAGTGGTAGCAGACTTCATAGTCGATCACTCCATTAACGCAAACGCATTGAACTATGTCGAATTGGGACCGTGGAAGTTGTACTTCGATGGGTCTAGTCATAAAGATGGTACGGGCGTTGGGGTCATAATTATTTCTCCTAATAAAATTCCAACAAAATTCCAGTACAAAGTAGAAGGTACTTGCTCAAACAATGAGGCTGAATACGAAGCCGTCATTGTAGGACTTGAAATGTTGTTGGAATTGGGGGCAACTCGAGTTGAGATAATGAGAGACTCGGAGTTGGTCATAAAACAAATCACAAAGGAATATAGACGTGTTAAGGAGAATTTGATCATGTATTTCATAATCACTAGTCGACTATTAAAAAGGTTCGAAATAGTTTATATTCGACACATACCTCGACTAGAAAACCAAGTGGCTAACGATTTAACTCAGATTGCATCCAGGTACAAAATTTCAAAGGAAAAGTTGCACAAAGTCATTGAAGTCATGGGAAAGGTCGTGGCAACCAAATTAATGCCCCTAGATTTAGAAAAGACGAAGCTAGGATATGCTGGTAAAGGAAATTTCAAAATATTGGCAATAGACAATTTGACGGATGAAGACTGGAGGAAGCCAATAATGGTGTATCTGCAGAATCCAACAGTGTCTACTGATCGAAAAACTAGGTATCGAGCATTGAGTTATGTTCTTTTGGGTACGGAGTTGTTTAAGAAATCTCCTGAGGAAATTTTGCTTAAGTGCCTCAGTGAGTCAGAAGCGTACTTTGCCCTTTCGACTGTGCATAGTGGAGCGTGTGTGGCACACCAAGTCGGTCATAAGATGAAATGGCTCTTATTTTGCCAAGGGAGGTATTGGCCTACCATGTTGGAAGACTGTATTGAATTCGCAAAGGGATGCCAAGAATGTCAGATGCATGCAGGCATACAACACATCCCTTCAAGTGAATTACATTCTATCATCAAGCCTTGGCCATTTAGGGGTTGGGCTTTAGATTTGATTGGGGAAATTCGACCTCTATCATCTAAAAGTCAAAGATATATATTGGTGGGAGTTGATTATTTTACAAAGTGGATCAAAGCTATACCCTTACCAAATGTGAACCAAGAGGATGTGATCGAATTTATCCAAAAGCACATTATTTATAGATTTGGAATCCCAGAGACGATTACAACGGATCAAGGATCAATATTTAGTGGTCAGAAAATGCAAGAATTTGCCAAAGAAATGGGTTTCAAATTGTTAACATCAACGCCCTATTATGCTCAGGCCAATGGACAAGTCGAAGCTACCAAGAAATTGATCATCGGTTTGATTAAAAAACATGTAGGGAAAAAGCCTAGGAATTGGCACAAAACTCTGGACCAGATTTTATGGGCATGTCGTACCTCCCCCAAAGAGGCTACTAAGTCGACCCCCTTTCGCCTAACTTTTGGCTATGATGTTGTTTTACCAATAGAAATTAACCTAGAATCCATAAGGATTCAAAGGCAACATGAACTTCCAACAGAGTCATACTGGAGCATGATGTTGGATGAATTAGTTGACTTAGATGAGGAAAGGTTAAATGCCTTAGAATTGCTAAAACGAAAAAAGAAGAGAATAGAAATCTCTTATAATAAGAAAGTAAAAGTTAAAAGTTTTGCACCAGAAGACTTGGTCTGGAAAGTGATCCTTACAATGGATTGAAAAGATAGAGCCTTGGGGAAGTGGTCCCCAAAGTGAGAAGGCCTTTTCCATGTTTTACAGATATTCTCTAATGGTGCCTATGAAATCAAAGAGCTTAGTGAAGATAAAAGGATTCTAAGAGTAAACGGGAAATATTTGAAAAAATATAAACTGATAATCCAAGAGGTAAAAAATAAGAGACGAATAATCATATAAGTAAAACAAAGCCAATATGGTAAGAATTCCAAAATGGTTATATTGAAGTCATAGAACCAAAAGACCAATATTCGTTACAAGGAAAATTTCATTATATTACCAAATAGATAAAAAAGCACTAAAAAGGGAGGTTGGCCTTGATCTGAAGATACTTGGCCTTAATGAGCTCTAACCATTTTTCGTACAAAGATCTCTTCGATCGCACGAGTTTAACGTCAGACTCAAGTAGTCGAACCTTTTCGACAAATTCCATGACAAATGATAGCTCTTGAGCCATTAAAGCTTCGTCAAACTCCAAGAGTTGATTTTTGCTTTTTTCGGCATCAGAGATATTTGCTTGAAGTTCTTCTATTTGTTTCCTCCAGGAAGCAATGTCACAGTTATGAGCTTCGACCTTTTCCTTGTTCTTCTGTTTGGTCTATTCCAATCCCATTGCCCTATTGGTGGATTCAGTGACAACATCCCAGGCAGCAACCTCAAAACCATACTTCTTCTCTATATCCCCTGTAAGCTGAGGTAGCAACTTATGATCTGCAACAGCTTGGTCGATCATAGTTCCTATCTCCAAAATAACGTTTACCACTTCAGGAGAAGCTTCTAGTAGGTCGACTTGGATGAGAAGAGCCTTTAGAGTCAAAGGGGCAGAGGGATCAGCCAACAGCAACAGAAACAAGTCACCTTTGAAAACTTTATCTTTGATCTTAGAAAGAACCTCGCCTGCAGGAGTGCTCGAAGGTTGATCTTCAGACACTGAAGTGCTAAGGCTTTTGTCAGAAGAACTTTCCATGCAATTTAGCATAGCTTTCAAATACTCAAGGGGCTGGTTTTGTTTCAGGATATCCAATTTTTCTGCAAAAAGGCCTCCGATACTACTCGACGAAACTCCGGCTGTTGGAACATCATCCATAATAGGAGTAATAGGAGTTTGAGTTGGAGCTTGATCTTCGCCTGCATTATCCTCTCCCCTTTTAGAGCTTTTGACATCATCAGGGTTGGTGATGGGATTGCCTTCATTCATATCCTCCACAACCATATCTTCGACACCCCAATCTTCTCCGTGGGGATCATTCGCTCCTTCAGCTGTATGTAAACCAGTCCTAGGGATTTCCTCGTCTTCAACTAACTCATCCTCAACCATGGGGTCTGGATTACCTCTAGCCCCATATTCGTCGCTCGAATCAATTTCGTGACCAGAGTCGCTGGTTTGAGAATGTTGAGTAGCAGTTTTTGGTGGTGAAATGTCGAGGTCACCAGATGGAGGTTGGTTAATCCCACTTATAGACCCCTTTTCAGATGATGGTCAATAAGTAGGTTCTCCAGCGCTATTTAAAACATCGGGCGCATAGACAGGCGTGAAGGAGGTTGTCTTCTTGGTTTGAATGACAGTACTTGCACCACCCTAAAATCAATACGATTGAAAACTATAAATGGATAAAATAGGTAAACAAGTTAAGTAGGGTAAGGAGAAGTATGTTATACCTTATCACCTTCGACCCCATGGCTGGAGTTATCTCTCTCACTTTAGGCCGCCGCTACCTTCGCCATCTCCTCAGGAGTAGGCTCTTGGATAATCAGTGCAACAGGCCTTTTCCTTGGAATTTTGACCGGAGTTTGGTCCGAAGCATTAGTAGCCTTTGGTTGTGACTTCCTCTTCCTAGAAGTTAGGTCGAAAACCGACGAAAATCATCTTAGTCGGATTCTACAATGATGGGGACGTCAGTAGGCTTTTGGATTTTTAAGGGACTCACTGGAGGTTTTTGAGCAGCCTGAGTCAAGAATGGGAATATTAGTGTAGCGGGGTATTCATTACCTTTAGATTTATTGAATAAATCAAAAGTAAATCATACAATTCGAGTCTCCACCGCACTTCTATTTATCCAAAGAAAAGGTTAGAAAGCGAACAAAAACCGAGAAGTTTTATTAAATCAAAAACTAATAAAAATGTCAGAGATCTGGGTAAGGGGGTTGGTTATGCAATTGGAAGTCTTTAAGCACCCAAAACATCCTTAATACTCTAAGGGAGCCCTTTTTGCAAATGTTGTATGGTAGGTTGGTATTTGTGAAAATATTTGTGCAAACATGATTGGGGAGATGAGAAGAGAATATACAAGTTATTTATAATTTTTGTGTTTGAATGGATAAACCCATTGCCTACGTACCATCACAAAGGGTAGGATCAAAACCTCGTAGTTCGGGTAAAAATCTCAAAAAGAAGTTGGTGGATTGATTTGACAAAAACCTTAAGGTCTTTTGTTATCAAAGGGAGAAAACTCAACCTAAACCACAAATCCACCATGTGAGGAGAGCTTCAACATACTAGTGAGGGATCCACCCTTTAATAAGTATGGAAAACTTATAGTCCAATCACTAAGGATATAAGTGAGGTTTATATCAACCACTATGATAACTCAAACCTAATAGATAATGTTTATGAAAAGCTTTGGCAAAAGTGGCCATTGGAACCACAAAAGAATTTGAAGTGAGTTGGGTTTACCAATTAGAAGTATTCACAAAAGGAAGTCAAAGTTGACTTAAGGTTCAATTCAAAATAAGTATTATGAAAAGAGTTTGAAAAATCAAAGGCATAATGCCTAGGTTTCTAATTTTGAAAATAGTGTCAATGTTTGCACAAAATAAGTTTGGCTTGGGTTAGAGTGGAGAGAAGAAGAGAAGGGTTATGTCCTAAACATGCAAAGATGAGAGAAGAGAATAAAACCCTTGGAGTTCCTTTCTTGAGATCATAAAGATGATCCAAGATGCTCCTTTCCTTTGGACTTAGCAAGCAATAAGCAATTAACTCAAGCAATCAAGCTCCTAGGAATCTTCCAATTGGCTCTTGTCTCTCTTATCTTGGATGCTCATGACAATGGTCCTTCTAATTAACTCAAGTTTAGGATTCCTATCATACAAGAACACACAAATCAAAAAAATTTCCACAATGCAATAGAAAGAAATGGACAAAGAGAGTTTAGAATAGGGGTCATTTCAATTCAATCTTCAAGTTTAAGCATTCTAAAGGCATGAGGCCTAGTTTCTCTTCAACAATTTTAGCATTCTAAAGGCATGAGGCCTAGTTGCTCTTGAAACTCCATTTAGCATAGGTAAGGTCCTAATTCTAAGTCCTTTCTCCTTTTGCATTGGTTCACACAAACAAAACAAAGCAAACACAAGGCAATAGTATATACATAATAATGTGCTCAAGTGAGCAAAAGGAAAATGACATAAACATAAACATGAGCTCAAATGAGCAAAGGGAAAAAGACAATACGAATAAATGAGCAAGAAAATTAAATTGCATTAAAGTAAATTGCAAGAATTAAATGCTTGAATTAAAAGTTAGTGATTAGTTGTTAGTGTTAGTGTGTCATAAGGCAATTTAGCGCTATGTTAAGCAATCGTAAGTGGACTAATGTAGTAGTCGCACCTATCTGAGGCCGGTCAATAAAACTATAGGCAAATAAACACAAGTTAGAGATCGTTACTAGTAAGCCAAGCTCCTACAACTTTCCATGCCAAAAGAAAAGAAGAATGACCTTGTATGGATTTTAGGTTCTTTGCTTGACCAAGAAGCAACCTATCTTGGACACAAAGCAATTCACTTGATCTTTGATCAAGATGAATTTGATTTGGATCAAAGAAGGTTAAGCCTCTCATATGTCAAGGCTAACCACAAATCATTAACTCATTGGTCAAAAGAAAAAAGAAGAATATGAAGATGGAAATGGAATGTACAAAATTGAAATTCAAAAGGGTATAACCAAAACACATTGATCAAACATGAATGGAATCAACATCAATCAATGGTAAATATAAGTGAAATGAAGATTAAAGGTCAAGAAAGGTCAAGCATATTTTTGGTATTTTTTGGAATTAAAATAATGTATGAAACAAAATGAACAAATAAAGGTCAAACTTCAAATCCAATTCAAATCAACTTGGACAAGTCCAATTGGATCATCATAAGTCTAACATGGTCAAACAAGGTTTGACAAATTTTCTCAATATTTTTGAAAACAGAAACTATTTTTTAACAATTAAAAATGGAGAAAAATAACATAATTGGACTAAAATCTCAAATAAATCTCAAATCAATTAAGAAATTGACGAGAATATTTTTCATAGATTCATCATCATCCAAAGATGTTAAGAAAATATTTTTGGCATTTTTGAATATCAAAAGGTATTTTAAATGAATTAAAAACAATCAGAAATGAAATAATTCACAAAAAATATTAAATGAAATCACAAAAATAATTAAAAATCATTTTATGAAACTAGAATTTAAGAGAAATGTTTTGCCATTGGTCCTATATTTTTGTGATTCCAAATAAAGAAGTTATGAATTTGTGAAAATAAATGGAATAAGAGAAATTAAAACAGAAATTAAGAAATTGGAAAAAACCACAAGCGTCAGATCCCACTTCATTAATTGACGTGGTTGATCACATGGCCAGGAAGCGTGCGCGTATGGTGAGCACTAGTCAACAACGTGGCATCATGCATTAAACAAAGTCATAACAACTTAGGGATAGGATTAGATCTGGAAACACTCATCCAATGGCCAGGGTTTGGACGCATGGGGACGGTGGTGGAAACCACCGTCTTCTCCGGTGAGAAGGCCTCTTCCGGCCACCAGTTGCAGGTTTTGAAACCTCAACTAAAACACGCGATCCATATACCAATCGAAAGCTAGGGTGATATACATCACCCTTGTGACCTTAGTTTTTGCTCAAGAATCTTATAGAGGAAGAAATCTGAGGTTGAAAAACAAGGTGTTCAATCTGAACTTAACCAATTCACAAAATTAAAACCCCCACGGGCTTGCCTTTCAAATGAGGACTTCAGAAATGCTAATCAAACCAAGCAATGCACAATAATTAGAGAGATTCGAATCAAAACAGTTATGATATAAACCTTTGAAGTGCAGCTTTTAAGAGCTTGATCCAATCCAATCCTTGAGTGCAGCTTGATCTTGAAGTAATAATGAAGCAAGGCTAAGGAATTAGAAGCTAAAGATCAACTAGGGAAGTTGAAATTTAAGCTTGAAAAGTGAAGTGAAATTTCAGAATTCCTTTGGTGAAAGGTTGGGGAATCAGTTCAGCAGAGGTTCAGACGCCTTCAGGTTGCCAATTGAAGTGAGCAATGCCTTCTACATATAGCCACAACTGATGCAAAATGGTGGGAAGCTCGTGTGCATGTGAAGTCGGGTCCTCCATGCATGGGCCTGTACAGGCGCATGGGAGGCCCAAAAGCAAATGGTTTTGCATGCTGAAGTCAAATGAATCAAATTTGGACGTGCAAATGGCAATGCATTTGCTTGTTTATGGAAATTCAACATGTTATGCATAATTGATCATAAAGCTTCACCTCTTCAAAAATCACAATTGGAAAACTCAAACATAAGCATGTGGGTAATGGTTGGAAAGGTCTTGACATAACGAATTTTGTCCAACATAACAATTTAAGTAGACATATTAAACTTTCCAATGCATTTGGTCTAACCTAAAAATCATAAAAAATGAAGGAGTTAGGTCCTTGGGAAGTTGACCCAAAATTAGGGTTTCAGTCAAAATGACCTATAATGTTTTGAGATGAATGATGACCTTACAAGTTTCAAATGGATTTTTGATGAACATGAAAGTTGTTCATATGGTTCTTAAGAACATTTTTCTCTTGGGGTCATCTTCATTTGAGAAACACATCAAAAGTCAGGTTTCAGTGGATTTCAAAATAGTCAGATGAATTGACTGATCAACTTCTCAAGTCCAAACTTCAATTGTTGATGAATAAATGATTGAGGACACTCACATAGGCTCATATATGCATAAAATGATTAATTAAAGAACTTACCTTGATTGTATTTGATCATAGGTTGAGGTTGCTTCATGAGCAAGGCACAATCAATGCATAGTTGAATTAGGGTTTCCTTGGGAAACAATCCTCAAGCCCTTTGGTTTATCTTGATCAAATTGACAAATTGAGATACTTGGGAGACATATATGATGATTGAGAGCTTGGTGAACCATTGTCATGCTTGCTTTCAACTTCATCTAGCCATTTCAATGAACATAGGGGCCTCCTAGGAGCCTTGGATCTCATGACTGCTTGAGCTTCAAAACAAAACAAGTTAGTGACATATTTTTGTACTTTTGGTTAGTAAAAAAAAATAAGAAAATCAATAATATACAATTCAAGCATTCTTGGTGGTCTCAAACCAACTCACACAAGTCCCAACCCTAGGGTTAAGGAGCCAAGATGCTATGATCCTTGAGCAAAATGCAAAGAGCAATGATTCGATGCCATGAGGGATCTTAGGGTCAAAATTAGGGTCTTACAATTAGTATCATCAATATACAACAAAGACAAAAGAAAAAAAAGAGGGGTACCTTTACAGGCTTGCTGCCTCTTTCGGTCTTCGACTCGATTGGTCTTTGCTAGTGGGTTTCTTAGGTGGAATCTTGATAGCTAAATAAGAACAACATAAAACGATTAGTGTTAGCTAAGATAAAATGGCTTTCAAATGGAATGTACTTTGAGGGAAACCTCTTGTGTCACACCTGCATATATGTCCAATTCGATTCGGACATCTTCGATCCCTATATGAAGACGCCCTTTGAAACTACCTAAAGTATGCTTAGTCGCAACCACCCGCTGATATTTTTCTGAGATTGTTGTCGAAGTATTTTAATAGAATCTCCACAACTAAAGCAATCTGGAAATGGAGGGGCAAGGGCCACTCCGAAGTCAGTATTAGGCAGTGGAAGAAACTTTGGGGGAAACAGTTCAAGAGCTATTTCATAGCTTTTCTCATGAGGAACGTATGAGGGAATTTTTAAGTTTTCCATTTTCTTTGAAAATTTATCTTTAAGCGTAACATCTGCTTCGTGGATGGTTCGACTAAGATCATCAGGTCGATAGGCAGTTTCAAAATAGCTTTGAAAAGCTTGAATTTCTCTTATAAGTGTATACGTGCCTTTCCTGGTCTTTTCTTTCACAAGAAGAAAAGCTTTGTCAAATAGTTAAATAAAGGAGGTGACATCACAAAATTCTTCGACGTAGTACTTAGCCCATCACTTTCCAAACTCTCGATTGCAGAGGAAGCTGGGCTCGAAGTTGAATGGAGTAAGCTGGGTTTTGCCAGTATATCTGGCTATTTGTTTGAGAGAAGTGGTTTCGGTATGGACTGCATTATGGAGAAGGAGATTACTTTTCTTGTCATAAATGCACTTTGGGAGGACCTGAACCAACCCAAATTGTCGAGCAACAAGGTTGGGTTGGTAGGTTATCAAAGTAACCTGAACCTTCGAAGGGTTAGAATCCTGGGAGTTAAAAAGGCTTCCCAAATCAGCAAGGGTTATGTCTCCTATATCTTAGATGGAGAGGGGAAGGTCCTAGTAAACCACTTGGGGCCAATTTTCCTGAAGGCGAATGAGACCATGCTCGAAGTGAAGACATGACGCTTAGCAAACATCATGATATAACTCATGAAGGTTGGTTGGAGAGCTTGTCCTTTATCCCTGGGGGTTAGCTGAGCTAATCTTGGGCCTTTGACCCTTCTGTTCCGAATTCCCTCAGCATCCTCGCCGACGAGGCCTTTGTTCGGCAAGCTGGCCTCAAAAGTGGCATTGACCCAAAGTTGTAGTAACCAAAAAGAGCCAGACAGAAGAAGGTTCCCTTTATCCCCCAAATTCTTCAGTTGAACCACTCCACCGTTCAAGGATTCATAAAGGCTTGCCAGGATCATCTCACTTAGGCAGATAACGTGCCCCATGTAACACCCTTCTAAAATACCCCAAATATTTAATTAAAGCAACAGCATATAAATCAATATCAGAGTAATCATGCACCAAGGGTGTCACATAATACTTCACATAATTCACCGTAAAAATCAGTCATGCTCATTATTTAATTCAACATAAACACTTCTTTAAAAATTCGCAGCGGATAGAAACATTCAACATCTGTAATATCTTAAAATTAACATTTATTCAACAAATAAAACATCCCGTCCCGATGTTACATCTATCAGAGCATGACCCACTAAAACCACTCTAGACTTCAAGCACTAGCTTCTACTCAACTCACTGCTCGTTACCTGAAAAATATAACTGTAAGGGTGAGTTCCTCAATCGATATAACAAATATTATAAATCATCATGTTATGTTAAGTAACTTTATACGTTAATCACCCACATCATATCATGCATTCGGTAGCAGCATATTCAACTCAACATCATATTCAAACACAACGTAAATGCAACTCAATGAGACTCGACTCTTCATGCATGTGGTACCATTTGGAGTAAAACTCCCAACTTAAAATCATTGCCAGTTTAGTGGGCATCAAGGCATAAGCCTTCAACTTTCAACTTAGAATTTTTGCCAATCCAGGCCAACGTGGTGTGAGCAAAAGCCCCATAATTTTTCCAATCCAGGCCAACGTGGTGTGAGCAAAAGCCCCATAATTTTGCCAATCCAGGCCAACGTGGTGTGAGCAAAAGCCCCATAATTTTGCCAATCCAGGCCAACGTGGTGTGAGCAAAAGCCCCGACTTAATGCATATGAATGTATATGGCATGTACGACTTGAAAGTTCAACAACATAATAACAACGACAACATAACAGCTTTTTCAGCAACAACAACTTAAAAATCAACTTTGGCTCATCAGCCTACAACTCAGCATTTTCAACAAAACAACTTATATTAAACTTTGGCTCATCAGCCTACAACTTAATATCTTCCACAAAACAACTTATCAACATATTTGCATCAACATTTCACAACATAGACTCCACGAATTTATTTATCACAATTGGATACAATAGGCCAATCACCAATTACACTTACATCATAAAAATCAACCATTTTTACATACTGCAACAGTGTTAACCGGTTAACGCTATAGGTTAACCGGTTAACGCAGGAAAATTACACTTCCAGGCAAAACGCAACAGTGTTAACCGGTTAACGCTATAGGTTAACCGGTTAACGCAGGCAAAACTCAACATTTTTCACAATTTATAACAGTGTTAACCGGTTAACACCCTGGGTTAACCGGTTAACGCAGGCGAAACAGCAGTTCCTGCGCTAACACAAGGCAGAATGCAGAGTTTCCGCATCTTCCGCCGTTGGAGGACTTCCGGACCTCCGATTCAACTTCCGTAAAAAGCTATACGCTCAGAAATTCACAATACACTCAAACACAAATTCAATTTCAGCTTTAATACAACTTATTCAACATAATTTCTCGGCATTCTAAATCCCAATTAGGGTCAATCGACGGCTTATCACTACCCATTACATGTTAATCGATAATACCCATTAAACGACGATAAACCCCCTTACCTTAACAATCCGGCAACTCTTCGAGCTTCAAGCTTTTCCGTTCTCCAACCTTTGCTCTACAGCTCCTTCTCTTGCCCTTTTCCTCTTTCACGATGCTTCTCTGCTTTTTCACGTAAAACCCTTCTGTTCCAAAATGAGACTCTTTCTCTTATTTCCAACTTATATATTTTCCAAATAATTATTAT
Organism: Lathyrus oleraceus; assembly: GCF_024323335.1. NCBI lineage: Eukaryota > Viridiplantae > Streptophyta > Magnoliopsida > Fabales > Fabaceae > Lathyrus > Lathyrus oleraceus. The sequence goes on along the minus strand of NC_066581.1, from coordinate 400,288,401 downwards.
TCCAAAACAATAATAATAATAATCCAATAATTCAACTTTATTTAATTAAATTAATAAAATAATATTAACTCAATTAAATAATTCTCTTATTTTAATCGGGGTGTTACAACTCTCCCCCACTAAAAGAGTTTTCGTCCTCGAAAACATACCTCAAGCAAATAACTCCGGATAAGACTCCTTCATCTGACTCTCCAGTTCCCAAGTCACATTGCCACCTGCTGGTCCTCCCCAAGCTACCTTCACTAAGGCAATCTCTTTACCCCGCAACTGCTTCAACTCTCGATCCTCAATCCTCATAGGCGATATTTCAACAGTCAGGTTATCTCTCACCTGTACATCATCTACTTGGATCACATGCGACGGATCATGAATATACCTCCTCAACTGAGACACATGAAAAACCTCATGCAAATTCGCAAGTGACGGCGGTAAAGCGATACGATAGGCTACTTCTCCTATCCTCTCCAGAATCTGATAAGGACCAATAAATCGCGGTGTCAACTTCTTCGACTTCAAAGCTCGACCAACACCTGTTATCGGAGTAACACGAAGAAACACATGATCTCCCTCTTGGAACTCAAGTGACTTCCTCCTCTTATCATGATAACTCTTCTGACGACTCTGAGCAATTCTCATCTTCTCCTGAATCATCTTAATCTTTTCTGTAGTCTGTTGAACGATCTCCGGTCCAACCACAGCACTCTCACCGGACTCATACCAACATAAAGGTGTCCGACATCTCCTACCATACAAAGCTTCAAACGGTGCCATACCAATGCTCGAATGAAAACTATTGTTGTAGGTAAACTCAATCAAAGGTAAATAAAAATCCCAACCACCTCCTTTTTCCAAAACACAAGCTCTCAAAAGATCTTCTAATGACTGAATCGTCCTCTCAATCTGACCGTCAGTCTGCGGATGATATGCAGAACTCAATCTCAGCTTAGTTCCCAAAGCATTCTGCAAACCTTCCCAGAATTTCGAGGTAAATCTAGGATCTCTGTCCGAAACAATATTAGACGGAATACCATGCAAACTTACAATCTTCTCAATATACAACTCAGCCAATTTTTCTAACGGATAATCCATTCTAATCGGAATGAAATGAGCCGACTTTGTTAATCTGTCAACAATCACCCAAATAGCTTCAAAATTCTTACTTGTCCTCGGTAAACCAGAAACAAAATCCATACTGATACTATCCCACTTCCACTCTGGAATAGCCAACGGTTGCATTAGCCCAGACGGCTTCTGATGCTCAATCTTTGACTTCTGACAAGTCAAACAAGAATAAACAAAACTCGCAATTTCTCTTTTCATTCCCGGCCACCAAAATAACTTCTTCAAATCATGATACATCTTCGTGGCTCCAGGATGAATACTCAGACCACTACGATGTCCTTCCTCAAGAATACTCTTCTTAAGCTCGGTAACATCCGGAATACACACCCGACTACCAAACTTCAAAATACCATTCTCATCAACTCTGAATTCGCCACCTTGACCTTGATTCACTAGAGTCAACTTATCAACCAAAAGCATATCAGATTTCTGACCCTCTCTGATCTCATCCAGAATACCACTTGTCAACTTCAACATTCCCAATTTAACACTATTGTGAGTACTCTCACACACCAAACTCAAGTCTCTAAACTGCTCAATTAAATCCAATTCCTTAACCATTAACATAGACATATGTAATGATTTCCGACTCAATGCATCAGCCACTACGTTTGCTTTACCCGGATGGTAATTCAACCCAAAGTCATAATCCTTCAGAAACTCTAACCATCTTCTCTGCCTCATATTCAGCTCTTTCTGATCAAACAAATACTTTAAACTTTTGTGATCACTGAAAACCTCAAATCTTGACCCGTACAAGTAATGTCTCCATAACTTCAGAACAAACACCACAGCTGCCAACTCTAAATCGTGCGTCGGATAGTTCCTCTCATGAACCCTCAGCTGTCTTGAAGCATAAGCTATAACCTGCTTATTCTGCATCAACACACCACCCAAACCCAACAATGAAGCATCGCAATAAACTTCAAATGATTCCGACGAACTCGGTAATATCAGAATAGGAGCAGTAGTCAACCTTCTCTTTAGCTCTTGGAAACCCTCTTCACATTTTGAGTCCCAAACAAACGCTTGCCCCTTTCTAGTCAACATCGTCAACGGTAACGCCAACTTAGAAAATCCCTCAATGAACTTCCTATAATAACCAGCCAAACCAAGAAAACTTCGAATCTCAGCAACAGACTTCGGAGCTTCCCACTTAGATACCGCTTCTATCTTAGAAGGATCAACAGCCACACCACCTCTTGAAATCACATGACCAAGAAAACTTACCTCTCCTAACCAAAATTCGCACTTGGACAATTTAGCAAATAACTTCTTTTCTCGTAGGACTTCTAAAACCACTCTCAAATGTTCAGCATGCTCTTCTTCAGATTTCGAATACACCAAAATATCATCAATAAACACCACAACAAACTTGTCTAGGTACAGATGGAAAATCCTATTCATATACTCCATAAATACTCCAGGTGCATTAGTCACACCAAAAGGCATTACAGAATACTCATAATGTCCATACCTTGTTCTGAAAGCAGTCTTCTGAATATCCTCTGTTTTCACACGGATCTGATGATACCCAGATCTCAAATCTATTTTACTGAACACACTTGCACCAACTAACTGATCCATCAAATCATCAATCCTCGGCAAAGGATACCGATTCTTGATCGTCACTTTATTCAGTTGCCTGTAGTCCACACACAACCTCATAGTACCTTCTTTCTTCTTAACCAATAGCACTGGTGCACCCCACGGTGACACACTCGGACGAATAAATTTCTTATCCAATAGATCTTCCAACTGACTCTTCAATTCAGTTAACTCAACAGCAGACATACGGTACGGAGCCATCGATATCGGCCTAGTACCAGGTACCAAGTCAATAGAGAACTCCACTTCACGCTCTGGCGGCAATTCATTCACTTCTTCCGGAAACACATCAGGAAAATCACACACCACAGCTAGATCGCAAATCACCAGTTTATCTTTAGCCTCCAAAGTCGCTAACAGCATAAACAACTCTGCCCCCTCAGCTACTGCCTCATTCACTTGCCTTGCTGATAGAAACAAACTCTTTCCCTCCTCAATCTCAGGAAAGATCACAGTCTTATCAAAACAATTGATAGAAACTCGGTTAAACACCAACCAGTTCATACCCAGAATAACATCAATCCGCACTAGTGGAAGACACACTAGGTCCATCCCAAAGTCCCTACCAAAAATACTCAAAGGACAATTTAAACAAACCGAAGTAGTAGTCACTGAACCCTTCGCAGGAGTATCAATTACCATACTACCAAACATCTCAGATATCTCTAACTTAAGTTTCACAGCACAATCCAAAGATATAAAGGAATGAGTCGCACCTGTGTCAATAATAGCTACAAGAGGAAAGCCATTAATATAACACGTACCTCGGATCAAACGATCATCTGCAGAAGTCTCAGAACCCGATAAAGCAAAGACCTTGCCTCCTGACTGATTCCCTTTCTTCGGCTTCTGACACTGACTTCCAATATGCCCTTCTTCTCCGCAATTAAAACAAATCACTTCCTTGTGCTTGCAATCAGCTATTGCATGGCCAATCTTACCACAGCGAAAACACCTCTTTACTTCAGCAGTGCATACATTACTCTTATGACCAGCCTGACCACACTTGAAGCAAACTATACCAGTAGGAGCACCTCCCCCACTAGCTCTCTGAGCCGGAGCAGCTCTTTGTCTCCCTTTTCCAGCTGGAACATCATACGGCTTGCCACGGTTTTGATGTTGCTTGCCTCTGCGGTCACTGACAATCTTGTAATGAGCATTATTGTCTTCCTCAAATATCCTGCAGCTATCAACCAATTCAGTAAAAATGCGTATCTTCTGATACCCAACAGCCTTCTTAATTTCAGAGCGCAGTCCATTTTCAAACTTGATGCACTTTGAAAATTCAGCACCAGCACCAGTGTAATGAGGATAAAATTTGGACAGCTCCACAAATTTCGCAGCATAATCCGTGACAGACATGTTTCCTTGCTTCAGCTCAAGGAACTCAATTTCCTTCTTACCATGGACATCTTCCGGATAATACTTTCTCATGAATTCCCTACGGAATACATCCCAAGTAATGACTTCACCTGCCACGGTCAACCTCTCGTGAGTCTCTAGCCACCAGTCATCAGCTTCGACTGCTAGCATGTGAGTACCATACCGAACCTTCTGAGCTGGAGTGCAATCCATAACACGGAAGATTCTCTCAATCTCTTTCAACCATCCCAAGGCTGCATCTGGATCATGCTTCCCTTTAAACACCGGCGGATTCTCCCTCTGAAAAGTCGCCAAGCTACGTGACCCAGCATCACCACCAGCATTTGGCAAGTTCTGCACCGCTTGTGCCATTGCTTGCATTGCGGCAGCCATTGCAGCGTCATTCCTTCCAGCCATCTCAACTTATCACTACAACACAACTTAAAAGTTAGACTAGTAACAATTACACAATTGTTAGACAGTACGACACGACAACTGGCCGGACAGACCGACCTGCTCTGATACCACTAATGTAACACCCTTCTAAAATACCCCAAATATTTAATTAAAGCAACAGCATATAAATCAATATCAGAGTAATCATGCACCAAGGGTGTCACATAATACTTCACATAATTCACTGTAAAAATCAGTCATGCTCATTATTTAATTCAACATAAACACTTCTTTAAAAATTCGCAGCGGATAGAAACATTCAACATCTGTAATATCTTAAAATTAACATTTATTCAACAAATAAAACATCCCGTCCCGATGTTACATCTATCAGAGCATGACCCACTAAAACCACTCTAGACTTCAAGCACTAGCTTCTACTCAACTCACTGCTCGTTACCTGAAAAATATAACTGTAAGGGTGAGTTCCTCAATCGATATAACAAATATTATAAATCATCATGTTATGTTAAGTAACTTTATACGTTAATCACCCACATCATATCATGCATTCGGTAGCAGCATATTCAACTCAACATCATATTCAAACACAACGTAAATGCAACTCAATGAGACTCGACTCTTCATGCATGTGGTACCATTTGGAGTAAAACTCCCAACTTAAAATCATTGCCAGTTTAGTGGGCATCAAGGCATAAGCCTTCAACTTTCAACTTAGAATTTTTGCCAATCCAGGCCAACGTGGTGTGAGCAAAAGCCCCATAATTTTGCCAATCCAGGCCAACGTGGTGTGAGCAAAAGCCCCATAATTTTGCCAATCCAGGCCAACGTGGTGTGAGCAAAAGCCCCGACTTAATGCATATGAATGTATATGGCATGTACGACTTGAAAGTTCAACAACATAATAACAACGACAACATAACAGCTTTTTCAGCAACAACAACTTAAAAATCAACTTTGGCTCATCAGCCTACAACTCAGCATTTTCAACAAAACAACTTATATTAAACTTTGGCTCATCAGCCTACAACTTAATATCTTCCACAAAACAACTTATCAACATATTTGCATCAACATTTCACAACATAGACTCCACGAATTTATTTATCACAATTGGATACAATAGGCCAATCACCAATTACACTTACATCATAAAAATCAACCATTTTTACATACTGCAACAGTGTTAACCGGTTAACGCTATAGGTTAACCGGTTAACGCAGGAAAATTACACTTCCAGGCAAAACGCAACAGTGTTAACCGGTTAACGCTATAGGTTAACCGGTTAACGCAGGCAAAACTCAACATTTTTCACAATTTATAACAGTGTTAACCGGTTAACACCCTGGGTTAACCGGTTAACGCAGGCGAAACAGCAGTTCCTGCGCTAACACAAGGCAGAATGCAGAGTTTCCGCATCTTCCGCCGTTGGAGGACTTCCGGACCTCCGATTCAACTTCCGTAAAAAGCTATACGCTCAGAAATTCACAATACACTCAAACACAAATTCAATTTCAGCTTTAATACAACTTATTCAACATAATTTCTCGGCATTCTAAATCCCAATTAGGGTCAATCGACGGCTTATCACTACCCATTACATGTTAATCGATAATACCCATTAAACGACGATAAACCCCCCTTACCTTAACAATCCGGCAACTCTTCGAGCTTCAAGCTTTTCCGTTCTCCAACCTTTGCTCTACAGCTCCTTCTCTTGCCCTTTTCCTCTTTCACGATGCTTCTCTGCTTTTTCACGTAAAACCCTTCTGTTCCAAAATGAGACTCTTTCTCTTATTTCCAACTTATATATTTTCCAAATAATTATTATTCCAAAACAATAATAATAATAATCCAATAATTCAACTTTATTTAATTAAATTAATAAAATAATATTAACTCAATTAAATAATTCTCTTATTTTAATCGGGGTGTTACACCCCACGTGCAGTTGGTTGGCCAGAGTAAGATATCTTTTGGCAACTTGTAGGGATTTCAAACAAAAGACAGAATGTGAGTGCTGTAATCTAAACTCAGTTTCGACAGCATAATCAGGTCATATATTCCTATGTCTTTACAAGCCTGGGCTTTCTGTTTCTCTACTTTGGTTAACCACTTTAGGTAATCAGTTGGGTCTTTAAAGGTGGAAGTTGCGCAAAAGGCTCTAAAACCATTATTCATAAACCTCAAATCTATGGCATCCCCATGTTGAGGGTTTTCAGTGGAGGTAATTCTAGGGTTTCTAGCTTTCCATATGGTTTTGCATTTGTGGTAAGAGGGAAAAAATTCTCTAAGCTTACTGGCATCAACACCTAACTCAGCTAAAAACCCAGATAATGCCTAAGTTTTTTCAGAAACAGAAACATGAATAAGTACCTGAGAAGCGTAAATTCTACACTATTCTTCTGTCTGAGGCTCTGGTATGTATTGACGGTTGCCAACTGTGAGTGGAGCATGCATCGTAGCGGACAAAGGAAGTTCAAAGATCTTTTTTGGAGCTTTGGGCCTGTTAGTGGTGGTTTTGACAGAGACCCCTGTTCCCTTAAGAGCTTTGCTTGAGGTGGCCATTGTTAGGGTTTGAAGGAAATCTGGGTTTAGTTAAAGAATATTTGAAGAAAAGAGATCTAGAGTGTTAGGAGATTCAGAAAACATAAGAAAAATATGAAATGGGTGAGTAAATGAGTTTTATAGGCATGCTTGGAAAAGAGAGTTTTTCAAATCAGTATTAATGATGGACTAGTTAGTGGGACATGTGTCTCCTTTGGACAGTGTAATGGGAATGACAATTAATGTTGTAGCCCATGATTTCCTAGAAGCTAGGAAACGTGATGAGTAAAAAAGATTCGGTTGTGGGCTGAAAAGACGTGGGTAGGAAAAAGACAATGATGACTCTGACGTCACCAGACAAGTTGAAGAAACTGAAAAGTTCTACTAACATTGAGACACTTGGCGCAATGTCAGAGTTATCAAGGCGTCGAAGTAGGGTCTTAAAAAATGTCTTTTTCTCACGCGTGTCGAAAATAACATTTTTTGGGGGGCAATTTGTTGGCTCATATTTTTGACGCCCATTAAGAATTACCAAAATTAGAAATCATATGCACAACTGTTTTCGACCAGGAAGTAGTATTCGACTAGCTAGAGGTGAGTCGACTTGGCCAGGTGAATAAAGATCAAGCGTACAACTGAGACTCCAGAGGGGTTCTTCAGAGAAACGGTTGAAAACAATTTTCGATCAAAGATTCAAAATTCAAATAAGGGAGGGAACTTTGCCTTTGTCAGGAACCGTGGGAGCACACATGGAGCATGGTGAATGAATGCGCGCATGCAAGGCGCCATGTGTCTCGACGTGATTGGAGAACCATCAAAGCGGTTATCTTGATCCAGTATAAATATAGGGTCTTAGTGTTAGAAAAGTGTGTGTCAAATTGTGTACAAAAATCTGTAAATTTACTAAGTATTCGTGTGAAGAAGAACCGTAAAACACATAATGTGCGTTGTCTACGCCATTGTTAGTTATTTCAAAGCAATATAAATTTGTATTTACTTTTCTTTCCAGAAATATACTTCCTTACTTCTTCATTTAAAACACCCTCTTTTGACTTTGTCATTTGCAGTTTTAAGATTTATATGTTTTTCCCCGCTTTCAATACTTACTTTACAGTTTTAAGATTCCTACACTTTCGACATTTACTTTGTCATTTATAAATCCTTTAAAATTTCTTTCATTCAACTCACCCTTTTCTATTAGTTTTTTTTAAACTCTGATTTGACGCTTATTATTGAGTATTCGTTACTACCATATTTCAAAAACACTTAGCACATATCCTAGAATCAATCTGATCGATCCTGCAAGTAACCAAATTTAAAAATTTGAAAGATTAGCGGTTGTTTACCGATTTTCAAGGTAAACACACCAATAATAATCAACAACAACAAAATTTTGAGAGGAAGAAGGTCTCTTTTGACCCTATTCCTATGTCATACGCCGAACCCTTTCCATCTTTGGTTCTCAAGAACCTACTTCAACCAAGAAATCCACCTCAAATTCCAGAACCACTTCCATGGTGGTATAAGCCCGAACTCCATTGTGCCTTCCATCAAGGAGCTCCCGACCATGATATTGAGAATTGTTACCCATTGAAGTATGAGGTCCAAAAAATTGTGAAGAGTGGGATGGTGTCCTTTGAGGACCGTGCGCCGAATGTGAAAGCCAGTTCGTTGCCCGCCCACAGTAATTCCTCTATCAATATGGTGGAAGGTTACCTAGGAAATTTCTGAGTCTTCGATGTGCGACGTATCCGTAGGTACTTGGTGGATATGCATAGGACCTTATGTACAACCAGTGATTGTGAGAACGAACATGATGATTGTGCAATTTGTAGCATAAACCCATGTGGGCGTTTGATTATCAAGAGAGATATTCAAAAGTTAATGGATGAGAATGTAATCCAGATTCAACAGTCAAGGGATATAGATGATGTTAATGTAATAGTACCAGTGTCTAAGACCCCTGAGCGGGTAGCCATCCAGTTTGATAGCAGCATTAGTAACAACGTCAACAAATCGATATATGGTTAGCGGGCCCCGTCCCGTATGCATCCGATATAGCCGTTCCTTACCAGTATAATGCCACGATGGTGGAGAATGGTCAAGAGGTTCCATTGCCTACAACAAATTTTGTCGTGAATATAACTGATATTGCGAAGGTGACGCATAATGGTCGTGTATTTGGTCCAGTCTTTCCGAAAGAGGTGTTAGAGGATGTTTCAGTTGGTAAGAAGGTTGATGTACCTACAATAAACCCAGTTAATGCTCCAGCGTGTCAGTCTGGTGAATCCAGCAAGCTAAAGCCTAATGATGATGATGAGGTACTGAGATTAATCAAGAAGAGTGAATTTAATATGGTGGAGCAGTTGCTCCAAACTCCTTCGAAGATTTCAGTGTTGTCTCTGCTAATGAATTCTGAAGCGCATAGAGAAGCATTGCAAAGAGCGTTGGAGCAAGCTTACGTAGAGCATGACGTAACTGTGGATCAGTTTGACCATATTATGGATAACATCACTTCTTGCAACAATCTAAGTTTTTGTGATGAAGAACTTCCTGAGGAAGGCAAAAATCACAATCTAGCACTACATATATCGATGAACTGCAAGGAGGATGCATTGTCAAATGTGATATTTGATATCGGTTCTTCTCTAAATGTACTCCCCAAATCAACTTTGTCTAGATTATCCTACCAAGGCGCCCGGTGAGGTATAATGGCGTGATTGTTAAAGCTTTTGATGGTTCTCTCAAGACTGTCATAGGAGAAGTGGACCTTCTAGTGAAGATAGGTCCGAGTGATTTTCAAACTACTTTTCAAGTAATGGATATCCACCCGACCTATAGTTGTTTGTTGGGAAGGCCATGGATTCATGAGGCCGGAGCTGTAACGTCAACTCTGCACCAGAAGCTCAAATTTGTGAAGAATGGCAAGCTTGTCATCGTCAGTGGAGAGAAAGCCCTCTTGGTGAGCCATCTGTCATCTTTTATATATGTGGAAGCTGAGGAGGAGGTTAGAACTCTGTTCTAGGCCTTATCCATTGCTGAAGTAAAGAAAACTGGGGCACCCATGTATTCTTTCAAGGATGCTCAGAAAGCTATTGAAGCTGGCAATACAGATTAGTGGGGGCGAATGATAGAAGTCTACGAGAACAAGAACAGAGCCGGATTAGGATTCCAGCGAGGGCCGCCTAATGTCAAAGCTGAAGAAGTGAAATCAAGTTTACGTAGCGGAGGGTTCATCTACGGTAATGAACAAAACTCAACTGCTCTGATTGAAGGCGATGAAGATGAAGACTGCGCCAACTTTGTGACGCATGGCAAGACTTGCATGGTTGCTGTTGATGTTCCTGTTATTGTCCATTGCTCTAAGTAATTTGTTTTTCATTGTTTTAAGAAAAATCCTTCTCCCATGCCTAAGGGAGAAGTGAACATTGTTGGGCATTTTTCAAATTATCATCAATAAAATGCAATTCTATTCATCCACATCTATGATGTTTTATTTTTACTTTTTGCCTTTCTGAAAATGGTAATCACGAAAAACATAAATAAATAATAATTGTCCATCTGCATAATATTTGGTCAAAATTCACTTCTCTAAAATCAAAATATCAAATCACTATACAAGTTGGTTTCCAAACCCATTGAATACAATGATCATACGCCTTCTCCAAACTTTGATTTCCCTGTGTTTGAGGCTGAGGAAGAGATTGATGAAGAAGTATTTGATGAATTGTCCCGTCTACTTGAGCACGAGGAAAAATCCATTCAGCCATTTGAAGAGCAGATTGAGCTAGTCAACTTGGGTTCCGAAGATGATATGAAGAAAATCAAGATTGGGTCTCAACTGTGTCCAGAAGCTAAGAAGGGATTGATTGATCTTCTTCGAGAGTATTCAGATGTGTTTGCTTGGTTCTATCAAGACATGCCTGGTTTGGATTCTGAGATTGTAGAGCATAGATTGTCGTTGAAGCCAGAATGCACGGCGGTCAAGCAGAAGTTAAGAAGAACTCATCCTGATATGGCAGTGAAGATCAAAGAGGAAGTGCAGGAACAAATTGATGCTGGTTTTCTTATTACCGATGAATATCCGCAAAGGGTAGCCAATATTGTGCCTGTTCCGAAGAAAGATGGAAAAGTACGCATGTGAGTTGATTATAGAGATTTGAACAAAGCTAGTCCGAAAGATGATTTCCCTCTGCCACACATTGATATATTGGTAGACAATACAACTAAATTCAAAGTCTTTTCGTTTATGGACGGATTTTCCGGTTATAATCAAATTAAAATGGCCCCCAAAGATATGAAGAAAACCACATTCATTACACCCTGGGGAACATTCTGTTATAGAGTGATGCCTTTCGGTTTAAAGAATGCTGGTGCAACATACCATAGAGCGATGACCACTCTTTTTCATGATATGATGCATAAAGAGATCAAAGTCTATGTTGATGATATGATTGCCAAATCAAGTGATGAAGAAGAACATGTCGAACATTTGTTGAAGTTATTCCAGCGTTTGAGGAAGTACAAACTCCGCTTGAATCCCAATAAGTGTATGTTTGGTGTTCATTTTGGTAAGTTGTCGGGATTTATTAGCGAGAAGGGTATTGAGGTTGATCCTGCCAAGGTCAAAGCGATACAAGAGGTGCCTATACCAAAAATTGAGAAGCAAGTCAGAGGTTTTCTTGGCCGCTTGAATTACATCTCGAGATTTATATCGCATATGACTGCCACGTGTGCGCCTATATTCAAGCTTCTTCAGAATGATCAGTCTTGTGATTGGACCGAAGATTGCCATAAAGCTTTTGACAGTATCAAAGAATATCTGCTTGAGCCTCTGATTCTGTTTCCACTTGTTGAAGGAAGACCTTTGATCATGTATTTGACTGTGCTTGATGAGAGTATGGGTTGTGTTCTTGGTCAGCAAGATGAAACTGGAAAAAAATAATATGTAATCTACTACCTTAGCAAGAAGTTCACCGACTGTGAGACTCGGTATTCTATGCTAGAAATGACTTGTTACGCATTGGCTTAGGCTGCTAAGCGTCTGCTTCAGTATATATTGAATCATACTACTTGGTTGATATCCAAAATGGATCCAATCAAGTATATTTTTGAGAAGCCTGCTTTAACTGGGAGGATTGCTTGTAGGCAGATGTTGTTATCTGAGTATGATATAGAATACCGATCTCAAAAAGCTACTAAAAACAGTGTCTTGGTTAACCATTTGACTCACCAACCTATTGAAGATTATCAGTCAGTGCAGTATGATTTTCCTGATGAAGAGATTTTATACTTGAAAATGAAAGATTGTGATGAACCATTGCTTGAAGAAGGGCCAGAACCTGGTTCCTGTTGGGGCATGGTATTTGATGGAGCTGTTAACTAGCATGGTAATGGCATTGGGGCAGTGATTATTAATCCTCAAGGCACTCATTTTCCATTTATATCTAGATTGACTTTCAAGTGTACGAACAACATGGGTGAGTATGAAGCTTGCATTATGGGGCTTGAAGAGGCCATTGATCTCAGAATCAAGTATCTTGACATCTATGGAGGTTCAGCTTTGGTTGTGAATCAAATCAAAGGTGAATGGGAGACAAATCAACCCGGTTTGATACCATATAGAGATTATGCGAGGAGGATTTCAACTTTCTTTACAAAGGTCGAGTTTCATCATATCCCTCGAGATAAAAACCGGATGGTAGATGCTATTTGTTTGAGAGCAGTGGTTTCGGTATGGACTGCATTATGGAGAAGGAGATTACTTTTCTTGTCATACATGCACTTTGGGAGGACCTGAACCAACCCAAATTGTCGAGCAACAAGGTTGGGTTGGTAGGTTATCAAAGTAACCTGAACCCTCGAAGGGTTAGAATCCTGGGAGTTAAAAAGGCTTCCCAAATCAGCAAGGGTTATGTCTCCTATTTCTTAGATGGAGAGAGGAAGGTCCTAGTAAACCACTTGGGGCCAATTTTCCTGAAGGCGAATGAGACCATGCTCGAAGTGAAGACATGACGCTTAGCAAACATCATGATATAACTCATGAAGGTTGGTTGGAGAGCTTGTCCTTTATCCCTGGGGGTTAGCTGAGCTAATCTTGGGTCTTTGACCCTTCTGTTCCGGATTCCCTCAGCATCCTCGTCGACGAGGCCTTTGTTCGGCAAGCTGGCCTCGAAAGTGGCATTGACCCAAAGTTGTAGTAACCAAAAAGAGCCAGACAGAAGAAGGTTCCCTTTATCCCCCAAATTCTTCAGTTGAACCACTCCACCACTCAAGGATTCATAAAGGCTTGCCAGGATCATCTCACTTAGGCAGAGAACGTGCCCCACGTGCAGTTGGTTGGCTAGAGTAAGATATTTTTTGGCAACTTGTAGGGATTTCAAACAAAAGACAGAATGTGAGTGTTGTAATCTAAACTCAGTTTCGACAGCATAATCAGGTCATATATTCCTATGTCTTTCCAAGCCTGGGCAACTTCTACCTGAATGGTGATGTGCTGTATAAGAGAAACTTCGATATGGTTCAGCTCAGATGCATGGATAGACACGAAGAAGACATATTGATGACTGAAGTCTATGAAGGTTCTTTTGGTACTCATTCCAATGGACATGATATGGCTAAGAAGATGTTGAGAGCAGGTTACTATTGGTTGACAATGGAATCAGATTGTTGCAAGTTTGTGAAGAAATGCCATAAGTGTCAGATATATGCAGATAAGATTCATGTTCCTCCGACACTGTTGAATGTCATTTTCTGTCCACGGACCTTCTCCATGTGGGGAATTGATATGATTGGTATGATTGAGCCTAAAGCTTCGAACGAACATCGTTTCATTCTGGTGGCTATTGATTACTTCACAAAGTGGGTTGAAGCGACATCGTATGCGAATGTAACCAAGTAAGTTATTGTAAGGTTTATCAAGAATCAGATTATATGCCATTATGGTGTGCCAAGTAAGATCATTATTGATAATGGATCAAACTTGAATAATAATATGGTGAAAGCTCTTTGCAAAGACTTCAAGATTGCACACCATGATTCTTCTCCTTACAGACCTAAGATGAATGAGGTTGTTGAAACTGCGAACAAGAATATTAAGAAGATCATTCAGAATATGGTTGTGACCTACAAGGATTGACATGAGATGCTCCCATTTACTTTGCATGGGTACTGTACGTCCATCCGCACTTCAACAGGGGAAACCCCTTTCTCGCTTGTTTATGGTATGGAAGTTGTGCTCCTAGTAGAGGTTGAGATCCCATCATTGCATGTTTTGATGGAAGCCAAGTTGACTAAAGCTGAGTGGTGTCAGACCAGGTATGACTAGTTGAATTTGATTGAAGAGAAGAGGTTGACTGCCATGTGTCATGGTCAGTTATACCAGCAGAGAATGAAGAAAGCTTTTGATAAGAAGGTCAGGCCTCATGTATTCAGAGAAGGTGATCTTGTGCTCAAGAAGACTCTATCTTTCAAACCGGATTCTAGGGGAAAATGGACTCCTAATTATGAAGGCCCATATGTTGTCAAGAGAGCCTTTTCAGTCGGTGCTTTGATTCTTACAACTATGGATGGTGAAGAGTTCACACGTCATGTGAATGCTGATGCATTTAAGAAATACTTCGCCTAAAAAAGAAAAGAACAACTCGCTAAGTTGAAAACCCGAAAGGGCGGCTTAGGCAAAAAATGAGCGTCTCAGTGGATTGAAAACCCGAAAGGGCGATCTAGGCAAAAGTTGGAGACATAAAATAGAAAAGTTTATCCCGATAGATTGAGTATCCCACCCTGGGGCAATCTATGCAAAAATTAGGGATCATGGCAAGTAACTGCATTTGGTTGAACTCCGGTCTTGAAAGAATTTTGTTTGAGCAAATCAGTTTGCTCGGGTTCGTCATTCTCAACCAAAACCAAGAGCATAATGGATATTGAAGTTGGCAGAAGGATTAGTGATCATTGTATTCAATGTATCCCTTTTCCATGTAAGTTACCATTTTTCAACTTTTGTAAAGATCTATGGAGTCTTGCCATTGACAGACTACCATTCTATTAAATAAAGTTAAGTTTTTTATCCAATTGTTTCTACTCTTATTTATCTTTCAGCCAAATAGAATTAAATTTTATGATGATCATTTTGAAATTGAATTTAAAAATCAAAAATCATATTTCTTAAAATAAAAAAAGCAATTACTTTTAAAGAGCAATCGATTTCATTAAAAAATATCAACAGTAGTTTGAGAACAGGTAAGTCCTTAAATGCGAAGCATTATTGGTTTTCCCCAAGCAGTTGGTTCAGCAATTCAGTTTCCCCAGTCGAGTTTTATGATCGCCTCCCCAGCCGAGTTGTAGGCGCATATTCTCAACGATTTGGATAGGTTCAGTACAAACTTTTATTCCCCTCAAGTCGCCAAGAAAGTTCACTCCCGAGCCCCGCCGACACTCATTCTTGAGTAGTATTTTTGGTCCTCTACGAGGTTGTCTCCCATTTTGGTATGGTGTTGACCTAAAATTCCCTGCAGAGTTGATGATTCAAATCCTCAGCAGTTTTGTTCTCTTTCCCCAGCCAGGGTTGAGCCTTTGAGATGGATGATTTATGTCCATCCCCAACTCTTTCTCAAGTCGACGCCTCCATCCTGTCGAGATTAGTCGAGTGTTGTAGCGATGATTCAGATCAACGACATTTGTATCCTTTGTGTTTGTTTTGTCAGCATAATCATCAATCATATACATATATATATATATATATATATATATATATATATATATATATATATGTACATATGTATATATATATATATATATATATATATATATATATATACATATATATATATATATATATATATATATATATATATATATATATACATATATATACATATATATATACATATATATATATATATATATATATATATATATATATATATATATATATATATATATATATATACATTCATACATTAGATATTTCATTATTACATTGCATTATGATTTTTCTGATTCTCTGCTATGGTGGTATCCTTTCCCCGCGCAGATTTGGTGCATCTGTCCTTCCTCAATGGTAGTGTGTCATCCTATTAAGCAAAAAGAATTTAACCTTTCTCATTTCCCCACTGAGTTATTTCCTCTTGGATGGTTATTACTTCAGCTTCCTCCCTAGTTGATTATATGGATGGAACCACTCCCCTTGAGTTATATCCTCATTGGGTCAAGTCTTTGTTTGACAGTTTTCTTTCTAGATCTTATCTAGATAGATACTTTTAGTCCCCTAAGAGTCTATTACCCAGTAACTGGTAATATTCTTCTCAATTTTTGAGTACATTACTTTTGCCCAGTACCCGGGAAATTGTAATTTACTTCCTTTTGTTATCCCCAGCAGATTCGTTTTACGTTTCCCTAGGAAGTGTATCCTTGATATGTTCATCCTAATCGATGATGAATATTCTTTACTTTTGAGTCTATCCTTGATATGTTCATCCTAACCGGTGACAGGTATTCTCCCCTTTTTTGGTTTTCTACCTATAAAAAGCTAGTCGTAATCCCTATTTCATTCCCTATAGGGTTAATCCTTGATATGTTCATCCTAACCAATGATGGATTTCCTCCTCTTTGCGGTCTTCTACCCAGTAACCGGTAGTTATAAATCCTGCTTTCCCCTCCGAGTCTATCCTTGATATGTTCATCCTAGCCGGTGACAAATATTCTCTTTGGTATTCTATCCAATAACTGATAGATGTAATTCCTACTTTTCCCCGACAGTCTATCCGCGATATGTTCATCATAGCCGATGACGAATATTCTTCCCTTTGAGTCTATCGTTGATATGTTCACTTTAACCAGTGACAAATATTCTCTTCCTTTGGTCTTCTTCCGAGTAACCGGTAGTTGTAAATCCCATTTGATATATTCTCTAGTAGGTTGTTCTTGCCCAGTAACCAGTAATGAATACACCTCCTGTTTTCCTCAGCAAGTCATCCTTAATATGCTTACCCTAACTAGTAACGAATGTCCTCCATGTCAGATTATGTTATCTCATTACCCAGTAACCGGTAATAGATGATATATTTCTAGTACTCCTGTGTTGAAGATCATTCTTCCCCAGTTGAGTTTGATTCAGGCAGTTCAGTTTTGTTCCGATATACCTGTTTCCCCTGCGGATTTTCCTTTTATCCATGGCTGAGTCCTTCAATTGATTTATTTTCATGGAGTCCTCTTGTGTCCCCCATCACTTTTTAGTAGTATCCGGGCTTACGCACGACTCTTTATCCCCAGAGTCTCTGCCTCTCCAGTGAGTTTTCCTTACATAATGCATTATGCGCCTGCGGACTTTCGGTTTCTCCGGATTCTTTTCCTTTGTTGCCATATTTTCCCCATAGAGATTATTTTTAACATTCATATCATATGCATCATGAGGTCTCTTAGGGACCAAAATTTGTTTCTATGTTGTTATTTAAGTCCATTCTACTGAGTCGATGCGAAGATTTTAACCTTCATCTCCTCAGTTAGAACGTCCTTAAATAGGGGCAGCTGTAAGACCCCAATTTTGACCCTAAGATCCCTCATGCTATCTCATCATATGCATTCGCATTGGGATCACACCTTGGCATCCTCCTTACCCCTCTTTCATCGGGTTTGCATTAGGAGAGATCACCAAACACACTTTTGATTGTATCATACTTTGTTTTTCATTATTTACTAACCAAAATACCAAAAATATGTCAATATATAGTTTGTTGCTTTTATAGGTAGTATACATGCTCACCTATGCTCTATCAAGCTCATATCTAGGGTTTAAGACCCTTAATGCAAGGAGCTCAATCAATAAATGGTTCATATTGGCTCTAAGCATCATATATGGATCCCCGTGATCTTTACATGTTATTTTGATCAAGAAATCATCAAGAGTTTGAAGCTTGTTTTCCTTGGAAACCCTAATTCATATGGGTATCTTGTGTGACTTCTTCAACAATTGATCAAATATTTCAAGGTATACTTCACATTACATCACCTTTCACATATATGATCCTCCATGAGTCCCAAAAGTCAAGAGAATGTCAAGCCAGCAAGATGGTTCATGGTGGTTGACCAGAGAAAGTCAACTAGTCAAAATTGGGTTTCCCTAGACCCTATCTCCTACAATGTTTGTCATATTAAAATTATTACAAGAGCAAAGTTACTCCAAATGACATTCTAAACAACTTTCATGATTAAGTCAGGAGCTAGTTTGGAGGTCGACTTCCCAAGACCATAACTTTCTCAATTTTTATGAGATGAAATCCATTCAAATTCCATGATTAAATTCAAGATGCCTACTTCAACTTTGATGTTTCTAGTAAGTTAAAATTCAACTTGCAAATTCATGTGCCAAGAGGAAACATTATAGGTCATTTTGGGCCAATACCATTGAACATGTGATTTTCCTCAACTTCTAAAATGAATAACTCCTTCATGCCAAATCCAAATGAGGTCAAATTTGTGACCAAATTGAATATGTTTGAAATATGTACAAATTTTATGAAGGAACATTTCTAATTTGAAGTCCATAGAAAAAGTTATTCAAGGTGGAAGAAGTGAACATTTGACTTGGGACTTAGAAAATTTTCAAATATGTTTGATTTCCCAAACTTCCACCTCAAAATTCATCATGATCCAAGCTTCAAATGAAAAAGTGTTCAACATGAAAGTTGTTCCCCTTAATCTCACCTTTCTAAAAAGTCCAAAATAATATCATTAGGCCAAAGGATGAAGAACTTGTGCATAAGTGCAACATGATGAACCATTTGGATGATTTCCACTTCCACTTTTCATACACGATTGCATGGCTTACCAACATGAATTCAGCATGACTCTAACTCATTTTTGGATCAGATTACATCACTTGATGGGCCTAGCACACGCCCATGCAAACATGCAAAGGGAATTTCACAAAATTTCCAAATTTGGAAGTATGTAAAAATCAATCTCATGGCCTATAAATAAGACCCTCATTGCTCAGAATTAAGGACCTCATGCCCAAGCTTTGAACCTGCAATTCCAAACCCTCACCATTGAAGGATAAGCTTGAGGATTTTCTTTTAAAAAGTTTCAAATCTCTATCTGTTTTGAGATTGAAACTCCAAGAGTCCATACCTTTCATTGATCCTAATCACTTCCAACAAGCATCCGAAGCAAGGCCAAACATAATTGAAAGCAAGATCGTGCCAATCTGAAGCTCCATTGAAGGTGAATTTTCAGAATTTTCATCTCTTCGATTCTCCCTCAATTCTTCACCATTCTTGTTGATTTTTGGTTGTCTGAAGTCCTATCAATATAGACAAGAAGATTGAGTTGCTTTGAGGCCAAATCGAAGCAACTCAGTTCATGATCCTCAAAATTCAAATCCCTCTATCTTTTTATATACTTAGAATTGGAGAAAATTGAGGCCAAATTCGTGCTCCTGAGCATTTTTCCTTCAAATTAGTGTATTCACTTTTCATTTTTCATAAAGTTTTGGTTGGACTAGTTCGGTGGTCCTCACTAGAGAAGATGACCGGAGCTAGGGCTCCGGTGGTGCGCTGGATCAATCCAGGCCATCTGATCCGTTTGAAATGTTTAATCTCACGCGTCCAATCTGATTACCACGACTGCAGCGTGTTTGACTAAGGACCTTTTGGAATGTGCACTCCTGGCCATCTGATCTGCCACCTTAATTAATGAGGGAGATCAGAGGGCCCTGGTTTTTTTGATTTTTTGAATTTTCCATTTAATCCTTTTATATTGATTAATTCATATTAATTTCATTTTTAATCCAAAAAATATGTGACTTTCACCAAAAAATTTCAAATATTTTCCTCTCTCATTTTCTGAATTTAAATTATTTTTTGGATTAATTTGGATATTTTTCATAAATTAATTATTTTTGTGCATATTTTTAATTGTTTAAAAATACTTTTGACTTTTCAAAAATGATGAAATTTTTTCTCTGAGGTCCTTTGACCTTGTTTGACCTAGGATAAATCTCTTGGCCATTTATTTGGTGTTTTGAAGAGGTTTTAGGTTTTTGACCAAACAAATTCAATTTAAATGCATTTTAATTTGTTTTTTTAATTGATTAATTGTTTAGAAATTGTGTTGAGCCACTTTTATTGACTTGTGAAGTTTGACAATGTGTTTGGGCCTTGGTCAAGGTTGATTTGACTTTTGTTGGATTAAAATCATTGGATTTAGGGGATTGATGAAATCTACATTTCATCTCCCAAAATGAATGAATGATTTTAATTTGATAAAATTCCTCCCATGACCAATTTGTGTTTTTCTCGTCTCCCCTCCCTCTTCATATTCAATCCCATTCTCCCCCGTTCCTTTCATTTACCAATGAAGTCTCAATATCCTAAGGATAATTGGTTCATTAATAACTTTGTGTTCGATGAACCAATATAAGTATGGATGAGATAAGTTCATCCTTTGATCTCTTTCTTTTTGTGTGTGGTATGTTTTAGGAGTATGGTTCATTATACCACATCTCTAACATGGATTAACACCAAAATTTCTATTGCCGATCTCAAATAGTTGTGACTTCTACATAAGTCCAATTACGATTGCTTAAAATAACGCTAAATTTTGACCCTAAAGGCATAAAATTCTAGTAAGTGAGATTGTAAGTCTCCCCCCTTTCATGGTATTGTGTGGAAACTTGGCCTTTTTTCCTTCCTTTGGAAGATGTCTTGGTTCAAGGATCCATGCTTGTGAATAGAGGGTTTAGTGTTCTCCAAAGAATGACTTAATCAATTGAAAAGCAAAACATCACTAACATCTAATCAACTAACATGTGACTAACTTTTATTATTCTTGCTTTTAATTTCAAGTCATTTACATTATGCAATTTAAATTCAAGCCATTTACCATTTCATTTGTTATTTACATATCATTTGACTTGTTTATGTTTATGTCATTTTCACTTTACTCACTTGAGCCATATTTTGTGATTGTATATATTTGTTTATGTATCTTGTTTGTGTTTATGGTCTTAGGACCTTAAAATACTTAATAAATAACAAAAACCCTAAAAAATGTTTGTGTGGACTGTTGGGTTTGATATGAGCTTTTGGACTTAGAATTAGGCAACATTCCCTATGCAAAAGGACTTGGCCAATGCCAACATTTCTGAGACCAAGTTATTATGATTTGAGTTTTCATCTGATGCAAGTATTAGGATCCACATGAATTCATCTGCTACATGGTCTTGATACAACTGTTACTTTGAATCTATGCCTAATGAGGAGTATGTCATCTGATACATGAGAAGAATAAGACTATGAAGTTGTTTTCTTGGATATGGCTATCTTTATTTGATGCCCTGCTCTTCATTTTTCTACTTGCTTATTGATGTTACTTGATTTAAAGTCCAAAGGGAAAATGAGTTTCTATACGACATTCTTGTCTGTTGCATTGTATCCTATTGGTCAGATCTTTTCAACTCCTAACTTTTAAATTTCTACTTAAGATTAGTCTCTTCATCTCCTCCCACTTCTTAAATCTAAAATCTCTCCCCCCTTTCAAAAAACTTCTTTTCTTGTGATTTCTAAAGTTACACCTTATTGCAAATTAGTGAAATTCTGGTATGAGATATGAGATGTCGAAGGTAATGTCACGACACTAATATCTGAATAATCCAAACAGGATAAAAGATAAAGAACAGTAATGCAAGAGACACAAGCAATTGTTAACTCAGTTCGGTGCAACTCACCTACGTCTGGGGGCTACCAAACCAGGAAGGAAATCCACTAAAATAGAATCAACTCAAAGACTCTCAGTAAACAACACAAGTTACAATATTTTTCACCTAATCTCTATCCGTGTGACTTCTACCTAAGAACTCTTAGATATGAGATCCCACTCACTCCCCCTCAATCACACCAGTGATATTAAACAAGAATTATAATGAAAAGAAGACACTCTTCAAAGACGCACACTTGATCTTACTTAGCAGCTTCAATCAAGTAGACACACACTCATGCTTAAAAGCTTAGAGTGACAAATTACAACTAAAAAATCAGACAAATTCAATCATCTATGGATGAATTGAATGACTTACAAGTCACACGACCACACAAGACTAAAACCCTTATTCTCTCTCAATATTTCGCTCTGTATTTCTTGTGTATCAAATTAGGTTTTCTATGTCCTTTTTATAGAAGCATTTAGCTGGGCTTGGACATCATAAAACCCTAAAACTATTTTCCACTCATATCTTCTCATGACAGTTGATTAGATCTCTTTGGAAAATAAGTTTAATCACGTTGTAATTACTGGTTGATAGCATATTCAATTAACTCATCAATCATACACAGTTTGCCATTAAAAACGCAATCACACAATACATAACATTCAGACTGAATGTTCTGTATAAAGATGTCATGACATCGGGTCTGACATCCTGGAAAAATCCTGCGTAATTATATTTTAAACATCCAGCAGGTACAAGATATCTTATGTTAAGACATCACATGTGACATCTTGTGAACACTCTTTGTTTTACCAAAATTGCTGCCAACACCTAGAACCAACAAACTCCCCCTTTGGAAAAATTTGGCTAAAACATATATCAGTCCATTTTGTTCACAGGAAAAACACATCAGCAGTTAAACATCATAACAACAGTTTAAGCAGCAGCAGAAGCAAACACAATTACTAGCTATAATAGCAACTAGTACTACACAGAATAAACACATGGGTACTTCTTCTCCCCCTAAGTCTGTTCAATGCAGACATCTCCTTCAGCACCTGTAACATTCAGAGTTACCCTCTGACATCTCCTTCAACATCACCTGTGCAACACAGAACACGCACAGAACATCAGACATCTCCTCCAACAACACATAACAAAACATCATTCTGTTCAACATCAGACATCTCCTTCAACATCAGTTGTTCATCTGTTTAGCCTAGCTAGCTACATCTGCACATAATAACTGCAGATGTGTTCAACATCAGATATATCCTTCAACATCAGTTGTTCATCTATTTAGCCTAGCTAGCTACATACATCTCCACACATTAACTGCATCTCTCCACATAATAACTTCTCCCCCTTTTTTAGTCAAAATAGACCAAAGTGACCAATTAGACAAAATAAATGTCAATTAGTCCAGCAGAGAATGTCACAAAGGATGTTATAACATATAAAATGTTAAAACACAATGTTAGGATATACAAAACCATAATTGTACACAGCTGCATTAGCTGAGATAATCAAAAATCCAGGGAACTCATAAAGAGCCCAAATATTACATCATGGCATCAAAAAGGACTGCCAAAAAATACAAATATCAAACAGAAAAACATCAAATCATCTAAGTATCCAAAACAGCATCCAGAACACACATCATTAACAGGGGGACCACCACCACAACTTAGTCTGAGGAAGTAGCATCTTCTTCACCTTCAGATTCAGAACTGCCACTAGATTGATCTTGAGAATTAGACCTCTCACTTGAGGTATGGGCATCTGACTCCTTGGCTTCACCAACTTTATCCATCTCTTCTCGCTCCAAGCTACTAATGAGAACCTCTAAAGCCTCTTTCCTAGCCTTGGCCACCCTAATCCCAGTTTCCAGCTCCTTACAAGTTTCTTTCAATTGAGCAATCATGCCACCTTGTGAGGCTGGCTCCTTCCTTGCAGATGTCATGACAATGTCATTGACATGACTGCCTTCAAATAACTTGTAATGAATGAACAATGAAGGCTTCCTTCTACTGGGGATATCACTTTTGTTTAGAATACCAGGTTGGTGGCTTAAAATAATTCCACAAATGACAGAGGGAAAGGCAATTGGCAGCTTTACTACATTAGTGGAGGCATATCTAACAATTTGTTCAAACATGAACCTTCCAAAATCAAAGTTGAGCCTGGTTCCAATAGCATAAATTATCCTTCTAAGAACATTAGAGATAGTTGAGATATGGTTTGTTGGCACCCAGTTGGCTGAACCAATCTTATGCAAGATGGCATATTTTACAGTTAATTTGCCAGCAGATAGATGCTTTTTGCTTGGCCATTCCTTGACTTGGCCAGCAGTGATTGTCCTACAGAATTCATTGTCTGTAGCCTCTAACTCCATAACTCCTTCAGTTCCTCTCCCTAGAAACTTATTGATTATAGTTAGGGAGAACCTTACACGTCTTCCTCTCACAAGCACCTTGCAAAATTCCTTGCTATTCTTGTCAGAAATATCCTCTGGGATATTCACCATAAACTCCTTCACTAAACCTTCAAAACATTGGGGTAATGCATTAACTGTTTTCATCAAACCAACATACTTGATTAATTCCATAACCTCCTTCACTTCTACAGCCTCCTTCCCTAGCTCCCTTTCCACAACAACTCTCCTTTGTATAACAAATTTCCACTTGGCAGCACCATCTTTCAGATGGAAGGAAATGTTGTCCAAATGCACAGCTGCAACCTTACCTGGAGACTTTCTAACAGTTTGCCTTTTGGCAGGAGAGATGTCTGGGACATCGTCTTCGACATCATCTTCAGAATTAGAGCTTTATCTGACCTTCCTCTTCTTAACCTCTACTTTACTCCATGATTTAGAAGGAACTACAACATCAACCTTCCTACTAGTGCTGAGAACAACTACTCCCAGCTGCTATGTATTCAGCTTCAGCAGTGGATAGGGACACACAATTTTGTTTTTGGCTAAACCAAGATATCAAATTGTTCCCTAAGAAACATCCTCATGATGTGCTTTTCCTATCATCAGCACTTCCAGCCCAGTCAGCATCACAGTAACCAGTCAACATGGATCCAGA
Organism: Lathyrus oleraceus; assembly: GCF_024323335.1. Lineage (NCBI taxonomy): Eukaryota > Viridiplantae > Streptophyta > Magnoliopsida > Fabales > Fabaceae > Lathyrus > Lathyrus oleraceus. The sequence continues at coordinate 400,263,551 of NC_066581.1, read as the reverse complement.
ACCATGAGTATATAACATTCCATAGTCACTGGTGCCATTGACATATTTCAGTATCCTCTTCACTTGGTTTATGTGTCTGACTTTTGGTTCAGCTTGACATCTAGCACAAACATCTACAACAAATTCAATGTCAGGTCTGCTTGCTGTGAGATATAGCAAACTTCCTATCACGCTTCTGTATAGACTTTGATCTACACTAACACCACTTTCATCTTTGGAGACCTTTAAATGTGTAGGAGCAGGTGTCCTTTTATGCCTTGCATTCTCCATGCCAAACTTCTTCACAATGTTCTTGGCATATTTGCTTTGAGATTGAAAGATAGAATCTTCCATCTGCTTGACTTGTAGCCCAAGAAAGTAGGTTAGCTCTCCAACAAGGCTCATCTCAAACTCAGACTGCATTTGTCTCACAAAATGTTCGACCATCTTATCTGACATCCCACCAAACACAATATCATCTACATATATTTGTGCCACCATGAGTTTTCCTCCCTCATTCTTAACAAATAGGGTTTTGTCAATACCTCCCTTGTTATTTCACTCTCATTATTTTTGTCTGAGAAATCAGTTGGGGGATCATTTAGAGATGTCTCAACATCGTCTGTGACATCAGTCTATTGATCATCAACCACAACATTGATAGATTTCATCATTACTTTTGTTCTAGAGTTAAAGGCTTTGTATGCTCTGCTGTTTGTTGAGTAGCCCAGAAATATTCCTTCATCACTTTTGGGATCCATTTTACTTCTTTGCTCACGATTAGTCAAGATATAACATTTACTACCAAACACATGGAAGTATTTGACTGTAGGTTTTTTCCCTTTCCAGACTTCATTTTGCTGGGGAGTAATGGGAGATGAGAGCTTATGATGAATTCCTTCCGAAGAGAAGAATTCAGCAAACTTACCGTTCTCAAATTCCTTCCCATGATCACTTCTAATTTTGATGACTGAACTTTCTTTTTCTCTTTGAAGTTTTAGACAAAGCTCTTTGAAGCCTTCAAACACATCAGATTTTTCTCTTATAAAATTGATCCAGGTGTATCTGGAGAAGTCATCCACCACTACATAAGCATACTTCTTCCCACCAAGGCTTTCCACCTGCATGGGTCCTATCAAATCCATATGGAGGAGTTCCAGAACTTTGGAAATGGTGTCATGTCTGAGCTTCTGGTGTGACATCCTTGTCTGTTTTCCAATATGGCATTCCCCACAGACTTTTTCTTCATCAAACTTCAAGTTAGGTATTCCTCTAACAGCTTCAACAGATATAATCCTCTTCATACCTTTAAGATGCAGATGGCCCAATCTTTGATGCCATATCTTCACTTCTTCTTCTTTGGCAAAAGTACACATTAAAGAGTAACCAGTTTCTTGAGAACTCCACATGTAACAGATGTCTTTAGACCTGACTCCTATCATGATCACTTCATTTTCTTTGTTAGTAATCAGACATTCAGTTTTGGTGAAGTTTACATTTAAACCTTGGTCACACAGTTCACTAATGCTTATTAGATTTGCAGTCAATCCCTTAACAAGTAGGACATTGTCAAGGTCAGGAACTCCAGGGAAATCAAGCTTACCAATCCCCTTGATTTCACCCTTTGCTCTATCACCAAAGGTTACATAGCTTGTGGCATGAGGATGAAGACCAGTTAGCAGGTTTTTGTTTCCAGTCATGTGTCTGGAACATCCACTGTCAAAATACCAATCTTCTTTGGCTGAAACTCTGAAGGAAGTGTGAGCTATGAGACTTGTAACATTAGTCTTAGGAATCCATTGCTTTTTGTTGACAGGCCTGTGATGTTTGGGTCTAGGTTGATGGTGAGCAGGACTAGGATAACCATACAGCTTATAGCAGAAGGGCTTTATATGGCCAAATTTTCCACAGTAATGACATTTCCATCTTTGGTGTTTCCCTTTCTGCTGTCTTCCCTTACGATGTTGTGACATCTCAGGTTTGCTTTTAATATGGCTGCACTTAGGTTTGGATTTAGGTTTGCCACCAGTGTAACTGCACTCAGGCTTTGATTCATTGAATCCAATGCCAGATTTGTCTCCTGTTATTTGTCCAGTCTGGAGAATCTTGTCTAAGGTGTCATATCCATTGTTTAGCATTCTTACATACTTGGTTATCTCATCTAGTTTAGAATTCAAGAATACAGATTCAGTCTTTAACTTGGAGATGGTTTCCACATGTTTTGCCTTCTCATTCTCCAGCTGTGCTATCACTTTCTTTTGGCTTTCAACTTGTTGACTCTCATCTAGTTTGGCATTCAGAAACACTGCTTTAGTTTTTAATTTAGAGATGATTTCCAATTGTTCTACCTTCTCATACTCCAGTTGAGTTATCACCTTCTTCTGGCTTTCAACCTGTTGACACACTTCTGCACTTCTGTGACACAACTTTCTGTAGGTAGTGGCCAACTCTTCAAAGGTTACTTCATCATCACTTGAGTCTTCATCAGAACCCCATCTTCCAGTCAAGGCAGTCACCAGATTTGCAGACTCTTCTGTTTCGCTTTCATCAGACCAAGTGGCAGCAAGACTCCTCTTCTATTTCTTGAGGTAGGTTCCACATTCAGTTCTAATGTGTCCATACCCATCACATTCATGGCACTAAACTCCTTTTCCTTCTTTGGGCTTTTCATCTGACCTTGTTCTTCTTCCAGCATTGTTGGATTTACTGATGTCAGATGAGATGTTCTTGACATTTGCCTTAGATCTTACATCCATCTTTTTCAGAAGTCAGTTGAACTGTCTTCCAAGCATTGCTACATCACTTGCCAGATCTTCATCAACATCCTGACCACTTTCCTCTTCTTCCTCCTCAGTGTTTGACATGAAGTCTATGCTTTTCGCTTTCTTTTCAGATCCATCACACATACCCATCTCAAATGTTTGGAGGGAACCAATTAGCTCATCAACTCTCATATTGGAGATGTCTTGAGACTCTTCTATGGCTGTCACCTTCATAGCAAATATCTTAAAGAGTGACCTGAGTATTTTCCTTACTAATTTTTCATCTGACATCTTCTCTCCCAGGGCTCCTGAGGCATTAGCAATTTCAAGGATACTCATATGAAATTCATGAATATTTTCCTCTTCTTTCATCCTTAAATTTTCAAACTTGGTGGTGAGCAGCTCCAGTCTAGACATCTTTACTCTAGAGGTGCCTTCATGAGTGGTTTTGAGAATGTCCCAAGCATCTTTAGCCACCTCATAGTTATTTATCAATCTGAACATATTCTTGTCTACTCCATTGAATATAGCACTCAATGCTTTAGAATTTCCAAGGTCTAGATCATCCTCCTCCTTGGTCCATTGTTCTTCAGGCTTTTTATCAGCTGTAGCTTCTCCTTCCTTAGTAACTACTGGATGTTTCCAGCCTGTTAACACAGCCTTCCAAGCCTTATTATCCAGAGATTTTAGGAAGGCTACCATTCGAGGTTTCCAGTAGTCATAGTTAGATCCATCCAAAATAGGTGGCTTATGAACAAATCCTCCATCTCTCTCCATAGTACCAGAAAGTATCGTCCCTAGATCTCACCCAGAACCAGAGCAGAATGCCTGCTCTGATACCAATTGAAATTCTGATATGAGATATAAGTGTCGCATCCGCGAAAAACAACCGGCGGGCTAAAACAAAACAAACAGAGCCGCCACCGTGCGTTATTTATCCCAAAGAGGGAAAGGAAACGCTCGAAGTAAACCTGGAAAAGACATGGTCTCGTGACCAAAGAGAGATGGGATCGGGAGTCGGTTATGCGAAGGAAAGGTATTAGCACCCCTACGCATCCGTCGTACTCGATGGGATCCACGCTCAAAAGGATAGAAGAAAGGTTGCTAAACACTGCTCAAAAGAATGCACACACACTGAAATAAAACACAGATGGAAGAAAAGGGGGGAACGGGCTCGCTAGGATATCGCATCCTATGCCTACGTATCCCATCTGGAATGAGAATCAGAGCTACCGTAGTTCGGCTCACGCACGCCAAATAAAACACAAACAGGAAACCGACTGCCAATCTTTGGACTTATGTCAGACTCCACACAAACAGGCAAACATGGAAACCGAATGCCAATCGTTGGACTTACATCAGACTCCGAACCAACAAACACACACAGGAAGCCAACTGCCAATCGCTGGACTTACGTCAGACTCCACACAAACAAACCACACACAGGAAACCGACTGCCAATCGCTGGACTTACGTCAGACTCCACACAAGCAAGAGATTAATCGGACGCTGAGTCGTCAAAATCAACAAAAGGCTGAACAAACAAGCTAACAGGGAGTTTGGTACTCGAGCCTGCTAGCTGTCAAGCAAACACACACAAAAAAAGGAAAAGGGTGCCCGGAGATATCTCGTACGATCTCCTGCCTACGTACCTCATCTGGTATGAGGATCAGGGCAACGTAGTTCCCCTTAATAGGGGAGAAACTTCTTCTAAACCAGAGACTGGGAAATGACAAACTAAAAGGGAGACTGACTCGAGCCTAATAGTTATCATGCAATCCACAATGGTCTTAGGTTGAGGTTTCTATCTAACTTGCACAGGCAGCAAGATATCCTAAACAGCACAAGCAAAGTCATACAAACACAAGAGCAAGCACACACACTATATACAAACAGATGGGCTCACACAAGGTTAGGCTGTGAAACACAAGCCAACTGGAATCGGGTGTAGTTAGCTCTTAACCCTAACATTGAGAGTTAGGGTGAAGCAGATGAAATGGGAAGTGAGGGTAAGACCTCACAGCTCTTATCCCTGGCCTGGGAGAGCTTCAGACAAATGAAAGTGGGAGTTTAGAAAGTTGGAACTCTTCTCCACATATGACTGACACAACAAAGATCTTGGGTTAATATCCATAATGCATCAACACAAGGTGTGAGCAAAGTGGATGACACACTGAATAGCAGGAGATGGACTACACATATCTTTTATCTGCCAATTGCCTCATAAGAGGTCTTTTCCTGCTTGGCACAAAGATAAACAAACACAGGCATTGCCTCTTAAGGAGGGCTTTAGACAGGTGCCTGCCCCCATAACAGGACAGGTCTTCCAGACTACATGAAGTCAGGAGAGTTATACCTCAATGGTTAAGCAACCAAGCAAAAGCAAGTTCAATATGAACTTAAGCAACTTATGTACCTGTTGAAACATCAAACAAATCAATACAAAGTCCAGACAATCAAACAACATGAATATCAAACAGTCAAACCCAATGAGCAAAGGCACAAGCCAACAAGTCAAACTTAAATGAGATAACAACCCTACAAAACACACAAGGTCAGTAGTCAAAAGTAAACATCAAAGGCTCAAGTGATAAAGCACCAACAACTATGGAACTTGAATGCTCCACCTGAAATCAAAGCTCAAACATAAGCAACCAACCACTAGGTCAAAGCCTAGGGTCAAAGATGGAGAAAAAAAATCCAAAACAGAACATGAAATTTAACATGAATCAACTTCACTCAATAAAGAACACAATCCAAAAGGTCTCATCTCAATATCAATTACCAAATCCATTTCATGAACCAAACATGGTAAGGTATGCAAGTTGTGATCACATTGAGACACCAAAATGAACAAATGCACAATAAATCAAAAATGATTCAAATAATCTTGGAAAAGTTCATGAGTAAACAGAACATACAACATGATCATCACACAAAAAATTAGAGCATTTGGACAACATTAGGCATGGTAATCATATTGCATAAGTCAAGGCAAGCACAACAAGCACATGTGTGACACCAAATGTCACGCCAACTTAGCATAGGCATAAAACAGAAATGGTAATTGGTAAAAACTTCAAACCAAAGCCAAAACAACATTCAACATGTCTAGAAATAGTGTGCAAAATTTCACAAGCATTGGATAAAGAACAAGCATTTCACAATCAAATGAAGTTCAAGGCATTTTGAAAACTCAAATGTGACCATCCAGAATGAAAAATCTCAATTAAATCAGAAATCAATCCAAAACTTCCACCAAAAATCATGAGCATTCACAACATCCATATCAAGCATCATACAAAAAATCAGGACATTTGGAATTCATTTGGTATGGTAAATGCATCAACCAAGTTGGACATCACAAGGTGTGACACAAATTGTCACACCTTCCTTAACATGATCATAAAACAGAAACTACAAATGGTAAAAATACCAAATCAACACCAAATTGTCAAGCCAAGAGTCTAGTTCCAACATGTAAAATTTCATAAGCATTGGATAAGAATAAAGCATTTCACAAATGATATGGCAAGGCAATGTCAAGAATGGACACATGATCAAAAACCCTAGGGCAAAACAAAATCCAGCCAAGCATAATTTATGGAAAAATGATGATAAAAAACTAGAGAGAAAATGTGACACAATGCAAAAAACCACATATTTTTTGGATCATTATTTAATTTGTTATGAATTTTTAAAGCTGAAGAAAAAATAAATAAAAGCATGTGAAGCAATGTACATGGCATGGAGAAAATTAAATGAAGCATGTGAAAATGTTGCACAGCCAAGATTCGAACTCGGGGCGATTTCAAAAGGCAAATGGCGCGCTGCATGGGCTTCAGCATGCACCAATCACGTGCGAGCCCTAGGGAAACATTCAGGAACGCTTTTCCGTTGCCAAAATTGATCAAAACCGTTGCCAAAAATCCTGCACTTCATCTTCTTCGTGCGCCACACATGAACAGTGAGTGTTCATCAACACTCAAGAACAAATGTTCCAGAATTCAAAATTGGACATACTAATGTATAGATATTTCAATGTACATCACAAATCAACGCATGGCTAAGCCTAAATCATCACATCCAAAGAGAATCGAAGCAATCAAGTATCATGCACAAAACTTCAAATCACCATAACTCGTTCAATTTTGCATGGAATTTAGTGGTTCAAAGCTCAGAATCATCAGTGTTCTTAGATCTACAAGTATAGCATGATAATTTTAAGAAATAAGGAGATCGGATCCATGACCTCTTGAAGAGCAGCTTTAGAATTTGCTTGATTTAGGCTTTGTAATGGCTTCAATGTTGCTCCAGAATGCTTGTGCAAGTAATTGGAAGAGAGATTAAGGCTTAATTGTGCACGACTTCAACAAATTTTGGATCCACCATCAATGAACTCAAGCTTTGAATATGCTTCAAACATGCACGAATTCTCTTGGTTCTTCCTTCAATCTTACTCCATGATGCTTCCAGATGATGAATTGATCCAAAGAAATGCAAGTTGTTTGAAGAAAATTGAAGAAAAAAGTGAGAGAGAATTTTGATGAATTTTGTGATTCTAGATCTAAGATTGGGAATTGTGAAAAACAGTTAGAAATTAGGCTTATATATGCAATGCTAAACATGATTAGGAAAGGATTAAGGCAATGCTAATGGAATTAACAAATATGAGTTAGGGAGTGTTTTGGCAAATTGAGTTTTTCACCCTTATGCATGAAAATGCATGGTGAACAGTATGAATTTCCACTTAATTTCACTCAAAAATTTGTTTTAGAGCCAATGGTGATGGTCACATGTGCAAATGATGTACAAAATTTAAATTCCAATTTTTCCCTCCAAAAATGCAAGAATTATCAATGGTTCATGTGAATGTAATTCATGCCATGTAATGCAAGATTTGGAAATTATATGTCAAAACAAGAACAATGCAAAAAGAGCCACTTGAATTGGAGTTTTGGTTGAGAAGTTATGCCCATTTGAAGTTCAATGTTCACTTGGCCAAGGTTTGATCATATCTCCTTAACCACACATGAGAAATTGATGATCTTGGACTTTTTGGAAATGGGAGAGAAAGATCTACAACTTTCATGTTCTACAAAATTTCATTTGAAGCTTTCTTGATGATGTAATCTTGAGTTGAAGACCTTTCCATTTTTGGCAAATTCAAATTACAGGTCACTTACTATTTTTGGAAAGTTTTGTCCTGACTTTATTTTCTTCAAAGTTGATGTTTGAAATGTCAAATGAGACTTGTTTGAACATGAATGAAGTATTTCTAATCACTTCCCACCTCCAAATTCAACAGTTGACTTGACAGTTGACTTTTGCAATTGATAGATGACTTGGCCATGCACAAATGATTTTGAACCTCAACCACTTGATGAAATGGCTCCAACATGAAACCCTAGCTTATACAAGCTCAATAAAATCATATGATGATCTCCATCCCACTAAAGACCTCATCTCCTTGAAAAACCCTGATTGGTATAATGCAACTGATTAGGGTTGACCAAAGGTCAAAACCCTAATCCCAAGGAACATGATCAGGCACAATGAACCTCTTGGTGATGATAAGACCATGATGATGGTGATGTACCATTTCAACCAAGATAATACTCAACCTCCTTGAGGAACCAAAATCCCTAATTGAAGCACAAACCTCAGATGATTAGTGATCAATTCATGAGACCCTCAAGCTTGAATCTTTTAACCTCTTTATCTTCTGAGCAAGACTTAGGAGGATGACTTGTCCATTTTCACATGATATGCAATATGAAATGACTAATGTCCTACAAAATGAAATGCAATATGCTAAGCTAGTCCCAAGAGAGGAGGGCAAATTTTGAGGTGTTACAGCTGCCCCTATTCAATCCACTGTGAACCTGTCGATATGAATAGCCTCGGCTTTCAGATGATCAGGGTGAAGAGTGATTGAATACCAAGAACAGACGAACAATTTGCACTCTGATGGGAAATAATTAACAATGCCTGTCAGAATCGGCAAAGAAGTGATCTCAAAAGAAGAATCGGTCTGGTACGGAGAAAGTCGGCCTGAACACCGAAACAGAAATTCGCCTTGTATACCAAAATAAATGGTAACACAGGAATAACCATGGCCTGAACACCGCATCTGCTGGGGATTATTATTATCATTTCTTTTTCTTGAACCCCAAAACTTTCTGATTGGTAATCTTTTTTTGCTTTTCTTGAACCCCGAACAAATGTTTTCTTTCGCGCGAATGATTCCGGATCACCGTAGTTGAACCCCGACACCTTCATAGTAGTCTTGTTTGCCAAATCATGAACCCCGCTCCCCAATTGAACCCCAGTCGCCTGACGATAACTTGCGATCGCCGTTGTGAACCCCGCTCTCCGGAAAACACCCCGTGTCTCCCTTTCTCCATTTGAACCCCGTTCTCCAGAAAATGCCGCAACATTTCCCTTTCTCCATTTGAACCCCGTTCTCCCTTTTCTTGTGATAATTCCGTTGGCAACGCCGGAAATAACACCAAAACACCACTCTGATGGCGACATATCAGAGGACACTCGACCAGACATTTACTGATGACCGGGAAGGAACTCGACGTTTACTGACATCGAACAATGATGTTTACTGACACCAAAGAAAATTCTCGACCAGACATTTGCTGATGACTGGGAAGAAACTCGACGTTTACTGACATCGAACAATGATGTTTACTGACACCAAAGAAGGAATATTCGACCAGACATTTACTGATGACTGGGAAGAAACTCGACGTTTACTGACATCGAACAATGATGTTTACTGACACCAAAGAAAATTCTCGACCAGACATTTGCTGATGACTGGGAAGAAACTCGACGTTTACTGACATCGAACAATGATGTTTACTGACACCAAAGAAGGAATATTCGACCAGACATTTACTGATGACTGGGAAGAAACTCGACGTTTACTGACATCGAACAATGATGTTTACTGACACCAAAGAAAATTCTCGACCATACATTTGCTGATGACTGGGAAGAAACTCGACGTTTACTGACATCGAACAATGATGTTTACTGACACCAAAGAAGGAATATTCGACCAGACATTTACTGATGACTGGGAAGAAACTCGACGTTTACTGACATCGAATAATGATGTTTACTGACACCAAAGAAAATTCTCGACCAGACATTTGCTGATGACTGGGAAGAAACTCGACGTTTACTGACATCGAACAATGATGTTTACTGACACCAAAGAAAATGCTACGAGGATCGACACGACACTTATTGGTATCGCAAGGATGACATCTACATATGTCAAAACCAGGCAGACGTTTGCCGGGGACTAACTGGGGAATGCTGTTGATCCAAAATCACGATGCCGAACTCCTCAGAGTAACACCTTCCAACTTCCATCTCGCACGACAGAGATCTCCTCCAGTATCGCACTACTGGGGAATACCGTTGACCCAACGTCATCATGCTAAACTCCTCAGAGTAACATCTTCAAACTTCCATCTCGCACGACAGAAACCCTTCCTCCAATATCGCACTACTGGGGAATATTGTTGATTCAGAATCACGATGCTGAACTCCTCGGAGTAACATCTTCACCATCCAGCGAAACCCATTCTTGGATGGTAACCACGGCTTGGGGTTAACTTATGTTTGCAATGCTGAGGCTGATCTTCCAAACAGCGAAACCATTTCTCAAACGGTAACCACGGCTTGAGTAACATCTTCACCCACTGGCGAAACTAAATCTCAGACGGTAACCACGGCTTGAGACTAGTTGATGCTTGCAATGCTGATGCATGATTGATTTTTTTTAGCGTAATGCTCCATAATCATGGGAATGCTACGCAGTTTATTATGCAATATGTTATGATCTCCTAAATGATGAATGCATAAAAGGTATCCCCCTCAAGGGACTCTTCTGGGGAGCTCGAGGCACTCCGCTGAGGAACCCATTAACACTCCAACCTCCACCCTGCTGGGGGCATAACACCGCTGCTGGGGAAAGGATCACCCTTACCAGGGATAACCTCCACTGAACCCGACCCACTTGGGGACTCCGCTGGGGAATTAACTACTAACGTACTCTGTTGGGAAAACAACAATCTCCGACTCGCTGGGGAAAAAGCCAGCAACGGATGCCTTCGCTAGGGAAATAGCAACCTTTAGGCCTGGCTGCTGAGGAAACACCGATCTAAAACCTGCTGGGGAGATAACCATCCCGACCCTGCTAGGGAAGACTCGGACCTTGAATCTGCCGGGGAGGTAACAATCCCAACGCTGCTTGGGGAAACAAGGAAAGTCTGGCGCAGAACACCCGTCGACTTGTCGAACCCTGGTATCCAACATCCAAATCCCGTGTCAGTTTTCCACTTTTGAGAGCTCCCAGACTCGTCTGGACTTTTCTGATTCATCACCTTGTATTCCCGACTTCTCCGTACTCCACGGAGATCGAACTCTCTGGATTCATACAAATTTTCCAGTCCTCAGACTTTGAAGAGTCTTCTTGATTAATTCTCAAGGATCGTCGTACGTCTTTTGCCGTCTTTTCACCATTCCTCAATCCCTGGTCCCTGAATGGACTCCACGGGGATCTTTTTGTCAAAAGCTTCACATCACAACCTGCAAGTGAGAGAAAATATCTAACAGCACCTGCAAAAAAGATCGTTAGACAAAAACGTGCCCCAGGTATGCCAAGATTTCAACACTTGGGTCACTCAACCTTCCGAATAAGATTTCAAGTTTCAATCTTATAAACATGCATTGGAAGGGACCTGTATGTTTTAAAATGCAAAGATTCTTTATTAAAATAAACTGATGTTTTTGCAATCAAAGCGGTAATGAAAACAAAAACAAAATTATTTGACTGAATATGCATTTTATTGATGGAAAAAGGTGGCTCATAACTGAGCAATACACAAGAAGCAATTCCTGAAAAGAGGTAATTGCGCACAAAAGGAAAAATCTATCCTAATGGCAATGTGAAACCGCGATCTCATCGAGTTCCAACTCGGTTACACCCCATATGTCCTCAGACTCTCCGTGCTTTCTGCCTTCTGAACAAGACGCTTCTGACTGATCCCTGTCGGGAATTATCCATGTGTCTTAACCCAAGCACAAACAATCACGCTAGACGCAGTTGTTCGTTTCAATCCCTCTTTTGCCTGGACCGCCCTTCCGGGTTTTCAATCCACCGGGATACCCCTTTTTTGCCCAAGCCGCCTTTTCAGGTTTTCGACTTGCCGGGTGTACATTTTTTCTTTTTATCCCTAATTTTTGCCCGAACCTTTTCATCATTTTTCTTTGGTTCGCCGGGATGCCCTTTTTTGCCTGGACTATTTTATTCTTTTCGTCCAGCGGGTCTCTTTATACGAAGTATTTTTTAACTGCGTCCGCATTCACAGGGGATGGAAAATCCTCGCCATCCATGGTCGTTAACAACAAGGCTCCGCCAGAGAAAACCTTCTTAACCACGAATGGACCTTCATAATTAGGTGTCCATTTGCCCCTACGATCGTTTTGAGGAGGAAGGATCCTTTTCAGCACCATATCACCCACGTGATACACACGAGGTCGTACCTTTCGGTCAAAAAGCACGCTTCATCCGCTGCTGGTACAACTGCCCATGACAAATGGCCGCCAGCCTCTTTTCCTCAATCAGGCTCAACTCTTCATACCGGATTCTTACCCATTCAGCCTCTTGTAACTTCACGTCCATCAGGACTCTCAAAGAGGGAATTTGAACCTCAACCGGCAATACGGCTTCCATCCCATATACCAACGAGAAAGGCTTTGCCCCAGTAGATGTACGCACCGAGGTACGATACCCAGGATACATGCTTCATACTTGCCCCATTGTCGGTGCATTCCAATGTTAGCCTAGCAGCACAAGGAATGCGGGATCTTTCCGGTGTAACCAAAGCAGCGCTAACTCATCCACATTAACCCCATCAGACATCAGAATCCGTTCGGATTCGGGGTCAGGCCCCTCCTCCGGGATCGGTTCCTCACAATCTTTCGACTTGAGCACCTCGAGATGCCCTCATCAGGGAACTCAAACTTCCTTGGTTGATAACCCTCAATGGGTTGCGGGGCGATGTAATCGGACAATACACTCCCCTCGATTGCTTTCTGAGAGGTATACTGAATATCGTATTTAATCAAAATCATTTGCCCTCTCGCCACCCGTCCGGTCAATACTGGCTTCTCAATATTGGCTTCCCAAATACATACCTGATCGGATCCATCTTGGAAATCCACAAAGTGGTACGAACCAGCATATACTGTCTCGGTCGGCGAGCAGCCTATGCCAAAGTACAACAAGTTTTCTCGAGTAGTGAATGTATTGTTTCACAGTCGGTAAACTTTTTGCTAAGGTAAATTGCATGCTCTTTTCGACCAGACTCGTCATGCTGCCCTAGTACACACCTCATAGACCCCTCGAGGGCTGTCAAGTATAGGGTTTACGGTCTCTCTCCATAGGGAGGCAACAGAATCAGAGGTTCCTGCAACTTATTCTTTTATCTTTCAATGCCCCTTGGCAATCATTATCCACCTGACCGTTTGATCTCTTTTTTGTTTTCGGTTCAGGCATTTCTTGCCTTGCTTTTTCTTCTTTATATCTTTTTTTTTAGCAGGATCGACCTCGATTCCTCTTATCCGCTCATAATAAACCTCAACAGTTTACCGGACAGCACTCCACAAATGCACTAATTCGGACTCAACCTCAGTCTGAGTTGTCTCGATCCTGTCAAACAACTTGTCCCGGATCTACCAGATGCCCCTCTTCTGCTTGGGACTTTGCTATCATGTCATCAACATAGCATTTGATTCCACGATGATATGTGGCACCGGCGTTCTGCTTCTCTAGAGGACAGTCTTCTTTCCATGGTAGCTTGCGTACCGCGATGTCAGTATCCGACCCTGGCATATTTTGATAAGACCAGGCGAGGATATCAACGCACTCTTTCAACAGTGCTACCATTCTGCTCTTGACATTTGCCTCTTAAGCGGCCCCAACTTTCACTTCCTTTCTGACCTCGGCGATGCCTGGATTAACAATCTTGAATCGCTCCTTGTGCGGTTGAATCACCTTCTCCTCTTGTTTCAACAACCTGGCTAATTCCAGCAGATCACAATCTTCTTCGCCTTCTTCTTCGGCATGATAGATCGGATGGTCGAAGTCATACGAGGGTGTAGCAGGATTGTTATCAATGAGATCCAGAGAATACAACAATCGGAACAAAGCCAATCGAAAGGAAGAAAAAATGAAAATAAACATTGCCATTTTTATTTTTGCAAAAATAAGTGAAAAACAGGGAACACCGCTTTTAATGTGAAAAACATCCATTTATTAATGATGCAAAATGTTGCACAATGAAACACATGAGGTGACCCTTATAATGAACCATTACGTTTCGGGCAAAACGTATGGCTTCCATGCAAACAGAATTGAAAAACAAGAAATAATACTCTTCACGCAGAGTGACAGTGATGATCTTTTAAGCCTTCCAGTTCTGGACTTCCATCCCTGGTACGCACGGTTTTATCCAACCATCAAACTCGCAGTCACTGTCAGCCTCTTCACCCACTGCACAGACGTGACCTGAATTTTCAGCAATTGCACCCACCATCGCCTGACCATACGCCGGCATGGGATTAGCATTAACATTCGGAGATGGTGCAAAATTGATGGCCTTGGAGTCTACCAAGTCTTGGACAACATGCTTAAAAGCTCACAGCCCTCAATGTTATGCCCTGGTGTACCAGAATGGAATTCACATTTGGCGTTCTCATCATAATTAGGAGGCCTCTGATCTGGTCTTACTGGAGCCATCGTCCTCGGCTGAACCAACCCAAGATTCATCAACTTCTTAAACAATAAAGCATATGTCACGGGCGGCTTATCGAACTGACGATCAATCCCCTTTCCTCTCACTTGGTACCCATCTCTCTGTGCTCTCTGTTGGGGTGGCTGACGTTGCCGTTGTACCGATTGATTACCAGCAGGAATTGTTACCGTAGCAGCTGGTAGTAACGATCCCTACCGTGTCCCATTTGGGCATACACAGCACCCGATTCACCCTCATTCTTGCGCTGACCATTCCCAAATGGCTTCTTTACTCCAGACGACGGAGTATTTCCCTGTATTTTCCCCATTCTCAGCCAACTTTCAATTCTTTCTCCAGCCACCACTATATCTGAAAAGCCAGTGACGGGACAACCCACCATCCTTTCAGCAAAAACCCCCTGCAGGGTACCCATGAATAGATCAGACATCTCCCGATCCACCAGCGGAGGTTAAACTCTGGCAGCCAACTCCCTCCATCTCTGTGCGTATTCTTTAAACCCTTCATTCGGCTTCTGAGACATACCCTGCAACTGGGTACGGCTAGGAGCCATGTCAGCATTAAACTGGTACTGTTTAAAGAACGCATCTCCGAGATCCTGCCAGCTCTTGACATCTGATGATCTCAACTTGGTATACCATTCAAGAGATCCGCCAGACAGACTGTCTTGGAAAAAGTACATCCAGAGCTTCTGATCCGTTGTATAGGCAGAAATTTTTCGGACAAAGGCCTGGAGATGGGTTTCCGGGCAAGAACTCCCATTGTACTTGTCAAATGCAGGCGCTTTAAACTTTTGTGGGATCACAATCCCCTCAACTAGCCCCATGTTCGACATGTTGACAACCCCTGGAGTAGCATGGCTTTCCAGAACCCTTATCTTCTCTGCCAGTGCCAAAATCTCCTTGTTTGGCGGTTGAACACCATATTGACCAAACTGTTCGTTAAGCATGGAGAATTGATCCGCTTCCTTATCTTCTAGAGCTTCAGAGAAAGGAGGAAACTGATTATCCTTCAAATTATTACCCACAAGATCCGGTCCACCACCTGCAGCGAAATCAAACCCACCACCATTGTTGATAACTACACCAGCAGTAGTTGTCTTCCTTCTGAGATCTCCTCCATCCCTGGAACTACCAAGGCCATGGTTGGAGACCCCCTCTAAATTGACACCACTATTAGCAGCTGAAGCCCGCTCGAGCTTCTCCACTTTATCAGCAAGTGCTTTTTGCCCCACGGCAAACCCTTGCATGACATTGATCAATTCATTCATTTTCTCCTTCAGCTCTAGAAAATCTGCGTTGGGTAGATCCATCAGCCTGGGTGTGTTGCGTCTGGTAAAGTATCTGTGTGAACGGGTTGTGTGCAGGGGAATGATTCGGCGTGCGCGAGCAATGATTCCTAAGTAAACCCAAACATGTTAGAAACTGACACCTGCAAAACAGAAGACAGGTTATTATGACTCACGCATGAATGCAATGTCTATCCATATGAGGAACACTCTTTCCTTGGATTCTGGCTTCATCGAGACGGATAAAAAATTCGACAATAACATTCTGACATCAGGATGTCTCTCAACCTGAATCTCAATCGAGAATGTACCCTGAGTATGGATAGACATGGGTTATATGCAGATGAATGCAAAATGTGGATGATGCTGATGCATGAATGCAAGAGTCACTGTGCCATCCTCCAAGTCATCTGATCATCAACTGAGTTACGGCCTCTGAATTGATCACAACCATCTGAAGGAATATGTAACCACAAATCCCACTCAAGGTTCCGAAATAAACGGAACTGAATGATACATCACCATCATCACCAGATATCCTCTGAACAGATAACCATAAGACCCTCTGAACCAGCCCAGGGAATCCTGAAATAAACGGATCCCCATTGATAAATACCACAGACAGAACTCCGGCGTCTCGGAAATAAATCCATAAATCCGACTTATAAATAGAACTCTGATCAATAACTGAACCATTAGTCACCATCAAAGTCACCATCAGAACATGCATTTGTAAGAATCAACCCTCCCCTCACAGGTGAATTCTAATCAGGTCATCCTAAGGCGGATAATGGTCTCGACAATCGGGCAAAGATACTCAACGAGTTTGCCCTTTCGGGTGTGCCGTTGCAGCTCTCTTAAAATCGTCTAAACCAAAGATCCGGGAAAGATCGGTCACCGAAGTCAACAGCTCAGATGAGGTGACTCAACCAAAGTGGATACTCCACAAAGGAAGAGCTCCCTCAAAGAACCTCGTCCGGCTTGTGGTATGTCACGTCGCCCAAAACATGTTGACCTAACATGAGAGGCAACATGAGACCACGCTAATCCTAGGTGTATACTCGGGCCTGGGTTTTAGCCCCACTCAGAACACCCACCCCAACTCAGAGGAAACACCTGTACATAAGACATCACAATGATAGTATGATGCATGCAAACATTTATGCAAATATATACACAACATAGTAACCATAAATGCAATAAATAGAGCAACACAAGCAACCTAAACTATCCTAGAGAGCGCTAGGAGAGACTCGCTTAGGGAAGATGGACCAGCAAGAGGTCAACTTCCTTATTCCCCAGCAGAGTCGCCAGCTGTCGCATCCGCGAAAAACAACCGGCGGGCTAAAACAAAACAAACAGAGCCGCCACCGTGCGTTATTTATCCCAAAGAGGGAAAGGAAACGCTCGAAGTAAACCTGGAAAAGACATGGTCTCGCGACCAAAGAGAGATGGGATCGGGAGTCGGTTATGCGAAGGGAAGGTATTAGCACCCCTACGCATCCGTCGTACTCGACGGGATCCACGCTCAAAAGGATAGAAGAAAGGTTGCTAAACACTGCTCAAAAGAATGCACGCACACTGAAATAAAACACAGATGGAAGAAAAGGGGGGAACGGGCTCGCTAGGATATCGCATCCTATGCCTACGTATCTCATTTGGAATGAGAATCAGAGCTACCGTAGTTCGGCTCACGCACGCCAAACAAAACACAAACAGGAAACCGACTGCCAATCGCTGGACTTATGTCAGACTCCACACAAACAGGCAAACATGGAAACCGAATGCCAATCGCTGGACTTACATCAGATTCCGAACCAACAAACACACACAGGAAGCCAACTGCCAATCGCTGGACTTACGTCAGACTCCACACAAACAAACCACACACAGGAAACCGACTGCCAATCGCTGGACTTACGTCAGACTCCACACAAGCAAGAGATTAATCGGACGCTGAGTCGTCAAAATCAACAAAAGGCTGAACAAACAAGCTAACAGGGAGTTTGGTACTCGAGCCTGCTAGCTGTCAAGCAAACACACACAAAAAAAGGAAAAGGGTGCCCGGAGAGATCTCGTACGATCTCCTGCCTACGTACCTCATCTGGTATGAGGATCAGGGCAACGTAGTTGCCCTTAACAGGGGAGAAACTTCTTCTAAACCAGAGACTGGGAAATGACAAACTAAAAGGGAGACTGACTCAAGCCTAATAGTTATCATGCAATCCACAATGGTCTTAGGTTGAGGTTTCTATCTAACTTGCACAGGCAGCAAGATATCCTAAACAGCACAAGCAAAGTCATACAAACACAAGAGCAAGCACACACACTATATACAAACAGATGGGCTCACACAAGGTTAGGCTGTGAAACACAAGCCAACTGGAATCGGGTGTAGTTAGCTCTTAACCCTAACATTGAGAGTTAGGGTGAAGCAGATGAAATGGGAAGTGAGGGTAAGACCTCACAGCTCTTATCCCTGGCCTGGGAGAGCTTCAGACAAATGAAAGTGGGAGTTTAGAAAGTTGGAACTCTTCTCCACATATGACTGACACAACAAAGATCTTGGGTTAATATCCATAATGCATCAACACAAGGTGTGAGCAAAGTGGATGACACACTGAATAGCAGGAGATGGACTACACATATCTTTTATCTGCCAATTGCCTCATAAGAGGTCTTTTCCTGCTTGGCACAAAGATAAACAAACACAGGCATTGCCTCTTAAGGAGGGCTTTAGACAGGTGCCTGCCCCCATAACAGGACAGGTCTTCCAGACTACATGAAGTCAGGAGAGTTATACCTCAATGGTTAAGCAACCAAGCAAAAGCAAGTTCAATATGAACTTAAGCAACTTATGTACCTGTTGAAACATCAAACAAATCAATACAAAGTCCAGACAATCAAACAACATGAATATCAAACAGTCAAACCCAATGAGCAAAGGCACAAGCCAACAAGTCAAACTTAAATGAGATAACAACCCTACAAAACACACAAGGTCAGTAGTCAAAAGTAAACATCAAAGGCTCAAGTGATAAAGCACCAACAACTATGGAACTTGAATGCTCCACCTGAAATCAAAGCTCAAACATAAGCAACCAACCACTAGGTCAAAGCCTAGGGTCAAAGATGGAGAAAAAAAATCCAAAACAGAACATGAAATTTAACATGAATCAACTTCACTCAATAAATAACACAATCCGAAAGGTCTCATCTCAATATCAATTACCAAATCCATTTCATGAACCAAACATGGTAAGGTATGCAAGTTGTGATCACATTGAGACACCAAAATGAACAAATGCACAATAAATCAAAAATGATTCAAATAATCTTGGAAAAATTCATGAGTAAACAGAACATACAACATGATCATCACACAAAAAATTAGAGCATTTGGACAACATTAGGCATGGTAATCATATTGCATAAGTCAAGGCAAGCACAACAAGCACATGTGTGACACCAAATGTCACGCCAACTTAGCATAGGCATAAAACAGAAATGGTAATTGGTAAAAACCTCAAACCAAAGCCAAAACAACATTCAACATGTCTAGAAATAGTGTGCAAAATTTCACAAGCATTGGATAAAGAACAAGCATTTCACAATCAAATGAAGTTCAAGGCATTTTGAAAACTCAAATGTGACCATCCAGAATGAAAAATCTCAATTAAATCAGAAATCAATCCAAAAAATCCACCAAAACTCATGAGCATTCACAACATCCATATCAAGCATCATACAAAAAATCAGGACATTTGGAATTCATTTGGTATGGTAAATGCATCAACCAAGTTGGACATCACAAGGTGTGACACAAATTGTCACACCTGCCTTAACATGATCATAAAACAGAAACTACAAATGGTAAAAATACCAAATCAACACCAAATTGTCAAGCCAAGAGTCTAGTTCCAACATGTAAAATTTCATAAGCATTGGATAAGAATAAAGCATTTCACAAATGATATGGCAAGGCAATGTCAAGAATGGACACATGATCAAAAACCCTAGGGCAAAACAAAATCCAGCCAAGCATAATTTATGGAAAAATGATGATAAAAAACTAGAGAGAAAATGTGACACAATGCAAAAAACCACATATTTTTTGGATCATTATTTAATTTGTTATGAATTTTTAAAGCTGAAGAAAAAATAAATAAAAGCATGTGAAGCAATGTACATGGCATGGAGAAAATTAAATGAAGCATGTGAAAATGTTGCACAGCCAAGATTCGAACTCGGGGCGATTTCAAAAAGGCAAATGGCGTGCTGCATGGGCTTCAGCATGCACCAATCACGTGCGAGCCCTAGGGAAACATTCAGGAACGCTTTTCCGTTGCCAAAATTGATCAAAACCGTTGCCAAAAATCCTGCACTTCATCTTCTTCGTGCGCCACACATGAACAGTGAGTGTTCATCAACACTCAAGAACAAATGTTCCAGAATTCAAAATTGGACATACTAATGTATAGATATTTCAATGTACATCACAAATCAACGCATGGCTAAGCCTAAATCATCACATCCAAAGAGAATCGAAGCAATCAAGTATCATGCACAAAACTTCAAATCACCATAACTCGTTCAATTTTGCATGGAATTTAGTGGTTCAAAGCTCAGAATCATCAGTGTTCTTAGATCTACAAGTATAGCATGATAATTTTAAGAAATAAGGAGATCGGATCCATGACCTCTTGAAGAGCAGCTTTAGAATTTGCTTGATTCAGGCTTTGTAATGGCTTCAATGTTGCTCCAGAATGCTTGTGCAAGTAATTGGAAGAGAGATTAAGGCTTAATTGTGCACGACTTCAACAAATTTTGGATCCACCATCAATGAACTCAAGCTTTGAATATGCTTCAAACATGCACGAATTCTCTTGGTTCTTCCTTCAATCTTACTCCATGATGCTTCCAGATGATGAATTGATCCAAAGAAATGCAAGTTGTTTGAAGAAAATTGAAGAAAAAAGTGAGAGAGAATTTTGATGAATTTTGTGATTCTAGATCTAAGATTGGGAATTGTGAAAAACAGTTAGAGATTAGGCTTATATATGCAATGCTAAACATGATTAGGAAAGGATTAAGGCAATGCTAATGGAATTAACAAATATGAGTTAGGGAGTGTTTTGGCAAATTGAGTTTTTCACCCTTATGCATGAAAATGCATGGTGAACAGTACGAATTTCCACTTAATTTCACTCAAAAATTTGTTTTAGAGCCAATGGTGATGGTCACATGTGCAAATGATGTACAAAATTTAAATTCCAATTTTTCCCTCCAAAAATGCAAGAATTATCAAATGTTCATGTGAATGTAATTCATGCCATGTAATGCAAGATTTGGAAATTATATGTCAAAACAAGAACAATGCAAAAAGAGCCACTTGAATTGGAGTTTTGGTTGAGAAGTTATGCCCATTTGAAGTTCAATGTTCACTTGGCCAAGGTTTGATCATATCTCCTTAACCACACATGAGAATTTGATGATCTTGGACTTTTTGGAAATGGGAGAGAAAGATCTACAACTTTCATGTTCTACAAAATTTCATTTGAAGCTTTCTTGATGATGTAATCTTGAGTTGAAGACCTTTCCATTTTTGGCAAATTCAAATTACAGGTCACTTACTATTTTTGGAAAGTTTTGTCCTGACTTTATTTTCTTCAAAGTTGATGTTTGAAATGTCAAATGAGACTTGTTTGAACATGAATGAAGTATTTCTAATCACTTCCCACCTCCAAATTCAACAGTTGACTTGGCAGTTGACTTTTGTAGTTGATAGATGACTTGGCCATGCACAAATGATTTTGAACCTCAACCACTTGATGAAATGGCTCCAACATGAAACCCTAGCTTATACAAGCTCAATAAAATCATATGATGATCTCCATCCCACTAAAGACCTCATCTCCTTGAAAAACCCTGATTGGTATAATGCAACTGATTAGGGTTGACCAAAGGTCAAAACCCTAATCCCAAGGAACATGATCAGGCACAATGAACCTCTTGGTGATGATAAGACCATGATGATGGTGATGTACCATTTCAACCAAGATAATACTCAACCTCCTTGAGGAACCAAAAACCCTAATTGAAGCACAAACCTCAGATGATTAGTGATCAATTCATGAGACCCTCAAGCTTGAATCTTTTAACCTCTTTATCTTCTGAGCAAGACTTAGGAGGATGACTTGTCCATTTTCACATGATATGCAATATGAAATGACTAATGTCCTACAAAATGAAATGCAATATGCTAAGCTAGTCCCAAGAGAGGAGGGCAAATTTTGAGGTGTTACAGCTGCCCCTATTCAATCCACTGTGAACCTGTCGATATGAATAGCCTCGGCTTTCAGATGATCAGGGTGAAGAGTGATTGAATACCAAGAACAGACGAACAATTTGCACTCTGATGGGAAATAATTAACAATGCCTGTCAGAATCGGCGAAGAAGTGATCTCAAAAGAAGAATCTGTCTGGTACGGAGAAAGTCGGCCTGAACACCGAAACAGAAATTCGCCTTGTATACCAAAATAAATGGTAACACAGGAATAACCATGGCCTGAACACCGCATCCGCTGGGGATTATTATTATCATTTCTTTTTCTTGAACCCCAAAACTTTCTGATTGATAATCTTTTTTTGCTTTTCTTGAACCCCGAACAAATATTTTCTTTCGCGCGAATGATCCCGGATCACCGTAGTTGAACCCCGACACCTTCATAGTAGTCTTGTTTGCCAAATCATGAACCCCGCTCTCCAATTGAACCCCAGTCGCCTGACGATAACTTGCGATCGCCGTTGTGAACCCCGCTCTCCGGAAAACACCCCGTGTCTCCCTTTCTCCATTTGAACCCCGTTCTCCAGAAAATGCCGTAACATTTCCCTTTCTCCATTTGAACCCCGTTCTCCCTTTTCTTGTGATAATTCCGCTGGCAACGCCGGAAATAACACCAAAACACCACTCTGATGGCGACATATTAGAGGACACTCGACCAGACATTTACTGATGACCGGGAAGGAACTCGACGTTTACTGACATCGAACAATGATGTTTACTGACACCAAAGAAAATTCTCGACCAGACATTTGCTGATGACTGGGAAGAAACTCGACGTTTACTGACATCGAACAATGATGTTTACTGACACCAAAGAAGGAATATTCGACCAGACATTTACTGATGACTGGGAAGAAACTCGACGTTTACTGACATCGAACAATGATGTTTACTGACACCAAAGAAAATTCTCGACCAGACATTTGCTGATGACTGGGAAGAAACTCGACGTTTACTGACATCGAACAATGATGTTTACTGACACCAAAGAAGGAATATTCGACCAGACATTTACTGATGACTGGGAAGAAACTCGACGTTTACTGACATCGAACAATGATGTTTACTGACACCAAAGAAAATTCTCGACCAGACATTTGCTGATGACTGGGAAGAAACTCGACGTTTACTGACATCGAACAATGATGTTTAGTGACACCAAAGAAAATGCTACGGGGATCGACACGACACTTATTGGTATCGCAAGGATGACATCTACATATGTCAAAACCAGGCAAACGTTTGCCGGGGACTAACTGGGGAATGCTGTTGATCCAAAATCACGATGCCGAACTCCTCAGAGTAACACCTTCCAACTTCCATCTCGCACGATAGAGATCTCCTCCAGTATCGCACTACTGGGGAATACCGTTGACCCAACGTCATCATGCTAAACTCCTCAGAGTAACATCTTCAAACTTCCATCTCGCACGACAGAAACCCTTCCTCCAATATCGCACTACTGGGGAATATTGTTGATTCAGAATCACGATGCTGAACTCCTCGGAGTAACATCTTCACCATCCAGCGAAACCCATTCTTGGATGGTAACCACGGCTTGGGGTTAACTTATGCTTGCAATGCTGAGGCTGATCTTCCAAATAGCGAAACCATTTCTCAAACGGTAACCACGGCTTGAGTAACATCTTCACCCACTGGCGAAACTAAATCTCAGACGGTAACCACGGCTTGAGACTAGCTGATGCTTGCAATGCTGATGCATGATTGATTTTTTTTAGCGTAATGCTCCATAATCATGGGAATGCTACGCAATTTATTATGCAATATGCTATGATCTCCTAAATGATGAATGCATAAAAGGTATCCCCCTCAAGGGACTCTTCTGGGGAGCTCGAGGCACTCCGCTGAGGAACCCATTAACACTCCAACCTCCACCCTGCTGGGGGCATAACACCGCTGCTGGGGAAAGGATCACCCTTACCAGGGATAACCTCCACTGAACCCGACCCACTTGGGGACTCCACTGGGGAATTAACTACCAACGTACTCTGTTGGGAAAACAACAATCTCCGACTCGCTGGGGAAAAAGCCAGCAACGGATGCCTTCGCTAGGGAAATAGCAACCTTTAGGCCTGGCTGCTGAGGAAACACCGATCTAAAACCTGCTGGGGAGATAACCATCCCGACCCTGCTAGGGAAGACTCGGACCTTGAATCTGCCGGGGAGGTAACAATCCCAACGCTACTTGGGGAAACAAGGAAAGTCTGGCGCAGAACACCCGTCGACTCGTCGAACCCTGGTATCCAACATCCAAATCCCGTGTCAGTTTTCCACTTTTGAGAGCTCCCAGACTCGTCTGGACTTTTCTGATTCATCACCTTGTATTCCCGACTTCTCCGTACTCCACGGAGATCGAACTCTCTGGATTCATACAAATTTTCCAGTCCTCAAACTTTGAAGAGTCTTCTTGATTAATTCACAAGGATCGTCGTACGTCTTTCGCCGTCTTTTCACCATTCCTCAATCCCGGGTCCCTGAATGGACTCCACGGGGATCTTTTTGTCAAAAGCTTCACATCACAACCTGCAAGTGAGAGAAAATATCTAACAGCACCTGCAAAAAAGATCGTTAGACAAAAACGTGCCCCAAGTATGCCAAGATTTCAACACTTGGGTCACTCAACCTTCCGAATAAGATTTCAAGTTTCAATCTTATAAACATGCATTGGAAGGGACCTGTATGTTTTAAAATGCAAAGATTCTTTATCAAAATAAACTGATGTTTTTGCAATCAAAGCGGTAATGAAAACAAAAACAAAATTATTTGACTGAATATGCATTTTATTGATGGAAAAAGGTGGCTCATAACTGAGCAATACACAAGAAGCAATTCCTGAAAAGAGGTAATTGCGCACAAAAGGAAAAATCTATCCTAATGGCAATGTGAAACCGCGATCTCATCGAGTTCCAACTCGGTTACACCCCATATGTCCTCAGACTCTCCGTGCTTTCTGCCTTCTGAACAAGACGCTTCTGACTGATCCCTGTCGGGAATTATCCATGTGTCTTAACCCAAGCACAAACAATCACGCTAGACGCAGTTGTTCGTTTCAATCCCTCTTTTGCCTGGACCGCCCTTCCGGGTTTTCAATCCACCGGGATACCCCTTTTTTGCCCAAGCCGCCTTTTCAGGTTTTCGACTTGCCGGGTGTACATTTTTTCTTTTTATCCCTAATTTTTGCCCGAACCTTTTCATCATTTTTCTTTGGTTCGCCGGGATGCCCTTTTTTGCCTGGACTATTTTATTCTTTTCGTCCAGCGGGTCTCTTTATACGAAGTATTTTTTAACTGCGTCCGCATTCACAGGGGATGGAAAATCCTCGCCATCCATGGTCGTTAACAACAAGGCTCCGCCAGAGAAAACCTTCTTAACCACGAATGGACCTTCATAATTAGGTGTCCATTTGCCCCTACGATCGTTTTGAGGAGGAAGGATCCTTTTCAGCACCATATCACCCACGTGATACACACGAGGTCGTACCTTTCGGTCAAAAAGCACGCTTCATCCGCTGCTGGTACAACTGCCCATGACAAATGGCCGCCAGCCTCTTTTCCTCAATCAGGCTCAACTCTTCATACCGGATTCTTACCCATTCAGCCTCTTGTAACTTCACGTCCATCAGGACTCTCAAAGAGGGAATTTGAACCTCAACCGGCAATACGGCTTCCATCCCATATACCAACGAGAAAGGTTTTGCCCCAGTAGATGTACGCACCGAGGTACGATACCCAGGATACAGGCTTCATACTTGCCCCATTGTCGGTGCATTCCAATGTTAGCCTAGCAGCACAAGGAATGCGGGATCTTTCCGGTGTAACCAAAGCAGCGCTAACTCATCCACATTAACCCCATCAGACATCAGAATCCGTTCGGATTCGGGGTCAGGCCCCTCCTCCGGGATCGGTTCCTCACAATCTTTCGACTTGAGCACCTCGAGATGCCCTCATCAGGGAACTCAAACTTCCTTGGTTGATAACCCTCAATGGGTTGCGGGGCGATGTAATCGGACAATACACTCCCCTCGATTGCTTTCTGAGAGGTATACTGATCATCGTATTTAATCAAAATCATTTGCCCTCTCGCCACCCGTCCGGTCAATATTGGCTTCTCAATATTGGCTTCCCAAATACATACCTGATCGGATCCATCTTGGAAATCCACAAAGTGGTACGAACCAGCATATACTGTCTCGGTCGGCGAGCAGCCTATGCCAAAGTACAGCAAGTTTTCTCGAGCAGTGAATGTATTGTTTCACAGTCGGTAAACTTTTTGCTAAGGTAAATTGCATGCTCTTTTCGACCAGACTCGTCATGCTGCCCCAGTACACACCTCATAGACCCCTCGAGGGCTGTCAAGTATAGGGTTTACGGTCTCTCTCCATAGGGAGGCAACAGAATCAGAGGTTCCTGCAACTTATTCTTTTATCTTTCAATGCCCCTTGGCAATCATTATCCACCTGACCGTTTGATCTCTTTTTTGTTTTCGGTTCAGGCATTTCTTGCCTTGCTTTTTCTTCTTTATATCTTTTTTTTAGCAGGATCGACCTCGATTCCTCTTATCCGCTCATAATAAACCTCAACAGTTTACCGGACAGCACTCCACAAATGCACTAATTCGGACTCAACCTCAGTCTGAGTTGTCTCGATCCTGTCAAACAACTTGTCCCGGATCTACCATATGCCCCTCTTCTGCTTGGGACTTTGCTATCATGTCATCAACATAGCATTTGATTCCACGATGATATGTGGCACCGGCGTTCTGCTTCTCTAGAGGACAGTCTTCTTTCCATGGTAGCTTGCGTACCGCGATGTCAGTATCCGACCCTGGCATATTTTGATAAGACCAGGCGAGGATATCAACGCACTCTTTCAACAGTGCTACCATTCTGCTCTTGACATTTGCCTCTGAAGCGGCCCCAACTTTCACTTCCTTTCTGACCTCGGCGATGCCTGGATTAACAATCTTGAGTCGCTCCTTGTGCGGTTGAATCACCTTCTCCTCTTGTTTCAACAACCTGGCTAATTCCAGCAGATCACAATCTTCTTCGCCTTCTTCTTCGGCATGATAGATCGGATGGTCGAAGTCATACGAGGGTGTAGCAGGATTGTTATCAATGAGATCCAGAGAATACAACAATCGGAACAAAGCCAATCGAAAGGAAGAAAAAATGAAAATAAACATTGCCATTTTTGTTTTTGCAAAAATAAGTGAAAAACAGGGAACACCGCTTTTAATGTGAAAAACATCCATTTATTAATGATGCAAAATGTTGCACAATGAAACACATGAGGTGACCCTTATAATGAACCATTACGTTTCGGGCAAAACGTATGGCTTCCATGCAAACAGAATTGAAAAACAAGAAATAATACTCTTCACGCAGAGTGACAGTGATGATCTTTTAAGCCTTCCAGTTCTGGACTTCCATCCCTGGTACGCACGGTTTTATCCAACCATCAAACTCGCAGTCACTGTCAGCCTCTTCACCCACTGCACAGACGTGACCTGAATTTTCAGCAATTGCACCCACCATCGCCTGACCATACGCCGGCATGGGATTAGCATTAACATTCGGAGATGGTGCAAAATTGATGGCCTTGGAGTCTACCAAGTCTTGGATAACATGCTTAAAAGCTCACAGCCCTCAATGTTATGCCCTGGTGTACCAGAATGGAATTCACACTTGGCGTTCTCATCATAATTAGGAGGCCTCTGATCTGGTCTTACTGGAGCCATCGTCCTCGGCTGAACCAACCCAAGATCCATCAACTTCTTAAACAATAAAGCATATGTCACGGGCGGCTTATCGAACTGACGATCAATCCCCTTTCCTCTCACTTGGTACCCATCTCTCTGTGCTCTCTGTTGGGGTGGCTGACGTTGCCGTTGTACCGATTGATTACCAGCAGGAATTGTTACCGCAGCAGTGTGCTGGTATTAATGATCCCTACCGTGTCCCATTTGGGCATACACAACACCCGATTCACCCTCATTCTTGCGCTGACCATTCCCAAATGGCTTCTTTACTCCAGACGACGGAGCATTTCCCTGTATTTTCCCCATTCTCAGCCAACTTTCAATTCTTTCTCCAGCCACCACTATATCTGAAAAGCTAGTGACGGGACAACCCACCATCCTTTCAGCAAAAACCCCCTGCAGGATACCCATGAATAGATCAGACATCTCCCGATCCACCAGCGGAGGTTGAACTCTGGCAGCCAACTCCCTCCATCTCTGTGCGTATTCTTTAAACCCTTCATTCGGCTTCTGAGACATACCCTGCAACTGGGTACGGCTAGGAGCCATGACAGCATTAAACTGGTACTGTTTAAAGAACGCATCTCCGAGATCCTGCCAGCTCTTGACATCTGATGATCTCAACTTAGTATACCATTCAAGAGATCCGCCAGACAGATTGTCTTGGAAAAAGTACATCCAGAGCTTCTGATCCGTTGTATAGGCAGAAATTTTTCGGACAAAGGCCTGGAGATGGGTTTCCGGGCAAGAACTCCCATTGTACTTGTCAAATGCAGGCGCTTTAAACTTTTGTGGGATCACAATCCCCTCAACTAGCCCCATGTTCGACATGTTGACAACCCCTGGAGTAGCATGGCTTTCCAGAACCCTTATCTTCTCTGCCAGTGCCTGAATCTCCTTGTTTGGCGGTTGAACACCATATTGACCAAACTGTTCGTTAAGCATGGAGAATTGATCCGCTTCCTTATCTTCCAGAGCTTCAGAGAAAGGAGGAAACTAATTATCCTTCAAATTATTACCCACAAGATCCGGTCCACCACCTGCAGCGAAATCAAACCCACCACCATTGTTGATAACTACACCAACAGTAGTTGTCTTCCTTCTGAGATCTCCTCCATCCCTGGAACCACCAAGGCCATGGTTGGAGACCCCCTCTAAATTGACACCACCATTAGCAGCTGAAGCCCGCTCGAGCTTCTCCACTTTATCAGCAAGTGCTTTTTGCCCCACGGCAAACCCTTGCATGACATTGATCAATTCATTCATTTTCTCCTTCAGCTCAAGAAAATCTGCGATGGGTAGATCCATCAGCCTGGGTGTGTTGCGTCTGGTAAAGTATCTGTGTGAACGGGTTGTGTGCAGGGGAATGATTCGGCGTGCGCGAGCAATGATTCCTGAGTAAACCCAAACATGTTAGAAACTGACACCTGCAAAACAGAAGACAGGTTATTATGACTCACGCATGAATGCAATGTCTATCCATATGAGGAACACTCTTTCCTTGGATTCTGGCTTCATCGAGACGGATAAAAAATTCGACAATAACATTCTGACATCAGGATGTCTCTCAACCTGAATCTCAATCGAGAATGTACCCTGAGTATGGATAGACATGGAACGCAAGAGTCACTGTGCCATCCTCCAAGTCATCTGATCATCAACTGAGTTACGGCCTCTGAACTGATCACAACCATCTGAAGGAATATGTAACCACAAATCCCACTCAAGGTTCCGAAATAAACGGAACTGAATATTACATCACCATCATCACCAGATATCCTCTGAACAGATAACCACAAGACCCTCTGAACCAGCCCAGGGAATCCTGAAATAAACGGATCCCCACTGATAAATACCACGGACAGAACTCCGGCGTCTCGGAAATAAATCCATAAATCCGACTTATAAATAGAACTCTGATCAATAACTGAACCATTAGTCACCATCAAAGTCACCATCAGAACATGCATCTGTAAGAATCAACCCTCCCCTCACAGGTGAATTCTAATCAGGTCATCCTAAGGCGGATAATGGTCTCGACAATCGGGCAAAGATACTCAACGGGTTTGCCCTTTCGGGTGTGCCGTTGCAGCTCTCTTAAAATCGTCTAAACCAAAGATCCGGGAAAGATCGGTCACCAAAGTCAACAGCTCAGATGAGGTGACTCAACCAAAGTGGATACTCCACAAAGGAAGAGCTCCCTCAAAGAACCTCGTCCGGCTTGTGGTATGTCACGTCGCCCAAAACATGTTGACCTAACATGAGAGGCAACATGAGACCACGCTAATCCTAGGTGTATACTCGGGCCTGGGTTTTAGCCCCACTCAGAACACCCACCCCAACTCAGAGGAAACACCTGTACATAAGACAACACAATGATAGTATGATGCATGCAAACATTTATGCAAATATATACACAACATAGTAACCATAAATGCAATAAATAGAGCAACACAAGCAACCTAAACTATCCTAGAGAGCGCTAGGAGAGACTCGCTTAGGGAAGATGGACCAGCAAGAGGTCAACTTCCTTATTCCCCAGCAGAGTCTCCAGCTGTCGCATCCGCGAAAAACAACCGGCGGGCTAAAACAAAACAAACAGAGCCGCCACCGTGCGTTATTTATCCCAAAGAGGGAAAGGAAACGCTCGAAGTAAACCTGGAAAAGACATGGTCTCGCGACCAAAGAGAGATGGGATCGGGAGTCGGTTATGCGAAGGGAAGGTATTAGCACCCCTACGCATCCGTCGTACTCGACGGGATCCACGCTCAAAAGGATAGAAGAAAGGTTGCTAAACACTGCTCAAAAGAATGCACGCACACTGAAATAAAACACAGATGGAAGAAAAGGGGGGAACGGGCTCGCTAGGATATCGCATCCTATGCCTACGTATCTCATTTGGAATGAGAATCAGAGCTACCGTAGTTCGGCTCACGCACGCCAAACAAAACACAAACAGGAAACCGACTGCCAATCGCTGGACTTATGTCAAACTCCACACAAACAGGCAAACATGGAAACCGAATGCCAATCGCTGGACTTACATCAGACTCCGAACCAACAAACACACACAGGAAGCCAACTGCCAATCGCTGGACTTACGTCAGACTCCACACAAGCAAACCACACACAGGAAACCGACTGCCAATCGCTGGACTTACGTCAGACTCCACACAAGCAAGAGATTAACCGGACGTTGAGTCGTCAAAAGCAACAAAAGGCTGAACAAACAAGCTAACAGGGAGTCTGGTACTCGAGCCTGCTAGCTATCAAGCAAACACACACAAAAAAAGGAAAAGGGTGCCCGGAGAGATCTCGTACGATCTCCTGCCTACGTACCTCATCTGATATGAGGATCAGGGCAACGTAGTTCCCCTTAACAGGGGAGAAACTTCTTCTAAACCAGAGACTGGGAAATGACAAACTAAAAGGGAGACTGACTCGAGCCTAATAGTTATCATGCAATCCACAATGGTCCTAGGTTGAGGTTTCTATCTAACTTGCACAGGCAACAAGCTATCCTAAACAGCACAAGCAAAGTCATACAAACACAAGAGCAAGCACACACACTATATACAAACAGATGGGCTCACACAAGGTTAGGCTGTGAAACACAAGCCAACTGGAATCGGGTGTAGTTAGCTCTTAACCCTAACATTGAGAGTTAGGGTGAAGCAGATGAAATGGGAAGTGAGGGTAAGACCTCACAGCTCTTATCCCTGGCCTGGGAGAGCTTCAGACAAATGAAAGTGGGAGTTCAGAAAGTTGGAACTCTTCTCCACATATGACTGACACAACAAAGATCTTGGGTTAATATCCACAATGCATCAACACAAGGTGTGTGCAAAGTGGATGACACACTGAATAGCAGGAGATGGACTACACATCTCTTTTATCTGCCAATTGCCTCATAAGAGGTCTTTTCCTGCTTGGCACAAAGATAAACAAACACAGGCATTGCCTCTTAAGGAGGGCTTCAGACAGGTGCCTGCCCCCATAACAGGACAGGTCTTCCAGACTACATGAAGTCAGGAGAGTTATACCTCAATGGTTAAGCAACCAAGCAAAAGCAAGTTCAATATGAACTTAAGCAACTTATGTACCTGTTGAAACATCAAACAAATCAGTACAAAGTCCAGACAATCAAACAACTTGAATATCAAACAGTCAAACCCAATGAGCAAAGGCACAAGCCAACAAGTCAAACTTAAATGAGATAACAACCCTACAAAACACACAAGGTCAGTAGTCAAAAGTAAACATCAAAGGCTAAAGTGATAAAGCACCAACAACTATGGAACTTGAATGGTCCACCTGAAATCAAAGCTCAAACATAAGCAACCAACCACTAGGTCAAAGCCTAGGGTCAAAGATGGAGAAAAAATCGAAAACAGAACATGAAATTTAACATGAATCAACTTCACTCAATAAAGAACACAATCCAAAAGGTCTAATCTCAATATGAATTACCAAATCCATTTCATGAACCAAACATGGCAAGGTATGCAAGTTGTGATCACATTGAGACACCAAAATGAACAAATGCACAATAAATAAAAAATGATTCAAATAATCTTGGAAAAATTCATGAGTAAACAGAACATACAACATGATTATCACACAAACATTTAGAGCATTTGGACAACATTAGGCATGGTAATCATATTGCATAAGTCAAGGCAAGCACAACAAGCACATGTGTGACACCAAATGTCACGCCAACTTAGCATAGGCATAAAACAGAAATGGTAATTGGTAAAAACCTCAAACCAAAGCCAAAACAACATTCAACATGTCTAGAAATAGTGTGCAAAATTTCACAAGCATTGGATAAAGAACAAGAATTTCACAATCAAATGAAGTTCAAGGCATTTTGAAAACTCAAATGTGACCATCCAGAATGAAAAATCTCAATTAAATCAGAAATCAATCCAAAATTTCCACCAAAAATCATGAGTTTTTACAACACCCATATCAAGCATCATACAAAAAATCAGGACATTTGGAATTCATTTGGTATGGTAAATGCATCAACCAAGTTGGACATCACAAGGTATGACACAAATTGTCACACCTGCCTTAACATGATCATAAAACAGAAACTACAAATGGTAAAAATACCAAATCAACACCAAATTGTCAAGCCAAGAGTCTAGTTCCAACATGTAAAATTTCATAAGCATTGGATAAGAATAAAGCATTTCACAAATGATATGGCAAGGCAATGTCAAGAATGGACACATGATCAAAAACCCTAGGGCAAAACAAAATCCAGCCAAGCATAATTTATGGAAAAATGATGATAAAAAACTAGAGAGAAAATGTGACACAATGCAAAAAACCACATATTTTTTGGATCATTATTTAATTTGTTATGAATTTTTAAAGCTGAAGAAAAAATAAATAAAAGCATGTGAAGCAATGTACATGGCATGGAGAAAATTAAATGAGGCATGTGAAAATGTTGCACAGCCAAGATTCGAACTCGGGGCGATTTCAAAAAGGCAAATGGCGCGCTGCATGGGCTTTAGCATGCACCAATCACGTGCGAGCCCTAGGGAAACATTCAGGAACGCTTTTCCGTTGCCAAAATTGATCAAAACCGTTGCCAAAAATCCTGCACTTCATCTTCTTCGTGCGCCACACATGAACAGTGAGTGTTCATCAACACTCAAGAACAAATGTTCCAGAATTCAAAATTGGACATACTAATGTATAGATCTTTCAATGTACATCACAAATCAACGCATGGCTAAGCCTAAATCATCACATCCAAAGAGAATCGAAGCAATCAAGTATCATGCACAAAACTTCAAATCACCATAACTCGTTCAATTTTGCATGGAATTTAGTGGTTCAAAGCTCAGAATCATCAGTGTTCTTAGATCTACAAGTATAGCATGATAATTTTAAGAAATAAGGAGATCGAATCCATGACCTCTTGAAGAGCAGCTTTAGAATTTGCTTGATTCAGGCTTTGTAATGGCTTCAATGTTGCTCCAGAATGCTTGTGCAAGTAATTGGAAGAGAGATTAAGGCTTAATTGTGCACGACTTCAACAAATTTTGGATCCACCATCAATGAACTCAAGCTTTGAATA
The DNA here is from genome assembly GCF_024323335.1 of Lathyrus oleraceus. Lineage (NCBI taxonomy): Eukaryota > Viridiplantae > Streptophyta > Magnoliopsida > Fabales > Fabaceae > Lathyrus > Lathyrus oleraceus. The sequence goes on along the minus strand of NC_066581.1, from coordinate 400,229,455 downwards.
TGCTTCAAACATGCACGAATTCTCTTGGTTCTTCCTTCAATCTTACTCCATGATGCTTCCAGATGATGAATTGATCCAAAGAAATGCAAGTTGTTTGAAGAAAATTGAAGAAAAAAGTGAGAGAGAATTTTGATGAATTTTGTGATTCTAGATCTAAGATTGGGAATTGTTAAAAACAGTTAGAGATTAGGCTTATATGTGCAATGCTAAACATGATTAGGAAAGGATTAAGGCAATGCTAATGGAATTAACAAATATGAGTTAGGGAGTGTTTTGGCAAATTGAGTTTTTCACCCTTATGCATGAAAATGCATGGTGAATAGTACGAATTTCCACTTAATTTCACTCAAAAATTTGTTTTAGAGCCAATGGTGATGGTCACATGTGCAAATGATGTACAAAATTTAAATTCCAATTTTTCCCTCCAAAAATGCAAGAATTATCAAATCTTCATGTGAATGTAATTCATGCCATGTAATGCAAGATTTGGAAATTATATGTCAAAACAAGAACAATGCAAAAAGAGCCACTTGAATTGGAGTTTTGGTTGAGAAGTTATTCCCATTTGAAGTTCAATGTTCACTTGGCCAAGTTTTGATCATATCTCCTTAACCACACATGAGAAATTGATGATCTTGGACTTTTTGGAAATGGGAGAGAAAGATCTACAACTTTCATGTTCTACAAAATTTCATTTGAAGCTTTCTTGATGATGTAATCTTGAGTTGAAGACCTTTCCATTTTTGGCAAATTCAAATTACAGGTCACTTACTATTTTTGGAAAGTTTTGTCCTGACTTTATTTTCTTCAAAGTTGATGTTTGAAATGTCAAATGAGACTTGTTTGAACATGAATGAAGTATTTCTAATCACTTCCCACCTCCAAATTCAACAGTTGACTTGGCAGTTGACTTTTGCAGTTGATAGATGACTTGGCCATGCACAAATGATTTTGAACCTCAACCACTTGATGAAATGGCTCCAACATGAAACCCTAGCTTATACAAGCTCAATAAAATCATATGATGATCTCCATCCCACTAAAGACCTCATCTCCTTGAAAAACCCTGATTGGTATAATGCAACTGATTAGGGTTGACCAAAGGTCAAAACCCTAATCCCAAGGAACATGATCAGGCACAATGAACCTCTTGGTGATGATAAGACCATGATGATGGTCCATTTCAACCAAGATAATACTCAACCTCCTTGAGGAACCAAAAACCCTAATTGAAGCACAAACCTCAGATGATTAGTGATCAATTCATGAGACCCTCAAGCTTGAATCTTTTAACCTCTTTATCTTCTGAGCAAGACTTAGGAGGATGACTTGTCCATTTTCACATGATATGAAATATGAAATGACTAATGTCCTACAAAATGAAATGCAATATGCTAAGCTAGTCCCAAGAGAGGAGGGCAAATTTTGAGGTGTTACAATGAGATGTCGAAGGTAATGTCATGACACTAATATCTGAATAATCCAAACAGGATAAAAGATAAAGAACAGTAATGCAAGAGACACAAGCAATTGTTAACCCAGTTCAGTGCAACTCACCTACGTCTGGGGGCTACCAAGCCAGGAAGGAAATCCCCTAAAATAGAATCAGTTCAAAGACTCTCAGTAAACAACACAAGGTACAGTCTTTTTCACCTAATCTCTACCCGTGTGACTGTTACCTAAGAACTCTTAGATATGAGATCCCACTCACTCCCCCTCAATCACACCAGTGATATTAAACAAGAATTATAATGAAAAGAAGACACTCTTCAAAGACACACACTTGATCTTACTTAGCAGCTTCAATCAAGTAGACACACACGTATGCTTAAAAGCTTAGAGTGACAAATTACAACTCAAAAATCAGACCAATTCAATCATTTATGGATGAATTGAATGACTTACAAGTTACACGACCACACAAGACTAAACTCCTTATTCTCTCTCAATATTTCTCTCTGTATTTCTTGTGTATCAAATTAGGTTTTCTATGTCCTTTTTATAGAATCATTCAGCTGGGCTTGGACATCATAAAACCCTAAAACTATTTTCCACTCATATCTTCTCATGACAGTTGATTAGATCTCTTTGGAAAATAAGTTTAATCACGTTGTAATTACTGATTGATAGCGTGTTCAATTAACTCATCAATCATACACATATTGCCATTAAAAACGCAATCACATAATACATAACATTCAGACTGAATGTTATGTATAAAGATGTCATGACATCGAGTCTGACATCCTGGAAAAATCCTGCATAATTATATTTTAAACATCCAGCAGGTACAAGACATCTTATGTTAAGACATCACATGTGACATCTTGTGAACACTCTTTGTTTTACCAAAATTGTTGCCAACACCTAGAACCAACAATTAGAAACTTTGGCCTTATGCGATTGCATTTTTAAACTCTTTTCTCAATCAAACTTGTAAATGAATCTAATCATATTGACTTAATATTTCAAAAAGATAAAAAAGAACTAACACTCATTAAAACTTTTTGGCCCTTTAGGCCTCTTATAAACTTAACCTTTTGCTAAAAGTAATTCACTCACTTTGAAATTGATACCACGAACTACGAGGTCTGAAAATATTTGCAAATAATACCTCTTTCCTTGAAATTTTTCGTTTTATGAATGTTATGATACAGATGAATGCATGAATGCAACAATCACAAATAAGGGATCACACACAAGGCAAACAAAGATCAAGGGATGAATCAAGTCATTGTCGAGATCAATCATCCATTTTGGTGGATTATGGTTTTCACCTTATCAGCACCCAAGTTCCATTGATATTGACAAGACTTGATTGGATCAACCAAGAATCAAGGGTTTGTTGTAAGTCACGAGCATGGAGTCTGGGCAAGAACCATCCCAAAGGAGTGAACTAAGGATAAAAACCTGTAGATCATGTTCTAAAAAGCTCTCAGAGTCTTAATTCCATCTATCAGATATTACAGGTTAAGATGATCGACTCATCGATCCATAATATTCTCAAGAGAAACTCGTCTGAGTGTAGTATCGTGTAGTATCACCTAGTCTTCATTCATCCATGGTTAGGGATTAGACGTGTCCGATTGAGATCAGGTTGAAAATCAAAAGCGTGAATCGGAAAGAGAAACTCACCAGCTACAACAAAGCCGGAAGCGATTGGAAAGGGCAGCGTCACATGAATCTTTCTTCCAAGCGTGATTGGTTCTCTTCAAGAAATGCCGGCTCTTGGCTCTCAGAGTTTTTTCGCCTTCTCACCGTAAAAAATTCTTAGGGTTTTGGCTGATGCTCTTTGTTCTCCTTATATAGTCCTTATCCTGATTGTGAGAGGTCTCCGAAAATTCTCTATGTGGTCCCTCTCCTCTGCTTTTCCGTACCACTAGTAGTGATCAAAAGCTTAGGCAACTGTCCCCATGGTGGAGCGCGAGTACTCTGACATTGTTCGCCCAAACTTGGTGGTCCCTCTCCAATCCTTGTTTTACCCTCTTACCGCTGTAATAAGTTAACTAACTGCTTGTGAATTTGGACCACTTAACAGATACATTATTCTCTACCTTTCTTGTAGGATTGGCACTAATGTGAAATTAGATTGCGAACGGGTTTTGGCTTGGTTCAATGGTGAAGAATCATGTTACTTTGCAATCCATATCCTTGTGATGTTTAGGCGGGATTTTAGGCCATGACACGTTTGGTGAGCTGCCATACGCGTGATGGTTCGCTTCTCAACATGAGCCTGATAATGCATCACTGCAATGTCGCCCATTCTGTTGGTATTAGGTTAGCATTAAAGTAGTTTTGACTTGCTTCAAATGTCCTGAAAATGCATGGTTGGGATCAACAGTTTAATGGTTTACAGCATACAATGCAAGCTTGCTTTTTATGAGTTTACAAATAGGGGAACATGAATTAAGGGTCGTCACATTACGAGTTAGTGGCTGATCTTCTCCTTGTAAAGTTACCAGATTAGCAATCTGGATCACAGGATCTTGGGTAGGTTTAGGGAAATGTCCTTTGCGACCAGCACATTCAATGTCGAAACTCAAAATTCGAAATGGTGCCATCTTTGAATATTCCCCTTCTGGAGCATGACTAATCAAGTTGGAATACAAGCAATCAAACTCTAACTGGCAGTACGACAAGCTTTTTGTTGCCTTCTTATATTTTCCAGTAGGAATTTCAATCTAATTTCCGCCAACCATGCTGTAATCAATCATGAAACGAAGAGCAAAAAATATATTGCTTTCATACGTCAGAAGCTTTTCATGCCAAGACCATCAAGCTAAATACCTCTATTAAGAATACCAAAGCAGCTAGCAACCATCGTTGGGAGTGCAACAACAATTTTGAGAAAGGGATGAGATTTTAATTGCTGATAGTACATAATGCTCCTTTTCTGCGCCATTTCAACACGACGAACAAATTTTCCTACATTGTTGTTTCTATTGGCTTCTCTCATCCTAGCCTCAAGAATTTATTCCAGGAGGACAACTGATGTAGAAATATGGTTCAAACCCGTGAACCTTGCAGCAAACACGGTGTCCTTCCTTTGCACTCCAAATATTCTAATTATGGCCGCAGGCCCAGACGAGTTTGGCAACAATTCTTTATGACTCTCTCCAATTATATAATCAATCTCTAGTTGCTGAAAAAGAATGCTACAAGATTGAGAGATATAATCCTGGGAGGGGGGAGGACGGGTCCACTTGGAGAGACGAGCAACTTAAATTTGGCAGACATTTCATCGTACATATATTTGTGCTTATCTTCAGCGAGAATGGCATTGTTCAACTGAATATCAAATTTTTTTCAAGAAATCTTCGTCGACGACAGCAGAAATGTCGAGAAGGGGATTACCCAATGATCCTGTTAATGTTGCAGCATTTCGCTACTGCAAGTTGGATGATATGCTATGCAATATCACATGGTTGCGGGACGCACAGTTTGTTGGCTTCAACAGATAATGGTTATCATGGAGCAAAGCATGGTTTGGTCATGGGGATGATTTGGCATATTATTTGGAATTAGTTTTTGGTAGTTTTGGAGTGAGTTCGTGGGCTACTGTTGCATGTTACATTACCTACATCATCCTGTTATTTGTTTTTGTTTACAGTATTTGGATGGTGACTTAAATGTGTTATAGTTTAAAATGTATATAATTAGAATTGAAATATTGTATGTGAAATTTCTTTGAATTATGAATGAATGAGAAAATGGATATGAATGATGACCCAAAACGAAAATGTTTTGCATTTGACACATAATTTCTTTTAAAAAAAAGGGGGTGCGAACTAGTAATATGACAATGAGGGATGAATAATGTTTATGAGGGAGACAAAACAGGGATTGAAGTGGGACACAAGAAGGAAAGTCATGTGGTTCCTCTTGATTCTATCAAGTGAAGAGAGGTTCCCAACCTTGCTTAGCTATGGAAAATAACTATCTTGTACCAAAACAAAAAAAAAAACAAAGCCCAAAAACATGGAACAACCGTGGTTGCAAGTCTAACAAATAATGTTTGGTGGATAACATCATGACCAAATGAAATGGTCATGATGCAACTAAATGACCAATTGGGAAAGTTTTCAGGACCAAAATCAGGGTATGACAGTGTGAGATTTACAATCTCACTTTTAAAAATGCCTTACTTTCAGGACAAATTTAATGATATGTTAAGTAATCGTAATTGGATTTTTGTAGAAGTCACAACTATATAAGGTCGGTCAATAATAATGTTTATATTAATACATGATATAGAAATGATATGTAAATCATTCTCCTAAATCCATGCCACACAAAAAAGAAAACAAGAAATGATCAAGCACAAAGGCTAGGAGGATGGTTCATTACTTCAATCCATACTTCATAGTGCTTAGGACAAACTTATGCATCAATCTAAAGTACCTTAAATAATCCATGATCAATTAGAAGGTAGGTTTGAAATGATGAAAGTTTATCAAGTACCAATCCATACATCATGAACAAGATGGACATAAGCCATCCAATTGATCAAAGGGAAACGAAGGAGATAAAGAAGAAAGGAACAAGAGATATCAACCCAAATTGGATCAAAGGTTTGATCAAGTCATCATCAAAATCATTCATCAATTTTGGTGGATTAGGGTTTTCACCATATTAACACCTTAGATCCATTGAGTTTGATGAGACTTATGGTTCAAATCATCATGATCCAAGGCCAACAGAAGTTCACAAAGGTCACACAAATATAAAATGAAATTGAATGAAATAAAAATGCACCAAAAGTATTTTCAAATGAATTTTAAAAGAGAAATAAAATGAGAAAATCCATAAGATCCTTCAAAACACCAAATAAATGGCCAAGAAAATTATGGAAGGTTGTAAATGAAATAAGAAGCATAAAGTAATATTTTCAGAATTTAAAAATGCAGAAAAGTATTTTTAAACCAATTAAAACAAAGGAAAAAGGAGAAATTCTACAAAAAATAGAAAATCAATAAAATAAAATGGGGAAAAATGAAAACCAGATGGAGAAAAATAAAAGAGAATTTTAGAAATTATTTTGGGATAATTTGGATGTAAAATGAATTTCCTATGAATTTTAAAAGAAAATGAAATTCAAAATTAAAATAGAAAAATAATTAAAATTAGAAAAAACACGGAGTGTTGGATTAAGCCTCATTAATTGACGCGACAGATCTAACACCCACAAGACTAGGGAGCACGATAGAGTTTAGCTGAAATGAAACACGTGATTGCATTTAAATTTAACCAATCAGAAGATTTCATTTGTCCAGCGTGTCTCAAACTCAAATGACCTGAGATAAACTCTGGTCGTCTTCTCCGATGGTTCTCCACAGGAGTTTCATCGTTTGGTAAATTCAGAACACGACACTACCACCAATGTGATATCATCCTCATCACAAATTCAACCTCATGCTCCGAATTCATTTATCCAAACTGAGCACGGGGAATTTCAGAGAAGTTTAAGAAGCAAGCAGGCCACAAAAAATTAAATTAAATGATGAACATGATCAATGAACACCAGATAAGTTAGGGGAAAGCATCAGAGAGTGAATGACTACATTGTGGTAACTTATTTGAGTTTAAATGATGCTCAGAACTACCTTGTCCAAATGGTGATTAGAAGTTGATGAAGCTTGATCTGGTTAGAGCAATTCAGACGGTCTCAGAGCTTAGGAATTGTTTCAAAAGCTTCAGAGGATGTCGGAGATGCTAATGGAATCAAGAAATTAGATTGGAAATTTTTCAGGAAAACTTCAGATTGCAATAGGGGTTTCTTGGATCTCAAAAGGTTGGAAATGAATGTAGTAGCTTCCTCTATTTATAAGGAATGTGTTTGGATCAAAATACGTGTGGAATCAACCTTAATTCATGCCAAACGAATTTGATCTGAATGTGAGAAAAGTGTGACTTGTAATCCATCAAAACTCAACCAAATGATGTGTTTCAAGGGTCAATTAACTTCTTGAGACTTCATTAAACATGTTTAGGTCCAAAACACATGCTAATTTGGCTTCGAATTGAGATTATTGAAGTTCAAATTTCAGGCAATGGTGATTTCTTCAGTTCCAAGTCACCATGTTCAACTCAATGGGGCATCTTGCTCATGAGGCTTTTTGATCCCATTCTTTTTGCAATGTGTTGACATCATAACAAAGATTACAATATGCCAAGAAAGGTTGAATTTGGATTCTTGAGCATAAAGTTATGGCATATTGAAGTTGGCAATAAAAACTGGTCATATAACATAGAAACATTTAAGTCTCAAATGCCTAAAAATGACATGTAATGTTTCAATGAATTCCATGGCCTTCCAAGCATAATTTGACCTTGATCATTGAAGAAACCTTATAGAGGGTATCACAAATGACATTGTGCAAAAATAATCAAGCTCAAATGTTGAAAATTGAGGAAGTTATGATCTTTGGAAGTTGAGAAAAAGTCACTTGAAAATAGGTCAAATTTCATTAAGTCCACAAATGACCTATAATATCTCCAATCTTTTGATGACGCTCTAAGAATAATTGTCTCTTGTCATGTAAAGAGAAGTTGTAAAGGGTGTTGAGAAGAGTCATATGCAAAAAGAAGCATTCAAAAATGTTGAGAATTGAAGGAGTTGTGATGCTTGGAACTTTGACTTGAAATGTTGAGTTTTTGGTCAAACCACTTGGAACAAACTTGTGTACTTGGACTTTCCTAGCATTTCAAAGCACATGGACGATCATATGAACTCAAAATAAGGTGTACTTGAATTTCTCTTGATTAGATTGCTCAAATCTTGAGGTAAGTTGATGAAGAAGGCATGGAAATAAACACATGAACCTTTGACTTTTCTTGAGAAGTAAATCACAAAACTTTGGTGTACTCTTGATCAAAATGAGATTGAAAGGTGCTTTAGAACCCTTGAGATCATGAATTGAAAGATATAACCCTTGAGAATCAATGGTTGGACATATTTTGTTGAGGAATATAAACACAGAGGTAAAACATTAACAAAGAGGTGCTTGATGATCCCTGCAAAGGCAAAACCCAAAGATGAGAGGGAGAGGGACCAATAGGTGACCTTGTTTGTATGCAGGGATGTCAATGATATGTGAGATCTTAGGGTTAAAAATTAGGGTATGACACTGCCAAATCCTTGATTATGAACATGTCACTTAAATCCCACCAATTCACAACAAGGGATAATTCTATGGTCCAAGCAAAAGGCGTGAATGAGATTTTGGTTTCTTCTTCCAACAAAGCTCTAGAGACCAAAATTGATGAACTTACATCTTTAGTGAAACAATTGATGCTACCCATGCCACCACCACCGCCATATAACCCTCCACAAGTAACCTCCTATTCACCTTTTGAACCTTCACTAGAGGAAATTGTCAAGTAAATGGTTGTAAGTAGTCTCCAATTTCAACAGCGAACAAACTCTAGTATTCAGACTTTGCAAACATAAATTGGGCAACTTGTCACTTCAATGAATTCCATGCAACAAGCTCAAGGATCAAACCAACTACTTACCCAAACAATAGTTAATCCAAAAGGCCCTAATGTGGGTAAAATTTCCTTGAGATCCAAAAAAGTTTCAGAACCAGGCCCAGAAAAAAAATAAAAAAATTATTAGTGCAACACCTGAAAATAAACCCGAACCTTCTATTGTTGTTGAGGCTGAAATAAAGTATGTACCACCAATCCATTTCCCATAAAGAGTACTGAAAATAAGAAGATTGACGAGGAAGGGAATTTTGTTTTTCAAATAAAGTTGCTTTCTGAAGTTATTGATGAAGCTTATTCTGATTTGTTTTCAGCTGATTTTCCAACTTTTTATGGTTTTGATGATATTTACTCATGTGATGATTATACTAACACCAACCTTTGTGCTGTTTGTGATGAGATTGGTGTTGCCTTGCAGGGTGACAATGTAAATGAAGTTGTTTATGTAGTTGAAACTCTTGACATCCAGATTGCCCCAAACATACCTTCCATTGAACAATCACCTTCTTTAGAGCCTAAACCACTTCCCAAGGATTTATATTATTCACCAAAGCTTCAATTTGAGTAGGAACGTAAGAAGGGAATTGGATGCACCTTGGCTGACACTCGTGATATTAGCCCATCCATATGTATTCATAGGATCTCACTTAAATATGGAACAAAAGTAGTGAGGCAACCCCGTAATCCTTTGATTCTTGATGTTGTGAAAACTAAGATCACTTTCACTTACCCATTCAACACTTTTACTTATCGAAGATCCTTATTTGATCCTGGAATACAAGGTGAAGGCACTAATCAAAATTTGAATGTCAATGGACACTACCCAAAACTACTCCACGGGAGCCCCACTTTGGAAGAAGAGAATATAGAAGAGCTCTTTTTGGGAAAAGTTGCTTATACAATCATTTATCCGCATTGACTCCTCAGATGTGTTCTTTCCTTTCTCTCACTCTTATTTTAAATTTATATTCTTTCATTGAAGACAATGTATGTTTTAAGTGTGGAAGAGGGAACCATTTACTTTGTTTTATTTCATTTAGTTTCTATGTTTTTGTTTGTTTTGTTATATAAAAAATGCATGTTGTTTATGTGGTTTTTGAGTTACAATTGTGAGTATTTTCTTTGTTCTCTTGATTAAATAATTCTGGTGTGATGTGATTGGTTTTTTTTGTGCATTCTTAGTATGATATGTAGAATTAAAATCTAAAGTACATCATTTATGGTAGATTAATTAATCTTGTGATATTTTGAGCATTTTAATGAATAACATTAAAAAATTCATATCTTTCTTTCTTGTGTGATTTCACTCATGTCTATTAGTCTTTAGAACTTGAATTTACTCTTTTTGAAATTGTTGATTACTTGTGCATAATGATATGATAAATGCAACTTGTTTTACTTTTATTTTTAGCCACTTAACCAAAAAGTCAATCCTGAATAATTTCATCCCTTGTGTTGAAAATCCCTTGAGCCTATTATCACATTCTTTGTTTAAACTCATTACAAGCCTGAAAATGAAAAACAATATTATTACTCATTCATAGGGTTGAAAGTGTTTTGTTTGAAGTTGTGTGGGGTTGAATAACTATAGTTGTGATATTTCATTCAAAATTTGGTAGAAAAAGAAATATATATATATATATATATATATATATATATATATATATATATATATATATATATATATATATATATATATATGTAGAAAAAGAAGGAATAAAAAGTGGAAAAAGCAAAGAAGGATGTCATTACATATTCCTTCTAAAAAAGTAAAAAAAATGACGGCAAAGTTGTTGTTTGAAAATTGATGAATGTAGTTCAACTCCCGCAGGTTCTTTCATGTCTCTTTTCTTCCTTTGAATCTTAGTCTAATATTCCTTAGGATTTATCTCACCCATACCCTGACCAAGTTACAACCTAATAAAAGTAATTTTGATCTTTGTGTGCATGTAATTTAATTGTGGATGTTAGAGTATTTTCAAGCTTATGGTAGTGCTAATTTTCATGTTGTACTTTGAGCGTAAATAGTCAACCTAAACACTTGAAAGTTGAGTGAATCTTATCTTATGAGGATCTTGCAGCTTTTGATGTACTCTTTGGTAATCTATTTTTCGTATTTGCTTTGAATGTCACAAAATAGTTACCTACTAATGCCATTTTTTTGAAACATAAACTTAGTATTTTGCTTGCACTTTGTACCCTGAGAACCTTTAGAATTGCATGCTTTGTTTTGCTCTTGTTTTTTCTGTTTTGAGTTTTGAATTTATAATTTTGTTCGGAATGCAAAAGTTCAAGTGTTAGGGAATTTGATCAGTGTATTTTGATGCATATTCTTATACTATTGTATTTAGGCAACTCTATATTTTATTATATTATTTTTACTATTTTAGTTTGTTTTTATATTTAAGTTTATTTTTTATTTTATTTTATTTTCGTACTATATTTTCAGCATACACAGTTATTTGACACATTATCACTATACAGACCATAACTTGAGCTATAAGAATCAGATTGACATGTTATAATATGAGTTAGAAAGATAAAAGAAAGAGCTACAAGTTTCATGTTGAAGTCAAAAGCAAATTCAGAATGAAGAAAGATAGAATAATTCGTTGAAGTTCCAGACCTAATTAAAATAGTTAGTTTGAGTTGGTCTTTGTAATTTTCAGGCCAGATCCCATAATGGCCGAATTTCCCTTTTATTATATTAGCTCTTTCACTGCTACAGTAATTCTATTCTGAATTTTGACGATACAATATTTCTTAGACGATTTCATGGAGAACTAAAGTTCACAAGGTTAATCTGTTGTAATCGGTTTCCGTCAATACTTTGCGGTTTCTTAATTTTCAATCAAATGTCTTTTCCCCTTTAATATTTTGTTCTATGTCTTGTATGCTTTACTCAAGTTCTATAGAAAATGTGTTGATTAATTTCGATTGATATATGTTCCATAATCGCATTTTCTTAATTCGCGTGTGCTTAACCTGTTTGCTTAATTCGGAATATATTTGCTTAATTCAGAAGTTAGGAACACATATCATATATTAGTATCAATGCGCTTGTTATTATTACTGTAATCGAAAAGGGATTAGAATCCACTTAGGGCATGAAAATGATATTAGTCAATAATAAGTTAGGAAACCAAATTAGTAGATCAGCTTATTTTATAATCACTTCTCATAATCACTTTTTATAATCACTTTTTATAATCACTTTTCATAATCACTTATTCTAAATCGAATTGACACACCCCCTATTTTGTTTTTTTTATTTGGTTATTTTTTCAAGAGTCCTTGCGATGCGATACTCGATGTGATACGATACTACACTACTGCCTCATTTTCAAATGTAGGGGACCATGCATGGCTTAGCTCCTGCAGGGTGGCAGTGAGATAGACCTAATCCCGATGTTATGCTTATGGGGGACCCTAAGTGGTCTTGTCCGTGTGAGTGATATAAAAATTATACAATTGTCAAATGTTTTGCTTATTTCAATAGAGTCTTAGTGAGTCCCAATACGTAAATATCTGAGTTAGGGTTTACTTATAATCACTATATCTCTACCAACTTGGTGTGTGTTTACCCTATTATTTTTTTGGGGACCGTGATGAGATATGTATATCATTTTACAGTGTGGATCAATATATAAGGCTAAGTAGATGGCCTCGATGAGATGATTGTTAATTATTTAGTCAATACTTATTATGTGGGATGGATGTGAAATACATTGACGGACATTACAAGCAGACCTTGGCCCAAGTAATAGAGTAGAGAGACTCAACGGTTTAGACCAGAAACCCACTAAGATTAGTATCTCACTCCACGTTGCTATAGTATTTTCATTGAATTACAAAGTACCGGTTATTAACACCACGAGTTGGTATAATAGACACATGAAGAGAACTATCTGATGTATGATTTGGAATTAATTGGGGTCGTATTTATATTCAAGGTGTGGAGACATTACTTTATGGAGAACACTTTGAGATGTTTAGTGATCACATAAGTCTAAAGTATATGTTTGATTAAAAGGAATAAAATATGAATTAAAGGATAGGGATATAGTTCATGAAGGGCTATGATTTTGAGTTAAAGTACCATCTTGGGAAAAGCCAATAAAGTGACAAATGCATTGAGCAGAAAAAAGATGCATACAATAGAGTTGATGATTTTATAGCACAATCTGCTAGAGAAGTTCTAAGACCTCAACCTACATTTCATATGGACTCAGGCAAGAGTTTTGATCAACCAAATGATTATCATATGTGGTCTTAGGGAAAGAATAAGGAAAACCAAGTTATTATATGTGGACTTGCAATCTAGGATTGAACATTCAAAAGTGTACCAGATAGTTCAGAGTTGAAGAGGGTAATTCTAGAGGAGTCTCACAAGACTGATTTCACCATTAATCCCGATTCTTCTAAGATGTACTAGGATCTAAAGAAAAGCTTTTGGTGGCCCAAAATGAACAAGGACATTGCAGAATTTGTAGCTAGATCCGTAGTATGTCAACAGATGAATTTTTAACATCAGAGGGTGGGTGGTATGTTGCAACCTTTGTAGATACCTGAGTGGAAGTGAGAGGGAATTTTTATGGATTTCATAGTAAGGTTACCTTGTACAATTTGTGCCATGATGTGATTTAGGTGATAGTGGATATATTAATCGAGTCGGAATGTTTCCTACCCGTTAAGACTACCTACATACTATCTTGTGTGTATAATCAAGCTCGGGTATAGAGATTTTATTTCATGTAACATCATAAGGCCGAACCCACGACATAAAATATAATAGATATCCAGAATATGATGAATATATAAAGCAATAAAGATATGATAAATAAAATAAAGATAAATCAAGTAAAGTGATAAAGATAAACACCCAAACATAAAAGAAAACAAATAAAACTAGGCTTGAATTACTTAGCGACTCCTCAACAGAGTCTCTAGCTATCGCGCAGTGAAAAAATACCTGAGCACATTGCACGCTCGAAGATACAATAGAGTCTCCACCAAACTTTATTTATTCTAAAAGGAAATGGAAAATATCAATAAAAACCAAGGGGGAGAGAAAAAGGGTAAAGGAGTCGATTATGCAAGGGGAAGTTATGAGCATCCCCCACACCAGTTGTACTCAACGAGAACCATTTTGATTATTCTTTGCGTATATGAGTGTTATTATCTAAATGTTACCTGCGATTGATTTTAATTAAAGGAGAAAATAAGTTTTATTAATTAATATGCTCGCCAAGGATTGAAACCCTCGTGCCTATGAATTCTCATAGTGCAATGACAAAATTAGAGTTTCGTAGTTTGTGGTAGAAAATTATAATTGTTGGTTGTTTTAGGGAACAATTATAATCGTGTCCTAGAAGTGCTCTGACGTTAGCTGTTCTGATCCTAGTTCGGATGCTCTAAGCTTTTAGTTTGACTGCTAAGGAACATATTATAACAGTTCTTTTATAAAAAGAAGAGTTGTTTGTTTGAAAAGATTTTAAAAGAAAAAAGGTTGATTGAGTTGAAAAAGGGAAAGCGTTGCTTGAATTGAAAAAGAGTTTGTGAAATGAGAAAAGTGTTGTTTGGATGTTGTAAAAGTACTATTTGGACCAAGAGTGTGTTGTATGAACCCATAGAGTGGTGTTTGAACCAGAGAGTGTTGCGTTTAATCAATAGATGATGATTATCCAATATAGAGTTATAGGATTTTTCCTAGATCCAGGGATCAAGACCTACAAGAAAGGAGTGTTTTCCTAAGCACTGGGTCTGACAAGGAAAACTTGCAAGAGGTGGCTTGCCTAAGCATTGGGTCTGATAAGGCAAGCATGCAAGAGATGAGGGTTTTCCTAAGCATTGGGTATGAAAAGGAAAACATGCACGAAAAAGGTTTGTCTAAGCATTGGGTATGACAAGACAAACATAAAAGAAAAAGGGTTTGCCTAAGCGCTGAGTCTGACAAGGCAGATATGCATGAGAGTAAGAGGTTTGCCTAAGCACTAGGTCTGACAAGGCAAACATGCAGGAAAAGGGTTTTAACCATTAGAATGTGATTAACCCAAAGAGAAAGGTATGGTTCATAGATGGATATTTTAACCATGAGAAGGTGATTAGCCCATATAGAAGGTGATTTACCAAGAGAAGGTGATTAACCTTAAGAGTGTACAAGTGTCCAAAGAGAATTGTGTTTAGTACAAAGAGAAAGGTATTATGGATGTTGATTGTTGAAGTGTGGTAAATGGGGAAGAGAGTTTGAAATTTATTTGATTTGATTTGCACTAAAGTCTATGAACGGAGGCAAATTCTTTGAATAACTTGGGCATATGTCCCGTATTCAAAGATACTCAGAACAAGGGTGGGAATGATCCCTCTCATTCTTCTTCGTTGCTTAAGGCTCGTGGTGCACAATTCACAACTTAACTAATCACTATTTTAAGGAATAGAAGAGTCTTTTGTTTTTAAAAGGCAAGATGTGCTTGAAGGATGAAGTTCAGTGATGATCAAGGTCTTGATGTCCTTATGTATTTAGAGTCTTGAATATTGAGTCTTAACTTGAGTGTGACTTGAAGGATCAGACGCAAGTGTAAAGGTCCACTTCAATCAAGTGATCAAGGGACTTATGATTACTAAATTGAATGTGAGTCCTAAGGGGGGTCATGTAATTGTTTAGGACGAGTCATGAAAAGTCAAGACTAATCACATTATGTAACTAATTGATCAAAGTTGAATTTGATCAACTAATCAAATAGGATGAACATGCTAAGAATAAATCATTAAGCCCATGGATTTAATTAAAAGCTAAAGTCATCAAAAATTGGAATAAATCCTAATCTCTAAAGAAATTTAATTGATTCTTAAAGAGAAATTATAAAAACTAATTATAATTAAAAGAACTACTCCTAATTAAAAACTAACATATGTATTATTTTTGAAGTGACTAAAAAAGTATTTTGTGTATTTTCCATGTATTAAATGTGTGATAAAATAATTAAAAGAAAAAAGAGAAAAAAACATATCAATAATTAATTAAAACATAAAATCAACTCTGCTGGGGTGTATGGACCAGGGGGAGTATGACCAAGTGAAAAGGGTGCAGGGCTCATAATGAATGCCCAAGTTGTTAATGTCTTGTGAGTTTAATGAAAGTGAGGGCAAATGGTGAAGCCCTCAAACTCACTTCCACTCTTTTTTTTCCAACTTGCTTAACCCATCTCTCTCTCTCTCTCTCTCTCTCTCTCTCTCTCTCTCAATCATCCCTCCCACCGGAAATTGCTCCAATGCATTGAAGTCGGAGCCGACGAAGCTGATCATAACGACTTTAAACCATCATAAATAGAACTCTTTTGTCTTCCTCTTTCCATTAATCATGAAAATCTTCCTCACAATCTATTGTAAATCCCTAAAATATCAAACTTGCCTCAAGAACCCTAACATTCTAAACATAAATTAAATGAAAACAGAGGGGAATCAAGCCATGCAACCTTAGGGCTTTGATTCCCCTCACTAAGGGATACATACTAGTAACTCAAATGAAGCTAAATGGATAAGAAATTAAATCCAACCTACAAGGTCATGGCTTGCCTTGGAGATTGTTGAAGATTGATGAAGCTGATGAAGAAACAAAGATCAAAGAGTATTCAGGTGATAATTCAAATCTTCAACTTTTCTTGCAACAATTTCTTCTTCTTGAATCTAGTTTGTAGGAATTAAATTTGTGTTGTTGTTGATGATTAGAGTGGGGTGGAGAGTACAGAGCATGTAGGGAGTAGGCTAAGCTCAGTTGCTCAGAGATTCCATTGATGAAGCTCTGTCAACTATGGATGAGGAGGTTTGAGTGTGATGAGAGGAGAGAGATTGAATTCAGAGAGATAATGATTTGAGAATGAGTTTTTTTGTGTGCAGGGTGAATGGTTTAATATGATTGAAGGCGAATGATCTTATATATAGATTGGAGTGTAACTAAATTCGGGAAATTAGGGCAAAGTTTGTTGAAGGTTAGGGCATGGCTTAGGGTTAGTTAGTTTCATGAAGAAATTGGTTATATGGACTAACATTGTTAGTTAACAGTTAGTTAGTTAGGTTTTGATAGTTAGTGAATTAGTTTGAAGCTTGAATGAGTTGTTATATGGAAAACCAAATCAATTAGGGACTAGTTACTTATATTAAATTGATTTTATGTTTAAAATGAACTGATGTGAATTAGAAGAAGTTAGTAGTGTTAGAAGTGATATCAAGAGGAATTTGTTAGTTTATGTTAAAATTGGATATGTTAATTGTTAAGAGAAAGTTTTAGTGAATAGGTTAGTGAATTAGTTGTGACTGAGTTAGTATGTTAGGCTATGTTAACTTGTTAGAGGATGAGTTAGGGTAGATATAAATTATGACAGTTAATAGTTATGCTAATTGAATTATCAAGGTATGCTTGAACTCGTGTAATTGAATCAGTTAGAAAAAGTTAACTATGTTGGAGTGTTTTGGAAGTTTGGGCTGAGATAGAATGTTAAGTTGAACTATTACCTCGGCTGATGTTAATTGTTAGTTAATTTGAACTAAGGATTTGTTGTTGAATTTTGGAATAGCTAGGTGATAAAGAGATTAGGTAACTGTTATGTTAATTGAATGCTAATAGGAATTGTTAGAATCAGTTTAATTATATTAGCTAGGAGCTTATTATTGGTTAGTAATGTTAGTTGTTAGTTCAGGTTAATTAGTGAGTTGAGCAGTTGGTATGTTAATATGTTAATTGGAACTGAATATTAAGATATTGGTTCTTGATGTTAATTGAAAGAAATCTTAGATGTTATGAAATGATTAGAGGTACTTGAATAGCTAGTTATGTTAGTAAGCATGTTAGTGGGACTCAAGCGTATTGACTTATGAGTTTGGTGGCATTGTCATGTGCTGAATGTGTATGTATGCATTGGTTTTTTGTTTGTGTGACTTGGTTTGTGTTGCTGTGGGGATGATAGGGTGAATATTAGGCAAGTTAACAATTGGCTTGGCATGCAACAAGACATGACATCATGGAGACTTGGTATGGAAGTAAGCATGAAAAGGCTTGAACTTGGAGGCACAAAAAATGGAGAATAAATGAAGACAAATGTAGTATTAAGATAGTCAGTTTGACTTTGGTCAACTATTGACCAAAAATTCAACAATTGATCAAAGGTCAACTCTAGGTCAAAAGTGATTCTATTGTGTAGAATTTGATTTTGACTCTCTTTGTAATAAAACTTTGAAGGTTTGTAATAAAAATGATCCTTTGAATGGAATTATGTGACTTGATTCTTAAGAAAAGTGGTTTCCCTCCAAATTTGAATTTTGAAAATTGATGTTGAACTTTGAATTTCCCATGCTATGTCTTGAATCCAAAAACAAATAGCCAAACCACTAAAACATGAAAAATTCCATAAAGAAGTTAGTCAACAAAAGTCAACCTCCCATGGTTGACTTTGACCAGAGTCAAACTTGCAAGTGATATTCAAATTCATTTGTTCCATGATGTAATCAACATAATCAAAATGTCTAGATCAAGGATTAGGGTTCCGATGACCAACCAAATTTTGTTGTGCGCATAGCCAAAAGCATAATGATCACAAGCTTGCAAACCAATAATCCAATGCCTTGTATCTCAAATAAGGAGAAACCTTTGAATCAAATGATTCCATTTGAAAAAAAATGCAATTATAAATGAATGACCTAAATGACTATGAGTATGCAGATGAACCCAAGATTATGAACCAGATGAAAGGAAAAATGGTAGGGCAAATTTTGAGGTATGACACCATGCACACTTGTACTTTTTGATCAGCACAAAACTATTGGATGAGAATCATTATATATCTAGATATAGAGCATGCGAGGATGGAAAAAATGTTTGTCATATATTCTAGACTCATCCAAGTTTCATCAATTTGTTTAACACATTTTCCATGGTATTGTCAATTGGTTCGACGTATAAGTCCAACAAGTACATGGTTTTTCTTCTTGAAATTGTTGGTGTTACTTCTACATAGATGACTTATTCAATTTGCTTTGTGTTTATGAAATGTGAAATACAAGATAATATTACACGAGCTTTTAGAAATGTGTCGCAATACATTAAAAGACTCATAAAACATGCCACAAGTGATTATTATCGACCGTGATACCTCACTGATGAATTCAGTTGCAAAGGTATTTCACATATCATGTTCTTTATTGTGTAGGTATAATATAACAAAAAATATGAGAAAACATTTAGGTTGCATTTGGAAACAAACAAATCAAGGGTAAAGACGAAAAATTGGTCAAACCTAGTCAAATATTGTAATAGTAATGGATGCATGCAATGTTATAATCAATTCTTCTACATAGGAATTATATATTGAATCTGTCATATTGTTCAGAAATGTGTGTGCGAAATATCCTTATTTTTTGAAATATGTTGAAAATACAATATTAGATCAGGTGAAGGAGAAAATTATTTATGCATGGACTGATTAGGATAGATACCTTAGAAATACCAGTTAAACTAATAAAGGGAGTAGTGACATGTCCTCTAGGCCTCCATGAAAACCTTGAGGTGAAACATCAACAAGTCCAGCAAGACCAAGTTCATAGAGAGCATGTGTAGTAGGATAATGTACAACGTCACAGGGAGAATCTACGGCAGCAAGAGGTGCATCGTCATGAGCACAAAATCCATAACCATTGGTCAATGGTCTCTCAAATGTACCAGATGATTATCCAACAACACGAAAAAATTTAACTTTTTGTATACACATTAAAGTATGTTGAGATAATTTGTCATGCCTATACGTGGTTGTTCTTCAACAATTTTTCTATAATTACACAAAATAAGGTATTCAACATAAGTAAACAAATGGAACAAAAAACACTCATAAGTTGTTGTTATGTCAAAATAGCATCAAATTAACGCTTGTATAGCTACGCATCCCGACCATATCAATAAGTTACATACAATTCTAGCCAACCTCTAATTGACATAACATAAAAATGCATTGGACCACTAATTGACATAACATCAAAATACATTGGAAATACACTATACGGGATACCATATATTAATATCAGTGTGAGATATCTAGGATTTGATATCTCAATGAGATATTTGAACTTTGATATCCGTATAGTTTGTACTAGAGTTCATATCATACAAAATCCTAACCCCATATTTATCAAACTTAAACCTCAAACAAACTAATAAGAAAATGGATAAACATTGACATTAGATGGAATATAATGTACATTAATTAAAAATTAGAAAGAAATTAAATGTATCGTAATCACAAAAAGTAAGATGAGGATGTGTGTAACTTGATATTGATTAAGAAACTAATTAGTTTGAATGAGAAAGAATAAAAACCAAGAGTTTTTACTAGTTTTCACGCAAATAGCGCTTCTTGATCTTATTGTGTTATTTACTATTATGGTTTCAAATGTTATTGAATGGGGAGGGAAAGACAATTTGTTTGATTTTTAAAGAATGTGTTCCGAGATTGATATTCGAATGAGGTATGTGGAGAATAATATCTGGACACACCCATTATACATTAGATGTGTTTTGATCGGTTGTATTATAGGTGTTTCTAAATTTTATACTCCAGAAGGTGCAAGAGAGGCAACTTCGATAATTCGTGGGAGAATCATTAGGATGTATTGAACAATCCCCTTAATTCATCCCCTTATTTCATGTACTCTATAACTCTATTTATCCTTTTTGTTTTAATGGGATAAGTTTCATTTATCTTGGGAAACATGAATATTCTTGTTTAATATATTGTTTTAATATTTTTTTGGACACTTTATTCAAATGTCATTTATTTCCTAATGAAAACTATTTAATCATCTTTATTTTTTTTCGTGTATTAAAAATGAAAAATATATGTATTTTAAAAGAATATCCATTTAATGAACATTTCTTTATTTTTTTGGTGTATTAAAAATGAAAAATATATGTATTCTAAAAGAATATCCATTTAATGAACTTTTCGTTTACTCAAGTCTCATGAACTTATTTTAAGTAAAATTTGAGTTTTCATCTCATGAACTTATTTTAAGTAAAATTTGAGTTTTTGTTATAGACCTTCGTCAGATTGTCAATCTTTAAACTTAAATAGGATTTCTACTCTTTCTAAAAACTAAAAAGATACTACTGTTTAATACCTACGCAAAGACTAGAGAGAAACATTTGCTTAGTACCAACACTAAAAATCATAACAAAACATTTTTTTAAATATGAACATATATTTAGAACAATAATAAATCATAAAACAATTAGAGCAATATAAGGATCAATAACTTATAAAATTAATATTATACTTTCACACTTCTTAAAATTCATACAATAAATCGTTACACCACATCTTATTATTCATAAACTTAATAATAGAATAACAACATCATAAATAATAATTAAATTAAAGCAAACATATGAATCTTCCAATCAAATCTCTCAAGAGAAGCACTTATTAATTAATTCAAAGCTTAAAGGCTGCGGAGGAGAATTCCTTCAAAAGTGATTCCAGGTCCAAAAGCCAATCCTAAACCCCATTCTTCACTTCCATCTTCCTTCAAATAATCCCTCATATACTCCATCACATAAAATATAGTATTGCTACTAACATTTCCATAATCCATTAAAGCCTTTCTACTACACTCCAACTTATCACTTTTTAGTTTCAGTGTATTTTCTAGCTTATTCAGAATTGCTGGTCCACCAGGATGAACAGCCCAAAACAATTCATTGAAGTTTTTCACATCACATTTAGCCATAATTTTCTTGCAAAATTCTTCAATATTCTCTTCAATTTTTTGAGGAAGGTCTCTTCCAAGCTTAAAGTTAATACCCTCTTCAGTAATTCTACCATCAATGACATTTTGTGTATCCGGCAAGAATTTCTGGACAGCATAGTTCAACTCCATGAAAGGTGATTCTTGACCTAATATAGGGTTGGTGCCAATTATGGCAGCCGCGGCGCCATCGCCGAAAAGTGCGGCACCAACGAGATCATAAGGTCTAGCTTTGTTTGGTGCTCGAAACCCTAGTATGGTGGTTTCAGAAGTTGTGAGCAAAACCCTACTTCCAGGGTTGTTTTCGGCAATGTCTTTGGCAACACGTAAGCCAGTGACACCACCGTAGCAACCAAGGAAGTAGAGCATTACGCGATTAACATCGGTGTTTAAGCCGAGTTCATTTGCAAGATAGAGGTCTCCGCCCGGGAGGCGGATTTCGCTGGAGGAGACGTAGACAATGTGTGTGATGTCTTGAGGTGATCTTCCCCATTCTTTGATGCAAGCTTTGCATGCTCTTGTTGCCATTTCAACAACTGCTGGATTTGCTATTTCTAGCTTTTGTCTTATTGTTGGTATTCCTTCTATGGCTAGCTCTGGATGTTTGTCTAGGATTTCCTTTGACATTACTGTGTATCTTGTTTTCACAGTTGTGTTTTTGCCTGAAAAATGTCAAGTGAAGAAGATTACGAAGTGTTGCAATTTAGACTAATTAGTTAATAATACCACAGATTCAAATTCTATAAAGGCTTGAGTTTCGAGACTGCGCTACTCGAAATGTTTTCAAGTTTGAATTTTATTAGAGGGTAATAATTTTTGGTGTTGAGTTCATATAGATTGATCATCTTAAATTAATGAATTGTAAGATAGAATATTAAAATTTAAAAAATAAATAAATAAAAAAATAAATAAATTAATTTGACTTACAAAGACGCTCCAATTTCTCCTTAATATAAGTATCTTCGCACTTAGTATCTCGAATATATCCTTCCACCAAACACTCTTGAGGGAGGACTTGGCTCGGAAAAGCCTTCCCTAGTGCAAGTATTGTTGCCTTCCCGGGGACGGGAGCACGCTTAGCGCGTGTTCCGTTCTGCGCGGAACTTCCATTCAAATCACCTTGAGGCATTTTTTTTAGGTTCAAGCAAATACTATAGCTCGTGTGCTGTGGAAATGCAATGGATCAAGACTGCTGATAGAATTGAGAAATTTTCGGACTATAAATAAAGGCATTGTCAAAGTGTTGAAAAGAAGTTGGTGTCAAGCAAGACTAGCATGTTGTGTTGGAAATTATTACATTATTTGAGTTTGGTTAGGCTTTAGTGTTCATGGTTTTTTAATGTTTGAATGAAAGGTTTCATAGGTCAACAATCTTTTACTTTCTTATTTGTTTAGTACCAAATTCATTTCTAACTTGCAACACTTTTCAGTCTATAATGTGTAAGCGTTAGACAAATTACGGAAATAACATGCGTATTTCATAAAAGTTGTGAAGATTTTTTTTAAGAAAATAAATTAATATAGTCTCTAAAATAAGATAATTCAGTAAAAATGGTTGAGACCATAAATATATTATTGCTCATTTAAATAGGACATTGCACTAGATTATGGAGTAACTTCTCCACCGAATTTCCAAAAAATAAAATAAAACATAGATTTATTTCGAAAGTATACATATAATAATTATTATTTTCTAAAAATACACTTCTAAAAAGTAAATTATATATTTTTAAGTAACATTTAAAATTTCAGCTAATTTTTGCTATGAACGATTTGATTTGGCTTTACAAATATCTTTTTGGTAAGTTAACTAACACCCATAAAATAGATTATTTTATAATTATTTTCCTGCTCCTACAAAATCGAATTTTATATTTATTTTTAATTTATTTATTTATTTTATATTTCACTCCCACTTTGGATTTTTTTGGATTCGGAGAATTTTCATCTTCAAACAATTCTTTTGATTTGGAACAGCGTTTATGTGAGTAGAATTTATTAGAACATTCGATTGTAACCGATTTGGTATGTAACATATTTCACCATATTACTTTTATTTTTCTATTTTTTTTAAATGTTCACCAGATTACTTTAAATGAAGTAATCCCTATGTACTATTTATTAAAAAAAATGAAAACATTATATATATATATATATATATATATATATATATATATATATATATATATATATATATATATATATATATATATATATATATATATATATATTAACAAAATTATTATGTTTTATAGATATGAGGACTTCCCTTTTATCCGATAAAATCTTGAGTAAGCATTACCAATGCATTCTCTACTACACATAAGTTTGATACACGAGAAATTATAGTAACGTTGCTACGAAGGTTGGAATTAGATATAAAATCATGATAAGATACAAAAATATGAAAGAGATGGAGAAGTACGAAACTAGTCGAAATATCTACATAAAATGTCATTAAAAAACATGTTGGTTGTCCATTCAAAATCAATCAACAATGTCTAAAAATGATTCGGAATGGAAAGTTGTGTTGAACACGTGACTATACACATGAAAAGGTGATGAATTATGGGTTTCAGAAAAATGATAGTTTGAAAATTTTATCTTCAGAGTTTAAAGACATTTTAGAAATTAGCAATGAAAATTAATAATGCAAAAAAAATAAGGAGTTAAGGGAAAGAAAAAAAACATAAGAAATTATAGAGGTTTGGTAGAAATGAAATGACCTAATCCTCTCCATAAGATTTGTTCTTGAGAGTATCTAGTAAATTCAAGAGATTTTAGTAGGTTGAACTCTCGAACCCTCTTATATAAGGACAAATGAAGTTTTAGGTTAATTTCTAACCAAACAGCGAACACCAGAGAGAAGCGGTTAGTCTTCATTCCGAATAGCGGATTGAAGTGGTTTGTCTTCTTTCCAGACACCAACTTGAAGTGAATAGTGTAACACCCTTCTACCCAAACGACATATTTAAATAGATTATCAGAGTACAACATGTAGAAGAGTTTACATTTCTTACAACATAACAATTATCGCATCACAACATAAAACATATTATTTATTTTATTAAAACTTCGCAGCGGACAACAACATTAATATTATCATTCATCATATAACAATTCATAATAATGGTTCACATTATCTCAACAAAACATCTCAACATGTTAGTCATCATAAACAATGTAAATAATAATCAGTTATCTATCGAATCCCATAAACCCGGTGTCACATGACCAGAGCATTTGACTCGACTCTGTAGAATAACTCTACACTTATTCTTCAAACCTCAACAATAGCTACTCCTCTTTATCTGCACATTGCTCATCACAGATGAACATAAACATATGCAGAAGGGGTGAGAATTACATTATTAAATAATAATATAACGACAGAAATATAAACATAAATATATTTCACATATGCCAACACAGCTCATCATAATCATCATAATCAACATATTCATGAACATCAACAAAACAACATATCAAATGCAATGCACACACCCATGCATGACTCAACACGACTCGGTATACCCATTTTGTGACCAACTACAGGATCACCACTCCCAGATTCATCACCATAGAATCCGAGTTCCCCGCAAGGAACCAAGCCTCTCAACAAGCCCGGAGTCAACAACATCATTGGAACTCAGTCCGTTCATCACTAGGCATCGGCCTTTCATGAATGCATGCACACCAAGCATGCATCATAATCAACATAGCAACAACAGCATCATATATTCATGTTATCATCATCATTAACACATTCTATCACAAAAGCATATCACATCATGCCACATAATCAAACACAGTATTATCACACTCTACTAATATCTATACCACTCAAAGCAACGGGAAATGATCCCTCGTATACCATGCATCAGCTAAGTTACCTCGCTCAGCCTAACCAACCAAAAACTGTACAACAACAGCCCAGGAAAGACCACAAGTCTGCCCATACGCGTATTGCCTATGCCCATACGCGTATTGCCCACGCCTGACCAAATCCATACGCGTATTGCCCATGTCCATACGCGTATGCTACGCGTATCACATTCCCATACGCGTACCAACAGAGACCAAAACACGTTCAAAACATCATCTTCCTCATCCATACGCGTATTGCCTAGTGCCATACGCGTACCAGCAATCTCATACGCGTATTGCCTAGTGCCATACGCGTATGACCAGAAACCAGATTTCCAGATCTGCAATGGCTTTTTCTGCTACGAGATCTATCCAAATTCATCCTTCCACAGTCCAAATTTCGCACAAAATCACTCATATCATCTAATACAAATAGTCCCCTATTCGATTTCCCAAATCCTAACATCATTGCATATGATTTCTACGAATTCCTTCGATTAAAATCCCAATTTCGTTCATCCAATATTTTACCATTTTCAACATATTATTGTTTAATAAGATTCAGACCCCTTACCTCTTTGGATTGAAGGAAGCTCTGAGCAATCTTTGGCCTTTTCCTCTTCCTTCTCTTTCTCTTCAGCGTTTCTCCCCCCTTTCTCTGACTCTGAGGCAAAACACGTGAAAACAACCTGAGTCCTCACTTTGGCCTCTTTTATCCAATTTCCACTTTTACCCTTCCACTCTTCATATTCCATTTATTTTATTTATTTAATTATTATTAAAATAAATAACATCTATAGTAATAATAAAAATAATCCAATAATTCAACTTTATTTAATTAAATTAATAAAATAATATTAACTCAATTAAATAATTCTCTTATTTTAATCGGGGTGTTACAACTCTCCCCCACTAAAAGAGTTTTCGTCCTCGAAAACATACCTCAAGCAAATAGAGCCGGATACGACTCCTTCATCTGATCTTCACGCTCCCAAGTCAAGCTCTCACCAGCTGGACCTCCCCAAACAACTTTCACTAGAGCAATCTTCTTACCTCTCAGGGTCTTCTCTTCTCGGTCATCTATCCGAATTGGCAACACCTCAACGGTCAAATTATCCCTCACCTGGATATCATCCAACTGAACAACATGCGAAGGATCCGCAATATATTTTCTCAACTGAGATACATGAAACACATCATGCAGATTAGAAAGCGACGGCGGTAAAGCTATCCGATACGCCACTTCCCCAACCCTCTTCAAAATCTGATACGGACCCACAAACCTCGGAGTAAGCTTTTTAGACTTTAAAGCTCTACCCACACCTGTCGTCGGAGTAACTCTCAAGAACACATGATCTCCCTCTTGGAACTCAAGTGCCTTTCTCCTGTTATCATGATAACTCTTCTGACGACTCTGAGAAATCTTCATTTTCTCCTGAATCATCTTAACCCTTTCAGTCGTCTGCTGCACAATCTCAGGTCCGAGTACAACACTCTCACCTGACTCATACCAACACAATGGAGTTCTACACCTCCTACCATACAATGCTTCATATGGAGCCATACCGATACTAGCATGAAAACTATTATTATAAGTAAACTCCACCAACGGCAAATAACTATCCCAAGAACCACTCTGCTCCAACACACAAGCTCTCAACAAATCCTCCAAGGATTGGATAGTTCTTTCAGTCTGACCATCAGTCTGAGGATGATAAGCTGAACTCAACCTCAACTTAGTCCCCAACGCTTTCTGCAAACTTTCCCAAAATCTAGAAGTAAATCTGGGATCTCTATCAGACACAATACTGGATGGAATACCATGCAGCCTCACTATCTCCTCAATATACAACTTTGCCAACTTCTCTAAAGAGTGATTAATCTTCATCGGCAAGAAATGCGCCGACTTAGTCAATCGATCCACAATCACCCAAATAGAATCATTACCTTTCACCGTCCTCGGCAATCCCATCACAAAATCCATGGAAATGCTATCCCACTTCCATTCAGGAATCTTCAAAGGTTGCATCATACCTGCCGGTTTCTGATGTTCAATCTTTGACTTCTGACAAGTCAAACAGGCATACACAAACTTAGCAACATCTCTTTTCATACCAGCCCACCAAAACAACTTCTTCAAATCTTGATACATTTTAGTTGCACCTGGATGGATGCTCAATCCACTCCTATGGCCCTCTTCAAGAATACTCTTTTTCAATTCAGACACCTCAGGAACACAAACTCTACCTTTAAATCGCAGGATGTCATTCTCATCAATCTCAAAATTACCACCATTACCCTGGTTAACCATAGTAATATGATCAACTAGAGCGACATCAACTTGCTGACCATTCCGAATATCTTCTAGAATTCCACTAGTCAACTTCAGCATACCCAACTTTACACTATCAGCGGAAACTTCACAACCCAAACTCATATCACGGAACTGTTCAATTAACTCAAGCTCCCGAACCATCATCATAGACATATGTAGAGACTTTCTACTCAGCGCATCTGCAACTACATTAGCCTTACCGGGATGATAACTCAATTCAAAGTCAAAATCCTTCAGTAATTCTAACCACCTTCTCTGCCTCATATTTAACTCTTTCTGATCAAACAGATACTTCAGACTCTTGTGATCACTGAACACTTCGAATCTGGAACCATACAGATAATGCCTCCACATTTTCAACACAAATACAACAGCTGCAAGTTCTAGATCATGCGTAGGATAATTCCTCTCATGAACTTTCAACTGTCTAGAAGCATAAGCTACAACTTTACCATTCTGCATCAAAACACCGCCAAGACCCATCAAAGAAGCATCACAATAAACAACGAAGGACTCACCAGGATTAGGCAAGATCAACACTGGAGCACTGGTCAACCGCCTCTTCAACTCAACAAAACTCGCTTCACAAGCTGCATCCCACACATACACTTGACCCTTCTTAGTCAACTGCGTCAACGGCAATGCCAACCTAGAGAAGCCCTCAATAAATCTGCGATAATAACCAGCTAACCCCAGAAAACTGCGTATCTCAGTAGCAGACTTCGGAGTCTCCCACTGTAATACAGCATCAACTTTAGCAGGATCAACAGAAATCCCACCACTCGAAATCACATGGCCAAGGAAACTCACTTCCTTCAACCAGAACTCACATTTAGATAACTTTGCATATAATTTCTTTTCTCTTAACACCTGCAAAACAATTCTCAGATGTCCTGCATGCTCTTCTTCCGTCTTAGAATATATCAATATATCATCTATGAACGCCACAACAAAATTATCAAGGTACGGATGAAATATACGATTCATATATTCCATAAACACACCTGGAGCATTAGATACACCGAACGGCATCACAGTGTATTCATAATGACCATACCTCGTACGGAAAGCAGTCTTCGCAATATCGTCTGACTTCACTCGGATCTGATGATAACCCGACCGCAAATCAATCTTACTGAAAACATGAGCTCCAACCAACTGGTCCATCAAATCATCAATCCTCGGCAATGGATACCGATTCTTGATAGTCACCTTATTCAACTGCCGGTAATCGACACACAACCTCATCGTACCTTCTTTCTTCTTCACTAACAATACTGGTGCACCCCAAGGAGAAACACTTGGACGCACAAACTTCTTCTCAAGCAATTCTTCAAGTTGCTTCTTCAATTCAACTAATTCAGTTGCCGACATTCTATAAGGAGACATCGACACTGGACTTGTACCTGGTACTAAGTCAATGGCAAATTTGACTTCACGTTCTGGAGGTAATTCACTTACATCCTCCGGAAACACATCTTGAAATTCACAGACAACAGGCAAATCTACACTCACCACTTTCTTATCCGCTTGCAGAGACGCAAATAAAGCGAATATCTGAGCTTCATCTTTCACAAAATCCCCCACCTGCTTAGCAGATAGAAATCTTGCCTCATTATTCTCACCAACTTCAGAAAATCGCACCGTCTTCCTATAGCAGTTGATAAACACGCCATAGAATTCTAGCCAATTCATTCCCAGAATAATATCGATTTGGTGCAAGGGTAAGCACACCAAATCAACCACGAACTCTCTCTCAAAGATCGTCAAATGACAACCTCGACAGACCACAGAAGTCTTCACAGAACCATTAGCAGGAGTATCTATCACCATACTTCCGCCTAGGGACGACATAATCACACCAATCCTGGTCGCACACTCATACGAAATAAACGAATGGGTAGCACCAGTGTCAACAATAGCAAGCAATTCAACACTATTAATCAAGCAAGTACCTTTAATCAGATTATCTTCTTTAGGAGCTTCAGCCCCACTCAGAGCAAACACCCTACCAGTAGTATGAGCTGCAGTAGCCGCCTTCTTCGGTTTCGAGCACTGCGAACTGATATGGCCTTTCTCGCCACAATTAAAACATGTCGGACCAGCATCCTTACATTCCGTAACTCTATGACCAGCCTGACCGCATCGGAAACATCTCAGCACTTTCTTGGCACAGCTATCAGCACGGTGGCCTGGCTCGCCACACTTGAAACATTTACCAGCTATGGGAGATCCTCCCCCACTTGGCTTCTTCGCATCTACCACTTTCTGCTTACCTTTACCATTCGGAGATGCATAAGGACTACCACGATCCTTATTCTTCTTCTCACTAAGACTCTTGTAGTGAGCAGTCCTAGCCTTGCTATCTTCATCAAATATCCTGCACTTGTTAACCAGTGTAGGAAACCTACGAATCTCCTGGTAACCAATGCCCTGTTTGATCTCGGGACGCAACCCGTTCTCAAACTTGACACACTTGGATTCCTCAGCATCAGCATTATTATAATGAGGACAATACTGTACCAGCTCCTCAAACTTCGAAGCGTAATCAACAACAGACATGTTACCCTGCTTCAGTCCCAGAAATTCCATCTCCTTCTTACATCGCACATCAGCAGGAAAATATTTCTCCAGAAAGGCCGTCTTGAACCTTTCCCAAGTCATCTCAGCACCTGGTACTTCAATCCTCTGTCGAGTGTTATCCCACCAGTTTTCAGCCTCTTCAGATAACATATGCGTACCAAACTGCACCTTCTGTGCTTCAGTACACGTCATCACCCGGAAAATCTTCTCAATTTCCTTCAGCCAAATCTGAGCACCATCTGGATCATAGCGCCCCTTGAATGTAGGAGGGTTATTCTTCAGAAACCTTCCCAAATTCCTAAACTCGTCGACCGGCGGATTCTGCTGCGCCTGCATAGCCTGCGCCATAGCAGTCAAAGCCTCAGCAATCGCACGGTCATTTTCTCCAGCCATACTCTGCACGACACAACTACAACCGTTAAATATCGACAGTGTCATTTACACTAATCGACCAACAGGGAAAACATCACATTATGACTCGACTGGACTGACCATGCTCTGATACCACTAATGTAACACCCTTCTACCCAAACGACATATTTAAATAGATTATCAGAGTACAACATGTAGAAGAGTTTACATTTCTTACAACATAACAATTATCGCATCACAACATAAAACATATTATTTATTTTATTAAAACTTCGCAGCGGACAACAACATTAATATTATCATTCATCATATAACAATTCATAATAATGGTTCACATTATCTCAACAAAACATCTCAACATGTTAGTCATCATAAACAACGTAAATAATAATCAGTTATCTATCGAATCCCATAAACCCGGTGTCACATGACCAGAGCATTTGACTCGACTCTGTAGAATAACTCTACACTTATTCTTCAAACCTCAACAATAGCTACTCCTCTTTATCTGCACATTGCTCATCACAGATGAACATAAACATATGCAGAAGGGGTGAGAATTACATTATTAAATAATAATATAACGACAGAAATATAAACATAAATATATTTCACATATGCCAACACAGCTCATCATAATCATCATAATCAACATATTCATGAACATCAACAAAACAACATATCAAATGCAATGCACACACCCATGCATGACTCAACACGACTCGGTATACCCATTTTGTGACCAACTACAGGATCACCACTCCCAGATTCATCACCATAGAATCCGAGTTCCCCGCAAGGAACCAAGCCTCTCAACAAGCCCGGAGTCAACAACATCATTGGAACTCAGTTCGTTCATCACTAGGCATCGGCCTTTCATGAATGCATGCACACCAAGCATGCATCATAATCAACATAGCAACAACAGCATCATATATTCATGTTATCATCATCATTAACACATTCTATCACAAAAGCATATCACATCATGCCACATAATCAAACACAGTATTATCACACTCTACTAATATCTATACCACTCAAAGCAACGGGAAATGATCCCTCGTATACCATGCATCAGCTAAGTTACCTCGCTCAGCCTAACCAACCAAAAACTGTACAACAACAGCCCAGGAAAGACCACAAGTCTGCCCATACGCGTATTGCCTATGCCCATACGCGTATTGCCCACGCCTGACCAAATCCATACGCGTATTGCCCATGTCCATACGCGTATGCTACGCGTATCACATTCCCATACGCGTACCAACAGAGACCAAAACACGTTCAAAACATCATCTTCCTCATCCATACGCGTATTGCCTAGTGCCATACGCGTACCAGCAATCTCATACGCGTATTGCCTAGTGCCATACGCGTATGACCAGAAACCAGATTTCCAGATCTGCAATGGCTTTTTCTGCTACGAGATCTATCCAAATTCATCCTTCCACAGTCCAAATTTCACACAAAATCACTCATATCATCTAATACAAATAGTCCCCTATTCGATTTCCCAAATCCTAACATCATTGCATATGATTTCTACGAATTCCTTCGATTAAAATCCCAATTTCGTTCATCCAATATTTTACCATTTTCAACATATTATTGTTTAATAAGATTCAGACCCCTTACCTCTTTGGATTGAAGGAAGCTCTGAGCAATCTTTGGCCTTTTCCTCTTCCTTCTCTTTCTTTTCAGCGTTTCTCCCCCCTTTCTCTGACTCTGAGGCAAAACACGTGAAAACAACCTGAGTCCTCACTTTGGCCTCTTTTATCCAATTTCCACTTTTACCCTTCCACTCTTCATATTCCATTTATTTTATTTATTTAATTATTATTAAAATAAATAACATCTATAGTAATAATAAAAATAATCCAATAATTCAACTTTATTTAATTAAATTAATAAAATAATATTAACTCAATTAAATAATTCTCTTATTTTAATCGGGGTGTTACAAATAGTCCCTAAGTTAAACCGATATTTTCTACGTGTTTATCTCAAACTAAGGTGAGCTTTTGAACCAAACTAAACTCACGAGCCGAATTGAGGTTTTGACCAAGCTGACCACGAACCACCTGGTTTTAGAAAAACGGTGGTTTGAAAAAAATTTATAACTATTTTCAGAGTTATAAACGTTAAAAAAATTAGCAACGAAAATTAATAATGCATAAAATAAGGAGTTAAGGAAAAGAGAAAAGACACAAGGAATGATAGAGGTTCAGTCAAAATGAAATTACATAATCCTCTCCTTAAGATTTATTATTGAGAATTTCTAGTAAATCTTAAAAGCTTTTAGTAGGTTGAACTCTCGAACCCTCTTATATAAGGAAAATATGAAGGTTTAGATTAACTTCCAACCAAACAGCGAATACTGGAGAGAAGCAATTAGTCTTCTTTCCAAACAGCGGATTGAATAAGCTAGTCTTATTTCCAAATACCAACTTGAAGTGGGTAGTCCCCAAGATAAACCAAAATTTTCTATGGGTTTGTCTCGAACCAAGGTGAGTTTTTGAACTAGACTAAACTCACGAACCGAACTAAGGTTTTGACTAGGCTGACCACAAACCACTGAGATTTTAAACCATGCTTATCTCAAACCAAAGCAAACTTTTGACCGGGCTAAGCTTATGAACCGAACCGAGGTTTTTATCAGAATAACCACGAACCAAGTTGAGATTTTGAACCAGGATAATCTCGAACCAAAGAAAGCTTTTGAATAGTCTGAGCTTACAAATCGAAACAATGACTTAGAACCTAAATCCCTAAACCAAAGCTTTTAAAGGGTTTTGATTCGAACCCAAACAAACTCTCGCATATGAATAAATTATTCAAGCAAGATAAAAATATTCCTTGGTGAATTTATAGTTATACCCCTTATATAAACAAAAAATTCCTTAGTAAACAAAAGTACTTTCTCAAAATCGCTACAGCTAAAACATACATATATATATATATATATATGTGTGTGTGTGTGTGTGTGTGTGTGTGTGTGTGTGTGTGCGCGCGCGTGCGGATGTGGGTGCTTGTGTCTGTGTGTGTGGGTGGATGGGTGTGGGTGCTTGCGTGCATGTGTATGTGTGATTTTATAAACCATGGTTCACTCAGACGCGCTTTCACACTTCCTCTCTTTCATACTTTGAAGCTTTAACATTATTCAAGTAAATCATTAGTATAGAAACTAGCTTGAGTCTTCTTGGAGATGAGGTTTGATATTTAATCAAGTTAAGTACCATCATCAGAGGATGTTTTTAGTGATTGTGACACCCTATACCCCAATACTTTTTTTATTTTTGTAAACATACATTGTGGAATAAGTATCTCATGTAATCAAATAAGGCATCACATTGATATAAGTAACGTAAAACTTATCATAATTGAGTACTCGATAAAGACATATAATCAAATATAACAATGTGAAAATTATTAATCCCGACCCTGATGTTACAATATTATAGCCTTTTTACAATCAACATATGAGCCGACTTACTAGTTTAATAACAATAAGCATAAAGAAAACTAAAGAAGTGGTCTCCCACACCATGTTCAATATCCTTACAACAAGTCGACTACTCATCAGTCTCGACCTGAGAATACTCTACATTAAATCCACACTGGAGAACATAGAAATAGAGGGGTGAGAATACATTCTACAAAATACATGGTATAATGAAAATAAAATGCAAGATAAATCACCACATACAACATTACACAATCTTACAATATTTCATAAAATCACATGACAGGACACAACATGCACATGAATGCTTATGTAGTGCACTTATCCTCTACTCTAATGCATGTGGTATCATCATTGAACTCAAAGCTTATTATCCTGAGGTCTAATAGTTTAGGAGTACATATGAGATACACCTCGCACTACAACACTCCCTTAGACATCCGTACACCCTTAATGTCTAGAAGTACATGTTAGCTATGTACGCACCATAACACCCTTCGCTAAACTATACTTCTAGGAGTACATGTGATTTATGCTTGTATTATGATACTCTCCTAGACGTCTATAGGCATGCAATGTCTAGGAGTACATGCGAGCTACGTTGTACTACACTCTCTCTTGTGATGATATCTACTCTGATATAGTGTGATGCATGATGATCAAACAAACACAATTCACATCTGAACCTCCAAACCATATTTGAAACACACTAACTTTGATTACCACACTAGGGTTTCCACAAACTGCAAGAACTTCAAGAAGTGCCTCCTAAAGTCAGTCACCCCTACTTTGACAAAGTGCAAGAACTTCAAGAAGTATATCCTAAATTCGGTTGAATCAACAAGGAAGCTTACCCCTGGGATCATTAGGCCTTTATCATTTCTACTTGTAATTTCTTTGTATCTAAGTGCTATTTGGTGAAACTTTGTACTCTATGATCAATAATTCTAATAAAATAAGCATGTATGTTTTTGGAATCAATCCATTTGTTTCCACTCTTTCTTATGCCATCATAAAAAATGAAAAAAAAAATCAACACCTTTTCTTTTCACTTCTCACATATTAATAAACTTAAGAGGAGAATGATGTAAATAAAACAATTGAATTTGCTGACGTATGCTTTCATTAGTAAAATCTGGCTAACGATGTAAGACATTATTTCACTTCCCAAACACTAGAGAAATAAGGAGTTAATCTTTCGTCAACCCCCTCGAGCCTAAAGTCGGTGTTCTTGTTTTCTGAAAAATACCTTTAATCTTAACTAGGGGGCAGGGTAGTTTTTCAATTAAGTCAATGTTGCATTCTAGTCTCAAGAGAATTATTCCATATAATCATACGAATAAGAGGTTCAAGCATATCTTCTCTCTTTCGCACATCATCCAACATCGAGGAAGCAATGAAAATACATAAGCTCGCAATAGCTAACATGGGAGCCACAAACTTTCTAAATCAAAAGCAAATATCACAAGAGTTGTTTTAAAAAACAAGAGCTTGCTAAGTCAAAAACCTGAAAATATGACTTAGGCAAAAGTTAGGGCATCCCGATGGACCACAAATTCAAAGTAATTGGTCCATACAAAATAGGGAATAAACAACAAAAACAAAAGAAAAGAAAAACGGAAACAAGCTTGTAATTGAAAGTAGGTTACTGCCACCTCAGGAATCTCATCAGTGCTTGAACCATTACATCTACCTCCATCATTAGCTATCAAAATTCTCTTGCACACTAAATACATTTGTTAAATTAATTGGATTTAGGAATGAAGATCATCAAGAATAAGGGGAGGGTATTAATCAAAATTCGAGCCTTGTAATCCCTTCGTTTCATAAACCGTGAACTAGAGCATGATATATCCTTTAAAAGTCCTAATTGAAGTTAGGTTCACTTTGAAAACATACTCAGAAAAATCATTATTAAACTGACTCTGAATGTTTGTTAAATCGTTGTTAACCATATTGTTTTTCACGCCTTCATTCCTGCCAATCTCATGGTTAGATATCATTTATATACACCATATCCTTTTTTCATAACAACTTTCAATTTCAAAATCTTGCATGTGCATCGTGTTAGAATTACTTTTCAAAAAAAGGAAACAAGGGAAAAGCACCTAAGAGGTTCTTCTAATCAGGGGAAAATCCTAATGATTATAGGGGGCACATCATCTCAAGATCCTATTGACCAAGGGCAAATCACTCTAAGAATTAGTCAACCTAAGGTCATACCTCCAAGCACCAGTTATTCAGAGGCATACTTTTCAAAGATTCAAATACTTGGGTAGTCCATATCAAGGTCATATCACAACATGTTGGGATCCAAGTTCCTCTTTAGACAACACCTCCATGATAAGGGGAAGACCACTAAAAAATATCATATTGGGGCATACCAACTCAAGGGCACAATGAGGCCAATTACTCCGAAAGTAATCTAATATGGGGCATGCTTTTCAAGATTCAAATATTGGGGCAACCCATATTAAAGTCATACCACAGAATGGTGAGATCCAAGTTCCTTTTTAGTTCAATCCTTCAGAAGACCTACAAACAAGGGAAATACCCTATGAAGCTCAACCAATCTGGGGCAGACCGCTGTGAGACTCAATCAAAAGAAACCAATTCAAAAAATGGTTAAGCGGGGGAAAATCATCCCAAGAGCCGACTAATCAATCACAAATCTCTTTGAGTCTCATCCCAGGGCAGGCCACCTTAAGAACATATTGCGCCATTCCAAGAGTTAGTTAATCAGGGGCATGGTGTTTCAAAGTTCAAAATAGTGGGGCCAACCATCTCAAGTGCATAGTATTACCAAGCCGCTTCAAATTTCTTATTCATGCAACTCCTTCAAATATCCAACAAAATGGGGCATGGCATGCCACAAAGAGGCAAGATCTCTTCATACTTTTACGATCCCCATTGAAGCTCTCTCTTACATCAGCAATCTTTGAGTTAGAAACAAGTATCGGGAAGTCATGCTGACATAATACCCTACCATCTTTCGACAAATAGCCTTGTAATACAAGAAACCTCTCTAAGCCTTAACAATCCCTGACTCACCATGGGGACACTTGTTTAAACATTCAAATCATTGTCGTGCATTAATCATGTCGCTACACTCTAGTGTCAAATCATAAATATCACCTAGCATATTCCTACAACATGAATCCAGCCTCCTCAAAAAGCCCAATCTTACTCGGTACCTCACAAAAAGGGCCCAACCTTACTTGGCACCTCATAAAACCTCAACCTCACTTGGCACCTCACGAAATGCTAATTTTACTTGGCACATCACAAAAATCCCAACACCCTAAAAAATCTCAACCTCACTTGGCATTTACCCAAAAAGCCTGGTCTTGATTGGCACCCAACATTCATAATCAAAGAGTTCGACCTTACCCGACGTATCAAGAAGCCCAAACCCATCCTCATTAACAATTCTAAAACCCAACCTTCAAAATCCACTTTTCAAAGATCCCGCTTAACTCTTCACTTAAAGAAACTAAGCCATATTCTTCGAAAGAATATATCATCAGTGGATAAATCATCCACAACATCGCATTCATGCATCATATCACGCTTACCATATCCATGAATGTAGAGCATTAAGCCATCCAAAACATGCATACATAACATAGCATAACATAGCATAACATGCATACATAACATAGGCTAAGACTCAGGATTCATCATTAGAGTTCGGATCAATCCCTAACTAAGTTGGTAATTGATCTTTGTACAAGCTTCTCCCTAGCTCTTTCCTCGCTATACATCTCAGTAGGTCGGTACTAGGGACAATCCCCTAGCAAGTATCCTTGGAACTCATTCCCCAAGTAGAAAATACTTAGCAACATTGTCCCTGGTATGCTCTAATGGTATACAATTCCCTCACCAGATCCTTGTAGGGATTTCTTAGGACTTTCCTCAACCCTCGTGCTCTTTAGGGACACTCGTCTGGAAGCTTATTCCCGAGTAGACAGTCATCTTACGTGACACCATTCTTCCCCAATAGAGACATCGAGTTCTTCTATTAATCCCCTTCTTGTTCTTCTTAGGGAACTCCCCAGTAGAAGTTCTTGCTCTTTCCTCTGGTCATATCCATGACACCTTTATTTCTAGAGTACCACGATAGTGACTAAGAATCCACACATAGTCCCAATAAGGATCTCTCCCTAAGAATACAAGTATCATGACACATTATTGTTCTTTTTACTTCGATTTTTACATTGTTGACATTCTCACTTTGGTTCTTACACCATTGTCATTCTTATTTATGGTTCTTACATCATTATTCACTTTGGTTCTTACAACTTATCATTCATCCACTTCAGGTCTAACACCATTTCATCCAGTCACTTCGACTCTTACACCTTTGTCATCCAGTCACTTCGGTTCTTACAACATTGTCATCCAGTCACTTTGGTTCTTACATCTTTGTCATACAATCACTTCGGTTCTTTCACAATTTGTTTTTTACGGTTGCTACACCGATTGTTGTTATTTTACGATTTTTACATCGTTTTCCATTTCATTTTAAGGTTCTTATACCACTGTCATTATTCTCGGGTCTTACATCAGTTTTCTTGCCAATAATGATTTATTTAACATCGGTTCTTATACTGATGACGATTGAATTCTCAATCCCCAACTATACCAGTACAATTCCCAAGCAGGAATACTTATTGGCATTCCCTAGTAAGTAACACTTCCACAATCACCTTTTGACAAAAGATTCCTCCAACAAGCTCATTCACCGTGAGTCTTCCAAAATAATACATCCAGTAAATCGGTCATCCTGAATGATCATTATCAATCAATGAGTAGTCACTCACCTCTCATATCTCCAACTCGGCAACCTATCCCGCACACGGGATAAGTTCCATAAAATACATAGGGTTCCACCAGAGTTTCATCAAACAACAACCAGAGGATCATCAGAGTCCTACCTCGATTCCATAAAATGATAGGATGATCATATGAATCATAACGACCGGATGATCGTCAGAGTCCTACCAAGATTCCAAAATGATCGGATGATCATAGGAATTGCAATGACTCGAGGATCGTCAGAGTCCTACCAAGATTCCAAAATGATCGGATGATCATAGGAATTGCAACAACCGGAGGATCGTCAGAGAACTACCAAAATTCCAAAATGATCAGATGATCATATGAATCGCAATGACCGGAGGATCATCAGAGTCCTACCTAAATTTCGTAAAATGATTGGATGATCATAGAAAACAACGACCGGAGGATCGTTATAGTCTTATCCTATCTTTGTAAAATGATCAGATGATCATAGGAATCGTATGCAAGTTTCACCCGGAGGGGTTAAAACTGATCAAAAGGGTTCTACAAGATTTTATCAAACAAGGACCGAAGAATCGTCAGAGTCCTACCCGATTTCCATAAATTGATCGAATAATCATAAGAATTATATGCAAGTTTTACTCGGAGGGGTTGAAACTGGTCAAAAGGGTCCTACTAGGCTTCTATCTAGGGTTTCACCAGGGTTCTACTCAGGGTTTCACAAGGGTTCCATCGAAGGTTGGTTTGGATACGAACAGGGCGACAAGGGTTGTTCAATCCTTGCTAATCCCCAGAGTTTACTAACTCCATGGTCAAATTAGGGACACTCTATATTTAATCATCTCCTTCCTGAGAAGATGAAGGCCCACTGTCATCATCATCCTAGTTTGAAGCCGATTAAATAGGGGCAGCTTTCCTATCCTAAATTTTGTCCATCCTTCATATGCTTTCTAATGTCACTTAATTTTGAATAAATGAAATGACATAATTGGTAGAAGAGTATGTGTAAAGAGCTATAAGAGAGAGGTCGTGGGTTCGAATCCTACTTTCCCCACTTTTAGAGTTTTTTTTCTCTTTTTATGTTTTTTCCACTTTTAGAGTTTTTTTTTCTCTCTTTTATGTTTTATTTTATAATTAAAATTGAACCTTTTTATTTTTTGTTTATTTATTTTCGAATTTTTTATTATTTTATTTTTGATAATTATTATATTATTGACTTTTTTATGATTTTTTTGTCTAAAAATCCAAAAAAATCAATATAAAAAAGTCAAAATATTTTTACTATTACATTTATCATATTATTTTTTATTATCTTTATTTATTAAAATTAATTTTTATTCCATTTATTCACCAAAGTCATGAACTCATCCAGATTTATTGACTTGACCTTTAAGAAATAGATAAATTTTATTCAATTTTTTGACTTAATTCTTAT
Organism: Lathyrus oleraceus; assembly: GCF_024323335.1. Taxonomy (NCBI): domain Eukaryota; kingdom Viridiplantae; phylum Streptophyta; class Magnoliopsida; order Fabales; family Fabaceae; genus Lathyrus; species Lathyrus oleraceus. Next base: position 400,188,817 of record NC_066581.1, on the reverse strand, counting down.
TTATAAATAACACAAGTTTTCTACCGTTTTTTCTATCCACAATTAACAAATTTAGTTTTAAAAAAATTGTTGCTCTTCACATTGAAGAACAACAACACCAAACCCTAAAAAGTCTCAATTATTATCAATCTTTTCAAAAAGACGCGGACAAAGAAGAAGGACTACGAGAAGGCTAGGATCAAAAATATAATGGGGAAGAATGAATAGAAAAAGAGAAGGGTAAATCTTATTGTTTAACCCGGGACAATCTCCTTCCCATAGGTCGGTTTCTCTTATTCTCTCACTTATATAATTGTTTGATATTTTATTTGTTTTTTATTGTTTATTGTGAATTATGTTGATATTGAGTGTATTTTTATTCTATTTTAATAGTTAAGTTTCTAATTATAATTATTTTAATCATTATAAAAATTTTCACAAAGGAGAAATGTTTTTTAACTATTTCAAATTAAAAATCATATATCAACCTTTTATAGCTAATATCATGAAACAATTTTAAAATCAATTTTATTTACCCTTTCAATTTTTTTCTAAAGATCATAAAGCATCTTTTTAAAATCAATTTTATTTTAAATCAATAATTTTTTTACAATATCATTAATCAAAGTAAATATTTAGTAACATGACTTAATTTTTTCAGAAAAAAAACCATTACATATTTAAATATAAAAAATTAATGCTCGCTTTAAGTTTAAAAAAAAAACAATATCATTGTTTCAAATTAACCACATGACCTGTTTTAAAATTCAGATTCACAACTTGTTTCAAAATCAACTCATAACCCGTTTTATAGTTATAACATTTTTTAAAAAAAACCTTCAAACCATTCAAGCATAACAGTGATATCATACAAATTCAACGATCATAAAAACAAATATCACATTTCATTATAATTGGTTTTAATTAGTTAGATTTTTCCCCTTTGGATTAATTTAAGTTAGTTAATTTTTAATTATTTATATGAATTAAAAATATAAAAAATGTCACTTTTATTTCTATTAGGATGTTCATTAAAAATTTAAAAATATTAAAAATACAATAAAAAAACAAAAAGAATAATAATCATGTATATATATCATATCCTAATTTTTAAACAAATTAAAATGGCATTTTTGTAAATCCAGTTGATGGATTGGTGTCACACCTTATCAATCAATGAAATCAATCTAAAATCAAATTCAAACACATTTAAACCATAAGTCTTATGCCCTTATGCATGAAAGCATTTTCAAATCAAACATTTCTCTGCCCCCGATGCGTTAAAAACTTTTAAAATCTAAAAACAACAAACAAACAAACATTTTCTAGCTGAACTACGGTACTCTGATCCTTCATATTGCTTGAAGGTACGTAGGCATGGAGTTGAAACACTCTAGCGAATATAATTATAAAAAACTTTTTTTGTTCCTGTTGTAATTAAATCAATCTCTTTCTTAAAAAAATTAATAAAGTAATTTCCTTGTAAATAAATAAGTAAGTAAGCAAAGAATAATCTGAAGGTGAGAAAAACAAGAAAGGGGGGTTTGAATTGTTTTGGAAAATAAGCGCTTTTTCAAAATAGGAACACACAGAATTTTATACTGGTTCGCTTATAACACAAAGCTATTCCAGTCCAACCGGCCAAGGTGATTTCGCCTTCAAAAAGGACTTAATCCACTAATCTTGAAAGATTAATACAACCAAACGTCTAAGAGAATGATCTCTTAGTCCTCCCAAGTATATAGACTATGCAGAGTCACTTGAGGAACAAAATCAATTTATCAAAAAGAATTGTAATCGAGAGTGCTTCTAAGAGTAAGCAAATATTACAGCAAATAGAGCAAGCAAGTGTTTTTACGTATGAGCAACAACTCGTGAAAGACTAAGAGAGAATGTAGAGAATTTTCTGTGCGTTGATGTGTGTCTCTTCCTGAAGTATGTTGTCCTTTATATAGTGTTGAAATGACTGTTGGAGTGATGACATAATATTGGTCTTTGATGAGTATTCAATGTCATTACTTCTGTGTTTCTTGCCATAACCAATTTGTCTCCCTGAATAACTTCTTTCCACATATACTTTCTTTCCATTTGAAGTTGTTGTTTCCGTTACTCTTTCTGGATTTGGAGAACCTTCATCAGAGTCTTTGTTATCTCGGAGTTACTGTGTCAATCAGAGATTTGAGGTTACATCAGAGCTTCTAAGAGTACTGGTCTTTTAGATCATCAGAGTTGAGTCCAGTGGAAGTTGAGAGCTTCTGGTATTCTAATGTCCTGTTTTGCTCAGAGTCAGAACTTATAGAGCGCACTTATTCTTCAGATGCTTCTAATCTTCTAGTTCTTTGTATCTGATCAGAGTTTGTATCTGATAAAGCGATCAGATTCCTTTGTTCTTGTTCAGAGTCCTGCACACTTAGAGAAATTTCGTTATGGTGCCATTTTTGGTTTCATCCTTTGTTATCATCAAAATCCTGGAGTTCTATTGTAGAACTAATTTTGTTCTTACAATCTCCCCCTTTTTGATGATGACAAAACAATCTTATTTTATAGATGAAATATTTAGAAATAAGAAATTATCAGATCAAATAGAAGTGAGCTCCCCCTGAGATAAGCCTGGGAGTTCAGAAGTTCTTACCGAAGTTTCCATGATTTGATGTTTCTAGATACTCTTCTGCAAATTTCTAAGTCAAAGAGGATTAGAACCATTTTTAAACAATGTATGCAGAGTACTGAAGGATTTAGATATGTTTTCATCAGAGCTGTTTTTATTTCTCCCCCTTTTTGTCAGAATAAAAAAGACTTAGCAAAAAAGATAAAGGAAAGGGAATATATATATATATATATATATATATATATATATATATATATATATATATATATATATATATATATATATATATATATTCAGAGAAACAGCACAAACAACAGAAAGGCAGGAACATGCATAATCAGAAAGCAACACACAAATCAGCAAAGGAAAATCCTAGGTGCCTAAGGGTTTGGAGGTGGAGGCATCCTCTGAAGCAGCTGGGTCAGCAGATTCTGAATGTTGACGTTGACTGAATCCTGTTGATCTAATCTAGCTCGGACTTCCTTCTGCTCCTTCTGAAGATCTTCAAGAGTCTTGAGAACCAGAGGGACAAAGGTGGAAGACTCCCCTTGAGTCAGAGCATTTGGTTCTGCCCTGCTGGCAGATTCTTCAGCACGACGAGCTGCAGATTCAGCAGCGGCTTTAGCTTTAGCTTCAGCAGCAGCAGCGTCAGCTAGAGCTTTGGCTTCAGCTTCTTTAAGTCTTTGAATTTCCTCTTGCCTAGCCTTTTCTTCTGCCTCCTTTCTGGATTTCTCCTCAGCTTCTCTGGCTAAGCGCTCATGTAGTCTTACTTCAGCATCTCTGATGAAGTCATTTCTGACTTGCTCAGAGAGGCTCTTCAGCTTGAAGGCTTCAGAGGTCATCCAGCCAATAACTCTGTTCCAGTGTGTCCTAACAGCTGAAGGATCATCACTGATGCCAGAGTTGATGGTCAGAGACCTGACCTTGTCAACTGAGGCTCCTGCAAACAACATTATTGCTTCCTCTAGTGTTGGCAGGGTGTTTTGAGGTTCAGGTGGTGGAGATGGAGAAGTGGGAAGGCTTAGGTTGAGAGTTTGTGGTTCAGCGGAGGTGGTTGGTGGGGGTGTGTCAGATGTATTTGGTTCAGAAGGTTGAGGGTCAGATGGTGTTGGGTTTGGTTGTTCTGCGGGTGGTGAAGTGACTTCAGGTTCAGGTGGGGGTTGTGTTGGCTGTTGTGAGGCCAGAGTCTGAGCGTGAAGTTGGGCCAGAGTGGGAGATGAGGGGTCAGAAAGCTCTGTATTTGATGAGATGATGAAGTAGGGGGGTGATTCTGGGGAAGAAGATGAATAGGTGGTTTCATTCAGCCTTTCTGCTTCAGATTGGGGTAAGGTGGTGGTGGCAAGGTTGAATTTCTGGGATGGTAGATGACATGTTTTGGTGGTTAAAGGAGGGGTTTCTGAGTGAGTGTAGATAGGTGTAGGTAAGGGGATAGAAGAAGCAATTGAATGTGTTTGTGCAGAGGGAGCAAGAGAAACGGACTTACTAGAAGGCTCATGCAGAGGTGCTGGAGGTCTTGATCCTGAGGATTCTCCTAGTCTTGCTTTCTTCGCTTGTCTTTCCTTCTCAGAGGGTCCTCGTGGATGCTTCATGAAGTTTGGAGCAGTTTCTGGTAGCTCGCTTAGGTTGAAGTCTGAGATATCCACTCCTTCTCTCATCAGATTATCCAGATAGAAGAGGATTACATCTTGAGGGTCTTCCTTTGAGAACAGATAGGGTCCATGGGGGATCTCCCTCTGATCTTTTAAAGCATCCCAGGAAGTGTCCAGAGTAGGTTTGACTTTGACCTGATCCAGAATCCCCATGCTCTTCAGATTCTTGGCGTTGAGAGGTTTTCCAACGTCGATCATCACATCCTCCATGAGTCTGAGCTTTAACAGGTGGTCCACAAGGCGACTTTCAATCAGAAAGTCAGAGATTAGCCTTCCCAGAGGAATGTAGTTTCTAGGCTTCATGTGGTTTCTAGTGTCTCGCATAGAGTCTCTGAGGTACTTGAAGAGAAGTGCTGGAAGGCAAAGCTTCAGACCCTTGTGGATGCAGTACAGAATGCACTTTTGGTCTGTGTTGATGTAGTTTGAGGAGTTTGATGCTGACCGATGATGGATGGTACCCAGAATGATCTTCAGCCAAACACGGAGTCTGAAGTAGCTCCTTGTTCTTGGAGGAATTGCCTTCTGCGTTCTGCTTGAAGATTGTTGGGTTAATCTCTTGGGACATGTATTTTGCCCTAGGATTGATGTTGTAGATTCTTCTACCTCCATCCTTTTCCATGCCCAGAAGAGCAACAATAGACTTCTCAGTTATCATTATCTTGACTCCCAGAACATATGAGACAATGAAGTGATCATCACCATCAGCGTATCTCCAGAATTCCTTCACAAGATTTGTGTAAACAGGACCATATAGACGTTTGAAGTAGTTACCCCAACCTTGATTGCTGAGTTCTTCAGTGAGGTCGATGCCATTCCTTTTCATGTTGTCAAAGTCCACCAATGATTCACATAATACTTCCAGTTTCTCAAATGGCGTAGGAAGATGAATGTGAGGCTCACGATCGAGAATGTGGGGCTCCTTGTAGATTGGAGTTGTGACTACACCAGTAACCGCTGGGTTTGGGTTGCTTGAGCTTTGAACTTGTTCGCTTGAACCCATTTGTTGAGAGAAGTTGTAAACTGCTTGTTGTTGAGAATCCATGATGTTGTTGAAAACTGAGATGAAGATGAAAAATGCTTGTAGGAATGCCTTGAGAGAGATGAGGTTTTAAGGGTGCGTGAGAGTGAAAGTGTGCAATGTGTGAAATGAATGTGTTTAAATACCCAAATTAGGGCGCATGCAAAACGACACACAAAATAGAGTTTAGCACAAAAACCAAGTCAACACGTTTAGAGGGAAAAATGATTACAGCTCATTAATGATATTTAATCCCAACAGCTAGTACACTGCTCGAGGAGATCTCAAGAGACTGTTCCTTGATTACTGCTAGACAGTTGTCTAGAAGTTCCAAGGTCAGACGCAAGGTACTCCACGTGTTTGCTTTATCTGATCTTCAGGAATACCAAAGGATTGGTTCCTAGAGAATTCTAACTCAGATAGCTTCTAACTTGGTAGGAGTATCAGAGTCAGAGGCAGAATCCATTGTGTTTACATTAGAGTCTCATTTTACAATTTCAGAGGCACATATTATTCAGGGCAATTTTGAATGTTCAGATTCTTTAGGATGAAGAGGAATCTATCTTCAGCTAAAGGTTTAGTAAATATGTCAGCCCATTGATGATCAGTATCAATGAATTTCAATGTTACTACCCCTTTCTGAACATAGTCTCTAATAAAATGATGTTTTATTTCTATGTGCTTAGCTCTGGAGTGTAACATGGGATTCTTGCTTAAACAAATGGCAACAATATTATCACAAAAGATAGGAATGTTACTCTCGAAGATTTGCATATCCTCTAACTGATTCTTCATCCAGAGCATCTGAGTAGTGCACAGTGATGCGGAGATGTATTCCGCTTCTACAGTGGAAAGGGCTATAGTTGATTGTCTTTTGCTGGCCCAGGATATCAGATTGTTTCCCAAGAACTGACAATTTATAGACGTACTTTTTCGTTCCACTCTTTCTCCTGCGTAATCTACATCGCAAAAACCAGATAGTCTATACTCTGATGTTTTCTCATACATCAGGCCCAGGTTAGGAGTTCCTTTTAGATATTTGAGAATTCTCTTAACTGCTGTTAAGTGAGTTTCTCTAGGATCTGATTGAAATCTGGCACAGAGACAAACACTAAATAGAATATCAGGGCGAGTAGCAGTCAGATAGAGAAGAGAGCCTATCATACTACGATAGGGCTTCTGACAAACCTTTTTACTGACTTCTTCTTTTTCAAGAATGCAGGTCGGATGCATGGGAGTCTTTGCAGAATTGCATTCAGTCATATCAAATTTCTTCAGAATGTCTTTTATGTATTTGCTTTGATGAACGTACGTGACTTCTGAAGTTTGATTTATTTGAATTCCTAGAAAGAACTTTAGTTCTTGCATTAAGCTCCTTTCAAATTCTTCCTGCATTAGCTCAGAGAATTCTTGACATACAGAGGAGTTAGCTGAACCAAAAATTATATCATCAACGTATATCTGGCATATCATGAGATCATTATTAAGGTTTTTACAGAAGAGTGTAGAGTCAACTTTCCCTCTGATAAAATCGTGTTCCAGAAGAAAATTACTTAATCGTTCATACCAAGCTCTAGGAGCTTGTTTAAGTCCATATAAAGATTTCTTAAGTTTAAAAACATGTTCTAGATAATTTGAGTTTTCAAAACCTGGAGGTTGGTTGACATACACTTCTTCTGATATATAACCGTTAAGGAATGCACTCTTGACATCCATTTGATACAATTTGATAGAATGATTTATAGCGAATGATACAAGTAAGCGAATAGATTCTAACTTGGCGACTGGAGCAAAGGTTTCATTGTAGTCAATACCTTCTTGTTGACTGTAACCTTGAGCCACCAGTCGAGCTTTGTTTCTGACAACTTCTCCTTTCTCATTCAGCTTGTTTCTGAACACCCATCTGGTTCCGATAACGTGAGTGCCTCTGGGCCTAGGAACAAGATCCCAGACGTCGTTCTTTGTGAATTGATCTAGCTCTTCTTGCATGGCTAGAACCCAGTCGCTATCTTGAAGTGCCTCATCATAGGAGGTAGGCTCGATCAGAGATACTAGTCCCAAAGGAGTTTCTTCAGGAGTATTGAAGGTAGACCTAGTTCGGATAGGTTCGTCCTTATTTCCCATAATCAACTCTTCAGATATGTCGAGGCGACTTTTAGCTTTCTTTGGGATTACTGGAGAGTTAGTTCCTTCTGGGGTTTGAATGGCAGTTGCTTCTAGAGCTTTAATCTTCTCGTCAGATCCTGCAAGAGTGATCTCCAAATCTGCAAGTTTCTCAACTAGCTTTGACTTTTCAGGGTCAAGCTTATCATCAAATCTGACATGAATTGATTCTTCCACAATTTTGGTTTCTGTATTGTATACTTTGTAGCCTTTAGAGCGTTCTGAGTATCCTAACATAATACCTTTTTGTGCTTTGGAATCAAACTTGTTCAGATGTTCTTTAGTATTTAAAATAAAACAAGAAAATCCAAAAGGATGAAAATATGAAATGTTTGGTTTTCTTCCTTTACACAGTTCATAGGGAGTCTTTTCCAGAATAGGTCTTATGGAGTTTCTATTCTGAATGTAACACGCTGTATTTACAGCTTCGGCCCAAAAGTGCTTAGCCACATTTGTTTCATTGGTCATGGTTTTGGCCATCTCTTGGAGTGTCCTATTCTTCCTCTCTACAACTCCATTTTGTTGTGGAGTTCTAGGGCAGGAGAAATCATGGGATATTCCATTAGAGTCAAATAATTCCTCAAAAAATTTGTTTTCAAATTCCCCACCATGATCACTTCTGACTCTTACGATTTTAGAGTCAAATTCTTTTTGCACTTTGGAACAGAAGCTAGTGAATACAGAGTGAGACTCACTCTTGTGCCTTAGGAATTTTACCCATGTCCAGCGACTGAAATCATCAACAATGACTAGTCCATACTTCTTTCCATTGACTGATGCTGTTTTCACAGGACCAAATAAATCAATGTGAAGAAGTTCCAGAGGCTTAGAGGTAGAAACAATATTTTTCTTTTTGAAAGATTTTTTTGAAAATTTTCCTTTCTGACATGCTTCACACAGAGCATCTGAAGAAAACTTCAGTTTAGGTAGGCCTCTGACTAACTCGAGTTTATTTAGCTGAGACAATTTTCTCATGCTAATATGGCCCAAGCGTCTATGCCATACCCATTGCTCTTCGTGAACAGACATCAGACATTTCGCATTTTATTCTTTTAAATCAGAAAGATTTATTTTATAAATATTGTTTTTCCTCTTGCCAGTGAATAGGACAGAACCATTGTTTTGATTTATGGATTTACATGTTTTTTGATTAAAGATTACATCATAACCGTTATCACTTAATTGACTTATTGATAACAGATTATGCATTAATCCTTCTACATATAACACATCAGATATAGAGGGAAGAATACCATTACGAATAGTTCCGGAGCCTCTGATCCTTCCTTTCTGATCTCCTCCGAAGCCTACGAATCAGCATCTTTAAGTTCCAGGCTTTGGAACATAGACTTTCTTCCCGCCATGTGTCGCGAGCATCCAGAGTCCAGGTACCATGACTGGTGTTTTAACTCTGCTGCATAGGATATCTGCAACATAAACAATCTTATCCTTTGGTACCTAGATTCTTTTGGGTCCTTTGTGATTAGTTTTCCCAGAGCTTCTTAACACTTTGGGTTTTCTAGCATTATTAAATTTTTGCTCTTGTGTGTGTGTATAGTGATATGAAAATGGAGCTTTAGGTTGTTAATCAGTAGAAGTTTTATCTTCACTAGGATCATACCGAATTCCTCTTCTATTGTTCTGACTGACTCCATAAATCATGGATGCCATAATACTCCTCCCTATCCCATTTTTCAGAAACTTTTGAAAAGCTTTTTCATATTTATAGATTATTGTGTTTGAAGTTTGTGGAGCTTGAGATAACGCTTCTTCAAGTTTTGAGCAATTTTTCTTTGTTGCATCTCTTTCTAATGTCAAAGATCTGTTTTCATCTTTTAATTCTAAGATTGTTATCTCAAGTTTTCAACATTCTTCTAATGTTTCTTCAAGAACGCCTTTTACAGCTTTAAATTTTTGTTTTAGTTTCTGATATGAGCTGAGAGTTTCAGACAGACATGATTCTAGGTCAGATCGAGAGAGTTCAGAAAATACCTCTTCTGTTTCAGATTCTTCATCTGAGGTGTTCTTGGATGTGGTAGCCATCAGTGCTACATTAGCCTGTTCATCAGAGTCTGATTCTGATGAGTCAGATTCGCTGTCATCCCAGGTGGCCATCAGTCCCTTTTTGGTTCTGAGGGAATTTTTCTTGAAGTTCTCTTTTCTGGAACTGTCTTTCTTTAACTTGGGACATTCGTTCCTGTAGTGACCTGTTTCTTTACATTCATAACAAGAAACATCTTTGTTATTTTTACCTTTTGAGGTTGATTCTGTTCGATCCCCTCTGGGTCTTGGTCTCGTGAAGTTATTATTCCTCTTTCTCCAGAGTTGTTTTACTCTTCTGGTCAGGAGGGATAATTCTTCTTCATCATCAGAATCTTCCTGTTCAGAGTCATCAGCATCTTCTGTTTCGGCCTGGAAGGCTTTGTTTCTGTCAGACTTGCGCCTTTCAGATATGGACTTTAATGCTACAAACTTGTTCTTCTTCTGAGGCTCATCTTCCTCCAGTTCTATCTCATGACTTCTGAGTGAACTGACAAGCTCTTCAAGGTTGATGTTGTTCAGATCCTTTGAAAGCTTTAAGGCTGTGACCATGGGTCTCCACTTCTTAGGCAAGCTTCTGACTATCTTTTTGACATGGTCTGCAGTTGTGTACCCTTTGTCTAGTACTTTGAGACCTGCAATAAGAGTTTGGAATCTAGAGAACATTACCTTTACAGCTTCATCATCCTCCATTTTGAAGGCTTCATATTTCTGGATTTGAGCCAGAGCCTTTGTTTCTTTGACCTGAGAGTTTCCTTCATGAGTCATCCTCAGGGAATCGAGTATATCTTTAGTTGTTTCCCTGTTGGTGATTTTTTCATACTCATTTTAAGACATGGCATTGAGAAGTATCGTTTTGGCTTTGTGATGATTCTTGAATTCGCGCTTCTGATCATCTGTCATTTTACTTCTGGGAACGGCAACTCCAGCATCTGTTACAGGAGGTTTGTATCCATCTGTGACAATGCCCCAGAGATCAACGTCATAGCCCAGAAAGAAACTTTCAATTCTATCTTTCTAGTAATCGAATTTCTCTCCATCAAAGACTGGAGGCTTAGCATTGTAACTGTCTCTTTCATTGGTGTTGGCCATAGTTTTTCTCGTTCTGGATCTCTCTACACTGTTAAGTGTTTGATTAGAAAATCAATAACAGAGCCGAAGCTCTGATACCAATTGAAGGTGAGAAAAACAAGAAAGGGGGTTTGAATTGTTTTGGAAAATAAGCGTTTTTTCAAAATAGGAACACACAAAATTTTATACTGGTTCGCTTATAACACAAAGCTACTCTAGTCCACCCGACCAAGGTGATTTCGCCTTCAAAAAGGACTTAATCCACTAATCTTGAAAGATTAATACAACCAAACGTCTAAGAGAATGATCTCTTAGTCCTCCCAAGTATACAGACTACGCAGAGTCACTTGAGGAACAAAATCAATTTATCAAAAAGAATTGTAATCGAGAGTGCTTCTAAGAGTAAGCAAATATTACAGCAAATAGAGCAAGCAAGTGTTTTCACGTATGAGCAACAGCTCGTGAAAGACTAAGAGAGAATGTAGAGAATTTTTTGTGCGTTGATGCGTGTCTCTTACTGAAGTATGATGTCCTTTATATAGTGTTGAAATGACCGTTGGAGTGATGACATAATATTGGTCTTTGATGAGTATTCAATGTCATTACTTCTGTGTTTCTTGCCATAACCAATTTGTCTCCCTGAATAACTTCTTTCCACATATACTTTCTTTCCATTTGAAGTTGTTGTTTCCGTTACTCTTCCTGGATTTGGAGAACCTTCATCAGAGTCTTTGTTATCTCGGAGTTACTGTGTCAATCAGAGATTTGAGGTTACATCAGAGCTTCTAAGAGTACTGGTCTTTTAGATCATCAGAGTTGAGTCCAGTGGAAGTTGAGAGCTTCTGGTATTCTAATGTCCTGTTTTGCTCAGAGTCAGAACTTCTAGAGCGCACTTATTCTTCAGATGCTTCTAATATTCTAGTTCTTTGTATCTGATCAGAGTTTGTATCTGATAAAGCGATCAGATTCCTTTGTTCTTGTTCAGAGTCCTGCACACTTAGAGAAATTTCGTTATGGTGCCATTTTTGGTTTCATCCTTTGTTATCATCAAAATCCTGGAGTTCTATTGTAGAACTAATTTTGTTCTTACATAATCAACATTGGCAAACAGACATCTCGTAGTAACCCTAGAACTAGAGAAGACTCTGATTGAATACAATGGAAGTGAGGGGTGCCTAACACATTCCTCTTGCTTAACTAACTCTCGAATCCTAGGGCTCATCCTTAACTTTAGGTTTTATCACTATTTCCCTGTTCCTTAGGAACAAATAAAGGATGATGGTGACTCTGTAATTTTCCAGCCGCGACAATGGTATGTTGTTGGATCAACATAGATTGTGTCGCTGAATTGTGATTATGTTGTTGTGAGATGATAGTTCAAGAGTGGAACTATTGGCATTAGGTCAATGAATATTTGTTTATTGTCAGAAGGGGCTTTCAACATTATGTCTTTGTTGTATTTACGTGTCTTGACATGCATTCATTAAGTCATTATTGTTTATGAAAGAGGCAAGTTTCAATCCGAGTAGGATGGATGGTGATTTGTTCTGAATTCAAGCAGGGTGCATTCAACATTTAGTAGGATGAACCCAATTCCTGAGTGAAACAATTGATGATGATATGGTACCACATGCACATGAGTCTGGTCGAAGTTGTGAGTCTCATTGCACAATTTAAATGATGGATATGTTATTGTTTTTGTATGTTGATGTATTGGGTGCGAGAATTATGTTGTATGATTGTTGTTGTATGAGTAGATGTTTGAATTCTACCTTGCAGTTTATACTTACCCATTTGCTTTGATGTTGGCCACCATATATATATATTATAGATACTTGTGAGTAGAATTACTGCTATGAGTAAGAAATAACTCTTGGAGTTACTTTCATTAGTTATCACATTTATTTTAGTTGTTATATGTCGCATCTCGAAAAATATGATCCTTCGCGGGACGCTCGCACGCTCGCGGAAAAAACTAATTCGAATAGAGTCGCCACCGAACTTTATTTATTCCAAAAAAAAGAGAAAATTTAGATGAAACCCTTTTAAATAAATAAAATAAAACATTTGTCGAAACCATATTCGGGTTCGGGAGACGATTATGCAATGAGAAGGTATTCCAACGAGAACCTTTTAGTTAAATTTGTGATTGTAGGTTAGGTTATGTTAATTTTTATATTCCACTTAATGAGCGAGAGAAAATAAAGAAAATATATTAAGGGTTTTTTATTCTTGTGTTTGACAAGATTTTAAAATCCTGCTCCTACGTATCTCTAGGTGCGATGGAGAACTCAAGGCTACGTAATTCTTTGTAGCAAGGAACTATTTGTTGGTTTCTTCTAAGGAGTGACACCTTAGACATATCAAGTGGTTAAAACTTTACGTATTTCCCTCTCTTCGAGGATGAAGTCTTTATTAGTTTCACATCGATATGGATAAAGCATACTTGTTCCTGAAAATGGTTTCTGAAGTTGCGCAAGGGCGTGAAACGAGTTTGATGTATTTGAATATTTTTGAGTGATTGCTGAATATTCAAACGGCAGGTTAATTGCGTCATCACATGAATATTCGGGGAAAGGAGGAGAAATCTACTTCCGCTCCAATCCATTTTCAATCAGATTATTTATGAAATTGGTGTGATGAATCAAGTTATGTTTCTTTAATGGACGACGAGTATTTGAACGGTAGGCTAAGTGCGACCATCACACGAATACTCAGGGAAAAAGGAGTAAATTACTTCCTCCCTAGTCCTTTTTCGTCCATGAAAGAATTACCTTGATTATGTTATTTAAAAGTGTTTAGATATGATTAACAAATGTTCAAACGGTAGGCTAAGCGCGTCCATCACACGAACGTTCGGGGAAAGGAAAAGAAAATTATTTCCAGCCTAATACTTTTTCAATCGGTTATTTATTGTGATTTTTTTTTTAAATAGACAATTTGACGTTGGATCAAGTGTTAGAAATTGATTATGAAAAAGACTTTGATATGAAGTGGAAAAGGTACTTGACGTTGGATCAAGCACTCGCGTTATGGAACCTGATTTCATTTGTGAAACTTGCTCGATGTTGGATTGATCATTATTTTTGTTCTTTTTTGAAAATGGTTGATTGTACCCTAATTTTGATTAATTCTTGAGTTAATAGATAAATAATGCGGTAAAAATTATTACAAACTATGGTAGAGGGATACATTTTGTCGAATGAGAATATAATAAAGCAATTAAAATACAAGCCCATTAAACAAGTGAACAAATGAATTATCATTTAATAAATTAATTAAAATTTGATTAAATCAATTAATTAAGCTAATAAAAATTAAATAGAAAAACTAATCAATCTTAACTAACATAATCAACTAACTAAAACAAGATTTATTTAATTGGTTAAATGTAAACAACAAGGAGTTCATTGTAAGAAGGCCTAAGAGAAAGCCAAGGGACCAAAGATAATCTGAAATCTAGAGTAGTAAATTTGGATCTAAGCTAACTTACAGTAAATTCATGTAGAAATTACATTACAAAGTCGAATTTGCAACGCAATGAGAAATCCAGCAACTCGGTAAACTATATACAATATTTACAACGGAAAAATATGTGAGGGAAAAGATTCTTAGTCCTTGTTTTAATGATGTCAAACCTTTTCAGTTGCTCATAATGTGTACTTTGGACGGTGTCATCATATCATAGAATGTATTCATCCTCCAACATGATCAAGGTATAAGTTCAATGTGTCCATGTATATCGGAGCATATCATAGATGTGAATAATGCACTTGATCATCGTTGGTACCTTAGGTTCATAAGAGAATAGTTTGAATTGACCAAAATACATCTCAAAAACTCACTTTTGACAGTTTAAGAACTTTGAGTTGACTCATGACTTGGAATGGTAGAACTGTAAGTCGACTCATGACTTGAAGTGTAACTCTCGGGTCTGAACAGGTCGAGTCATAGGTCGACTCAACTCTGGAAAAACCTATTTGAGTCAATTCATCCCCTGTTTGAGTTGACTCATTGCCTGTTTCATTTGAACCATGTTGCCATAGGTCTGAACAAGTCGAGTCATACGTCGACTAAACTCTGGAAAAACTCTGTTTGAGTCGACTCATCCCCTGTTTGAGTTGACTCATCGCCTGTTTCACTTGAGTAGTTTTTGCTCGGGTCTGAACAAGTCGAATGGTCGTTGTTGGTACTCAATTTTTTGCTGTGTATTTTTGAAAAATTATTCGGTTATGTCTGTTACTTATATATATATATATATATATATATATATATATATATATATATATATATATATATATATATATATATATATATATATATTCTAGAATCTCTTCTTCAACAAACAACAAGAAAAGTGAAAGATATACACTAAAGTTCCTCTTCATCTTCATTCTTCATAGCATTTCTCAACAACTACACATAATAATTTTTGTTGATCAATGTCCATTGTTATGGTGATAACGTCAAAATAGGAATATGTAATCTTAGTTTGGGTAGAGACTTTGAGTTGGTTTTTCTTGAATAAAACCATTGGGGTTTTGTCCTCCAAGAATTGGGGGTTTTTGCACTAACAAAGGTTTGAAGAACGGTGGGTTCGTTCAAACAAGTAACGGTAATCGGAGGATTCTGAAGAAAGGTTAGGGTTCAAGCGTCTTGCGATTGAAGTCAGCCGAGCTAGAATTTTGGAGAACGTGGAGTTCTTGCAATAAGGTAGCTATAACTAGAGGTTTCACGCATATCCGATCAAAATCAGTCGAGCTAGAGTTTTGGAGAACATGGAGTTCTTGCAATAAGGTAGCTACAACCGGAGGTTTGTTCGGAATGCTTGAACGACTTGGTTCAACTTGAATCAAGGGGAGAGAAGTGAATAGGATCTGCAAAAACACTTGGGGTTGGTTGGTGGTGATCATTTCTTCTCTTGTATTAACTTTTCAATCTGATAATAAATATCTCAATTCTAGTTTTAGAATTAGGGGCAGACGTACCCTAAGTGAGGACGAAAGGGGAACTTCTTAAACAAATTTGGTGTTGTTCTCTCTTTCTCTAAACTCTTTAAATTCTGTATAAATTGAGTCTTGTGTGAAATTAATAGTAAAATAAATCTCGCTTAATTGTTGTGCATTGAAGTTGTTTGATAAATTGGTGCAATCACTTTGATTGCAACTAAGTAAAATTATGTACAGTCAATTTGAGTGAAATTGAGACTTGGTGTGAAAGTGTTTGATAAAATTAACCTCACACATGTGTATCAATTTTTCACTTGTTATCTTATTGTGTTAACTCATAATGAATGGTAACTATATCAAGGACTGAGGTGATTAACCGATTGATTAAGACAGTAGTTGACAATCTCTATCTTAGGTATTCCATTTGGTTTCACTCATATCTGATCTTTCCATTAATGGATCATTTAGACGATTGTGGTTTAGGGAGCTTTCGTAACCTTTAAAAACAATTTTAAAAAGTGTTACATTTTAAATACTGATTTATTCAACCCCCCTTCTAGATTGGTACTATAGTCTAACAAGTGGTATCAGGTCCTGGTTCATCTAGTGCTTCGTATATAACTTTTTAGAAAATGAGTAACGATCCTAAAGAGGCGTACAATAGAGCGCCTATTTTTAATGGTAAAAACTAGTTATTGGAAAGATTGTATGTGTATCTATATCAACTCTATTGATATGAAGGTATGGAAAGTTATACAAGATGGTCCTATGGAAATAACCATGACCAATGTGGATGGTGTTGTATACCTAAACCTGAAGCACAATGGAATGAAGAAGATGAGAAAAAGTATAACTATGATTGGAAAGCCAGAAATATTATCATCGCCGCTTTAGGTGTTAATGAGTATTATAGGGTTTCCCATTGTACTAGTACTAAAGCTATGTGGGACTCATTGCAAATTACCCATGAGGGAACCAATGATGTCAAACTAGATAGAATCAACACTTTAACTCAAGAATTTGACATTTTTCATATGAAGGATGGCGAAACCATTACTGATATGCAAAAGTGATTTTCTCATCTAATCAATCGGTTAAACGCTCTTGATAGAACTACCCCTAATGATGTTGCTACTAACAAAATCTTAAGATGTCTTAACAGGGATTAGAAACCAAAGGTCACCGTGATTAAGGAAGCCAATGATCTAAGAACATTGGGCATGACAACATTGTTTGGTAAGCTTCAAGAGCATGAGCAAGAGCAGCTGAACCTTGAGAAACATGAGAAAAGTCAAAAGAAGGAATAAAATGAGAAAGGTAAGACACTGAAAGGAAGTCTATCACTTTAAAGGCTTCAAGATCTAAGTCATCCACCAATGATATGTGTGAGAGTGAATCAAGTGATGATGATAAAGATTAGAATGAAGACATGGGGATGTTCGTAAGGAGGTATAATTGATACCTTAGAAAGAATGAAGTTCAACATTCGGATAAAAATATTGTCACCTATAGAAGATAATCAAAATTCCTGAATCGAGAGGAAGGTAAGACAACTAAGTCAAAAGGATCATGCTATAATTGCGGAAAGGCCGGTCACTATAATTCGAATTATCCCTTGTTGAAGAAAGGCAAAGGAATAGACAAACGTCACAACAAATCTAGCAAAGCTAGAAGAGCATACATTACATGGGAGAGAGATAGTGAGTCCTCAAGAGATGATAACTCAAGTGATGAAGAAGAAAATGTCAATCTTTGTCTTATGGCTCATCAAAAGAAGAAAAAGAATGTAAGTCATTCTAAATATGATCATGGTGATAAAATGTCTTATTTTGACTTGCAAAAAGCCTATAGTAGTCTACACAATGAGGCCAAGGAAGCTTTTAAACGCTTAGCCTCAAATAAGAAAATTTTATGTTATTTAGAAAAGAAGGTTTCTGATTCTGAAAAGGAATTAGAAACAATTAAGAAATTTAGGATAAAGGCTACTAAAGGCAAAACTGAAAATGATAAGGGATTTTGGTTTAGATGGTCTGGATGTGAAACTTGTCACATTTGGAAAAGAGAGGTTAG
Source organism: Lathyrus oleraceus (assembly GCF_024323335.1). NCBI lineage: Eukaryota > Viridiplantae > Streptophyta > Magnoliopsida > Fabales > Fabaceae > Lathyrus > Lathyrus oleraceus. The sequence continues at coordinate 400,171,270 of NC_066581.1, read as the reverse complement.
AACTCTTCAAGCTAAGTTAGACAAGGCTTTACAACCTAAAGTTACCTTTGCTGTTGATCAATCATATTTTATAAGTAACATGAATAATCCTTATCAAAAGTACACTTATGTGGTAAAGGATCAAGTTAGCAAAAGCAACTCTCATCCGAACTTAAATTGTCTATATTGTTGCAAGAGGGGACATACTATTGCTAAATGCCAATTTAGGAGATTTTTAGTTCCTAAAGGCATTTTTCAATGGTTGCCAAAATGCAACCAAAGTTTCAATCACACAATAGGATCCAATTAAAATTGGATACCTCTTTCCCTTGTTTAATTTGTAGGTGGAATGTCTTGAGGATACAGAGAGAACATGGTTTCTTGATAGTGGATGCTCAAGACACATGACGGGTGACATTTCCTTTTTCTTTGACTTTGTGGCTAAGAAAGGGTTTGTAACCTACGATGATAATAACAAGGGAGCTATACTCGGAAAAGGTAGTGTAGATAATCCCTCATCTACTACTATCGCAGACGTCCTTTTGTTTGAAGGCCTTAAGCACAATCTCATTAGTATTAACCAATTATGTGACAAAGGATATAAAGTATCGTTTTCAAAAGATTATTGCATGATTGAACATAATAATAAAAAGAATGATGTGCTAAAGGGCTGGAGGGTAAATAATGTATACATGCTTGACTTGAGTGAAGTATCTTTGACTAGCGCTAAATGTCTCGTCTCCATGAGTGAAGACTCTTGGCTTTGGCATAGGCGATTAGCGCGTGTCAACTTTGACTTGCTAAATAAAGTTATTGCAAAAGATCTAGTAATTGGTCTTCCCAAAATCAAATTTTCAAAAGATCACTTATGTGATGCGTGCCAAATGGGAAAGCAAACAATGATCTCTTTTAAATCTAAAAATATTGTTTCCACAATGAAACCCCTTGAACTTCTCCATATGGACCTTTTGGGGCCATCTAGAATTAAAAGTCTAGGTAGAAACTAATATGGTTTTGTTATAGTAGATGACTACTCTAGATTTTGTTGGACCATCTTCTTAGCAAGTAAAAGTGACACTTTTTCAGCTTTTGAAAAGTTTGCCAAGATTTCTCAAAACAAATTGAACACTAGCATAGTTATTATCCGAAGTGATCACGGAGGTGAATTTGAAAACCAACTCTTTGAAGAATTTTTTGAAACAAACGGAATTGATCATAATTTTCCTGCTCCAAGAACTCCACAACAAAACGGAGTACTTGAACGTATAAAATGTGTTTTAGAAGAGCTTGGAAGGACTATGATCAATTACAATGGCCTTCCTAAATATTTTTGGGCCGATGCCATAAATACGACTTGTTATGTATTGAATGGGATACTCATTCGTCCTATTCTAAATAAAACTCCTTATGAATTGCTAAAGGGAAGGAAGCCTAATGTTTCACGTCTTCATGTCTTTAGATGTAAATGCTTTGTGTTAAATAATGGTAAAGAAAACCTTGGTAAATTTGACTCAAAAGCCGATGAAGGTATCTTTTTCGGATACTCTCAATCTAGTAAAGCATATAGAGTATACAACAAAATGTTACTTATCGTTGAAGAATCCGTGCATGTTTCCTTTGATGAATCTTATTCGAAAATTGTCGAAGAAGGTATTATTGCTGATGGCTCAGGTGTTCCTTCAGAAGACATAATAAAATATCAAGAAGAAAATAGTGTTGAACCTCGTCTAGAAAAAGCTGAGGAGGAGCCGGATCACATATCTGAAAAGAAAGAGGAGGATCATTTGATTAATAACAATGATCTTCCTTTGGAATGGAAACCTTCTAAGGATCATCCCATCGATAATATTCTAGGAGATATCTCAAAGGGATTTACCACACAGTCAAAGATAAGTAACTTTTGTTATCCTTTTGCTTTTGTCTCTTAAATTGAGCCTAAAAACTCCAAAGACGCATTACTCGATGAACATTTGTTTTTATCAATGCAAGAGGAACTTAATCAGTTCAAAAGAAATAAGGTGTGGGATCTTGTTCCCCCTCCGCGAGACCATCGAGTAATCGGTACTAAATGGGTGTTTAGGAACAAGTTAGATGAAAACAGAGTTATAACTTGCAACAAGGCTCTCCTTGTTGCTCAAGGGCATAACCAAAATGAAGGCATCGACTATGAGGAAACTTATGCTTCGGTCGCCCGACTCGAGGCTATACGCCTTTTGCTTGCCTATGCTTGTTCTTAAAATTTCAAATAATTTCAAATGGATGTTAAGAGCGATTTCCTAAACACTTACATTAATGAATAGGTCTATGTATCTCAACCTCCCGGTTTTGAAAACTATGAGCATCCTAACTATGTTTATAAGCTTAAGCGTGCTTTGTACGATCTCAAACAAGCCTCTAGGGCATAGTATGAACGTCTTAGCAAATTTCTACTAGAACAAGGATTCTCATGAGGGAAGGTTGATACAACCCTTTTTATTAAACGTCAAGGAAAACACTCTATTTTAGTTCAAGTCTATGTAGATGACATTATTTTTGGATCTACTAACATTAACTTGGTCAAGGAATTCTCTAAGTTGATGCAGGGAGAATTTGAAATGAGCATGACGGGGGAGCTAAATTACTTCCTCGGACTTCAAATCAAACAACTTGAAGAAGGAACTTTTGTGAGCCAAACAAAGTATTGCAATGAGTTACTCAAGCGCTTCGATATGGAAAACTCCAAAGTAATCGACACTCAAATGCCTACTGCGGTTAATATGGATCAGGATAAAATGGTAAGGCCGTAGATATAAAAAGGTATAGAGGTATGATTGGTTCCCTCCTCTATCTTACCGCATCTCGACCAGATATTATGTTTAGTGTATGTATGTGTGCTAGGTATCAATCATGTCCCAAAGAGTCACATTTAAAGGCCGTCAAGTGCATACTTAGATACCTCTGTGGTACTTCAAAGTATGGGCTTTGGTTTTATAAGGGAAGTAATTGCTCTTTTATTGGCTACTCTGATTTCGACTTTGTCGGTTGCAAATCGAATAAGAAAAGCACTAGTGGCACTTGTCATTTTTATTCAAATTCCTTAGTGAGTTGGCATAGCAAAAATCGAGTTTCAGTTGCTTTGTCAACGGTCGAGGCGGAATACGTTGCAATCGGTAATTGTTGTGCTCAAATTTTGTGGCTCAAACAACAATTACTCGACTTCAGTGTTCAACTTGAACATATTCCCATTTTTTGTGACAACACAAGTTCCATCAATTTAACCAAAAATCCTATCCTACATTCACACACTAAACATATTGAAATTCGGCATCACTTCCTTAAGGATCATGTTGAGAAAGGTGATGTTGTCTTCGAGCACGTTGATAGAAAAAATCAACTTGCCGATATTTTCACAAAACCACTTGCAACAGAGCCTTTCTTCCATATTCATAGGGAACTTGGTATTCTCGATATCTCGAATCATTTTTAAATTTATATATGATGTTTTCTTTATATCTATTCATGTCTATTCCTTGATTTATAAATATGGGCTATGTGAGGGCACCCATTGTCTATCATCATTGGAGGTAATATCGTTCTTATCTATTTGAACTATCCTGATCAATTATGTATGTATATACGTGTTCTATGTAATGCAATTCTTGATGTCATTTTATGGTTTGATCTAAGTTTGATCCATTTCTATGTTTGAATTATGCTTGAACTTGCTTAGGTATAATATTTAACATGCATGTTACTGTATTTAGTTATTTGTCTTAAAGTTTATGCTAAACAAATGTGGAAATGTTATTTACTTATTTTCTTTTGCTTCGTGCCTTATTTATGACTATAATTCTTACATTGACTTCATTTTATGTGAATGGTTGTTAATGTTAATCTGTTGCAAAGTAGTTGACTACGTGCTTAAGAATATATTTGTTTCATGTTAACCGTGTCCTTGTCTCTTTTTGATATTGTTAAAGGGGGAGAAGCAATGGAAACATACACAGTTTGATTATAATAGCAGATTTTTAACGGAATGCATAAAATCAGAGGGGGGATGGCTATCAAAGTACGCGATTGTGCCACGGTTTGCCATCATCAAAAAGGGGGAGTATGTGAGGGCAAAGATTCTTAGTCCTTGTTTTAATGATGTCAAACCTTTTTAGTTGCTCATAATGTGTACTTCGGATGGTGTCATCATATCATAGAATGCATTCATCCTCTAACATGATCAAATTATAAGTTCAATGTGTCCATGCATATAGGAGCATATCATATATGTGAATAATGCACTTGATCATTATTGGTACCTTAGGTTCATAAGAGAATGGTTTGAATTGACCAAAATACATCTCAATAACTTATTTTTGACACTTTAAGAACTTTGAGTTGACTCATGAATTGGAGCGGTAGAACTGTGAGTCGACTCATGACTTGGAGCGTAACTCTCGGGTCTGAACAGGCCGAGTCATAGGTCGACTCAACTCTGGAAAAAACTGTTTGAGTCAACTCATTGCCTGTTTCATTTGAACCATGTTGCCACGGGTCTGAATAGGTTGAGTCATAGGTCGACTAAACTTTGGAAAAACCCAGTTTGAGTCGACTCATCCCCTTTTTGAGTCGACTCATCGCCTGCTTCACTTGAGTAGTTTTGCCTCGGGTCTGAACAGGCTGAGTGACATGTGTGAACAGGTCGAGTGGTCGTTGTTGGTACTCAATTTTCTGCTGTGTATTTTTGCAAAATTATTTTGTTATGTATGTTACTTGGTCCATGCATCATATATATATTCTAGAGTCTCTTCTTCAATAAACAACAATAAAAGTGAAAGATATACACTAAAGTTCCTCTTCATCTTCATTCTTCATTTCATTTCTCAACAACTACATATAACAATTTTTGTTGATCAATGTGCATTGCTGTGGTGATAACGTCCAAATAGGATTGTGTAATCTTAGTTTGGGTAGAGGCTTTGAGTGGGTTTTTCTTGAATAAAACCATTGGGGTTTTGTCCTCCAAGAATTGGGGGGTTATGCACTAATCTTTGCTTCATAGATTCTGTCGAGTGAAAGGTTTGAAGAACGGTGGGTTCATTGAAACAAGTAACTGTAACCGGAGGATTGTGAAGAAAGGTTAGGGTTCAAGCGTCTTGTGATTGAAGTTAGTCGAGCTAGAATTTTGGAGAATGTGGAATTCTTGCAATAAGATAGCTACAACCGGAGGTTTCACGCATATTTGATCCTAATCAGTCGAGCTAGAGTTTTGGAGAACATAGAGTTCTTGCAATAAGGTAGCTATAACTGGAGGTTTGTTCGGAACGATTGAAGGACTTTGTTCAACTTGAATCAAGGGGAGAGAAATGAATAGGATCTGCAACAACACTCGGGGTTGGTTAGTGGTAATCATTTCTTCTCGTATATTAAGTTTGCAATTTGATAATAAATATCTCAATTCTAGTTTTAGAATTGGGGGTAGACGTACCCTAACCGAGGACGAAAGGAGAACTTCCTAAATAAATCTGGTGTTGTTCTCTCTTTCTCTAAACTCTTTAAGCTTTTCATAAATTGAGTCTTGTGTGAAATTAATAGTAAAATAAATCTCGCTTAATTGTTGTGCATTGAAGCTTTTCGATAAATTGGTGCAATCACTTTGATTGCAACTAAGTAAAATTATGCACAGTCAATTTGAGTGAAATTGAGACTTAGTGTGGAGTGCGCACCAAGTGTTTGATAAAATTAACCTCACACATGTGTATCAATATTTTACTTGTTCTCTTATTGTGTTATCTCATCATTAGTGGTAACTATATCAAGGATTGGGGTAATTAATTGATTGATTAAGATAGTAGTTGATTATCTCTATCTTAGTTATTCCATTTGGTTTCACGCATATCTGGTCTTTCCATTAACGGATCGTTTAGACGATTGTGGTCTAAGAAGCTTTCGCAATCTTTAGAAACATGTTTAGAAAGCTCTAAATTTTAAATACTGATCTATTCAACCCCCCTTCTAGATCGGTACTATCGTCTAACAAAATAAACTGAAACTTAAAGTATTGAATTTAGCTCTAGGTAACTTAAGGTGGTTTTATGTAGGAATCACTCTATAAGAAGTCGAACATCCGACTCTATGCATCCAAAACTAAGAAAAAGAAGAAAAAAGTGGTTCTTCCTTTCCTTTTTCTTCCTTATCCCTCCTCCTCAGTCAATACCTCCCTTCTCACTATATCCTTCTTTCATCTTTTAAAATCACCAAAAACAAGAGATAAAAAACGCTGAATGGATGGTTCCCTTTAGTGATCCCCCTTTCTATTCTGTTTTTGCACGCTAAGAGAGAGTAATTAGTTCCACATGAGGTGTATGTCGTCCTTTCATTGGTTGGAGAATCCCTCTTTTTTTTTTCTTTCTTTTTTTCTCCAAAACCACAACCTCCTATTATGAGTTGTCATTGGATTCCTTTATGCAATATCCTATTGGCCAATTTTGAAATGAAAGAAAGGGTTTCCAAAGAGACAGTTCCAAGTGTCACCTCTTGGATGGAAATTTATTTCCTATTAACTTTTTCTATTTCTCTTATTATTTTTGGAATTATAAAACTAAGTTTTGGGTAATTAAATTGAAAACAAACAACACAATATAAAATCAAACTAAAAACACAATTAATTATAATTAAGTCTACTGATTATTCTAACCAAAACATAAAAATAAAAGAATAAAAAATGAATAACAATCGGGCCAAAAGTGCTTGAAAAAATAAAATAAATGCACTAAAATGTTCACTATAAGATAAACTTCTAGAAAGCAGATAGATCTTAGTTAAATTTTGAAGTAAAAGATGTCTGGTTGAAAAGGCTCAGGCAGATCAAAATACGACTGCAAAAGGATTTGAAAACATAAAACGAGTATGCCAGGTTAAACTATGCGAACCGTGGATTAATAAAACTAACATCTGCAAACTCAACTTTGCAATTTTTCGCCCTCTAGTTTTACGCACATTTGAAAATTGATTCAATCGGTCCATCTGTTGTCACACCCTAATTCTTAACCCTAAGATCCCACATATAATTTTCATCCTTGCATATAAACAAGGTCACATCTTGGTCTTCTCCCTCTCATATTTGGGTTTTGCTCTCTGTAGGGATCATCAAGCCCCTATTTGTTGGTGTTTTACCTTTGTGTTTATATTTTATTGTTTATCTAACCATTAGTAAAAATATCAAAAATATTTTTTTATCTTTAAGTTTATTGTGCTAGGTAGGGTTTCCCATCAAGAACATCAAGCATGGTTCCTCAGCTAGGGTTTGTTTGATTCCTCAAGTCAAAGTATGTCCAACCATTGATTCTCAAGGGACTTATCTCTCAAATCATGATCTAAAATGTTCTAAAGCAACTTTCAATCTCATTTTGATCAAGAGTACCTCAAAGTTTGGTTGCTTATTTCTCAAGAGAAGTCCAAGGTTCATGTGTTTATTTTAATGTCTTCTTCAACAAGTTACCTCAAACTTTGAGCAACTTAATCAAGATACATTCAAGGACATATTATTTTGAGTTTATATGATTATCCATGTACCTTAAAATTCAAGGAAAGTTCAAGTGCACAAATTTATTCCAAGAGGTTTGGCCAAAAAGTCAACATTAATTCAAAGTTTCAAGGATCACAACTCCTTCAATTCTCAAAAAAATTTAATGCTTCCTTTTTCATATGAATTTTATCAATATCCTCTAAAACTTATATTTACATGACAAGAGCCAATTATGCTTGGAGGATCATCAAAAGTTTGAAGATATTATAGGTCATTTTTGGACATAGTGAAATTTGACCTATTTTCAAGTGACTTTTTCTCAACTTTCAAGATTCATAACTTCTTCAATTTTCAACATTTTAGGCTTATTATTTTTGCACAATATAATTTGTGTTTCCCTCTACAAGTTTTTTTCAAGGATCAAAGTCAAAGTATGCTTGGAAGGCCATTGAATTCTTTGAGACATTAGAAGTCATTTTCAGCCATTTGGGATTTAGAATTTTCTAAGTTACATGACCAGTTTTTCGTGCCAACTTCGACATACCATAATTTTGTGCTCAAGAATCCAAATTCAACCTTTCTTGGAACATTGTGGTCTTTGATATGGTGTCAACCAATTGCAAGAAGAATGGGATCAAAAAGCCTCTTGAGCAAGATGCCCCATTGAGTTGAACATGGTGACTTGGAACTGAAGAAATAACCATGATCCGAATTTGAACTTCACTAATCCTCAATTGCAAGCCAAGTTACCATGCGTTTTGAACCTAAACATGCTTAACCAAGTCTCCAAAAGTTAATTAACTCTTAAAATGCATGATTTGGTTGAATTTTGATGGATTGCAAGTCATATTTTCCACACATTCCGATCAAACTCGTTTTGCACGAATTGAGCTTGATTCCACACATATTTGGATCCTAATTCATTCCCTATAAATAGAGGAAGCTACTGCAGTTATTTTCAAGATTTTGAGAGTCAAGAAACCCCTTATTCACTCTAAAAGTTTCAAGAAAAATTGAACTATCGTGTTTTGAACTTCACCTTGTTTCAATCCAATTTCTTGATTCCATTAGCACCTTCGGTTTTCTCTGATGCTTTTGCAATAATTCTCAAGCTCTGGAACCTTCTTAAATGACCAGACCAGACTGAGCTTCATCAACTTCTGATCACCATTTGGACAAGGTAGCTCTGAGCATCATTTTGAACTCAAACAAGTTACCACAATGTAGTCATTCACTCTTTGATGTTTTCCCATAACTTATCTGGTGTTGATTGATCGTGTTCATCATTTAATTTTATTTTTCGTGGCTTGCTTGTTTCTGAAACTTATATGAAATTCTCCATGCTCAGTTCAGGTAAATGAATTTGAAGTATGAGGTTGAATTCGTGATGAGGAGGCGATCACATTGGTAGTGGTCTCGTGTTCTAAATTTACCAAATGATGAAACTCCGGTGAGGGATCATCGGGAAAGATAACCAAAGTTTATCTCAGGTCATCTAAGCTTGGATACACGGTGGACCTTTGAAATGTTCTGATTGGTCCAATTTAAATGCAATCCTGTGTTTCATTTTTGCTAATTTCCATCTTTCGTCCCAACCTGAGGATTACTGGATCTACCACGTCAATTAATGAAGTCGGATCCAACGCTCCGTGTTTTTTCTGATTTTATTCTTTTTATTTTTTCATTTTAAATTTCATTTTCTTTTAAAATTCATAGAAAATTCATTTTACATCCAAAAAAATCCCAAATTAATTTCTAAATTTTTCTTTTATTTTTCTTCATATGATTTATATTTTTTCATCTTTTATTTTATTGATTTTCTATTTTTTTTTTAATTTCATATTTTATCCTTTGTTTTAATTGGTTTAAAAATAATTTTATCCATTTTAAAATTCTGAATAATTTATTTTATGTCTCCTATTTTATTTTCAACCTTCCATAATTTTTCTGGCCATTTATTTGGTGTTTTGAAGGGCTTCATAGATTTTGTCTTTTATTTCCCTTTTAAAATTCATTTTAAAAATATTTTTGATGCATTTTATTTTATCTTTTTGTATTATATATTTTTTGACCTTTGTTAACTTTTGTTGGCCTTGGATCTTAGTTGATTTGATTATAGGTCTCATCAAACTCAATGGATCTTGGGTGTTGATGGGGTGAAAACCTTAATCCACCAAAATGGATGTTGATTTTGATGATGAGTTGATCAAGCCCTTGATCCAATTTGGATTTGGTTTCTCGTTTCCTCTTCTTAATCTCTTCCTTTTTCTTTTGATTAATTGGATGACTTGTGTCCATCTTGTTTGTGATGTGTGGATTGGTGCTTGATGAACTTTCACCATTTCAAACCTACCTCCTAATTGATCATGGATCATTTAAGGTACTTTGAATTGATGCATAATTTTGTCCTATTTATCATGAAGTATGGATTGAAGTAATGGACCATCCTCCTAGCCTTTGTGCTTGATCCATCATCTTTTTTTGTGGCATAGCTTTAGGAGAATGATTTACATATCATTTCTCTAGCATGTTTTAACACAAACATTATTATTGACCGGCCTCAGATAGTTTTGACTTTTACATAAGTCCAATTACGATTGCTTAACATAACGCTAAATGTTTCCTGAAAGTAAGTCATTTTCATAAGTAAGATTGTAAGTCTCTTATTCCTCATGGTATTGTGTGTAAAATATTGTTTCCTTTCCACCTAAGAGAGCTAGTGGCATACTTGTTGATTTTATCCAAGTTGGAGCCATTCTCATAGGTGATGTAAAGATCCATATTTTCATACTTGTGGGTGAATGGTTGAGTGTTATCCAAAGAATGACCAAATCATCTTTCATTTTTTATTACTAACACAAATTACTAACATATTATTGTATTAATTTTACTTTAATATCATTTATCTTATTCTCTTTTGTCATTTACTTTATGCTTTTATTTTAGTATCTCATCTCATATCGTTTGTGTTTATTCTATTTACTCTTTGTCTGTTTGGACTTATTTTTCTTTCAAAGACATTAATAAAGGAAAAAACCCTTAAAAATTAGTTATCTTGATTCATGGACTTGAGGTTACCATCCTTGGTATTGTTGTGGAGTTATGGACTTAGCACTAGGATCTTGACCCTTGCTTTGGGAGCTTGTGATTTGAGACCTTGAGATTCATCTAGTACCTTTGACTTTGGACTCCTTTTGAAGACTTGGCTTGGTTATGCTGGTTTCATCTGATACATGAATTATTCTTTGCTTATTTGGCTTGCATGAGGCTTAATCCAAAGGAGGGAATTCTTGCTTGATTTATGTCATAAAGCTTACTATCTCTTGGTTATATCTTTCCTCCTTAGCTTTTACTTTATTCTCTAGTATAATATCTTCTTCTCCTCTCCTTCTTTAATTTTCAAAATCTTCTCCCTTTTTCAAAACCTTCTTGTTTTCAAACTTGAGCCACTTTCTCAAATGAACCTTGACTTTTATCAAGTTATTTTTAAATATTTTCTTAAATACATGCTAGTACATCTTAAGCATAATCAAACCAATTTCAAAAGAATTAAAAATGCATAACTCATTCAAACTATTTTGTACCCTTTATGCATTTTTTTTTATTTTGAAACTTTTTCTCAAAGTTTATACATGAGTCATTTCCATAGTTGATATATAATTCTCCTATCCTCATACTATTAATGATAATTATTTTCCATCTACGGGAGCTAGTGGAATACTTGTTGATATTTATCCAAGTCGGAGCTCTTCTCTGTGGTGATGCAAAGTTCTTATACTTGTGGGTGGTTAGTTGAGTGTTCTCCTTAAAATGACAAAATATCTTTTCATTAAAAATGAATCAAAACAAACATCTTTTTTTATTTTTACCATGAACTACAAGGTTTTGATCCTCCATTTTACTTTGTTGGTACGTAGGCATGAGACTCAGAAAGTCTTGACAAACACAAAAATTATAAAAACATTTTTTTTCTCATCTTCCCAAATATTTTGCAAACAACACAATTTTTAAAGCCAAAATATACAGATTTTCAGAGAGGTTCCTATAGAGTACTATAAATTTTTAGGGTGTTAATACATTCCATTTGAATAACTAACCCTCAGACCCTTATCTTTGTTTTTATTAGTTTTGGTTTAAAACTTCTTTGAGTTTTATTCGTACTTTTTCCCTTTCCTTTGGAAATAATAAAAGCATGGTGGCGACTCTTGCTTTGTGAGTTTAGTTAATCAATAGCTTAATCTCAAAATTTATTGCTACATAAGTGTCATCTCTTAGATGGAAATTTAATTCCTTTGATTTTTTATTTATTTCTCTTATAATTTTTAAAATTATAAAACTAAGTTTTTGGTAATTAAATTAAAAACAAACAACACAACATAAAATCAAACTAAAAACACAGTTAATTCTAATTAACTCTGCTGATTATTCTAACAAAAATAAATAAAAGAATAAAAAATGAATAAAAATTGGGCGCAAAATTTCCTGAAAAAATAAAATGAATGTACTAAAATGATGAGCACAAAATAAATTTCTAGAAAACATACAGGTTTTAATCAAATTTTGAAGTAAAAACTATCCGATTGAAATGGCTCGGGTTGATCAAAATGTGATCGCAAAAGGAGTCAAAAATATAAAATGAGCACGCCAGGTTAAACTATACAAATTGGAGATTAATAAAAATGACATCTGCAAACTCAACTTTGCAATTTTATGCCCACTAATTTTATGCACATTTGTAAGTTGATTCAACAGGTATGTCTGTAGATCCAAAACTTTATTCTAGTTAACATTTCAAGCATTATGCGGAAAGATAAATGTGCTTTGATATGAAGGTCATGCATATGTTTTATGAATGCATCAATTTATTAAATGAGGGGAAAATTTGGCGTATGACACCATGCTCTGATTGTGTAACACTAGGGGCGAACAATGTTTCTTTTGTTATGTTTGATGTCGACTTACTCGTCTCATCAAAGTTTAATAACTATTATGTTGCATTATTTTGAAGTTTTGAGAGTGGTATATTGAAATCATTTTTGAAATCATTTGGTGAAAAATTAAGTCTTTATAAAGACCCAATTTGAAGTTGATATGTTTTAGTTACTACGATAATGTGATTCCGCTGCAATGATACCCTAAGTGAAGGTGAGCATGCGATGATAAGTGTTGTATGTTGTTTGTTTTTTCGATGCGTGTTTTCAAAATGTCTATGTTGTGTTGAAGGGTTGTCGAAGTCGCACCTTAAGTTATCGAATAATACTTTATTTATAAGTTTCAGGGTTTAGGGTGATACATAGTGGTATTAGAGCAGGCTGATCCATCTAGGCAAGTTTTTGCATGATAATTGCTCCATAACATGCGACATGCGTGTGTGTAATATCGATGCATTGTTTCTTCGAATATCTATTTGTTGGTGTGCATAATGGCTGGAAGAAATGATCATGCAATTGTTGATGCTTTGAAGTCAGTGGCTCAAGCGCTGCATGGGCAGCAAAATAAAGGATGTGATGAGTTATGTGGCTTGGGAAAGTTTCAGAGGAATAATCTACCAATGTTCAAGGGTAGATATGACCTGGTGGGTTCTTATGTATGGTTGAAAGATATTAAAAATATTTTCCGAGTAATTGCTTGTATTGAGGAGCAGAAAGTATTGTTTGGTACCTATATGTTGTTTGAGGAAATTGAGGATTAGTGGGATAACGCATTCCAGAGACTAGAGATTACTGGTATAGAGGTTACCTGGGTTGTGTTCATAGTGCCAATGAGTGATCCAGTGGCAAGAAGAATTGCTACATGTGTAGGAAGATATGACACCTCATTGTCGATTATAAGGGTAATGTTGTGACTTGCTACAATTGTAGGGATAAAGGCCATATAAGTACTAATTTCCATATGCCGTACCTCATGGAAAAATGAGAGACACGACCTAGCAAAGCGAAGCGCAATCACACGCTCGCAATGATGGACTGAACAAAGTCGCCACCGAACTTTATTTATTCCTAAAAGGAAATGGGAAATATCGATAAAACCCAAGAAAGAACGACAATGATTATGGTCGTCGCAACCAAATCAGGGTTCGGGAGTCGATTATGCAAGGGGAAGGTATTAGCACCCCTCACGTCCGTTGTACTCAACGGGAACCATTAGGTCAGTTGTGCGCGTTAATGCTAGTTTGAAATGTTAAGCTTTTCAAGTTATTAGGTGAGAAAGAAAGAATAGAAGAGAGAAGAAATGTTTTTTTGGATTTTTCGACGAAGGACTAAACCTAAGTTTTTTATTAATGGGCCTGACAAGATTTACAAATCCTGCTCCTACGTATCTCAACAGAGAAATCAAGGCTTACGTAGTTCTGGGTAGAAAAATGTTTGTTTGTTGGTCGATTTTAGCGAAAGCTACTTTGTGTCAAATCGACGAAAACATTGTTGGACTACCCAAAAAAGGTGGAAAGACATTGCCTTGCATTGTTTTGAAACAAAGTACCTTTCGTTTGAGAAAAGGTTTAAGAGATCAATCGCACGGCGGCGAGAAAAGAAAATGATTGGTTTGATGTGTTTTGAATAATGGTGAGAACTTGGATGAGCGAGATATCCATCTCGAATCCTAGTCTCAGGAGTGCGTGGTATCCACCATATTCCATTTCCATCTTATTGCAAAAATGTTTAATAAGGATTAAGTGTTTTGAGGTTTGATTGAGAAAGGGTTTGAAGAAACCGCATTGACAAATTTAAATGATGGCGAGAGCTAAGATAGGTGAGGCATCCGCCTCGAATCTTAATCTCAAGAGTGCATGGTATCCACCACGTTCCATTTCCATCTTTATTGAAAGGTGTTTAGATAGGAATTAAGTATTTTTTTAGTTTTTGTTATGAAAATGACTTGACATTAGATCAAGCATTTGATGAGCGATTGAGAAAGATTTGAATGAGTGTTTGAGAGAAACAGAATAGATAAATTTGGATGATGGCGAGAGCTAGGATCGGCGAGATATCCATCTCGAATCCTAGTCTCAGGAGTGCGCGGTATACACCACGTTCCATTTCCATCTTTATTGAAAAGTGTTTAGATAGGAATTAATATTTTTTGAGTTTTTATTATGAGAAATGGCTTGACGTTGGATCAAGCATTTGATAAAGGTTTGAAAGAAATGGAATGGAATGGAATGGGAGGAAGAAATGAATTGATTTGTTTATTGAGAAAAATACTCGACGTTGGATCGAGTCTTATTTTTTTGATCTTTTGGAAATGGTTGATTTTATTCTTGTGTTAGTAGCTAACTAAACAGTCAAACAAATAAAGAAATGAAAAGCAGTAAAATTATTACAAATCGGGGGAGTGGGGTACATTTTGTCAAATGAGGATTCAAAGTAATGAAATAATCAAATCGGGCCCAAACAACAAATAATGCAATGTATGAGTGTAAGTGCAAGAGAACTGTCTCATTGTAAGAAGACCCAAGAGTAAGCCATGTGAAGAAAATAAATAACACAACAAGTTATATTTACAATACACTTAAAAATTAAATCGAAAAAAAGTGAAATCGGGATTTGCATGGATGGAAATTGAGGGACACACAAAACCTAAATAATGTGCTCAAAGCCGGTTTGCACATATTGACAACAATTGAAATGTCATATGTGATTACAAGAAAATTGCCAAATCCATAAATTAAAATCAATGTTTAAACAATAAAATAAATTGATGACAATTGTAAAAATTAACAAAAGTCAGGAAATGAAAATAAAACATAAAGATTAGGAATATGAATTATACAAGGATCGAACTCGTGACCCTATTATAACCCAAAGGCACTAATGAAGACATAGTGTTAAATAAAGAAAATGGAATGGAACTCGAATAAAATACAACATCAGGGTATCAAACCCACAACCAAAGGCCTACCAAACCAACGCTCTAGCCAACTCCGCCAAATAGGCATCCTTGTCATATGGTTTCAAGCACTAATACATAAGATAAAAAAACAGACCAAAACCTTTTAAATAAAATACAAAGTTGAAAAAACAGTAGGAGAACAAGTTCATCTTTAACGCACATAGATTCTGTTTCTTTCCATTTTTGAACAACAAAGATTTAACGGCAAGATAACCACACAAAATGGAAGCTTCAAGGGAGCTAAACGGAGAAATGGAAATAGAAACTCGAAAAGGAAACTAACTGGTTGCGGCGAGATTGACCGACGGATGTAGGTAAGGTTCCGTCTGAACCGGTTTTTGATCTTCCGCTCTTCACCACCAAGAACAACTATGGTTTTCTTTCTTCCTTGCCGTCAGCTCTTTTTTCTCTTAGTGAACAGTAGCGACTCCTCTAAGGAATTAGGGTTTTTCGGCTCTTGAATAGTAGCCGCTAATCTTCTCCTCTGTGAACAGTATCCGCTCCTTTTATAGTCCCACTGCTAGGGTTTTGCATTGGCCGCTAAGATCAAAAGGATGTCGAACTTGGAAGTGCTTTTGGTGCCGCCAGTTTGTCTACCCCGTTTTGGTGTTTATTCTGAAAAAGGTAACATGTACCTTGTACTTCTTCTGTGAAAATGTTTTATTTTTGTTGCTTGTGAACCTTTACTGCCTTACTGAGTTATTGTGATTTTTTACTGCAGTCAAATTTCTCGACACACTTGAAGAAATGGAGTGTGTGTAATATTGATACAAAATGGGTATCCTGTCTACTACTTCAACAAGCAAATGGAGCGGGTATTGCAGCATGGACATGTTCAAAACCATTATGAGAAGGCAAATCATTTGGCTTGATCTCAGTATCCGATACCGGAGCTTCGGGCAAAACATGAACATCCGAAGACAAATTCATGGAATTTTTAGAAGTGCTTGAATGAATTTGCTGGGTGTTAACATTTTCCAGTAGTAGCATTATTCAAATGTTCCTTATTTGCACCAAATGACTTCCTCTCATGACCATAAGACTGAAAATTCTTCTTTACGGTACATGATGACATGAGAACCTGTTTAAATGTAGAATCAAGAATTGACAACTTCCACTTCTCTAAGACTTCATCATGCAGCTTCTGTCTGCACAGTGCAACTGCAACATACTCTGTAATCTTGGGATTACATTCAACTATTCTTGAAGGTTGAAATTTTGAGTTGTAGGGAGGGAATATTATTTGCGAGTTCTTTTCAAATCCAGGTGGCATGTCACCAAACTCCTCTTCAACCACGTCATTTAAATGTCCACACAATTCTTGAAATGCTCTTGAGAAGACATTAGACATTCGGTTTCCAGGTGAAGACGTGCAAATTGAGTCTATACCTTCCGCAGGATCGACAGACTTGTCATTTAGAATTTCTTTAACTAATGTTTTACTTGTAAGCATCTCTGAGATATGGCAGTTACTATCATCAACCTGCAGCAACTCACTGAATTTATCTTTTCTAGGAAAGGAATTACTAGGTTTACTTCCTTTTCAACAACACTTAGAACGTAATTAGCAACAGACACCTTTGCAGGGAAATGAAGATCGTTCTCCACGCGTTCAAAAATGCATGTCAAAACTTTAGAATTATCATAACTGCATGAAACTCTTTGACCTTCGTCCATGTTTCGGCTTTTGAGGTTATACTAAATATTCCAAGGAATAAGGTGAAGCAACTTCTCACCAGCTGAGCAACAGATTCATTGTTATGTCTGAATACAGAACGAGAGCCTGACACGACAATGAAGTTGTGCCAGCGGCGAACCTTTTGTGCCTACAAAGAAACAATTACAGGCATGCTAGGCCAAGGGCAACCGGATGCACAATTTTCCAAAGCAGCTCCAGTCATGGCATGGATGTACTCCAGGCTCTTGTCAAGTTTAAAAGTAATGGACAAACTGACAAGAGCTGCCATTGGTAACAGAAGCATTACTGGTGAATCTCCAGAAGAACAGTTTGGAACCGCAACGCCAACATGAGTCAATATAGCTTTTATTTCGGATTCCACTGATTGAAGAATTGCTGCTGGACTAGGCCAATCTGTTCCATTCATCGGAACTAGTCTCCATACACCCCGAGTAACTTCTAAAGAAAAGTAATCAATAATGGCAGCAATTGACGCTGGAAGAAAATCAACAAGGTCTCTCAGACCTGTTGTCAAGTCTCGTGATGAAAGCCTTCCATGAACACATGCAGTTAAGATTGCTTCCGGGACAAAAGGAAGAGCTTCCATTATTTCCCATGCAGGAAGCACAGGTCTTTGAAGAGCATCATCACCAGATTTTATGAGGGAGCTACATGTATTACTGCTAGTTGGTGATGAAGAACTACTTGACAAAATCCCACCTTTAGTCATCTTCTGGTAAATCATGCTTAAGATCACAGTAGCAGTTTGATGCAGGTCTGTTTAGATGCCGGCTATCGATGAGTGAAGGTCCTTCATCTATAGAGATGCAAGTAACAACAACAAGCTAAATCATCCATGGCTTATGTTTTTTTGGAAATAGAAGGTTAGAAGGATCCTATCAAAGTAAGTAACATCGAGTGCTGCTTCAGAGATTCCTTCAAAATTTCGACTTCAATTTCAGCTTTACTCGCTCGTTCATCAAGGCCTTCAGCGTCGTCTTGTGCCTTATTAAGATCACTTTCCATTTTGGACAACTTCTCCAAACTCTTCTGGTACTGAACAAAGAGAGCATCCTTGTCATACTGCATTTTGGACATGGTTTCCCTTAAGGTTTGTGTATGAGAATTGCCATAATCACTTAAGTATTTGGTACCTTACCATATTTCGTTTCCACTTAAGTGAACCGTACCTTACGGTGTTCCTTAGTTACTCTATTTCTCATCAATCTGTCCTTTGTGTGTGACCCTATAGGTTTTCGCGGCGTTGGCAATTATATTAAATCACGCATTTAACATAATAAACAGTAAGCGGTATCTAGCAACACATCACTGCTACCCAAGTCACGAAAATGTCATGTGATCTGACAAAACCTCCTGTGATAATAATTATGTGTATAATTACCCCTTTTCCCTTATGTCTATATTGAACACAAGGTATAGACCGTGTCACCCTTGTCCAGTTCAATATTGGGCCCATAGACATTTATCCTGTTACGCAGGATGGGCAAATTCCATCTAGGACACTCATGTCCCTCAGCTTGCTTTGTGGAGTACCCATCAACTGTCTTTATGGTTATCCAGTTACGGACAACGTTGGATCGGCAACAAAGCACTCGACTCTACATCTAGGATCCATAGTGGTTTCAGGTCGAAGAGTGGTATACACTATTATCACCATGAGAATAACTTATGACACTTTGCATAACTTTCTATATAGTATTCTCATAGCGGGTCAATCCGGTATAAATATTACTCCTAATATTCATACCTATGTTTAAGACTTGATAACTCTTTATCCATGATCCATGAGATGTGATCATCAGTCTACAAACATAATAGTCTTAATGCTTTAATGTTATCCCACTTCACACTAAAGCTCGACTACGGATACTTTAAGAATAGTGTCCTTATGTTTAATGTGTTCTCATGATTAAGTCACACTTAATACATTAAACGGACTATCTATTCCAGGGACTTTATTAATCAACCATAATAAATAAAATGCCTTTAAATAATTCGATACAAGTACCAAAAGTATTGGCCTCTAGGGCTTACACCAACAGTTTGAACTTCAGCATCAGATTCTTCTGAACTCCTTTCATTATTTTTTGATCGATGAACTGGACGGGAAAATCCTGGTCCTGGTGATTGAGCCTCAGGGCCCAAAGAACTGCATGGCGAATCATCATTCAGGATGTAATGTGCTGAGTTGGGAAATGCTTCTGGCATTGTTTTTTGTGCATGACGTAGCTCCTCCATTGCATGATCGTATCGCTCTGCTAATGCCCGGTATGTTCGGTAGAACTCCTCCACTAATTTCATGAGTTCCGGACGCTTCTTATAGTACATTCCTGCCCTCCTTGCAAATGAATCTGCTTCCTCTTCAATGAGTTTGATCATTGATTTGACTTTGGTGTCTATATCTGTAAGATTTTCCTGAAGCCATTTTGAATTCTTTGGGCTGTTGTGGCTATCCCACCACCAAGAATATAAGCGTCTGCACTCCGATTGTGACAAGGTATCCATGGCTAAGATGGTTTTAATTTGGCAAAAACTTGATGATATTAGTGTTGTTCTTAATTGAGACTCTTCAGTTCTGTTTTGCCATTTCTTGTACCAGAAAAAAGTATGAAGATTTGAGTCAACCAAACCCCACAATCATAAAATCTGACATTGGGATTATCATGATCACACGCGGAAAATGCAAGAAACAAAGTAGCTTTTTGCTACCCCATTTTCTCAATCTCCAAGACAAATTGTACCAATGGGAGAGGAGCTAATAAACTGAGGATATTGTTGGCTGTTATTATTCATAGTTGCTCGTCGAAGGAAATTAGACAAACGACTCTCTAGTGTTTCCAAGTTCATGTAGTCCTCCTTAGAGGAAGCAGCTTTTAACATTGCCTCCTCTAGACGTTTTTGCAAGATCCTTAATCCTCCTTTTCTGAATATCATCAATTGGCTGATGATGATGCCGGTGCAATAACACATCACAAATCTCGCATGTTTTCTTTGTAGTGCAGTCATTGTCCTGATGCATTTCCTCCACAATTTTGTGCCAGAGTACGTGGAATAGATTCAAAAAGCAATGGCAGCAGCTATGAGTTCATTGATGATTCTAGCAATATTGAAACTGGCAATGACATCGGCATCCGTGGTGGCCTGTCTCTGAGCATCATTGAAATAAGCTGGGGTGGTAATGACATCATCACAAATTGTCTTGCCAAGGAATGCTTTGGCGGTTTCCTTCATCTCTTTGATGCATCTTCATTATCGCACACCTATGAAGCATAAGGCTTTTGTGCTGGTTTAAAACTAGAATGAACGATATTGTGTCGTCCTCGAACTCCTATGATTGGTGTTGATTCTGAAGTTTGTTTTGTGAATAGTTTGGAAAACCTTTCTCATGCTTCCATGGTTCATTATGAGTGAAGTCGGCAATTTCCTCCTTGTAATTAAAACTTAAGTGCCACCTTTGTAAATCATGTATGTTTCAGACAAGTTATTGATTTGTAATGAATATGACATTGATGTGAATGAAAAATTGGTGTTTCTCGTAGCAAGTCCAAAATCTTTCTTTGTATCTTAGAGACTGTAAGACCCCAATTTTGTCCCTAAGATCCCTCATGGCATCATATCATAACATAGCATTGCCTCAAGGATCATTAGACACCTTGCTTCCTTCCCTATGGGTGGGATCCCTTTGAGAGTGGTTCTTGATCACCAAGCATGGCTTGCATTGGTATATCATTGCTTTTCTTTTTATCACTAACCAAAAGGTACAAAAATATGTCATTCAACCCTTGTTACTTGCAGCTGAAGCATTTGCAGGCCAAGCAATGAAAGGCATTCATTGAGCAATAGATGGTGGTCATTCTTGAGATTTAGGCCCCATGATCATTATCAAGAGTTCATATGAGCTATGATGTCATTTTGAAGCAAAATCCCAAGTGGTAGAGGTCTAAATTTCATCAGGACATTTCCAGGTCATCTGAAGACCCAGAAAGTCAACTGCAAAGTCAACTGAGGATTTGGAGGTGGGAAGTGATTAGAAATACTTCATTCATGTTCAAACAAGTCTCATTTGACATCTCAGACACTCACATTGAAGAATTTGAAGTCAAGTCAAAAGCTTCCAGAAATGGAAAGTGACCTAATATTTTCAAAAATGGAAGGGTTTTGGCCCAACTTCAACTCAATCTTACATCATCAAAAAGGCTTCAAATGAAATTTTGTCCAACATTAAAGTTGTAGATCTCTTCCTCCCATTTCCAAAAAGTCCAAGATCATGAATTTCTGATGAACGGTTGAGGAGTTATGATCAAATCATCATCAAGTGTGCATGGCCAAAATGTTCTATATATCGATCCATACGAGTTATGTATCGATCCATGCAAGGCAAAATGTGCTATGTATTGATACATACGAATTTCGTATCGATCCATGCAAGGCAAAATGTGCTATGTATTGATACATACGAGTTTCGTATCGATCCATAATTCTGTTTTGATCATGCATTGGCACTGTTCACGTGTGCATGCTTCACACACCCTCTAGTTTGTCATTTTTTTGCCATGCACCTTGTTTTCACTTAATTTCAACTTAACTAAGCATGATTAATTTGGATTAAGGGTGGATTAGTACAACATATAAATACCATAATCATAACAGAATGTAGGGATTTTTAATCATTTTTTCACATTTCTAGATCTAAATTTCTCTCTCACTTCAAATTTTTCTCTCATTCATAATTCAATTTTCTTCCAAATAACATTGCATTTTAACTTCATATTCTTGTTCACAAGCTTGGATTTGGTATAGATCAAGGTTTGTTGTGCTGAATTCGTGGAAGAAAAGTGCAGTTCATGTTCATGAAGGTGCAAATGGAATTTCTGTTTTGAGCTAGATCTGGATCCATTCAAGCCTCAATTACTTCATCAATCTTCATTTCAAGCACTGCAGAGTAGATTTGAACCATTACAAGCTGCAGATCGTGTGAATTCAAAGGCTCTGCACTTCAAGAGGTCACAATTCGAATCTCTTAATTTTAAAATCCATTGCTATGTTGTTGTAGATCTAAGTGTGCTGGTTATGCTGAGCTTTGAATCGTGCGATTTGGTGACCTATTGACTGAGTTATAGTAGATTAAAGTTTCATGCATGAATCTTACTTCGTTCGATTTGATCTTGATAAGTGAAATTAGGCTTAGCTATGCATTGATTCATGATCTCCATGGAATGTACTACATATTAGTGTGTTTGATTGTGATTTCTGGGAGAATTTTCTGGAATTGGTATGAACACCGTGCACTGTTCATTGGCTGCGTGAGGAAGAAGATGAAGATCATCTTTCAGCCACGGTTTTGATCCTTTGGCCACGCTTTGCCTGCATTTGCATGTGTTAGCTTAGGGTTTATCATGTATTGGTCCACGTGTGCGTCCACACAGCACTTCCATTGGCTCACGTTGCGCTGACCGAGCCACACAAGCATTGACCGACCACCTCACTTAATGAAACGGTGCGTTTAGCACCCTAGCGCGCCTCTTTTCAAATTAACACTGAGTTCGATTCCCAGCGAGGGGAATTTTTTTCAAATGTTATTTCATTTTCTTCTTTCCCTCCTATTTTACATATGCCATGTCCATTCCTTTTTTTTTTCTTCAACTTCATAAAATCACAATAAACTGAAAAATGCATCAATTTCACTCCAATTTTTTGCTACTTGCTCCTTGGTTTGTCTACCTTTTTATCATCATAATTTCCAAAGTTGTGCTTGTCTGGATATTATTTTGTGCTAAAATGGTTGATCATATGTCTTATTTTGACCTTGCCTTGCTTATTCCTTTGTGAAATGCTTGTTTTTAATCCAATGAACCTGAAATTTTGCATGATGAAACTAGACACATTGCTTGACATTTTGGTTTTGGTCTGGTATTTTTCCTATGCTCCATTGCTGTTTTATGCTTGTGCTAACTTGGTGTGACAATTTGTGTCACACCTTTGCTTGTTCAACTTGTGCCATGTGATTTCCATGCTAAATGATCTCTGATTCTCCTGATTTTTTGTATGTTGATCATGTTAGATGTCTTGAATGTGCATGAACTTTTTCCAGATTTATTTGAATCATTTCTGTTTTGTTTTGAATTTTTCATTCATGTTGATCACATATGAGCTTTGAAATTGCCTTGAACTTCTTTTGATCATGAAATGCTTTTGGTGATTGATTTTGATATGAGACCTTTTGGAATGTGTCAAGATGTGTTTGAAGTTGATTCATGTTAAATTTCAGTCCCTGTTTCAAATTTTTTCTCCATCTTTGACCCTAGGCTTTGACCTAGTGGTTGGTTGGTTATGTTTGAGCTTTGATTTCAAGTTAAGCAATCAAGTTGCATAATTGATGATGCTCCATCATTTGAGTATTGTTGTTTGCTTTTGATTACTAACATTTGTGTGTTTTGTAGGTTGATGCTAACTCATTTGAGTTTGCCTTTTGGTTTACACCTTTTGTATATTGAGATTGTCTGTTGCTTATTGACTGTTGTCTGATTGTCTGAGTTTTATACTGATTTGCTTAGTTGTTTCCACAGGTACCTAAGTTGCTTTAAGTTCATTTGAACTTTGCTTTTGCTTGGTTGCTTAACCACTTAGGTATGATATCTCATCTTCATGTAGTCTGGAAGACCTACTGTTACTGGTAGGCGCCTGTCTGAAGTCCTCCTTAAGAGGCAATGCTTGTGATTGTTTAATTTTTGTGCCAAGCAGGAAAAGTCCTCTTATGAGGCAATTGGCAGATAAAAGAGATGTGTAATCCATCTCCTGCTAATCAGTGTGTCATTCACCTTTCTCACACCATGTGTTGATGCATGGTGAGTAATAACCCAAGATCTTATAGAGTCCATTTGTGGAGAAGAGTTCCAACTTTCTGAACTCCCACACTTTCCATTAATCAAAGCTCTCCCTGACCAGGGATAAGAGCTATGAGGCACACCCCTCATCTCCTTTTCATATGCTTCACCCTAACTCTCAATGTTAGGGTTAAGAGCTCAAAATACCCCATTCCAGCTGGCTGTGAAGCCTAACCTTGCTTGAGCCTAATTGGTTGTATATAGTTTGTGCTAATTGACTTGTTTGTTTGATTATTTGATTAATCTGTGCATGTGTGCTTATGTGTGCCTTTGTGCATGTATCTTCATCACTTGTATATCATTTCATAAACATTGCTTTGTAGCATTTTGTTTTGTCCATGGAGGAGACAAGCATAAGTCCATTGATTGGCAGTTGTTCCTATGATATGGTAGGAGACTAGTATAAGTCCATTGACTGGCCTCTGGTATCTTTGTTTCTTTGTTTTGTGAGACTAGTATAAGTCCATTGATTGGCATCTGGTATCATGTTTTCTTTGTTTTAGGAGACTAGTATAAGTCCATTGATTGGCATCTGGTATCCATGTTTGCTCTTTGCTTTAGGAGATTGGTATAAGTCCATTGATTGGCATCCGGTATCCATTTTGTTTTGTGAGATTGGTATAAGTCCATTGATTGGCATCCGGTATCCATTTTGTTTTTAGGAGATTGGAATAAGTCCATTGATTGGCATCCGGTATCCATTTGCTCTGTCCATCTGTTATTGCATTGTTGCCTTATTCCAAAGGAATCACTTGAATCATCTACATATGATCTTAAGAGGTGAACATCTAAGAAGTTTTACTCCCTTAACCTCCCACCTTTTGTTTCTTTAAACCTCCATGTGCATGTTAATCCAAAACTTGAAAACTATTGTGCAAACATTTTCACTTCTTTTCAAATTAGAAACCTAGGCCTTAGGCCTTTGATTTTTCAAACTTCATTTTCATGATACTTCTTTTGAATTGAATTCTAATCATATCTTGACCACTTTTGTGAATAAACCCTAATTAGTTAATTTCACTCACTCAATTGTTTTGTGGCTTTGTCCATTCTTGATAAGTTTTCATACATTAGCCATAGGTTTGATTTATCCTAGTTGGTCGATGTTAATCTCACCTTCTGTCCTTAGTGATTGAATTGTAAGACTTCCTTGCTTATTATAGGGTTAACCCCTCACTAGCAAGTTGAAGCTTTTCTCACATGGTGGACTTGTTGTTTGTATAAGGTTGAGTTTTCTCCCATGGATAACGAAAGACCTTAGGGCTTTTGTTTTAAAATCAACCCACTCATATTTTGGAAATCTTTTAGCCGAACTACGGCGTTTTGATCCTTACCTTCCATGGAAAGGTACGTAGGCAACGGGTTCATCCGTTCAAACACAAAAATAATAAAACTTGTATATTCTTTTCTCATCCTCCCAATCAATGTTTGCACAATAAATATTTGTCATAAACAATATCTTTTGCAACAATTTGTGAAAAGGGTTCCCTAGGAGTACCTAGGATGCATTGGGTGCCTAACACCTTCCCTTTGCATAATTACCCCCTTACCCAGATCTCTGACCTTTCATTAGTTTTCTATGTGTAAAACTTCTTAGGATTTTGTTCGCTTTTTAGCCATTCCTTTGGATAAATAAAAGTGCGGTGGCGACTCTATCTTTGTATGCTTTACTTTTGATTTAGTCAATAAATCATAAAGTGACGAATACACCGCTACAGAAAAATGGCGACTCTGCTGGGGATAAAATTTCCTGGTGGGTTTGCCTACTTTTCACACTTTGTTGTATTATATTTGTCTATTGTTTATGACATATTTTTGTACAATTTGGGATTACTGTATTGTTTGTAATGATTGATTTGCTTGATATATCAATTGCTTCTTGGTTTGGTGATCTTTGTGAGATGAGTTCTATACCCGAACTCGAGTGCACATTAAGATAGGAGAATGGCATAGTCTCGTCGACTTGTGTGGAGTTATTCCTTAGCAAGTTGACTTGCGAGTCCATTCACTTGGTGGAGGTCATGTTGGATTAATGATGTCACACAAGTTATTTGTGGTTAGGCATTATTCTTTCAATATGTGCCGTAGAAGCCAAGGACCTTAGTTTACCAAGCCCATCTTGGCCTATTTTTAGGACGTAGTGCGGAGGTCGTTCAGATGTAAGATCTGATGCGATTGTTGCGCGATACTACACTCATAAGAGTCTCTCTTGAGAATATTCTTGGAATACGAGTATTCGTTCCTCCGATAATATTCGAAAGATGGGATGATGACTATGGGAACCTCTGGTAGAACATGTTCGGCAGGTTTAAACCGTAGTACACTCCCTTTGGGTGGTTCTTAACCGAGACTCCATGCTCGTGACTCACAACAAACCCGTGATTCATGGTTGAGTCGTTCAGACATCCTTAATATCAATGGAACTTGGGTGTTGATAAGGTGAAAACCATAATTCACCAAAATGGATGATTGATATTAAGGAGGTTTGAGCCGGTTCATGTATCGTTAATATCAATGGAACTTGGGTGTTGATAAGGTGAAAACCATAATCCACCAAAATGGATGATTGATATTAAGGATGCTATGAGCTTTCCCATGACCTTTGTCTGGTGTGCTTTGCTTGATCCTTGAGTGTGATTGCTGCATTCATGCATTCATGCATTCATCTGCATCTATATCATCAAGAAAAAAAAATTCAAGGAACTTAAGGGGTTTATTTGCAAATTTTCAGATATGGAAAGACCAAAAAGGCATACAAAGAAGTACAACTTTAGACAGCCCGATGTGAAAGAGTTAAGGAATCTGACATCTTATGTATTAGATCCCTTGGGTTTCAAAGCTCGGTATGGGAAGCTTCTGCCTCTGTTGACTACTCAGGTTGATGAAGGATTGATGGGAACTTTGGTTCAGTTCTATGATCCTCTGTATCACTGCTTCTCTTTTCCAGACTTTCAGCTATTGCCTACCCTGGAGGAGTATGCTCATCTTGTGGGTATTCCGATTCTGGATCAGGTGCCGTTCAGTGGCTTGGAGAGTATTCCTACTTCTCGAGAGATCGCAGACTTGTTGCACATAGATGAATCCTTGGTTAAAGCTCATATGACTACCAAAGGTGGAATTCAAGGTCTTCCTTCTAAGTTCCTCATCGCTCAAGCTACCGTGTATGGGAAGGCCATGAGTGAGGATGCCTTTGAGGCCATATTCGTGCTTCTCATCTATGGATTGGTATTATTCCCCAACATCGACAAATTTGTGGATGTGAACACTATTAGGATCTTCTCTGTTCTTAATCCCGTTCCAACTCTGTTGGGTGATGCCTATTTCTCTTTGCATCTGAGGAATGCGAAAGGTAGTGGTACTATTGTGTGCTGTTTGCCTCTGTTGTATAAGTGGTTTATTTCTCACCTACCTTAGACAGTCGCTTTCAAGGAGAACAAGGGATGTCTACGGTGGTCTACGAGACTCATGTCTCTCACTAATGATGATATCTCTTGGTATGATCATGCATATGATGGTGTCCAGATCATCGATTCTTGTGGTGAATTCTCCAATGTGCCTCTTCTTGGTACATGTGGTGGGATTAGCTACAACCCTGTGCTAGCACGTCGTCAACTTGGGTTCCCCCTAAAGGATAAACCTAATAACATTCTGTTAGAAGGTGTGTTCTTTCAGGAGGGTAAAGATCCCCAAGGCCTGAAAGCCAGAATGGTCCGCGCTTGGCGCAAGATTCACAAGCAGGGAAGAAGTGAATTGGGTCCAAAGAACTGCATAGCTCTGGAGCCATACACTACTTGGGTGAGGAAGAGAGCATCTGAGTATCTCATGCCTTATGATTATCCGAGACCTACACCGTTGGTTGTGGCTGGGCCTTCAACCCTCCCTAACCAAGGCGTAGAGGAGTTGAGAGAAGAATACCTTTCACGTGCTTGGATCCGTGAAAGAGAAGAGCTACTTCAGCAAATCAAGGAGAAAGATGCCATGATCGAGTTTCTCGAGCATCAGGTCATTGATGATCCTGATGATACTTGGACTTCTCTACTTCCTCAGTCTTCCAAGTTCTGGAAAAGGAGGTATGATAGACTCGCCAAAGATAAGGCGGATATGGAAGCAACATATGAGAGAGAGATCAAGAGGCTTCGTGCAGCTTATCTTCCGGCATCCCGAGCTTCTAGGGGTCCATAGGATGTTTATTTTCCTTCTCTCTTGTAATAATTGACAATGCTGTACTTCTTTGTTCAAATATATGTGATGAGATATTTTCCATACGCGATTAAAATGATTAATATTCAAAAATTGCAAATAATACCCTGAAAGTTCCTTGAAAATAAAAATTAATCATGTGCACAAGCATTGCATGCATCATCTTGCATAAGTAGGTGTTATTCCGGTCTTCTTGTCAGTGGCCTAACTCTGTGCTCTTCATTTATTTTGAAGACAAGCTGACTCATCGGTACTACACCCGAGCTAATTCTGCAAGAGTGATGGATCAACTTGAACAAGAGAACCGAGAGCTGAAGGAAGAGGTCGCCAGACTGAGCGCTCTGATGGAGCAGTTTCTAGCTGCTCAGAATCAACTGTCTCTACCTCCTGCAACTCCTCCCCAGAGGACTGTGATATCAGAGATTGCTTCATCAACAGTGCCAGCTACTAGTTCCCATTTTGTGTCGAATGCCATGCCAGCCGGATTTCCGTGGGGTATGCCTCCAGGTTTTATGCCAGATATTCCAGCTCCTACATTTGCTTCCATGCCGGCATCTAGCCCGGTCCTTGCAATGCCTCCTCCTGTCGTGCATACCACTCCCAGGGTAGACGACACCATCTATCATTCTGAGCCGTCTGAGGGCCCAAATTTTAATGAGAAGATGGATGCAATGAATGACCAATTCCTTGAACTCCGCAAGGAATTGAAGACCCTCCGAGGAAAAGATTTGTTCGGCAAGTCTGCAGCCGAGCTCTGTTTGGTTCCCGGTGTTAAGATTCCTGTCAAATTCAAAGTCCCTGACTTTGAGAAGTATAAGGGGAACACCTGCCCGCTCAGTCACCTGGTTATGTATGCCAGGAAAATGTCTACTCAGACAGATAATGATCAGTTGCTAATTCATTATTTTCAGGATAGTTTGTCTGGTGCTGCTCTTTGTTGGCATATGAGCCTAGATAGTGCAAACATCCATTCCTTCAACGATCTTGGCGAAGCCTTCGTCAAGCAATACAAATATAATGTGGATATGGCTCCTGACCGTGATCAACTCAGAGCTATGTCCCAGAAGGATAAAGAGACATTTAAGGAATACGCTCAGAGGTGGCGAGAGCTGGCAGCTCAGATTACTCCTCCGCTGGAAGAGAAAGAGATGACCAAGATCTTTTTGAAGACTCTTAGTTCATTTTACTACGAGCGGATGATCGCTAGTGCTCCCTCTGATTTCACTGAAATGGTGAACATGGGGATGCGATTAGAGGAAGGAGTCCGTGAAGGACGATTATCCAAAGATGAAGGCTCTTCAAGCAAGCAATATGGGGCGTTTGCGAAGAAGAAAGATGGGGAGGCACATGCTGTGCAATCCCATGCTAAACCAAGAAGATCCTCTGCCAAGAGGAAGCCTGTGCGTCATGCCAGCAGTCAACACCAGGTGGCTCACATAGCGCCTGTCTTCAGAGACAACAATCAGCAATATCAGCAACACAATAATCAGCAACAATCTCAACAGTATCAACAGCAACATCGTCCTCAACAGCAGGCTTACCAGCCTCGCAACAACAGTAATCAGGTTAATTTGGGTTATGAGAGGAAGAAGATCACTTTCGATCCGATTCCTATGTTATACGCTGAGCTATATCCCTCTTTAATAGAGCGGAAACTGATTACTCCTAGAGAGCCTCCGACTATACCTGCCAACCCGCAGTGGTGGTACAAGCCCGATCAATATTGTGTTTATCATTCCGGTGCTCCGGGCCACAATGTAGAAAACTGCTATCCATTTAAGACTAAGGTTCAAGACCTTATGAGATGCGGCATTCTGAGCTTTGAGGACTCAGGCCCCAATGTTACGAAGAACCCATTGCCCGAGCATGGGAAGTCGGTTAACATGGTCCAGGGTTGCCCTGGCAAATACAAGGTCAAATATGTAAGCCATATTCGACAGTCATTGGTTGAATTGCATCGTCTGTTGTGTGATTACAGTCATATGGAGCACGACCATGACAAATGCCGTATCTGTTCCGTCAATAGATTGGGTTTCCGCCAAGTGCGCAGAGAGCTTCAAGAGCTGTTGGATGAGGGGACTATTGAGATTCTGCAGAATAAAAATGTTGATGAAGACCAACCAGAGGTGAATGTGATTTCTCCTGTGTTCAAGATTCCTGAGCCTGTTGTCATCCGTTATGATGGTAGCAAGTCGAAGGTCTCTCCTTCTTTGGTGATTAAACCTGCAGGCCCTGTGCCTTATGCTTCAGATAGAGCAATTCCCTTCCACTATAATCCAGTTGCTGTTGAAGATGGGAAAGAAGTGTCGTTGCCTTCAACGTCTGTGGTAAACATTGCTGATGTGAGCGGGTTGACCCGAAGTGGTCGTGTGTTTTCTGCACCCCCGAAGCCTCATGTTGTTTCTGATTCTGCTGAGCGTCCGGTTGGGACTGTAGTGAATGTTCCGAATCCGGCACCTGTTGCCAAACCCTCCTCTATACAAAAGACTCCTGCTTCTTCTGTTGGCTCGAGTGACACTGTGAATGAAGACTGTGATGAGATGCTGAGGCTCATCAAGAAGAGTGAGTACAACGTTGTAGACCAGCTTCTACAAACGCCGTCCAAGATCTCCGTGCTATCTTTGCTTTTGAATTCAGAACCCCATAGGGAGGCTCTGCAGAAAGTATTGGACGTGGCTTATGTTGATCATGATGTCACTATTGAACAATTTGACAGTATAGTTGCGAACATCACTGCTTGCAACACTTTGAGTTTTTGTGACGCTGATCTCCCTGAGGAGGGAAGAGACCACAACATGGCTTTACATATTTCCATGAATTGCAAGACTGACGCCATGTCCAACGTACTGGTGGACACTGGGTCATCTTTGAATGTATTGCCGAAGACCACTCTTTCGAGATTGTCATATCAAGGGCCTCCCATGAGGCAGAGTGGTGTTGTTGTGAAAGCTTTTGATGGGTCGCGTAAGACCGTGATTGGGGAAGTTGATCTCCCAATTAAGATTGGACCAAGTGATTTCCAAGTTACCTTTCAGGTTATGGATATCCACCCATCTTATAACTGTCTCCTTGGTAGACCATGGATTCACGAGGCTGGCGCCGTGACATCCACCCTACACCAGAAGCTGAAATTCGTTAAGAATAAGAAACTGGTTGTGGTAGGGGGAGAAGAGGCTCTCCTGGTTAGCCACTTATCTTCTTTCTCATACATTGATGCTGAGGATGAAGTTGGAACGCCTTTCCAAGCTTTATCTATAGCGGAGCCTATTGAGAAGAAGTCTCCTTCATTTGCTTCCTATCGAGATGCAAAACTGGCCATTGATTGTGGTGCAGTTGCTGGGTTAGGAAAGATGATTGAACTTGAAGATAACAAGTCCCGGGCTGGCATTGGCTATTCTTCTGGGGCATTCAACGAGCAAGGGCTGTTCAAGAGTGGAGGTTTCATCCACACTGATCGAACTGAAGAAACTGCTGCTATTCTGGAAGAGGATGCAGAGGATTTGAGCAACTTTGTCATTCCTGGTGGTGCCTGCCACAATTGGGTCGCTGTGGATGTTCCTACGGTCATTCATAAGTCAGCGTAATATGTTCACTTTGTTTGAAAACCCTTCTCCCATGCCAAAAGGAGAAGTGATGACATTGTTGGCGTCATATATACAATGATATTTCATTCAATGAATTCATGTTAAACATTTGTTTTTCCATTTGTTTTCACTTTTTGCTTTTTTGCATGAAATTGGTGATCATAAAAAACCCTAAAAACAAGAATAAAAGCAATCTTTTCATCTGCATAATGATTTGCTTGTTTAAATTCTAAAGTTTTATTATCCAAAATCATTATGCAGGTTGATTCTAAAACCCATTGAACATAATGATCCAGCGCCATCTCCCAATTTTGAATTCCCTGTATTCGAAGCGGAGGAAGATGATGTTGAAGGGATTCCTGATGAGATTACCCGTCTTCTTGAGCACGAAGAGAAGATCATTTAGCCGCACCTTGAGAATCTGGAAACAGTCAACTTGGGGTCTGAAGATTGTGTTCGAATGGTGAAGATTGGGGCACTCCTTGAAGAGTCTGTCAAGAAGGGGTTGATCAGTTTGCTACGAGAATATTCCGATATCTTTGCTTGGTTGTATGAAGACATGCCGGGTCTAGATACAGATATTGTGCAACATTTCCTGTCTTTGAAGCCTGAGTGTGTGCCTGTGAAGCAGAAGCTCAGAAGAACTCATCCAGATATGGCAGTGAAGATCAAAGAGGAAGTTCAGAAGCAAATTGATGTGGGGTTTCTGGTGACTTCCACATATCCTCAATGGGTGGCCAACATTATGCCAGTGCCTAAGAAAGACGGAAAAGTCTGAATGTGTGTGGACTACCGAGATTTGAATAAAGCTAGTCCGAAAGATGATTTCCCTCTACCACACATTGATATGTTGGTAGACAATACAACTAAATTCAAAGTCTTCTCGTTTATGGACGGATTTTCCGGTTATAACCAGATCAAAATGGCACCCGAGGATATGGAGAAGACAACATTCATCACACCTTGGGGAACATTCTGTTATCGAGTGATGCCCTTCAGTTTGAAGAACGCCGGAGCCACGTATCAACGTGCTATGACTACCTTGTTTCATGATATGATGCACAAGGAGATAGAGGTCTATGTTGATGATATGATTGCTAAGTCCCGAACGGAAGTTGAACATGTCGAACATTTGTTGAAGCTTTTTCAGCGTCTGAATCCGAACAAATGTACATTTGGAGTCCGTTCTGGCAAGTTATTGGGCTTTATAGTCAACGAGAGAGGTATTGAAGTTGATCCTGCAAAGGTCAAAGCAATACAAGAGATGCCTGCGCCCAAAACTGAAAAGCAAGTATGAGGTTTTCTTGGCCGCTTGAACTATATTTCCAGATTTATATCCCACATGACTGCCACATGTGCGCCGATATTCAAGCTCCTCCAGAAAGATCAATCTCATGATTGGACCGAGGATTGCCAGAAAGCTTTCGACAGTATCAAAGAGTATCTGTCTGAACCTCCGATCTTGTCTCCGCCTGTAGAAGGAAGACCTCTGATCATGTATCTAACTGTTCTTGAAGACTCGATGGGTTGTGTACTCGGTCAGCAAGACGAATCGGGAAAGAAAGAATCTTCTATCTACTACCTGAGTAAGAAATTCACTGATTGTGAGTCTCGATACTCAATGCTTGAGAAGACGTGTTGTGCTTTAGCTTGGGCTGCTAAGCGTTTGCGCCAGTACATGATAAATCATACAACTTGGTTGATATCCAGAATGGATCCAATCAAGTATATCTTCGAGAAGCCTGCTTTAACTGGGAGAATTGCCCGTTGACAGATGTTGTTGTCTGAGTATGATATCGAGTATCGAGCTCAGAAAGCTATCAAAGGTAGTATCTTGGCTGACCATTTGGCACATCAGCCGATTGAAGATCATCAGTCTGTTCAGTACGACTTCCCAGACGAGGAGATTCTGTATTTGAAAATGAAAGATTGTGATGAGCCTACACTTGATGAAGGTCCAGAACCTGGTTCCAGATGGACGATGGTGTTTGATGGCGCTGTAAATCAATACGGAAATGGGATTGGGGCAGTAATCATTACTCCTCAGGGCACACATATTCCGTTTACAGCAAGGCTAACTTTCAAATGCACGAATAATATGGCTGAGTGCGAGGCCTGTATCATGGGATTAGAAGAATGCATTGATCTAAGGATCAAGCATCTTGATGTGTATGGTGATTCGGCCCTGGTCGTCAATCAGATCAAGGGAGAGTGGGAGACGAATCAACCCAGTCTTATTCCATACAGAGATTATGCGAGGAGGATTTCAACGTTCTTTACAGAAGCTGACTTTCATCATATTCCTTGAGAGGATAATCGGATGGCAGATGCTCTTGCTACACTTGCTTCAATGATTGTGGTCAAGTATTGGAACTAAGTTCCCAATATCACCGTGATGCACTTGGATAGACCAGCTCACGTGTTTGCAGTTGAAGAAGTGAATGATGACAAGCCTTGGTATTTTGATATCAAGAATTTCCTCCAGAACCAGGTCTACCCGCCTGGGGCATCTGTGAAAGACAGGAAAACTCTGAGAAGGTTGTCAGGAAGTTTCTACCTCAGCGGTGAAGTGCTTTACAAGAGAAATTTTGACATGGTTCTGCTCAGATGCGTGGATAGACACGAAGCAAACCTGTTGATGACTGAGGTCCATGAGGGTTCATTTAGTACTCATTCCAATGGACATGCCATGGCTAGGAAGATGCTGAGAGCAAGCTACTATTGGCTGACAATGGAGTCTGACTGCTGCAAATATGTGAAGAAATGCCACAAGTGTCAAATTTATGCGGATAAGATTCATATTCCTCCGACACTTCTGAATGTGATTTCATCACCATGGCCTTTCTCTATGTGGGGAATTGACATGATCGGCATGATTGAACCGAAAGCGTCCAACGGACACAAGTTTATTCTCGTAGCAATTGATTACTTCACCAAGTGGGTTGAAGCCGCTTCGTATGCAAATGTGACCAGGCAGGTGGTCGTGAAGTTTATCAAGAATCAGCTGATTTGCCGTTATGGTGTGCCAGATAAGATCATTACTGATAATGGATCTAATCTGAATAATAAGATGATGGAAGAGTTGTGCGCTGAGTTCAAGATCGTACACCATAACTCCTCTCCTCACAGACCAAAGATGAATGGGGTTGTTGAAGCTGCTAATAAGAATATCAAGAAGATTATCCAGAAGATGGTTGTTACGTACAAAGATTGGCATGAGATGCTGCCATTTGCTTTGCATGGATATCATACATCTGTCCGCACTTCAACAGGGGCAACCCCTTTTTCTCTTGTTTACGGCATGGAAGCTGTTCTCCCAGTAGAGGTGGAGATCCCATCAATGAGAGTCTTGATGGAAGCCAAGTTGACTGATGTTGAATGGATTCAGAGTCGTTACGACCAGTTGAATTTGATTGAAGAGAAGCGATTGACTGCCATGTGCCATGGTCAGTTATATCAGCAGAGAATGAAGAAAGCATTTGATAAGAAGGTCAAGCCTCGTGTGTTCCGAGAAGGTGACCTCGTGCTCAAGAAAGTTTTGTCTTTCGCGCCCGATTCCAGGGGCAAGTGGACTCCAAACTACGAGGGTCCATATGTTGTCAAGAGAGCCTTTTCAGGCGGAGCTTTGATGCTCACAACAATGGATGGGGAGGATTTCACTCGTCCTGTGAATTCAGATGCAGTCAAGAAATACTTTGCCTAAAAAAAAGTATATGGGAAAAACAAAATAGCTCGCTAAGTTGAAAACCCGAAAGGGCGGCTTAGGCAAAAATGAGCGTCTCGGTGGAAAACCCGAAAGGGCGATCCAGGCAAAAATTAGAGACAAAAAAAATGTATTTTGCATCCCGCTAGATTGAGTACCTCACCCTGGGGAAATCTAGGCAAAAATTAGGGATTTGGCAAGTAACTGCATCCTGATAAGACTTTCTGTTCCGCAGCTGTTTTTTCGTCAGAGATTCTCGCTCAGTCATCGTCAACTGAAGCTTCGAATACATCGGGTTCAAATTGGTAGAGAAAGGATCATTATGTTCAATGTAGTCCTCTTCCAATATATATCACCAATTTCAAATTTGTACAGATCTATGGAGTCTTGCCATTTGCAGGCTACCATTCCATCAAATCAATTTGAGCTTTTATCCAATTATTTGCACTCTTATTTGTTTCAATTCAACAAATGTTTTGCATGTTTTAATTGATAAAAATGTCATTGTTTTCAAAGTAAACAAATTTTTCACAAAAACAACTTTTAAACAAAGTGAACATTCACAATGATCAAAGGATACTCAGGAGATTCTCAGTGCTCTCCCAAGGGTGGCATGATTTCCAATAGGGTAAGACATTCGTTCATTATTCCTGGCATGGTTGTACCCTCTTTCTCCAGACTGTTATTGGGGTTTCTCCCCAGGCAGAGTTGTTGTTGGGGTTTCTCCCCAAGTAGAGCTTCTGTAGAGATTTTGTCCCCTAAGCAGGGCATTTGTTGGGATTTCTCCCTAACAGATTTTGCTGAACAGAGCCTTTATTATGACTCCTCCTCACTCAGAGAGCTTGTTGGAAACTTCAGTTTTCCCCTCCAACAATATTCTCTCCCCAACATGGGTGCTTTCC
Organism: Lathyrus oleraceus; assembly: GCF_024323335.1. Taxonomy (NCBI): domain Eukaryota; kingdom Viridiplantae; phylum Streptophyta; class Magnoliopsida; order Fabales; family Fabaceae; genus Lathyrus; species Lathyrus oleraceus. The sequence continues at coordinate 400,134,931 of NC_066581.1, read as the reverse complement.
TTTTGGAAGATTCGGTAGTTGGTGGGTTGACACCCCGGTACTTCGTTTGTTTCCTCAGTATAGTCGCCAGCGGAGTTGTTGGAATGATGTACTTCATCTATGCTATCTTTCTCCATCAGAGTGCTTGTTGAGGTTTTCACCTCTTATCCCTTCAACAGAGCAGTGATTATGTCCTTCTCAGCAGTTGGTGGTTTCCTCTTAGAAGGTTCAGCATTTGGTGGTTGATCACCAGTTCTCCTTCTCATCCTCAGATAAATTCCCCAGTAGATTTGTGGTACGGTGGATTGTGTCTGTGATGTTTCCCTGCAGAAGTTTCGTGATTTCCATGCAGTATCCCCAACGGAGTTGGTATCATCAACAGAGTTGCTTTTGTAACAGTTGATGCCTGTTGTAAGCCTCTGTTCCCCGGTTGGGTGGGTTGGTGATCTATCATCCATAGATTTGGTTGATTTCCTGATGCTTTTGATCCCCAGTAGAGTGGCTTATGGCAGAACCTACTTGTGTGATCTATTTTCCCTTAGTGGGTTTATCCCCAATGGAGTGGCTGACAGTATCCCCAGTAGAGTTGCTTGTGCGGCCAGATTCTACTTGTGTGTTCTGTTCTCTTCAGCAGTTCTTGCTTGTGCAATGAGATCTTGTTTCCCAGTTGAGACTGATGATTCCTCCTGCAGAAATCTCAGGATTTCTCCATTCCCCCCAACAAATTTGTCTTTATGGCAGTTGCTGCCTGTTGTGAACTTCTGTTCCCCAGTTGGGTTGACTGATGATCCATCACTCAGAGATTTTGTGATTTCTTTGATATCTCTAATTTTCCCAGCAGATCCTTGCTTTTTAGCAATCAGATCTCCAGCAGATTGGCTTTCCAATTGGATTTCTTGGATTGTTCTCTAGAAGTGTAGTATCGGGCTTTTGATTCCTGGACCTGTTTGTGTTAGAAATGTCTGTTTTGTCAGCATTCATCAAACATAAGTCACGCATATTCATGCATACTTTCAACATTTAGATATTCATGTTTCATTTTTTGCCATATATCTTTTGTTTGTTGTCTCCTGCTAATGGTGATATAGATCTCTCCAATAGATCTCTCCAAGCAGATGTCGGGTGTTTAAATCTCTCAATATAGAGTCAGCCCCATAAGCAGAAAGTGTTTGTCATTCCTTCTGCAGTTCCCCACTGAGATATATCCTCATGGATGACAGTTGTTTCCGTTTCCTCCCAACACATATATTGGGATGGGTTTTCCCTATTGAGTTATACCCTCATTAGGACGAGTCTTGATTCAGTTTGCCTTTTTGGTTTGATCCTGAATTGGTATTTTTTCAACTGTCTCTTGTGTTTCCCTGTGGAATAAATGAATAAATTGCCCAGTAACCGACAATAGTTCATCTTATCTCCAGCGGAATCTTTTGGGCCTTCTACCCAGTAACCGGTAGTTATAAGTCCTATCCTTTGTGGTTTTCTACCCAATAACCGGTAGTTGTAAATCATGTATATACTTTTTTTCCCTTTTGTGGAATCTGTGGTTGTGAACAACTTTGTTCCCCAGCAAGAGTTGGTGGTTTCTACCCAGTATTCGGTAGTTGTAAATCCTACTTTCTTGCTCTCCAGCAGTTTGCGGTTTGTTGTAAACCCTATTCTGTTTTCCCCGTGCGGAGTTGTGATCTTTTCACTCCCCGCGCAGAGGCTTTGGTTTTCTACCCAGTATTCAGTAGTTGTAAACCCTATTTATTTTTATCCTCATCAGAATTGTGGCCTCTACCCAGTAGCTGGTAGTTGTAAGTCCTATCTCTTTTCCCCTAACAGAGGTGACCTTTGTGGTTCGTTCTGATGTTGATGATGGATTTTGTGGTTTTCTACCCAGTATTCGGTAGTTGTAAATCCTATATTGTTGTTGTCTCCCTAGCGGAGTCTGTGCTTGCTTGTGGATAATTGCCGTATGCTAGCAATTTTATCCTCAGCCAGAGTCTTTGGTCTTCTACCCAGTATTCGGTAGTTGTAAATCCTTTGTTCTCCCCTTTGCAGAGTTAACCTCGTTGTTCATCCTAACCGATGATGGTTACTCTTTGTGGTTATCCTCATCCAGTATTCGATGTTGATATTCCCTCCTTGCTTCTGGGTATTTGCTCTGAGTAAGCATCGTATTTCCCAACAAGTATTTTTGTGGATAATTGCCGGATGCTAGCAATTTTATCCTCAGTGGGTCCTTTCACCGTTTGCCAGTGGTTTGTTCCCCGGATCATTGACTTTATCAATGCATCCCCGGAGAGTCCTCTTTCATTTACCCGTTTTGTTGGTGATGATTGTTGCTCCCTTTGATCGGTCATCTTTATATACCTAGTTTTGGTATCCCGATGCCTTTCTTTTCGGTTGATTTATCCTTTGTTAACCCAGTAACCGGTTGTGGATAATCTTCCATGCGAGTATACTATCCACGCTCTGACGGTACTGGATAATATATCTCATGCACTCTTCAGTCGAAACCTGTTATGTTTCCCCAGTCGAGTAAGATTCATGTTACTTTGCGGAATCGAATGTTCATTGGTTCCCATTGTTGAGCGTATCTCCCAGTAACCGGTGATATGTCTCCTGGATAATTGTCGGATGCTTGCAATTTATCCTCAGCGAGTTATCTTTTGTCTACCCTGTTATTGTTGGTGACGATTGTTTCTCTTTCGGTTGGTCACCTATTATATACCCAGTAACCGGTATCTCTGGTGTCTCTTCCTTTTTCGAGTGTATTATTCACGTTCTGACGGTAATGAATAATATATCTCATGCACTCTTTGGTTGGAGTCCTTTGTTGATTTTCCCCAGTAGAGTAAGATTCGTATTCTTTGTAGAATCAAATATCCATCCTTTGACAAGTTTGCATTTTTGCTTTCTTCAGGATGATGAGTGTTTTGGCATATATACCAATTCACGCTTCGGTTGGTCACCTATTATATACCCAGTAACCGGTATCCCCGGTGTCCCTTCCATTTTCGAGTATGTTATCTACGTTCTGACGGTAATAGATAATGTATCTCATGCGGGTATACTATCCACGTTTTGACGGTAATGGAAAATATATATCATGCACTCTTCGGTTGAAGTCTTTTGTCCTTCCCCATTTGAGTAAGATTCGTTTTCCCGTTGCGGAGTCGAATGTCCATCCTGTAAGTCGATTTGCTTTTTCAAGCCCTCCTTTCGGATGATGAGTGTTTTGGCATATATACCAATTCACACTTTGGTTGGTCACCTATTATATACCCAGTAACCGGTATCCCTGGTGTTCCTTCCTATCTACTCCCTATTATGACCTTGGTCCCTTGTGGAGTCGGATTTTCCTGAGTTGATGTACCTTTTTCAGGTCTTTCTCAGATGTTTGGTTGATTGATATCTCTCACCCTTATACCGGTCTTAGATATTCATTCTTCCTGAGCTTGTTGTTCTTTCACCCAGTAATCGGTGTTTAGATCACATGTCTCTTTGAGTTTGTTACCCAGTAGCCGGTAACACTTCATCTTGCAGATTTTCTCCAGGAGAGTCTCTTTGTTAGACATTCCCCTGTAGAGTTTCTGTTGTGATTTTACCCTTGTGCTGTATTGGCGTTCTCCCCAATATATGCAGTTTTCCCCGGTAGGGAGATTCTGTGTGAATCTTTTTTCTCAGTCCGAGTCCGGATTTTTATCCGAAGTATCCTTTGTGGATAGTTTGAGTCAGCTTGAGTCTTTTCATTGGATTTGTGTTCCCTTTGGAAACTTCTTCTTTTCCCCAGTTTGAGTCCTTTACTCCCCAATAAAGTCTCCAGTCGCGTGTCTTGCTCACGCAGTATCAGTTCTTGTTTCCCCTGATTCAGAGTTGTGTTCTGCTCACGCTTTTATTTTTACTATCCCCATGAGAGTCCTGGTGAGTGTATTACTCCGATGGATCGTCCTTTTCTTCTTCGTGGACCTATGTTCCCCATAAGAGTTGTCTCTTTTGCATTCATACATTTGCATCATGAGGTCTCTTAGGGACCAAAATTTGTCTCATTACTGTTATTTAAGCCCATTCTACCGCGTCGAGATGAAGATTTTAACCTTCACTTCTCCGGCTAGAATGACCTTAAATAGGGGCATCTGTAAGACCCCAATTTTGTCCCTAAGATCCCTCAGGGCATCATATCATAACATAGCATTGCCTCAAGGATCACTAGACACGTTGCTTCCTTCCCTATGGGTGGGATCCCTTTGAGAGTGGTTCTTGATCACCAAGCATGGCTTGCATTTGTATATCATTGCTTTTCTTTTTATCACTAACCAAAAGGTACAAAAATATGTCATTCAACCCTTGTTACTTGCAGCTGAAGCATTTGCAGGCCAAGCAATGAAAGGCATTCATTGAGCAATAGATGGTGGTCATTCTTGAGATTTAGGCCCCATGATCATTATCAAAATCCCAAGTTCATATGAGCTATGATGTCATTTTGAAGCAAAATCCCAAGTGGTAGAGGTCTAAATTTCATCAGGACATTTCCAGGTCATCTGAAGACCCAGAAAGTCAACTGCAAAGTCAACTGTGGATTTGGAGGTGGGAAGTGATTAGAAATACTTCATTCATGTTCAAAAAAGTCTCATTTGACATCTCAGACACTCACATTGAAGAATTTGAAGTCAAGTCAAAAGCTTCCAGAAATGGAAAGTGACCTAATATTTTCAAAAATGGAAGGGTTTTGGACCAACTTCAACTCAATCATACATCATCAAAAAAGCTTCAAATGAAATTTTGTCCAACATTAAAGTTGTAGATCTCTACCTCCCATTTCCAAAAAGTCCAAGATCATGAATTTCTGATGAAAGGTTGAGGAGTTATGATCAAATCATCATCAAGTGTGCATGGCCAAAATGTTCTATGTATCGATCCATACGAGTTATGTATCGATCCATGCAAGGCAAAATGTGCTATGTATTGATACATACAAATTTTGTATCGATCCATGCAAGGCAAAATGTGCTATGTATTGATACATACGAGTTTCGTATCGATCCATAATTCTGTTTTGATCATGCATTGGCACTGTTCACGTGTGCATACTTCACACACCCTCTAGTTTGTCATTTTTTTGCCATGCACCTTGTTTTCACTTAATTTCAACTTAACTAAGCATGATTAATTTGGATTAAGGATGGATTAGTACAGCATATAAATACCATAATCATAACAGAATGTAGGGATTTTTAATCATTTTTTCACATTTCTAGATCTAAATTTCTCTCTCACTTCAAATTTTTCTCTCATTCATAATTCAATTTTCTTCCAAATAACATTGCATTTTAACTTCATATTCTTGTTCACAAGCTTGGATTTGGTATAGATCAAGGTTTGTTGTGCTGAATTCGTGGAAGAAAAGTGCAGTTCATGTTCATGAAGGTGCAAATGGAATTTCTGTTTTGAGCTAGATCTGGATCCATTCAAGCCTCAATTACTTCATCAATCTTCATTTCAAGCACTGTGGAGTAGATTTGAACCATTACAAGCTGCAGATCGTGTGAATTCAAAGGCTCTGCACTTCAAAAGGTCACAATTCGAATCTCTTAATTTTAAAATCCATTTCTATGTTGTTGTAGATCTAAGTGTGCTGGTTATGCTGAGCTTTGAATCGTGCGATTTGGTGACCTATTGACTGAGTTATAGTAGATTAAAGTTTCATGCATGAATCTTACTTCGTTCGATTTGATCTTAATAAGTGAAATTAGGCTTAACTATGCATTGATTCATGATCTCCATGGAATGTACTACATGTTAGTGTGTTTGATTGTGATTTCTGGGAGAATTTTCTGGAATTGGTATGAACACCGTGCACTGTTCATTGGCTGTGTGAGGAAGAAGATGAAGATCATCTTTCAGCCACGGTTTTGATCCTTTGGCCACGCTTTGCCTGCATTTGCATGTGTTAGCTTAGGGTTTATCATGTATTGGTCCACGTGTGCGTCCACACAACACTTCCATTGGCTCACGTTGCGCTGACCGAGCCACACAAGCATTGACCGACCACCTCACTTAATGAAACGGTGCGTTTAGCACCCTGGCGCGCCTCTTTTCAAATTAACACTGAGTTCGATTCCCAGCGAGGGGAATTTTTTTCAAATGTTATTTCATTTTCTTCTTTCCCTCCTATTTTACATATGCCATGTCCATTCCTTTTTTTTTATATTATTTTTTCTTCAACTTCATAAAATCACAATAAATTGAAAAATGCATCAATTTCACTTCAATTTTTTTGCTACTTGCTCCTTGGTTTGTCTACCTTTTTATCATCATAATTTCCAAAGTTGTGCTTGGCTGGATATTATTTTGTGCTAAAATGGTTGATCATATGTCTTATTTTGACCTTGCCTTGCTTATTCCTTTGTGAAATGCTTGTTTTTAATCCAATGAACCTGAAAGTTTGCATGATGAAACTAGACACATTGCTTCACATTTTGGTTTTGGTATGGTATTTTTCCTATGCTCCATTGCTGTTTTATGCTTGTGCTAACTTGGTATGACAATTTGTGTCACACCTTTGCTTGTTCAACTTGTGCCATGTGATTTCCATGCTAAATGATCTCTGATTCTCCTGATTTTTTGTATGTTGATCATGTTAGATGTCTTGAATGTGCATGAATTTTTTCCAGATTTATTTGAGTCATTTCTGTTTTGTTTTGAATTTTTCATTCATGTTGATCACATATGAGCTTTGAAATTGCCTTGAACTTCTTTTGATCATGAAATGCTTTTGGTGATTGATTTTGATATGAGACCTTTTGGAATGTGTCAAGATGTGTTTGAAGTTGATTCATGTTAAATTTCAGCCCCTGTTTCAATTTTTTTCTCCATCTTTGACCCTAGGCTTTGACCTAGTGGTTGGTTGCTTATGTTTGAGCTTTGATTTCAGGTTAAGCAATCAAGTTGCATAATTGATGATGCTCCATCATTTGAGTATTGTTGTTTGCTTTTGATTACTAACATTTGTGTGTTTTGTAGGTTGATGCTAACTCATTTGAGTTTGCCTTTTGGTTTACACCTTTTGTATATTGAGATTGTCTGTTGCTTATTGACTGTTGTCTGATTGTCTGAGTTTTATACTGATTTGCTTAGTTGTTTCCACAGGTACCTAAGTTGCTTTAAGTTCATTTGAACTTTGCTTTTGCTTGGTTGCTTAACCACTTAGGTATGATATCTCATCTTCATGTAGTCTGGAAGACCTACTGTTACTGGTAGGCACCTGTCTGAAGTCCTCCTTAAGAGGCAATGCTTGTGATTGTTTAATTTTTGTGCCAAGCAGGAAAAGTCCTCTTATGAGGCAATTGGCAGATAAAAGAGATGTGTAATCCATCTCCTGATACTCAGTGTGTCATTCACCTTGCTCACACCATGTGTTGATGCATGGTGAATAATAACCCAAGATCTTATAGAGTCCATTTGTGGAGAAGAGTTCCAACTTTCTGAACTCCCACACTTTCCATTAATCAAAGCTCTCCCTGACCAGGGATAAGAGCTATGAGGCACACCCCTCATCTCCTTTTCATCTGCTTCACCCTAACTCTCAATGTTAGGGTTAAGAGCTCAAAATACCCCATTCCAGCTGGCTGTGAAGCCTAACCTTGCTTGAGCCTAATTGATTGTATATAGTGTGTGCTAATTGACTTGTTTGTTTGATTATTTGATTCATCTGTGCATGATTTCTTATGTGTGCCTTTGTGCATGTATCTTCATCACTTGTATATCATTTCATAAACATTGCTTTGTAGCATTTTGTTTTGTCCATGGAGGAGACAAGCATAAGTCCATTGATTGGCAGTTGTTCCTATGATATGGTAGGAGACTAGTATAAGTCCATTGATTGGCCTCTGGTATCCTTGTTTCTTTGTTTTGTGAGACTAGTATAAGTCCACTGATTGGCATCTGGTATCATGTTTTCTTTGTTTTAGGAGACTAGTATAAGTCCATTGATTGGCATCTGGTATCCATGTTTTCTCTTTGCTTTAGGAGATTGGTATAAGTCCATTGATTGGCATCCGGTATCCATTTTGTTTTGTGAGATTGGTATAAGTCCATTGATTGGCATCCGGTATCCATTTTGTTTTTAGGAGATTGGAATAAGTCCATTGATTGGCATCCGGTATCCATTTGCTCTGTCCATCTGTTATTGCATTGTTGCCTTATTCCAAAGGAATCACTTGAATCATCTACATATGATCTCAAGAGGTGAACATCTAAGAAGTTTTACTCCCTTAACCTCCCACCTTTTGTTTCTTTAAACCTCCATGTGCATGTTAATCCAAAACTTGAAAACTATTGTGCAAACATTTTCACTTCTTTTCAAATTAGAAACCTAGGCCTTAGGCCTTTGATTTTTCAAACTTCATTTTCATGATACTTCTTTTGAATTGAATTCTAATCATATCTTGACCACTTTTGTGAATAAACCCTAATTAGTTAATTTCACTCACTCAATTGTTTTGTGGCTTTGTCCATTCTTGATAAGTTTTCATACATTAGCCATAGGTTTGATTTATCCTAGTTGGTTGATGTTAATCTCACCTTCTGTCCTTAGTGATTGAATTGTAAGACTTCCTTGCTTATTATAGGGTTAACCCCTCACTAGCAAGTTGAAGCTTTTCTCACATGGTGGACTTGTTGTTTGTATAAGGTTGAGTTTTCTCCCATGGATAACGAAAGACCTTAGGGCTTTTGTTTTAAAATCAACCCACTCATATTTTGGAAATCTTTTAGCCGAACTACGGCGTTTTGATCCTTACCTTCCATGGAAAGGTACGTAGGCAACAGGTTCATCCGTTCAAACACAAAAATAATAAAACTTGTATATTCTTTTCTCATCCTCCCAATCAATGTTTGCACAATAAATATTTGTCATAAACAATATCTTTTGCAACAATTTGTGAAAAGGGTTCCCTAGGAGTACCTAGGATGCATTGGGTGCCTAACACCTTCCCTTTGCATAATTACCCCCTTACCCAGATCTCTGAACTTTCATTAGTTTTCTATGTGTAAAACTTCTTAGGCTTTTGTTCGCTTTTTAGCCATTCCTTTGGATAAATAAAAGTGCGGTGGCGACTCTATCTTTGTATGCTTTGCTTTTGATTTAGTCAATAAATCATAAAGTGACGAATACACCGCTACAGAGACTTCATGTATTCATGTGATGAGATGTTTTTTTTATTATAAGTTATTCATATGCCATATGCATGGATGATAATGATTGAATGAATGAACGAAGTAATCGAACTATGAATGAGCATGTGGAAATTCTTGAATATGAATGGAATTTTTTTCAATGTGAATGAAGAAAATATGAATGTAAATTTGGAATGTGAAAAACGTAAAAAATATGAAATAGTAAACATGAACATGTATGAAGGTGAATGAAGAAAGAACGCAAACGAGTGATTGATGGGGAAAAATTTTCAGGGCCAAAATCGGGGTATGACAGTTGCCCCTATTTAAACATCCTCCACCAGAGGAAAATGAAACAACATTTTTCATCGGATCGCAGTGGGGGATGGTTAAATACCATGGAGACCCAGATTTTGAACCTGAAAATGAAAATGTTATGATACGATATGCATCGTTGCAAGACTCTTTATTTTTTTTATTTTTTTTGAATTGATCTGTTAGGGACACGGTGAACCCTTAACAGGAGATGCTACTTGACAGACCAATCTGTGGGGAATACTGATGGTCCACAGGGAGACAGACAAATGGTAAAAACCAACTCGCTGGGGAAAATAATCCTGCTGGAGAATCAGACACACATTAGAGAGTACTCAAAGTGAAATTCGATGAACGACACTTAGAATACAAGAGATTTCGACAGTAAGTTCACACATGACTTACTAAACCCGAATAAGAAAAATTTCTACAACAGGTTCATACATGACTTGACAACATTAGAACAAAAGGTTCAGCAACAGGTTCATACATGACCTGACAATACTGGAATAATCAAAGAAAAAGATTCTTCAAAACAGGTTCAGACATGACCTGGTAATACAGGAATAAAAGCTCAACAGCAGGTTCATACATGACCTGACAATGCTGGGGAATACCAAGAACAGTTCTGACCGCAAGTTCAAACATGACTTGATGACAAACTTGAACATTTTGAGAAAATTTCCACAACAAGTTCATACATGACTTGACAACATTGGAACAAAAAGTTCAGCAACAGGTTCATACATGACCTGGTAAAACTGGAATAAAGGCTCAACAGCAACGGGTTCATACATGACCTAACAATGCTGGGTAATATCAAGAAGTTCTGACAGTAGGTTCAGACATGACCTAACAAACTTAGAAAAATTCCAAAAGAGTATATCAACAGGTTCATACATGACCGGATAACAAACCTGAACATTTTGAGAATATTTCCACAACAAGTTCATACATGACTTGATGACCCTGGAACAAAAGGTTCAGCAACAGGTTCATACGTGACCTGATAATACTGGAATAAAGGCTCAACAGCAACAGGTTCTTACATGACCTGACAATGCTGGAAAATACCAAGAAGTTCTGACAGTGGGTTCAGACATGACCTAACAAACTCAGAAAAATTCAAAAAGAGTATATCAACAGGTTCATACATGACCTGATGACACTTGACCATTCAAAGAATTTCAATTAACAGGTTCATACATGACCTAACAAATCAGGAACATTCAAAGAATTTTCAACAACAGGTTCATACATGACCTGACAACACTTGACCATTCAAAGAATTTTAATTAACAGGTTCATACATGACCTGACAAAACAAGAACATTCAAAGAATTTTCAACAACAGGTTCATACATGACCTGACAGCACTTGGAAAAAATCAAGGGAGTTTTATCAATAGGTTCATACATGACCTGAGAATATTGGAAAACATACAAAGCAAGTTTCAACAATAGGTTCATACATGACCTGACACTTTAGAATACATCTGATAGTTCTGGAGATTTCTCACAAGAAATTCATCCAATCATAGACTTTGGAGATTCCTAACAGGGAGTTTATGCAAAAGATAAACGGGAGTCTTCTTATAAGTAGATTATCCACGCAAAAAGGCTACGATGATTCTTTACAGAGAAAATCAAACAAAACCTCCATCATTGGAGTTTTCTAACACGAAACCTCCAAGCTTCTGGGAACTCCTCAAGATGGTGAGTCATACATGACTTTCACGGAACCATCAGGAAAGACAAGGTATTCAAACTCTCTGTACGTGCCAACAACAATTGGACTTTGACCGTAAGCAATGGATTACAACCAGATTCTTTAACGGATTTTGCCAACAACAATTGGACTTGAAATGATGTTGGCGACAACCAAACTTCAGATATCAATCACAAATGTATTTACAAACAGATTGACAGTGATGCCAACGACAATTGGGTTTAAAATAAATGTTGGTTACAACCAGACCTTAAAGGATGCCAGTTACAACTAGATTTGGTCAAAGACACTAGTGACAACCAGACTTAACAGACGATGCCAGTAACAACTGGTCTCAGAGGTCAAGGGATACAATCAACAACGAGACCTGAGATTATGCAAATGAGCGCGAAGCACTTCGGACTATGCATGATTTGGATTTTGCTTATATGCATGATGTATGAATGATCATGAAATACAAATGCTGACAATATACAAACTGGAAATTAGGGAAATCTTTATGGAGGTACTGAATCCTTAACACCAATAACTCAACCGAAGGAGTGAGTAAATGCATCAAAGGAGGATCTATCAAGCTGAACAGTTACAACTGGCCCAATAATCCTTCCAGAGAATGATAAATTTGTGCTCTCTGGAAATAGATATTGATCATCCAAGGGGAGTCTTGCAACTTGAGACTTGCGGGGAAAGACGAAAGATTTCCTTTTAATATTTCCACATGTCAAAGCAAAATTGTGTTTCTCAATATGTTGAAAAATTCTTTTTGAGTTCAAAATTCACTATTAACAAATAAATGACATTTTGCATAACAAAGAAAGTCAGAGAAAAACAGCAAATGATAGAATTTGATAAGCAAACTTGTATTTATTCAAGAATGGTAGCACACAAATGGCGTAGCTCCATGGAATGTTACAAATTTGAAAATGGCAATAGGGAAAGGTTTACATTGAATCGCAATTGTAAGACCCCAATTTTGACCCTAAGATCCCTCATGGCTTCATAACATTGCATTTGCATTGCCTCAAGGATCTTTAGCATCTTGGTTCCCTTTGCCTTTGGGTGAGACTCCTTGTGATTGGTTTGAGATCACCAAGCATGCTTGAACTATACATCATTGTTTCTCTTACTTTTGTTTACTAACCAAAAGCACAAAAATGTGTCACTAACATCTTTTGTTTGAAGCTTGAGTATCACCCAAGACACTTTGTGGGTTCTATTTAGATGATCAGTCAACACAAGGGAATGGCTTGAGATACTTCCAACAGGTTCAAATGGGGTCTATTCATCAGTCAAAATGTTAATCTTAAAGGAGCAAAAGTTTGTTCATGAGCTGTCAGAATGGGTCGCATAGCGAGTCCCAAGAAAAGCCACCAAAATCACCTACACTCAGAGGAATTTCTTGAACTGTCATGCTCGCTAGGCGAAGCCCACGTGTTTAAAAAAAATTAAAAAAAAAGAATGAAAAACGAAAAAAAACGAAAAACGAAAAAATAAATAAATTAATAAATAAAATATAACAGAAAATTTTTGGACTTGGGCCTCTCTCATTTGAGCCCACAGGTCCACAAAAATCAGGTTATAAATTCAGAGTTTCAGTGAAACAAAAGGAATTCTATTCCTATTACCCTGGCAGGGAAAAAGATAGTGAGAGAAGAGCTAACAGAGTTCAGAGAAACCTCCAGAGACTGAAGGGAACTCATCGGCAAAGAACCAATTCCCTCTCATATAAACCCTCAGATTTCTTTGCAAACCCAACCGGGCAATTCAATTTCATTCGATCTCTCCAGTCAGGTTTGCCTTATTCCCATTACTTTATGCTTTTAATTTGAATGCTCTGAATGTATGAGGTATTATGGGTGAATTTGATACCCTTTTGATGCATGTGTTTGACAAGAGGTTTAGGCCTCCTACCCTTGGTTGCTTTTTGTGAGCTTTTTGTGAATTTTAATTGCATGATTCATGAGGTTACATTTTGATTTGGGGGCAACTCTTGATTACCCTATCCTGTTTGCTCTAACCTGTTTTGTGTTTGTTATGACATTGTTTTCTCCTAATTCCGTCATATTACTCTAACCTGTTTGTTGAGTTTTTGTGAGGGCTCACATACTCTTGCAGGGATAGCTTGCTTGGTGTTCCACTTTATTTGTGGGGTACCACCTGGAGGTCTATTCCGATTACCTGTACTGACTCACTTTCTTTGATGGTGTTTAGCTTGGGAATCTCTAGTTTTCTTACCTCGTAAATTATTGTTGCTTCGGATCTTTATCCACGTGGTACTTTTTTTTCCCTGCATTTTGCCGCTTTCTTAGGTTTCGCATAGCCTCTCGTGGGATGTCAATTAAGGTAGCGCGGTTCCTTCATCTAGGACTGCCTTTTTGCATGAGCATCCCTAAACACCCCAAACTCGTTGATTTTTCTTCTCCTAAGAACACGTTATCTCCTTCTACTACAGGCGAGTAAGTCTCCAAAGGTCAAGCATTCGGTAGATTGCGTAGTAACGTCGTTCACCCCAAAACACAACCCTTACCCCATAGGTGGTCGAACTACGTTTTGCTCTGATTTTCATCCCAGATGAGATACGTAGGCATAAGACGCGATGTCTTAGCGAGCACACTCCTCTTTAACCCATAGGTAGCCGAGCTACGAAGACTCTGATTCTCAGATTCAGATGAGATACGTATGCAGTGGATGCGACGTCCGTGCGAGTCATTTTCTTTTGACCCTTCTTTTAGTAAGTAGTACATTATATAAACATACACGCTTTTCTCATCCCTTCAATCATGTTTGCACAAATAAATTTTCAACAAAAAACAACAATCTTTGCAACAAATGTGAAAAGGGCTCCCTAGGAGTACCTAGGATGCTTTGGGTGCCTAATACCTTCCCATTGCATAACCAACCCCCTTACCCAGATCTCTGACATTTTTACTAGTTTTTGATTCGATAAAACTTTTAGGTTTTTGTTCACTTTCTAACCATTCCTTTGGATAAATAGAAGTGCGGTGGCGACTCGACTTGTATGATTTACCTTGGATTTAGTCAATATCTCTAATGGTAACGAATACCCCGCTACAGCAATGACTATTACTATCCCTAATAAGAATGACTCCACGAGACCTCGCTTCTGAAGGAAGTAACTAGATTGATCTTTCATTTCCAACCCTTCTGTGTTGATCAGTGACGAACCGATGCAGTCTATGCCTTTTGTCCCTAATTTTTGCTTGGATCGCCCTTTCGGGTTTTCAATCCACCGGGACGCTCCTTTTTGCCTAAGTCGCCCTTTCAGGTTTTCAACTTAGCGAGCTACCATTTTTAAAAAAAATTTTTTTTATCCCTAACTTTTTCCTGGACCGCCCTTTCGGGTTTTCAGTCCACCGGGATTTGTCAGGCATAGTATCTTTTGACTGCATCAGAGTTCACAGGGTGAATGAGCTCTTCGCCGTCCATAGTTGTGAGAAATAGAGCACCTTCAGAGTATGCTCTCTTTACAATGTATGGGCCTTCATAGTTGGGAGTCCATTTCCCACGTGAATCTTTGTGTACTGGCAAGATCTTCTTGAGCACGAGATCTCCTTCCTTGAACTCTCGAGGACGGACCTTTTTGTCAAATGCCTTCTTGATTCGTTGCTGGTACAATTGTCCATGGCACAATGCGTTCATACGCTTCTCATCAATGAGGTTAAGTTGATCATAGTTGTTCCGGATCCATTCAGCTTCGTCCAGCTTGGCTTCCATCAATATTCTCGTTTAAGGTATCTCTACTTCAACTGGGAGAACTGCGTCCATCCCATACACTAAGGAGAATGGGTTGCCCCTGTTGAAGTGCGGACTGAGGTTCGGTATCCATGCAAAGCGAAGGGTAGCATCTCGTGCCAATCCTTATAAGTTTTCACCATCTTTTGTAGGATCTTCTTGATATTTTTGTTGGCAGCTTCAACAACACCATTCATCTTTGGACGATATGGAGAAGAATTATGGTGGTCAATCTTGAAACTCTCACATAATTCTGTCATTGTCTTATTGTTCAAGTTTGAACCGTTATCTGTGATGATCTTGCTTGGGATTCCATAGCGGCAGATAATCTCCTTCTTGATAAAGCGAGCAACCACATGTCTCGTCACATTGGTATAGGAAGCAGCCTCTACCTATTTAGTAAAGTAATCGATGGCAACCAGGATGAAGCGATGACCATTGGAAGCCTTCGGCTCTATAGCACCAATCATGTCGATGCCCCACATTGATAAAGGCCAAGGTGATGTCAAAATATTCAGTAGTGTTGGCGGTACATGCACCTTATCAGCATAAATTTGGCATTTATGACATTTTCTTGCATAGCTGAAACAATCGGACTCCATGGTCAACCAGTAATAGCCATCTCTCAAAATCTTTTTGGCCATGGCATGTCCATTGGCATGGGTCCCAAAGGATCCTTCATGAATTTCCTTGATTAACATGTTTGTTTCGTGTCTATCCACGCATCTGAGCAGAACCATGTCATGATTTCTTTTGTAAAGCACATCATTGCTCAGAAAGAATTTGGACGATAACCTCCTCAGAGTTTTCTTATCCAACAATGTAGCATCTTCTGGATACTCTTGACTTAAAAGATATCGCTTGATGTCATGAAACCATGGTTTACCATCAGTTTCTTCTTCAATCAATTGACAGTAGGCAGGCTCATCTCTTCGCTCGATTCGAATAAGTGGAGCTTCACTATGGAATCTGACTTGGTACATTGATGCTAATGTTGCCAAAGTGTTAGCCACTTGATTTTCTACTCTCGGGATGTGATGGAAAGTGATATCGTCGAAGTATTCTATCATCTTCACAACATGAGCGTGATACGGGATCAGCTTCGCATCGCGAGTCTCCCATTCACCTTTGACCTGATAGATCACCAAGGTTGAATTTCCATACACCTCAAGGATCTTGATTCGGAGATCAATTGCGGCTTCAAGACCAAGGATACAAGCTTCATATTCAGCGATATTATTCGTACAATCAAAGCACAACCTTGCTGTGAAAGGGGTAAAGCCACCATTGGGATTCATCAAAACAGCTCCCACACCATGACCACTGTAATTGGAGGAACCATCGAACACGAGCTTCCATCGAGATCCTGGTTCTGGTCCTTCATTTGGGCCTGGGATCTCACAATCCTTTATCACCATGATATCCTCATCGGGGAAATCAAACTTCAATGGTTGATAGTCTTCAACTGGTAGGTGAGCAAGATACTCTGCTAAAACACTTCCCTTGATTGCCTTCTGGGTTACGTACTGGGTGTCGTACTCTAACAAAAGCATCTGCCAACGGGCAAGTCTTCCAGTCAAGGCAGGTTTCTCAAAGATGTACTTTATTGGATCCATTTTTGAGATCAACAAAGTAGTATGGCAAATCATGTACTGCCTCAAACGACGAGCGGCTCATGCTAGCACGCAACAAGTCTTTTCCAAAAGTGAATATCGACTCTCATAATCGGTAAACTTTTTACTCAGATAGTAAATAGCATATTCTTTCAGACCAGTTTCGTCATGTTGCCCCAACACGCATCCCATTGATCCTTCAAGCACAGTCATATACATGATTAATGGCTTTCCTGGAACAGGTGGAATCAAAAAAGGAGGCTCTTGCAAGTATTGACGGATCTTCTCAAAAGCATTTTGACAATCAGAATTCCAATCAACAGCTTGATCTTTTCGAAGCAATTTGAAGATAGGCTCACACGTGGCCGTCATATGTGAGATAAACCTTGAGATATAATTCAAACGTCCCAGGAAGCCTCTAACCTCTCGCTCGGTGCGTGGAGCAGGCATTTCTTGTATAGATCGGACCTTGTCAGGGTCTACCTCAATTCCTCGTTGACTAACGATGAAACCAAGCAACTTCCCTGAACGGACACCGAATGTGCATTTTGCAGGGTTTAATCGTAATCTAAACTTTCTGAGGCGTTCAAACAGCTTCTTCAGATGGCTCATATGATCTTCTTCATCTTGAGACTTAGCGATCATGTCGTCAACATAGACCTCTATCTCCTTGTGCATCATATCATGGAAAAGAGTGACCATAGCTCTTTGGTAAGTTGCCCCAGCATTTTTGAGACCGAAAGGCATTACCTTGTAGCAAAAGGTGCCCCAAGGGGTAATAAAAGTGGTCTTCTCCATGTCATCTGGAGCCATCTTGATTTGATTGTATCCCGAAAAACCATCCATAAAGGAGAAGACAGCAAATCTTGCAGTGTTGTCTACCAAAGTATCAATGTGCGGTAGAGGGAAATCGTCCTTCGGACTAGTTCTGTTCAGATCCCTATAGTCAACACACATCCTCACCTTGCCATCCTTTTTTGGCACAGGTATAATGTTAGCTACCCATTGTGGGTACTTCGCCACTGCGAGAAAACCAGCGTCAAATTGTCGTTTGACTTCTTCGCGAATCTTCAGAGCCATATCTGGTCTTGTTCTTCGGAGTTTTTGTTTTATTGGTGGGCAGTCTGGCTGAAGCGGAAGCTTATGCTCAACGATGTCGGTGTCTAGACCCGGCATATCTTGGTATGACCAGCCAAATACATCCACATATTCTTGTAGCAGCTTAACCAATCTCTCTTTGATGCTTGCTTCAAGCGTGGTGCCGATTTTGACTTCTTTCTTCTCTTCCTCTGTGCCAAGGTTGATTGTTTCCACCGGTTCTTCATGTGGCTGAAGGGATTTGGACTCGTGCTCGAGCAGCCTTGTCAATTCGTTGGGGATGTAACAATCTTCTTCACCCTCTTCTTCCGCTTGGTAGATAGGGGAGTCAAAGTTATGAGAGGTGGTAAAGTCATTGGATTCAACGGGGTTATCATTTATTCTGCATGTTTGAATGATTGATTTCTTTTAGAAAAGTAAAAAATAAAAGATGCATAAATGGAAAGTTTTTTTTTGTTTTGTTTTTGAAAAGATTGCCATTTTCTTATGAGAAAGCAAAATAAATGAATAATAAGAATTTAACAAAATGCCTTTCATTCATTGATAATGATTATTTGAAAATGAAAAGGGGCCCTACAACATGATCCATTAGCCTTTGGCAGAGCTAAGGATTTGAAAGGAAAAATACGACAATTATTACTTTGACAAAGGAAAAATTTTGGGGATCTCAACCGCCTTCCAGTTGTTCAAAGTTGTCTCACACCGGTAAACCAAACATGGCTCATCTTCATTTTTGGTGTTGTCTTCAATGGCATTGACCTGATCTCCATGGATGAATCCTGTGCTGAGGAAAACTTCCTGGATGCTTCGGGTGTTGTCCTTTGCAGGGACTCGGGCTCCTTTCGCAGCGGAAGGCACATATCCCAGACCAAAGCGATCATGCTTCTCACGAATATCAATAAGTTGACCCAACCTTCAGGGTTTCCTCCTTCGATGCTAGACTTTGCGCTCTTCAGAGATGCGAAAGATGAACAAGCTTTCCCAATAGGGTCCTTCATTTCCACAAAAGTGGCATTTGCTATTTCAAGAGCTTGGAAAGAAGTTTCCAAAGCGTCCTCATCAGCCTCAATGTATCTGAAGGATGAAAGGTGACTGACCACAAAGTCCTCTTCCCCAGAAGTAATAATCAGTTGATTGTCCACCACAAACTTCACCTTTTGGTGTAAAGTGGAGGTGACTGCCCCTGCAGCATGAATCCAGGGATGCCCCAATAAGCAGCTATATGCTGGATTAATATCCATGACTTGGAAATTAATTGGGAATACATGAGGGCCAATCAATATGGGCAGTTCCACCTCTCCAATCACGGTTCTCCTGGAACCATCAAAAGCTTTCACTACCAAGGCACTAGGCTTCATAGCTGGTCCTTGATAAGATAACTTGGCGAGTGTTCTCTTTGGCATAACATTCAGAGAAGATCCGGTATCAACCAACACTTTTGCCAAAGCATCATCTTTGCATTTTACCGAGATATGGAGAGCGCGATTGTGATTTTGTCCATCCTCAGGTAATTCCTCTCCACTGAAGCTCAAAGTATTGCAAGTTGTGATATTTGCAACTACTCCATCAAATTGGTCAACTGTTATGCTTTGTGTTACATGAGCTTGAGCAAGCACCTTCAACAAAGCCTCCCTATGGGCTTGGGAGTTCAGTAGCAGAGACAGAATAGAGATCTTAGACGGTGTTTGATGCAACTGGTCCACAACCTTGTAGTCACTTCTCTTGATTAACTTCAAGAATTCCACAGCATCTTAGGATTGGACCACTTCGGGTTCTTTAGCAAGAGATACAACTGTTGATTCCTTGTTTGGCCCTTGAGGAGTCACATTGAATTCAGGCGTATAGATTCGACCACTACGGGTCATTCTGCTCATTCCTGCAATATTCGTGACGTCTTCACTTACAGTTTCTGTCACCTCAGCGTCTGAACTTCCTTCAACTACCTTGTCCACATCGGTAATTTCATATTTCCAAGGCACAACCTTGGTGCTCTCGTAGGGAAAAGGCGTGGGCATACATATTTCCACAGGCGACGACTTACTATTCACTAGAACCACTCCACCACTATAATATGGGATTTCAACTGGTTCAGGTAAATTGAAACAAGGTTCAATTACCAACACATCTTCATTCTTCACAACACTGGATATTTGAAGCACTCCTTCATCCATCAAGTTTTGGATATGGTCTCGTACCACCTGACATCCTCTCGGGTGTGTGGCACACTCTTCACAGTTGTCATGATCAACATTAACCAGGCCAACTTCCACCAATCGGGCATGGAATGCTGCCAAAGGAGTCTTAACATCCTCCACCTTCTCAACCATAACATCAATAGATGCATCTTCAATGGCGTTCACCACAGGATCTCCATGGGGAGGAAGAGGATTGTTCTTCACATTCGGTCCCATGTCCTTAAAAGACAAGATCTTGCTTTCAATTAGTTCACGAACCCTATGCTTTAGAGCGTAACAATCCTCTAGGTCATGCCCGGGGGCACCTTCATGAAAAGGACAGTGTGCATTAGAGTTGTACCATGGAGGAAGACGGTCAGGTGGAGGTCCCATAGGTCTGGGAACCACCAAACCCTTTTGCAATAGGGACGGATATAGCTCAATGTATGACATTGGGATTGGATTGAAGGTCGCCCTCTCCCCTTGCCTCCTATTCTGGTTTTAAGCATTTTGCCTTGGCGCTTGAGCTCTCGGTTGTTGATAAACAGGAGCTGCTGGTGCTTGTTGATAAGCTGGAGGAGCCGCAGCACGTTGTTGAAATGGAGCTGGTCGATAGACTGGAGGCGCTTGATAAGCCTGAGCAGGCTGTTGATTGAATGCAGGCGTCACAACAGCTACGTACGGTTGAGGAGCGTACTGGACGGGATACATGGGTTTTTGATAGGGAATTGGTTGTTGAACATACTGTTGAGGTGAGTATTGTTGTGGTCTCCTTCTTGGAGGAGCTCTTTCTTGACCAACAGTCACAACATTTGTTTCCCCTTCCTTCTTTCTGGGAAACCCTCCAGAGAACTTCTTTTGATTAGCATTTGAAGTTCCAGCTACAGCCGCCAGTTTTCCATTTCTTACACCATATTCGACTCGAGCTCCTATAGCAACAAGCTCGGAGAATCCCAAAGAAGCACTTCCAACCATCTTCTCGTAGAATTGGGATTGGACCGTGTCGATAAACAGTTCGCCCAATTCTTTCTCAGCAAGAGGTGGCTCAACCTGAGAAGCCAGTTCCCTCCATCTTTGAGCGTATTCTTTAAAGGACTCCTTGTCATGCTGGAACATGCTTTGCAACTGTCTTCTGTCAGGCGCCATGTCCATATTATATTTGTAATTTTTTATGAAGGCGTCTGACAGGTCTTGGAAACACCTGATCCTATTCTGATCCAGACTCAAATACCACTTGGAAGGAGCCCCACTCAAGCTATCTTGAAAACAATGGATCATCAGCTTGTCGTCCTCCACGTGTGCAGCCATTTTGCGGTAATACATGATGAGATGGCTCTTTGGACAAGTATGCCCCTTGTATTTGTCGAAGTCTGGAGTTTTAAATTTGGCTGGAATCACCAATCCGGATACCAGACACATTTCTTTGGCAGCAGATCCAAAGACGTGGTCTCCTTCTAGATCTCGGAACTTCTTCTCAAGGAGCTGCATGTTCTCCTTTACTTCTCTGAAATCCTCAAACCTTACTTCGTCACCAGCAACTGTTGAGTCGACAGTCTGATACATGTGGTTTTGATCTTCATAATGAGGAATATGCCTAGCATAGGCAGCTGGTGGAACCACAATATGGATGACTGGACGTGTGTCAGTGTAAACCGGTAATGGCACGGCTTGTTGGACAGATTGCCCCATTTCGTGCACCACCTCCGCTCGGGGGACGAAGTCATAAGGTAGCCCATACGGAGGAAGGGTTAAGGGTAATGTCCTCTGAGGTAGGACTTCCACTATTGGGCCCGTGGTCTCTGAAATCACGGTCGCTTGCGGAATCTCAAACCTGAAGGTTAAAGCTTGCAGCATCTCTCGCATCTGGGACATGCCTCCCTTGATCTCGTCCAGCTCAGCTCTAACTCAGGCGCTCTCTTGTTCTTGTTCATCCATTCTCTGTCTTGCTCTGGCACGAGTATTATACCGGTGTTGAAAATTCAGCGTGAAACTGGAGGAAGAAAGGGCAGAGTGAGACTCTTTTTTTGAAAATGTATGAATGCATGTATGGATGCATTTTGTTTGCAAAACTCTTGGTTCGAAGTAAGAGTTTTCCTTTTTATGCGTATGCAATGAATGGATGGATGCAATGTTTTTTTCTTTTTTTGGTACGGGTTCAGAGGTTCGAGGTATGGATAAATTTGATTGCTTTCCAAAACGGGGTTCTCACCGGGTATGATCTAGGGCTTTGTTACAAAGGATCCCCAGAGTCATTGATTCACAAGAATGTTTGACGCTTACGGGAAATACTTTCCGGTCGTCAACTCCATCAAGGGAATCTATTCTGGGTGAGGTTCTCGTACCGACTCTTACGAAGTATTCACCTCGGGAGTCCGCACTACGCAACCATCGACTCGGTTCTAGACAGGGTACTCAGAGTCATAGATTCAAAAGAATGTTTGACGCTTACGGAAAATACTTTCCGATCGTCAACTCCATCTAGAGAATCTATTCTGAGCGAGGTTCTCGTATCGATCCTTACGAAGTATTCACCTCGGGAATCCATACTACGCAACCATCATTTCTAGTTGGCTAAAGGTTCAATGTTCTAAAAGGTTCTTAGAGTCATGGACCCCTTTGAAACATCGAAGCTTACGAGGTATACACCTCGGGCGACAATATTTGCAAAAGGATCTACTCTAAGTGAGGTTCTCGTACCGACTCTTACGAAGTATTCACCTCGGGAGTCCGTACTACTCAACCATCGTCCTATCTTATGTTTTTTCACTATAGACTCAGGTGTAGAGTCTTTCCACATGGTTTGCGACCAAATACCCAAATACCCAACACAGTGGAACCAATATACAACAAATATATCCATATAAGAATAAAGATAATAAAAGCAATAAATAAGGAAAAGCCACACAATTAAACAAACAAAGGCACACAAACGTCCTAACTAGGCTTGACTCACTTAGGGATTGGGTATATCCCTAGCAGAGTCGCCATCTGTCGTACCTCATGGAAAAATGAGAGACACGACCTAGCAAAGCGAAGCGCAATCGCACGCTCGCAATGATGGACTGAACAGAGTCGCCACCGAACTTTATTTATTCCTAAAAGGAAAGGGGAAATATCGATAAAACCCAAGAAAGAACGACAATGATTATGGTCGTCGCAACCAAATCAGGGTTCGGGAGTCGATTATGCAAGGGGAAGGTATTAACACCCCTCACGTCCGTTGTACTCAACGGGAACCATTAGGTCAGTTGTGCGCGTTAATGTTAGTTTGAAATGTTAGGCTTTTCAAGTTATTAGGTGGGAAAGAAAGAATAGAAGAGAGAAGAAATGTTTTTTTGGATTTTTCGACGAAGGACTAAACCTAAGTTTTTTATTAGTGGGCCTGACAAGATTTATAAATCCTGCTCCTACGTATCTCAACAGAGAAATCAAGGCTTACGTAGTTCTGGGTAGAAAAATGTTTGTTTGTTGGTCGATTTTAGCGAAAGCTACTTTGTGTCAAATCGACGAAAACATTGTTGGACTACCCAAAACAGGTGGAAAAACATTGCCTTGCATTGTTTTGAAACAAAGTACCTTTTGTTTGAGAAAAGGTTTAAGAGATCAATCGCACGGCGGTGAGAAAAGAAATTGGTTGGTTTGATGTGTTTTGAATAATGGCGAGAACTTGGATGAGAGAGATATCCATCTCGAATCCTAGTCTCAGGAGTGCGTGGTATCCACCACATTCCATTTCCATCTTATTGCAAAAATGTTTAATAAGGATTAAGTGTTTTGAGGTTTGATTGAGAAAGGGTTTGAAGAAACTGCATTGACAAATTTAAATGATGGCGAGAGCTAAGATAGGCGAGGCATCCGCCTCAAATCTTAGTCTCAGGAGTGCGTGGTATCCACCACATTCCATTTCCATCTTTATTGAAAGGTGTTTAGATAGGAATTAAGTATTTTTTAGTTTTTGTTATGAAAATGACTTGACATTAGATCAAGCATTTGATGAGCGATTGAGAAAGATTTGAATGAGTGTTTGAGAGAAATAAAATAGATAAATTTGGATGATGGCGAGAGCTAGGATTGGTGAGATATCCATCTCGAATCCTAGTCTCAGGAGTGCGCGGTATACACCATGTTCCATTTCCATCTTTATTGAAAAGTGTTTAGATAGGAATTAATATTTTTTGAGTTTTTATTATGAGAAATGGCTTGACGTTGGATCAAGCATTTGATAAAGGTTTGAAAGAAATGGAATGGAATGGGAGGAAGAAATGAATTGATTTGTTTATTGAGAAAAATACTCGACGTTGGATCGAGTCTTATTTTTTTGATCTTTTGGAAATGGTTGATTTTATTCTTGTGTTAGTAGCTAACTAAACAGTCAAACAAATAAAGAAATGGAAAGCAATAAAATTATTACAAATCGGGGGAGTGGGGTACATTTTGTCAAATGGGGATCCAAAGTAATGAAATAATCAAATCGGGCCCAAATAACAAATAATGCAATGTATGAGTGTAAGTGCAAGAGAACTGTCTCATTGTAAGAAGGCCCAAGAGTAAGCCATGTGAAGAAAATAAATAACACAACAAGTTATATTTACAATACACTTAAAAATTAAATCGAAAAAAAGTAAAATCGAGATTTACACGGATGGAAATTGAGGGACACACAAAACCTAAATAATGTGCTCAAAGCCGGTTTGCACATATTGACAACAATTGAAATGTCATATGTGATTAGTCAAAACGCGGCGAAATACTATCACTATATCGATAAAAATAATCACGGATAAATAACAAGAAAATTGCCAAATCCATAAATTAAAATCGATGTTTAAACAATAAAATAAATTGATGACAATTGTAAAAATTAACAAAAGTCAGGAAATGAAAATAAAACATAAAGATTAGGAATATGAAATATACAGGGATCGAACTCGTGACCCTATTATAACCCAAAGGCTCTAATGAAGACATAGTGTTAAATAAAGAAAATGGAATGGAACTCGAATAAAATACAGCATCAGGGTATCAAACCCACAACCAAAGGCCTACCAAATCAACGCTCTAGCCAACTCCGCCAAATAGGCATCCTTGTCATATGGTTTCAAGCACTAATACATAAGATAAAAAAACGGACCAAAACCTTTTAAATAAAATACAAAGTTGAAAAAACAATAGGAGAACAAGTTCATCTTTAACGCACATAGATTCTGTTTCTTTCCATTTTTGAACAACAAAGATTTAACGGCAAGATAACCACACAAAATGGAAGCTTCAAGGGAGCTAAACAGAGAAATGGAAATAGAAACTCGAAAAGGAAACTAACCGGTTGCGGCGAGATTGACCGATGGATGTAGGTAAGGTTCCGTCTGAACCGGTTTTTGATCTTCCGCTCTTCACCACCAAGAACAACTATGGTTTTCTTTCTTCCTTGCCGTCAGCTCTTTTTTCTCTTAGTGAACATTAGCGGCTCCTCTAAAGAATTAGGGTTTTTCGGCTCTTGAACAGTAGCCGCTAATCTTCTCCTCTGTGAACAGTATCCGCTCCTTTTATAGTCCCAATGCTAGGGTTTTTCATTGGCCGCTAAGATCAAAGGGATGTCGAACTTGGAAGTGCTTTTGGTGCCGCCAGTTTGTCTACCCCGTTTTGGTGTTTATTCTGAAAAAGGTAACATGTACCTTGTACTTCTTCTGTGAAAATGTTTTATTTTAGTTGCTTGTGAACCTTTAGTGCCTTACTGAGTTATTGTGATTTTTTACTGCAGTGAAATTTCTCGACACACTTGAAGAAATGGAGTGTGTGTAATATTGATACAAAATGGGCATCCTGTCTACTACTTCAGCAAGCAAATGGAGCGGGTATTGTAGCATGGACATGTTCAAAACCATTATGAGAAGGCAAAACATTTGGCTTGATCTTAGTATCCGGTACCGGAGCTTCGGGCAAAACATGAACATCCGAAGACAAATTCATGGCATTTTCAGAAGTGCTTGAATGAATTTGCTGGGTGTTAACATTTTCCAGAAGTAGCATTATTCAAATGTTCCTTATTTGCACCAAATGACTTCCTCTCATGACCATAAGACTGAAAATTCTTCTTTACGGTACATGATGACATGAGAACCTATTTAAATGTAGAATCAAGAATTGACAACTTCCACTTCTCTAAGACTTCATCATGCAGCTTCTGTCTGCACAGTGCAACTGCAACATACTCTGTAATCTTGGGATTACATTCAACTATTCTTGAAGGTTGAAATTTTGAGTTGTAGGGAGGGAATATTATTTGCGAGTTCTTTTCAAATCCAGGTGGCATGTCACCAAACTCCTCTTCATCAACCACGTCATTTGAATGTCCACACAATTCTTGAAATGCTTTTGATAAGACATTAGACATTCGGTTTCCAGGTGAAGACGTGCAAATTGAGTCTATACCTTCCGCAGGATCGACAAACTTGTCATTTAGAATTTCTTTAACTGATGTTTTACTTGTAAGCATCTCTGAGATATGGCAGTTACTATCATCAACCTGCAGCAACTCACTGAACTTATCTTTTCTAGGAAAGGAATTACTAGGTTTACTTCCTTTTCAACAACACTTAGAACGTAATCAGCAAGAGACACCTTTGCAGAGAAATGAAGATCATTCTCCACGCATTCAAGAATGCATGTCAAAACTTTAGAATTATCATAATATTCCAAGGAATGAGGTGAAGCAACTTCTCACCAGCTGAGCAACGGATTCATTGTTATGTCTGAATACAGAACGAGAGCCTGACACGACAATGAAGTTGTGCCAGCGGCGAACCTTTTGTGCCTACAAAGAAACAATTACAGGCATGCTAGGCCAAGGGAAACCGGATGCACAATTTTCCAAAGCAGCTCCAGTGATGGCATGGATGTACTCCAGGCTCTTGTCAAGTTTAAAAGTAATGGACAAACTAACAAGAGCTGCCATTGGTAACGAAAGCATTACTGGTGAATCTCCAGAAGAACAGTTTAGAACCGCAACGCCAACATGAGTCAATATAGCTTTTATTTCGGATTCCACTGATTGAAGAATTGTTGTTGGACTAGGCCAATCTGTTCCATTCATTGGAACTAGTCTCCATACACCCCGAGTAACTTCTGAAGAAAAGTAATCAATAATGGCAGTAATTGACGCTGGAAGAAAATCAACAAGGTCTCTCAGACCTCTTGTCAAGTCTCGTGATGAAAGCCTTCCGTGAACACATGCAGGTAAGATTGCTTCCAGGACAAAAGGAAGAGCTTCCATTATTTCCCATGCAGGAAGTACAGGTCTTTGAAGAGCATCATCACCAGATTTTATGAGGGAGCTACATGTATTACTGCTAGTTGGTGATGAAGAACTACTTGACAAAATCCCACCTTTAGTCATCTTCTGGTAAATCATGCTTAAGATCACAGTAGCAGTTTGATGCAGGTCTGTTTAGATGTCGGCGATCAATGAGTGAAGGTCCTTCATCTAAAGAGATGCAAGTAACAACAACAAGCTAAATCATCCATGGCTTATGTTTTTTTGGAAATGGAAGGTTAGAAGGATCCTATCAAAGTAAGTAACATCGAGTGTTGCTTCAGAGATTCCTTCAAAATTTCGACTTCAATTTCAGTTTTACTCGCTCGTTCATCAAGGCTTTCACTGTCGTCTTGTGCCTTATTAAGATCACTTTCCATTTTGGACAACTTCTCCAAACTCTTCTGGTACTGAACAAAGAGAGCATCCTTGTCATACTGCATTTTGGACATGGTTTCCCTTAAGGTTTGAACTTCAGCATCAGATTCTTCTGAACTCCTTTCATTATTTTTTTATCGATGAACTGGACGGGAAAATCCTGGTCCTGGTGATTGAGCCTCAGGGCCCAAAGAACTGCATGGCGAATCATCATTCAGGATGTAATGTGCTCAGTTGGGAAATGCTTCTGGCATTGTTTTTTGTGCATGACGTAGCTCCCCCATTGCATGATCGTATCGCTCTGCTAATGCCCGGTATGTTCGGTAGAACTCCTCCACTAATTTCATGAGTTCCGGACGCTTCTTATAGTACATTTTTGCCCTCCTTGCAAATGAATCTGCTTCCTCTTCAATGAGCTTGATCATTGATTTGACTTTGGTGTCTATATCTGTAAGATTTTCCTGAAGCCATTTTGAATTCTTTTGGCTGTTGTGGCTATCCCACCACCAAGAATATAAGCGTCTGCACTCCGATTGTGACAAGGTATCCATGGCTAAGATGGTTTTGATTTGGCAAAAACTTGATGATATTAGTGTTGTTCTTAATTGAGACTCTTCAGTTCTATTTTGCCATTTCTTGTACCAGAAAAAAGTATGAAGATTTGAGTCAACCAAACCCCACAATCATAAAATCTGACATTGGGATTATCATGATCACACACGGAAAATGCAAGAAACAAAGTAGCTTTTTGCTACCCCATTTTCTCAATCTCCAAGACAAATTGTACCAATGGGAGAGGAGCTAATAAACTGAGGATATTGTTGCCTGTTATTATTCATAGTTGCTCGTCGAAGGAAATTAGACAAACGACTCTCTAGTGTTTCCAAGTTCATGTAGTCCTCCTTAGAGAAAGCAGCTTTTAACATTGCCTCCTCTAGACGTTTTTGCAAGATCCTTAATCCTCCTTTTCTGAATATCATCAATTGGCTGATGATGATGCCGGTGCAATAACACATCATAGATCTCGCATGTTTTCTTTGTAGTGCAGTCATTGTCCTGATGCATTTCCTCCACAATTTTGTTCCAGAGTACGTGGAATAGATTCAAAAAGCAATGGCAGCAGCTGTGAGTTCATTGATGATTCTAGCAACATTGAAACTGGCAATGTCATCGACATCCGTGGTGGCCTGTCTCTGAGCATCATTGAAATAAGTTGGGGTGGTAACGACATCATCACAAATTATCTTGTCAAGGAATGCTTTGGCGATTTCCTTCATCTCTTTGATGCATCTTCATTATCCCACACCTATGAAGCATAAGGCTTTTGTGCTGGTTCAAAACTAGAATGAACGATATTGTGTCGTCCTCGAACTCCTATGATTGGTGCTGATTCTGAAGTTTGTTTTGTGAATAGTTTGGAAAACCTTTCTCATGCTTCCATGGTTCATTATGAGCGAAGTCGGCAATTTCCTCCTTGTAATTAAAACTTAAGTGCCACCTTTATAAATCATGTATGTTTCGGACAAGTTATTGATTTGTAATGAATATGACATTGATGTGAATGAAAATTTGGTGTTTCTCGTAGCAAGTCCAAAATCTTTCTTTGTATATTAGAGACTTCATGTATTCATGTCATGAGATGTTTTTTTTATTATAAGTTATTCATATGCCATATGCATGGATGATAATGATTGAATAAATGAACGAAGTAATCGAACTATGAATGAGCATGTGGAAATTATTGAATATGAATGGCATTTTTTTCAATGTGAATGAAGAAAATATGAATGTAAATTTGGAATGTGAAAACGTAAAAAATATGAAATAGTAAACATGAACATGTATGAAGGTGAATGAAGAAAGAATGCAAACGAGTGATTGATGGGGAAAAATTTTCAGGGCCAAAATCGGGGTATGACACCATAAGTCGAAGAAGGCCTAGTCTGGTGGAAAGGTTTTTCCTTGTCTGGGACAGAGACTACTAGTGCTGATAGGTTGATTTGAGGCATGTATTTTATCAATAATATCCCTATGGTTTCTATTATTGACACGAGTGCAATACGTTCTTTTATTTCACTTGATTATAGTAAGCGATTGGATTTAAAGTTGTCTTATATGGTTGGCAATGGTTCAGTAACTACATCAATGGTGTGTTTGAAGTCTCCATTAACTATTTATGGTAAGATTTTTGTGATGGACTTATTTTGTCTATAGTTGAGTCAGCTTGAATGTATCCTTGGAATGAACTGGCTGGAGTTCAATTGTGTTCATATCAACTGTTTTGCCAAGATCGTGATATTTCTAGAGATGGAACAGATGGAGAATTGATGTTTGTATCTTCTAAGCACGTGGAAGAATTATTGAAAGAGGAGGCACATGTGTTCACTATATTTTAAGCTTTGGGAATCGACAATAAAGTTACAATGGAAGAGCTGACAGTTGTGTGTGATTTTCCTAAAGTCTTTTCAGATGATATCAGTGATTTGCCACCAGAGCATGATGTAGAGTTTTCTATAGACTTAGTGCCTAGTATTTTTCATGTGTCAGTGGCTCCTTATAGAATGACCGCTTCAGAGCTAAGTGAGCTGAAGAAACAGTTGGAAGAGTTTCTTGAGAAGAGGTTTGTCTGACCGAGTGTTTCTCCATGGGGAATGCTGATGTTGTTAGTTAAGAATAAGGATGGTAGCATCAGGTTGTGTTTTGATTATCGACAAATAATATAGTGACTATTAAGAACAAGTATCCATTTATGAGGATCGGCAATCTAATGGATCAGTTAGTTGGCGCTTGTGTTTTCAGTAAGATTGATTTCTGATCAGGTTATCATCAGATTCGAGTGAAACCAGAGGATATTCCATAGACTGTATTCAGAATAAGATATAGTCATTACGAGTATTATATGATGTCTTTGGTGTATCTAACGCGCCTAGCGTGTTCATGGAGTATATGAATAGAGTATTCCATCCTTATCTAGATCAGTTTGTATTGGTATTCATCAATGATATTCTGATATATTCAAAGTTAGATGAAGATCATGCAGAGCATCTGAAAATTGTGTTGCAAACCTTGAAAGAGAATAATTTGTATGAAAAGTTACCTAAATGTGAGTTATGGCTGAATGAAGTGAGTTTCTTAGGTCATGTAATTTCTAGCAGAGGTATTGTTGTTGATCTGTCGAAGGTTGATGTTGTATTGTAATGTGAAACTCCAAAGTATGTTACCAAGATTAGAAGTTTTCTAAGTTTGGTTGGTTACTAGAGAAGGTTTATTGAAGGCTTTTGAAAGTTGGAGATGCCTCTGACTCAGTTGACTCGAAAGGGTCAAACGTATGTATGGGATGCTTTGTGTGAAGAGAGTTTTATAGAACTCAAGAAGAAGTTGATGTCTACTCTAGTATTGATTTTGCTGAATCCAAGTGAGTCTTGTGTTTTGTATTATGATGCTTAATTGATGGGTCTGTGTGGTGTGCTGATGCAGAATATTCAGGTTGTTGCTTATGCTTCTAGACATTTGAAGGTTCATGAGAGGAATATCCTATGCATTATATGGAATTAGCCGATGTTATATTCATACTTAAGATTTGGAGGCATTACCTATTTGGGTCTAGATTTGAAATGGTCAATGATCACAAGAGTTTGAAGTTATTATTTGATCATAAAAAGTTGAAATTGAGGCAGAGAAGATGGCTCAAATTTCTGAAAGACTATGGTTTTAGTTTGAATTACCATCCCGGAAAAAACCAACGCTTATGGTTCGATTGGAGTTTATTGAGAAATTCAGAGATATGAGTTTAATATGTGAAATGACTCATAATAGCGTGAGGTTAGGCATGTTGAAGATGACTAGTGGTATTCTGGAAGAGATTAGAGGAGGTCAAAATATTGACTTAGGATTGGTTGACCGGTTGGTGTCAACTAACCAAGGTCAAAGTGGTGATTTCAAAATCGACAAAAATGGTGTGGTAATATTTAGAGATAGAGTTTATGTACCAGATATGCCTGAACTCAAGAAAAATATTCTTGAGGAAGGTTATAGGAGTGGCTTAAGTATCATCTCAGTGCTACTGAAATGTAAAAAGACTTGAAGAAGTTATTTTGGTGGCCATGAATGAAGGAGACTATTAAGTTTATGTATGCTTATTTGACTTTCCCAGAAGTCAAATATTTAGCATCAAAAGTTGTTGGCTTTGATGCAATCGTTTTTTATCCTTGAGTTAAAGTGGGACAACATTTTGATGGACTTTGTGTCTGGTTTGCCACAGACAGTGAAGAATTGTGATACCATTTAGGTTGTTGTGGATAGGTGGACTAAATAGGCTCACTTCATTCTAATTCGACTTAACTATCCATTAGAGAAGCTAGCAGAGTAGTATATTGAGAAGATTTTCAGTTTGCATGGGATCCCATCCAGTATTGTATCGGATAGGGATCTGAGGTTTACATCGAGGTTCTAGGGGAGTTTGCAGAAAGCTTTGGGTATGAAGATATGTTTGAGTTCGGCTTATCACCCGCAAACAAATGGTCATACAGAGAGGACCATTCAATCCTTAGAAAACAAATGGTGATAGAACAAAGAGGTGCTTTGGACAAATTTTTACTGTTGATCGAGTTTACCTACAACAACAATTTCCATTCGAGCATTGGAATAACACCGTTTGAGGCATTGTATGGTAGAAGGTGTAAGACATTGTTATATTGGTAGTGTCGGGAGAGGGTGTTGTGATTGGACCGGAGATTGTCCAACAGACCACATAAAAGATCAAAGTGATCCAAGAGAAGATGAGAGCTTCACATAGTCACCATAAGAGCTATCATGACACATAAGGGAAAACACTTGAGTTCCAAGAGGGGGATCATATGTTTCAGAGAGTTACTCAGGTAACTGGTGTTGGTCGAGCATTGAAGTCTCAAAAGCTCACTCCACATTTCACTGGTCCATACCATATTTTATAGAGGATATGAGAAGTGGCTTATCAGATTGATTTACCATCGTCGCTTACTAATATTCATGATGTGTTTCACATGTCTCAGTTGAAGAGATACATTTCAAATTTGTTCCATGCAATCCAAGTGGATGATGTACAAGTGAGAGATAACCTGACTGTTAAGGCATCACACATGCAGATAGAGGATCGGGAAATGAAACAGTTGTGTGGTAAAGAGATTACCTTCGTGAAGGTAGCTTAGGGAGGACCAACTGGTGAAAACGTGACTTGGGAGCTCGAGAGCCAAATGAGAAAGTTGTATCCAAAACTATTTACTTAAGGTAATTTTCGAGGGTGAAAATTATTTAAGTGAGGGAGAGTTGTAACACCCCAGTTTTTAAGTCATTACTTTAATTGATTTATTTGTATTTTAATTTAATTATTATGTGCAATAATGAATTAATTTGGGCGATAAGGGTGTGTGACCTCGAGATAAGAGTGTAGGAGTAATTAGATATTGGTAGAAATGGACTAGAATTATTTTAATAATTAAAATAATGATATTTTATTTTAATTTAATTAATTAAATGAAAAATAGAGAGTTTGGGACTGAATTGAGAATTATGAGAAATAGAGGAGAGGAATGAGTGAGAATGTTAGTAAGTGAGACGTGAGTTTATAAATTTAACTAGATTACCCTAATTATATAAATTAGGAGATATTTTAGATTTAGGGGAGGATTCCAAATAATACGTAAAAATAAAATTAGAGAGAAAGAGGCTAGGAAACTAAGAGGAGAGGAAAGACTTAGATTTTGAGGAAGAGAATCAACAAACCATAATTTTTCACTGTTGCTAGGATAATCAGATAAGAAGAAAGAACTATCTCAATAATGGGTATATGCATGAGGGGTATAATTTATGAGTCCTTACCCTCCAATAGGGTTTTGGGATTTTTAAATGATTATGGTATTTTTAGTTGATTTGTTGTTTGTGATGATGATTCGATGATGAGATTCGTGTACCGTGATGTGTGATAAATTTTATTTTGATGAATTAACATCTTCACCATTGTTGTTATTTTGAAGGTTTGGGGATAACAAGAATTTATGAAAAACCATGAATTAAAGGGTTGATTTGATGAAATTAGATATTGATGAGTATATAACATGTATGAAATGTTTTGGGATGATTTTTCATGTTTGGAATGAAAATTAGGAGTTCTGCAATGAACTCCACTAAAAAAGACGCATTTTGCAGGTTGTAGGTCGATGACGAGCGTCATGGTTTTAAGGGCAGTGACGGGCGTCGAGCTGGTAACGGGTAGCCCGTCAAGTCGATCACCATATAGGTGATAATATGCAGTATTGGGGACAGTGACAGGTACCACGACTGTGATAGGTAACCTATCATGAGTCTATAGTGGGTGCATATACGCGTTTTCATGATATTAAGTTGCAAATTCTGATTTTTCGACTTTTGTGGATGTTTTGGGTACTGTCATACTTTGTTAACTACTATTTTAAATGATGTATGGTATAACTTAATGATTAAACATGAATTTAATCGTAATCTATGAAGTAATTGATGAATGATGGATATGTGCATACATGATGATGATGATGATGATGTGTTAATTGTTGTGAATTATGATGATGGTATGCTATTGTATGAGCATGAATTATGCCGTTGAATTATGATTATGTTGTTGTGGGATGATAGTTCGGAAGGGGAACTATTGTCATTGGGTCAATGGATGTTTATTCATTATTGGGAGGGAACTTTAAACATTATGCTTTTTTTGGTATTGACGTGTTGTGACATGCATTCATTAAGTCGTTATTGTTGATGAAAGAGGCAAGTTGAAATTCGAGCAGGGTGGATTCGGGGTTCGATCAGGGTGAACCTAGTTCCTGAGTGAACCAATTAATGATGATATGGTACCAAATATACATGAGTCTGTTGATGGATATGTGATTGTTTGTGTATGTTGATGGATTGGGTATGAGAATGATGATGTGTGATTTTTGTTGTCTGAGTATATGCTTAAATCCTACCTTGCAGTTTATACCGTTAATTTTTTTATGTGAATTCTCACCCCCTTTAGTTTGATGTTGTCCATCATGGACATCTTGCAGAAACTCAGGAGTAGAGTTGCTCTGATTCTGTAACACTAGGGGCGAACAATGTTCCTTTTGTTATGATTGATGTCGACTTACTTGTCTCGTCAAAGTTTAATAATTATTATGTTGCGTTGTTTTGTAGTGTTGATAGTGGGATATTGAAATCCTTTTTGAATTCATTTTGTGAAAAATTAAGTCTTTATAAAGACCCAATTTGAAGTTGATATGTTTTAATTACTACGATAGAGTGATTCTGTTGTGATGATACTCTGAGTGAAGGTGAGCATGCAATGACAAGTGTTGTATCTGGTTTTTTTTCCGCTGCGTGTTTTCAAAATTTCTATGTTGTTTTGAAGGTTTGTCAAAGTGGCACCTTAAATTGTCGAATAATCCTTTATTTATAAGTTTCGTGGTTTAGGGTATTACAATAAATACCACGAAAAACTGATCCAAATATGGGTTGAAAATTCTATTCATATACTCTGTGAACACTCCTAACACATTGGTCACATCCAAAGGCATAATTGAATACTCATAATGACCATAACGAGTCCTAAATGCAATCTTAGGAATATCTTTTGAATTCACTCGAATATGGTGGTAACATAATCTCAAACCTATCTTACTAACACACAAGCCCCCACCAACTGATCTATAAGATCATAAATTATAGGAAACATGTACATATTCTTAATAGTAACCTTATTAAACTGCCAATAATCCATGCACAACCTCATGGTTATATATTTCTTTTTAACTAACAATACATGCACACCCCATAGTGATACGCTAGGTCTTACAATTTGCTTATCTAAAAATACTATGGAAAACACCTATCATAACGGTTGGAAAAGGGATACAACCACATCCTACCAACCGTTATGAGGTAAGGTATGATGTATGTATGATGCTTTCCAGCACGGGGGTAGGACCGTTGTGATAACTAGGAAGCACATTATATATCACAACGACCAAAGTACACAACCGTTGTGATATAAAGCTAGAGGTCATGGGTTCAAAACCTAGTGATTGTATGATTTATAATATTTTATGCTTTATCTTAACAACATCTGGTATAAATAACTATGATTAAATACTTTGCTTTTTTTCAATTTTATTTTATTTTTCCATATATGACAAACCTGTATTTTTTTACCTGTATATTATACATATATTAGCTAAATATTTACAAAATATCAAATTAAGAAATCAAAATACATTTACAACCATCAAAGACGAAGTCATGCAATACCATCCCCTTTTCAACTAACTCATTGAAAATAAAGACCCAACGTCTACGAACGTCGTCTAAGTCATCGAGAGAGAAAGGTGCCCTGTCAGTAACCGTCTACATAAACAAGTGAAAAAAAATTGAATATCACGTGATTTGAATTATAATAACAAATTACTTTAACATTAATATGTTATTGTAAACATTTCATGACATTATATATACTTGATCCCACGAATCACAATGCCGACAAAGACGATGTTAAATATGTATTTCATTACATAGTACTCACACTCGTATCCCTCTACTTGTTTCCTAGTCTACAAATTTAAATGTTTCATGAGTGTATATATATATATATATATAATATATATATATATATATTATATATATAATATTATTATTATATATATATATATATATATATGTGTATAATAAGTGAATGTCATAATTAATCCACTTGCTTTGGACTCACAAAATGCGAGCTTTTTTCTAGAGTTGTTCAACCTATAGTGTCTCTCCACAACCCTATATATTGAAAATGATTACAAAATATTACACGCTAAGATGATTACAAAGTCAAAGAAAATATTACTAAAAGTCTCATAAACATAAAGTTACCTAATAATAATTTTTTGCATCATAGGTTCAAGTGGATTGTGTAACGAACACAATGCAGTTACCATATTCATCTAAAGAGATATGATGATCAATTGAAAATGTTCTATGAATGAACAATACAAGCATATATAATTACTATTTGGTAAAACATGAAAACCATCTATAATAGAGAAACCATAATTTTATAATAACTCACTTATTGAGGAATGATGCTAAGTAACATTCTTTCTACCCCCACTCTATTTGTGATGTTAATTATTCTTCAATGTTTTATGTAGAATTACCTGTAAATCATACTCTAACTGGATCCAACAATCCATAAGTATTCTATTTATTTAATTCTACATAAACACGGCGAGTGTACCTAAATGGTTAAATAAAATACAAAAAACATGTGAGAAATTAGCTCTATACAAAACATGAATGTACCATAATGAGATATACTTATGTGCATCAAACTTGTAGTAACACTACGTCCAGCCACCGATTTCCAACGATCATATCCTTTATATCTCTAGGAAAGACTAAGAATTCCTCTAACCCCTGTAACTCTGGATCATGTTCTAGCACAAGAGAAAACACCCCGTCTTCGTTGCGTATAACATAACATAACGTTTTGGAATATGATCCTTCAGGGGGAGCCAATAACCCGTTATGGATCTCATTACCAGTGGGGGTGGCTGAAGAACTATCATTTTTGCTTGCACCATGTACAATATTTCTATCAGGTAATTGATCATTAACATCACCATCTTCATTTGAATATTGTGGGACGGTTCCACTGATTCTTTGTTGGTGTAAGCCCTAAAGACCAATACTTTTGGTACTTGTATCGAATTATTTATTAATAATAAAAGGCTTTTTCATTATTATGTTTGTTTAATAAAGTCCCTAGAATATATAGTCCACTTAATGTATCAAGTGTAACTTAATCATGAGATCCCATTAAACATAAGGACATTACTCTTAAAGTATCTGTAGTCGAGATTTGTTGTGAAGTGGGATAACATTAAAGCATTAAGACTATTATGTATATAGACTGATGATTACATCTCATGGATAAGAAGTTATCAAGTCTTAAACATAGGTATGAATATTAGGAGTGATATTTATACTAGACTGACCCGCTATGAGAATACCATATAGAATGTTATGCAAAGTGTCAAAAGTTATTCTCATTAGTATGATGGTGTATACCACCCTTCGACCTGAAACCATTATAAACCCTAGATGTATAGTCAAGTGCTTTATTGATGATCAAACGTCGACCGTAACTAGATGACCATAAAGACAGTTGATGGGTACTCCACGAAACATGATGAGGGACATGAGTGACCTAGATCGAATTTTCTCATCCTGCGTAATAGGATAAATATCTATGGGCCCAATATTGAACTAGACAAGGATGACACGGTCTATGCCTTGTATTTAATATAGAGATAAGGAAAAATGGTAATTATACACATAAGTATTATCACAAAAGGATTTGTCAGATCACATGACATTTTCGTGTCTTGGGTAGCAGTGATGTGTTGCTAGATACCGCTCACTGTTTATTATGTTAAATATGTGATTTAATATAATTGCTAATGTCGTGAAAACCTACAGGGTCACATACAAAAGGACGAATTGATGAGAGATATAGTAAATAAGGAACACCATAAGGTACGGTGCACTTAAGTGAATTGTAGAACATCATAAGGTACGGTGTACTTAAGTAGAATATGAAATATGGTAAGGTACCACGCGCTTAAGTGATTTTGGCATATCATAAGATATGGGCCACATACACTTAAGTGGGATTTTTAGCTTGCAGCCCACACAAGTCATTCTATATTACAACCCTTGTGCAGAAGCATTTGTGCAGTTGAAATTTTGTTTCTCTCTCTCTCTCACACACACTCAAAGCCTTCATTCGTAGCAGCTAGCACTGAGATTGAAAGAATTTGTTCGTGTGGACTGAGTAGAGGCGTTGTCTGTAACACCCTTCTAAAATACCCCAAATATTTAATTAAAAATAATAAACATATAACAATCAGAGTAATTATGCCCTTCAAGGGTGTCACACACAATATTCCACAATATTCAACATAATGACCGTCATGCTCTTTTATTAATTCGAAACATAAACATTTGCATAAAACGCAGCGGATAGAGATCTCCTCAATCATGTAAAACGTGTAACATTCACATATAAATTATTCAACAACATAAAACATCCTATCCCGATGTTACATCTATCAGAGCACGACCCACTAAGGAGACTACACTAGACTCCAAGCATTCGCTTCTACTCAACTCATTTCTCGTTACCTGAAAAATAGTTGTAAGGGTGAGTTCCTCAATCAATATAATAAGCATTATAGAATATAATGTCATGTTAAGTAATTTAACACATTAATCACCCTAATCGCAACATACAATCAGTAACAGCACATCAGCTCAACATCAACATAAAGCACAAGTATAATCTCAAATCATACTCCACAACAACTCAAACACACGTATAATATTGGAATACATCCATTCATATTATACGCCATACATACATTATGCAATGAGACTCCACACATGCGGTACCGACTATT
Organism: Lathyrus oleraceus; assembly: GCF_024323335.1. Taxonomy (NCBI): domain Eukaryota; kingdom Viridiplantae; phylum Streptophyta; class Magnoliopsida; order Fabales; family Fabaceae; genus Lathyrus; species Lathyrus oleraceus. Next base: position 400,095,936 of record NC_066581.1, on the reverse strand, counting down.
CTTGAACATATAGTTCAAGCTCACCGATCCCTCCAGATACGGCTACTAAGCTCACTAGTCCCACTCATTTGAGACCTAGTGACTCACTCACTAATTCCTCACCATGGGAATTAGCTACAGCCCCGAAGGCTAGACTATGCACACTAATCATCTAGCATGCAAACATCAACAACAATTCCACAATAATTCACTCACTAATTCCTCACCATGGGAATTAGCTACAGCCCCGAAGGCTATGCTATGCACGCTAATCATCATAGCAATGCAGCATCAACAACAATTCACAATAGACATAAGCTCACACTCTAAGCTATACAACAGTCCATTCACAGACACATGCATACTATATACATTCATAGCATTATGCATATCATCATACATCATCAATACATCATTATTATGTCAATCAATTAAACACGGTATTAGCACGCTCTACTAATACCTATACTGCTCAAAACAGCGGGAATTAATCCCTATCACATCATATGCCAACATAGGCCAACCCTCAAATAGGCACACAACATTTAAAACACCAATTTTCCACTCTGCAACAGTGTTAACCGGTTAACGCCCTGGGTTAACCGGTTAACGCAGGCAAAACACATTTTCTGGCAAAACGCAACAGTGTTAACCGATTAACGCCCTGGGTTAACCGGTTAACGCAGGCAAAACAGCACATTTTCACAAATTATAACAGTGTTAACCGGTTAACACCCTGGGTTAACCGGTTAACGCAGACAAAACAGCAGTTCCTGCGCTAACACAAGGCAGAATGCAGAATTCTCCGCACTTTCCGCCGTTGGAGGACTTCCGAACCTCCGATTCCGATTCCGTAAAAAGCTACACTATCGGAAAATCACGACACATACAATCACGGATTAAATTTCAGTTTTTAACACAGTTTAACCAACGTAATTCCAGCATTCACCAATCCCAATTAGGGTCAAATAACGGCTTATCACTACCCATTACATATTATCCCATAATACCCATTAATCGACGATAAACCCCCCTTACCTGAGTTAATTCGGCGAATCTTTGAGCTCCAAGCTTTTCTCTCTTCAACCTTCAGCCCTTGCTCTGTCTCTTTGCCCTTTTCCTCTTTCACGATCGCTTCTCTGTTTTTCACGTAAAAACCTTTTTACTCCAAATGGGCTCTTTTCCTTATTTCCAACATATATATATTCCAATAATAATAATAATAATAAAATTTCCAATTATTTAATTAAATTAATAAATAAATTATTAACTCAATTTAAATAATTATTTTATTATTATCGGGGTGTTACAACTCTCCCCCACTAAAAGAGTTTTCGTCCTCGAAAACATACCTCAAACGAACAACTCTGGGTAAGATTCCTTCATCTTACTCTCCAGTTCCCAAGTCACATTGCCACCTGCTGGTCCTCCCCAAGCTACCTTCACCAAGGCAATTTCTTTACCCCGCAACTGCTTCAACTCTCGATCCTCGATCCTCATAGGCGATGTTTCAACAGTCAGGTTATCTCTCACCTGTACATCATCTACTTGGACTACATGCGACGGATCATGAATGTACCTCCTCAACTGAGACACATGAAAAACCTCATGCAAATTCGCAAGTGACGGCGGTAAAGCGACACGATAGGCTACCTCCCCTATCCTCTCCAAAATCTGATAAGGACCAATAAATTGAGGTGTCAACTTCTTCGACTTCAAAGCTCGACCAACACCAGTTATCGGAGTAACACGAAGAAACACATGATCTCCCTCTTGGAACTCAAGTGACTTCCTCCTCTTATCATGATAACTCTTCTGACGACTCTGAGCAATTCTCATCTTCTCCTGAATCATCTTAATCTTTTCTGTAGTTTGTTGAACAATTTCCGGTCCAACCACAGCACTCTCACCGGACTCATACCAACATAAAGGTGTCCGACATCTCCTACCATACAAAGCTTCAAACGGTGCCATACCAATGCTCGAATGAAAACTATTGTTGTAGGTAAACTCAATCAAAGGCAAATAACAATCCCAAGCACCTCCCTTTTCCAAAACACAAGCCCTCAAAAGATCCTCTAATGACTGAATGGTCCTCTCAGTCTGACCATCAGTCTGCGGATGATATGCAGAACTCAATCTCAGCTGAGTTCCCAAAGCTCTCTGCAAACCTTCCCAGAACTTCGATGTAAATCTAGGATCTCTGTCCGAAACAATACTAGACGGAATACCATGCAAACTTACAATCTTCTCAATATACAACTCGGCTAATCTCTCTAACGGATAATCCATTCTGATCGGAATGAAATGAGCCGATTTCGTCAATCTATCAACAATCACCCAAATAGCTTCAAAATTCTTAATTGTTCTCGGTAAACCAGAAACAAAATCCATACTGATACTATCCCACTTCCACTCCGGAATAGCGAACGGTTGCATTAGCCCAGACGGCTTCTGATGCTCAATCTTCGACTTCTGACAAGTCAAACAGGAATAAACAAAACTCGCAATTTCTCTTTTCATTCCCGGCCACCACAATAACTTCTTCAAATCATGGTACATCTTTGTAGCTCCAGGATGAATACTCAAGCCACTACGATGTCCTTCCTCAAGGATACTCTTCTTAAGTTCGGTAACATCCGGAATACACACCCGATTACCAAATTTCAAAACACCATTCTCATCAACTCTGAATTCACCACCTTGACCTTGATTCACTAAAGTCAACTTATCAACCAAAAGCATATCGGATTTCTGACCCTCTCTAATCTCATCCAGAATACCACTCGTTAATTTCAACATTCCCAATTTAACACTATTGTGAGTACTCTCACACACCAAACTCAAATCTCTAAACTGCTCAATTAAATCCAATTCTTTAACCATTAACATAGACATATGCAATGATTTCCGACTCAATGCATCAGCTACTACGTTTGCTTTACCCGGATGGTAATTCAAACCAAAATCATAATCCTTCAGAAATTCTAACCATCTCCTCTGTCTCATATTCAGCTCTTTCTGATCAAACAAATACTTTAAACTTTTATGGTCACTGAAAACCTCAAATCTTGACCCGTACAAATAATGCCTCCACAACTTCAGAACAAAAACCACAGCTGCCAACTCTAAATCGTGCGTCGGATAGTTCCTCTCATGAACCCTCAGCTGTCTCGAAGCATAAGCTATAACCTGCTTATTCTGCATCAACACACCACCCAAACCCAACAATGAAGCATCACAGTAAACCTCAAATGGTTCCGACGAACTCGGTAATATCAGAATAGGAGCAGTAGTCAACCTTCTCTTTAATTCTTGGAAACCTTCTTCACATTTCGAGTCCCAAACAAACGCTTGCCCCTTTCTAGTCAACATCGTCAACGGTAACGCCAACTTAGAAAATCCCTCAATGAACTTCCTATAATAACCAGCCAAACCAAGGAAACTTCGAATCTCAGCAACAGACTTAGGAGCTTCCCACTTAGATACCGCTTCTATCTTAGACGGATCAACAGCAACACCACCTCTTGAAATCACATGACCAAGAAAACTAACCTCTTCTAACCAAAATTCACACTTGGATAGTTTAGCAAATAACTTCTTTTCTCGTAGAACTTCTAAAACCACTCTCAAATGCTCAGCATGCTCTTCTTCAGATTTCGAATACACCAAAATGTCATCAATGAACACCACAACAAACTGATCTAGGTACGGATGGAAAATCCTATTCATATACTCCATGAATACTCCAGGCGCATTAGTCACACCAAAAGGCATTACAGAATACTCATAATGTCCATACCTTGTTCTGAAAGCAGTCTTCTGAATATCCTCGGTTTTCACACGTATCTGATGATACCCAGATCTCAAATCTATCTTGCTGAACACACTCGCACCAACCAACTGATCCATCAAATCATCAATCCTCGGCAAAGGATACCGATTCTTGATCGTCACTTTATTCAGTTGCCTGTAGTCCACACACAACCTCATAGTACCTTCTTTCTTCTTAACCAATAACACTGGTGCACCCCACGGTGACACACTCGGACGAATAAATTTCTTATCCAACAGATCTTCCAACTGACTCTTCAATTCAGCTAACTCAACAGCAGACATACGGTACGGAGCCATCGATATCGGTCTAGTACCAGGTACCAAATCAATCGAGAACTCAACTTCACGTTCTGGCGGCAATTCATTCACTTCTTCAGGAAACACATCAGGAAAATCACACACCACTGCTAGATCGCCAATCACCAGTTTATCTTTAGCCTCCAAAGTCGCTAACAGCATAAACAACTCTGCCCCATCTGCGACTTCCTCATTCACCTGCCTTGCTGATAGAAACAAACTCTTTCCTTCTTCAATCTCAGGAAATATCACAGTCTTATCAAAACAGTTAATATAAACTCGGTTAACCACCAACCAGTTCATACCCAAGATAACATCAATCTGCACTAGTGGAAGACACACAAGGTCTATCCCAAAGTCTCTACCAAAAATACTCAAGGGACAATTCAAACAAACTGAAGTAGTAGTCACTGAACCCTTCGCAGGAGTATCAATCACCATACTTCCATGCATCTCAGATATCTCTAACTTAAGTTTCACAGCACAATCCAAAGATATAAAGGAATGAGTAGCACCGGTGTCAATAATAGCTACAAGAGGAAAGCCATTAATATAACACGTACCTCGGATCAAACGATCATCTGCAGAAGTCTCAGAACCTGATAAGGCAAAGACCTTGCCTCCCGACTGATTCTCTCTCTTTGGCTTAGGACACTGTGGGCTAATATGACCCACCTCTCCACAGTTGAAACAAGTTATAGTCTTCAACCGGCACTCTGCAGCCAAATGACCACCTTTGCCACACTTGAAACACTTCATCTCAGCACTGGTACACTCATGGACACGATGTCCGGCCCGACCACATCTATAACACTTAGCAGGGGCACTAGAGTCTCCCCCACTAGGCCTCTTCATCCTACTCTGCTTCTGGAAACCTTTGCCAGCTGCATACGGTTTTCCACGATCATTCTGATTCTTGCCTTTCCTATCAACTCTCTGTTGATAGCTCTCTGCTCTGGCTTTGGAATCCTGTTCAAAAATCCTGCAACAGTCAACCAAGTCAGAAAACACTCTGATCCGCTGATATCCAATAGCCTGTTTGATCTCGGGACGCAACCCGTTCTCAAACTTCACACATTTCGAAAATTCTCCAGCAGCCTCATTATAGGGAGTGTAATACTTCGACAGTTCTGTGAACTTAGCAGCATACTCAGTAACAGACCTGTTACCCTGCTTCAATTCCAAAAATTCTATCTCTTTCTTTCCTCTAACATCCTCTGGAAAGTACTTCCTCAGGAATCTGCTGGAAATGCTGAGATCACTAATGTAACACCCTTCTAAAATACCCCAAATATTTAATTAAAAATAATGAACATATAATAATTCAGAGTAATTATGCCATTCAAGGGTGTCACACAATTATTCACACCATTCAACAATATAACAGTCATGCTCTTTTATTAATTCAAAACATTAAACATTTTTGCATAAATCGCAGCGGATATAAATCAAGTCAATCAAAACATGTAACATACTACATGTAAACTGGTTCAACAATCTTTAACACATAATTAAAAAGGTTCCCTCCCGATGTTACATCTATCAGAGCATGACCCACTAAGGAGACTACACTAGACTCCCAGCATTTTCCAACTCAGTGCGGGTAGCAACCCACCAATCATCAACTTCTTCTGACAGCATATGCGTACCGAACCTGACCTTCTGGTTATCGGCACACTCAGTTACTCGGAAGATCCTCTCGATCTCCTTCAACCACTTCTGAGCGCCATCTGGATCGTATGCTCCCTTGAACATTGGAGGATTGTTCTTCTGGAACTCACTCAGTTGACGAGCAGCTCCCATTCCCACAACATTCGGATTTCCTCCAAGTACTCCAGCTAGCATACCTAGAGCCTCAGCAATCGCAGCATCATCTCTACCTCTTCCAGCCATCTCTATTCTGAAAACCCAACAAACTCAAACAATGAGTACTGATAGGGTTACACAACACCTATCCCGTACAGGGGAAACAGAATAATTACGACTCGACTCGACCGACTATGCTCTGATACCACTAATGTAACACCCTTCTAAAATACCCCAAATATTTAATTAAAAATAATAAACATATAACAATCAGAGTAATTATGCCCTTCAAGGGTGTCACACACAATATTCCACAATATTCAACATAATGACGGTCATGCTCTTTTATTAATTCGAAACATAAACATTTGCATAAAACGCAGCGGATAGAGATCTCCTCAATCATGTAAAACATGTAACATTCACATATAAATTATTCAACAACATAAAACATCCTATCCCGATGTTACATCTATCAGAGCACGACCCACTAAGGAGACTACACTAGACTCCAAGCATTCGCTTCTACTCAACTCATTTCTCGTTACCTGAAAAATAGTTGTAAGGGTGAGTTCCTCAATCAATATAATAAGCATTATAGAATATAATGTCATGTTAAGTAATTTAACACATTAATCACCCTAATCGCAACATACAATCAGTAACAGCACATCAGCTCAACATCAACATAAAGCACAAGTATAATCTCAAATCATACTCCACAACAACTCAAACACACGTATAATATTGGAATACATCCATTCATATTATACGCCATACATACATTATGCAATGAGACTCCACACATGCGGTACCGACTATTCTTGAACATATAGTTCAAGCTCACCGATCCCTCCAGATACGGCTACTAAGCTCACTAGTCCCACTCATTTGAGACCTAGTGACTCACTCACTAATTCCTCACCATGGGAATTAGCTACAGCCCCGAAGGCTAGACTATGCACACTAATCATCTAGCATGCAAACATCAACAACAATTCCACAATAATTCACTCACTAATTCCTCACCATGGGAATTAGCTACAGCCCCGAAGGCTATGCTATGCACGCTAATCATCATAGCAATGCAGCATCAACAACAATTCACAATAGACATAAGCTCACACTCTAAGCTATACAACAGTCCATTCACAGACACATGCATACTATATACATTCATAGCATTATGCATATCATCATACATCATCAACACATCATTATTATGTCAATCAATTAAACACGGTATTAGCACGCTCTACTAATACCTATACTGCTCAAAACAGCGGGAATTAATCCCTATCACATCATATGCCAACATAGGCCAACCCTCAAATAGGCACACAACATTTAAAACACCAATTTTCCACTCTGCAACAGTGTTAACCGGTTAACGCCCTGGGTTAACCGGTTAACGCAGGCAAAACACATTTTCTGGCAAAACGCAACAGTGTTAACCGGTTAACGCCCTGGGTTAACCGGTTAATGCAGGCAAAACAGCACATTTTCACAAATTATAACAGTATTAACCGGTTAACACCCTGGGTTAACCGGTTAACGCAGACAAAACAGCAGTTCCTGCGCTAACACAAGGCAGAATGCAGAATTCTCCGCACTTTCCGCCGTTGGAGGACTTCCGGACCTCCGATTCCGATTCCGTAAAAAGCTACACTATCGGAAAATCACGACACATACAATCACGGATTAAATTTCAGTTTTTAACACAGTTTAACCAACGTAATTCCAGCATTCACCAATCCCAATTAGGGTCAAATAACGGCTTATCACTACCCATTACATATTATCCCATAATACCCATTAATCGACGATAAACCCCCCTTACCTGAGTTAATTCGGCAAATCTTTGAGCTCCAAGCTTTTCTCTCTTCAACCTTCAGCCCTTGCTCTGTCTCTTTGCCCTTTTCCTCTTTCACGATCGCTTCTCTGTTTTTCACGTAAAAACCTTTTTACTCCAAATGGGCTCTTTTCCTTATTTCCAACATATATATATTCCAATAATAATAATAATAATAGAATTTCCAATTATTTAATTAAATTAATAAATAAATTATTAACTCAATTTAAATAATTATTTTATTATTATCGGGGTGTTACATTGTCACCATTCAACATTCGTGATCACTCCTTAGATTTATATCAAAGGTTTCAATTGCCACAAGAGGTAACGATTCTATCGCTGATCATGCTCATTCGTAAGGATCACTAAAGGAGAAAAATTTTAATTTCCGCTGCATTTTGGATCGCTATTCTCCTTCATTCTCTACATCATAAATAACACAGGAACATAAAACAAAATTAACACAATATATCATACATTTTAGATATCATAATATTCTCACATATCACATATAACTCTTTTATTTCTTCCGATTGTTTTCTGCAAGTTACTTCTCAGTTTCTAACTTCTCTTCAAATTCTTTCTTTTGACTATCTATCTTCCTCTCAAACTCTTCAAATGTTTCTTTTTACACATTGTAGCGGGGTTTTCGTTACCTTTAGGTTTATTGACTAAACCAAAAGTAAACATACAATTTGAGTCGCCACCGCACTTTTATTTGTCCAAAGGAAAGGCTAAAAAGCGAACAAAAGCCAAGTAAGAAGTTTTATCAAATCAAAAACTAATAAAAATGCCAGAGATTTGGGTAAGGGGGTTGGTTATGAAATGGGAAGGTTTTACGCACCCAGAACATCCTTAGTACTCTAAGGGAACCTCTTTTTACAAACATGTGTTGTAGGTTGGTATTTGTGAAAATATGTGCAAAAGATTGGAGGGATGGGAAGAGAATATATTATATTTACAAGTTTGTTGTTTGAATGGATGAACCCATTGCCTATGTACCATCACAAAGGTAGGATCAAAACCTCGTAGTTCGGGGTAAAAATCTCAAAGATTAGTGAATTGATTTTAATCAAAAGCCTTAAGAGACTTTTGTTATCAAAGAGAGAAAACTCAACCTAAACCAACAATCCACCATGTGAGGAGAGCTTCAACATACTAGTGAGGGGTTAACCCTATAATAAGTATGGAAGACTTATAATCCAATCAATAAGGATAAGGTGAGATTCACATCAACCACTATGATAACTCAAACCTATGACTAATGTTTATGAAAAGTTTAAACAAAGATGGCCATTGGAACCACAAAAGCACCTTGAAGTGAGTTGTATTTACAAGTTAGATTTGTTTACAAAATGAAGTCAAAGTTGAATTAATATCTATTCACAATGAGTATTGATGAAAATGGTTTTGAAAAGTCAAATGCATAAGGCCTAGGTTTCTAGTTTGAAACAAAATCAAAGTTTAGAAAAAAAGATTTTTTGGCTTGGATTAGAGTGGAGAGAAGAAGAGAAGGGCTAGTCCTAAAGCATACAAATCTAAGAGAGAAGATAAAACCCTTTGAGTTCCTTTTCTTGAAATTATAGAGATGATTCAAGACGCTCCTTTCCTTTGGATTTACCACACAATCAAGTAATCAAACAAATTAGATTCAAGCTCCTAGGATCTCCATTTGGCTTATCTCTCTTAACTTGGCTACTCATGACAATGGTCCCTCTTTACTATCTCAAGATGGAATCCCTATCACACAAGAGCAAACATCAAAAAGTTCATAACACAGTAAGAGAAATGGACAAAGAATAAGTTTTGGAAAGGAAGTCCTTTAAAGTCAACTTTGAAACTTAGCATTCTAAAGGCATGAGGCCTAGTTGCTCTTCAACAAGTTTAGCATTCTAAACGCATGAGGCCTAGTTGCTCTTGAACTTCTTTAAGCATGGGTATGTCCTAGTTCTAAGTCCTTTCTCCTTTTTGCATTAGGTTCACACAAAACAAAAGCAAAACCAACACAAGACAACAATATATTTATATACAATAATGAGCTCAAATGAGCAAAAGAAAAATGACATAAACATAAAATATGTGCTCAAGTGAGCAAAATGAAAAACAATATGAATAAATGAGCAAGAAATAAATTGCATTAAAGTAAAGGGCAAGATATTAAATGCTCAAATTAAAGTTAGTAATTAGTATGGTCATGTTAGTTTGTCATAAGACAATGTAGCGCTATGTTAAGCAATCGTAAGTGGACTAATGTAGTAGTCACACCTATCTGAGTTCGGTCAATAAAACTATAGGCAAATAAACACAAGTTAGAGATCATGACTAGTAAGCCAAGCTCCACAAACTTTCCATGCCAAAATAAAAGGGGAAGGGCCTTGTATGGACTTTAGGTTTTTTGCTTGACCAAGAAGCAACCAATCTTGGACACAAAACAACTCACTTGATCTTGGATCAAGTTGAGTTTGGTTTGGATCAAAGAAGGTTAAACCTCTCATTTGTCAAGACCAACCATAAGACATTAACTCATTGGCCTAATTATGGAAAGAAAGGGATGAAGATGAAATGGATGGAAAGAGAATTCAAGTATCAAGCTCAATTGGTCAAAAGTGAACCAAATCATCATCAATCAATGCTAAACAGAAAAGAAATGAAGACTACAAGTCAACAAGTCAACCATATTTTTTTGGTAATTTTTGAATTAAAAATAAATACAAAATAAAATAAACAAAATATGGTCAAACCTCAAATTTAATTCAAATCAACTTCAACAAGTCCAATTAAATTCTCATAGGTCTAACATGGTCAAACAAACTTTGACAAATTTTCTCAATAATTTTAGAAATCAGAAACTATTTAAAAACAATTCAAAACAATGAAAAATAACACAATATGAATTAAAATCTCAAATAAATCTCAAATCAAATAAGAAATTGATGAGACTATTTTTCATTGACTTATCATGATCCATAGGTGTTAGGAAAATATTTTTGGATTTTTCAAATATCATAAAGTATTTAAAAATGAATTAAAATTATTAAAAATCAAATAATTCACAAAAAATATTAAATGAAGTCACAAAAATAATTAAAAATCAAAATATGAAACTAGATTTTTCAAGAAATTTTTTGGCATTGGTCTCATATTTTTGTGACTTCAAATAAAATATTTATGAATTTTTGAAAATAAAGGGAATTAACTGAAATTAAAAGAAAATAAGAAAAATAGAAAAATCCAGCGCCATCAGATCATTTCATTAATTGACGTGGCAAGGGATCAACAACTCTAAGGCACGGATACATGGTGTGCCCTGGTCAAAAGCGTAACACAATGATTTAAAAGAAGTAAACACAAGGAATGGCCAGGATTATAACGTGGAAGCATGATCCAATGGTTCTGAAGATGCACATGTGGTACAGGCGGTGGAAAACACCTTCTTCTTCGGTGATCCAACAATCTCCGTCCACCACGCGCAGGAAAATAAATTGCAATGAAAATGAAATGTAAGGACATCAAAATGAAGCCTAGGTGATGTACATCACCACTGTAACCATGGATCATCTTCACCATTCCTATTTAGAGAGAAATGTGAGTTTGAAAATCATGGTGTGTCAATTGAAATGGCACGATTTGAACAATTAAGACCACCATTGGCCTACCTCAAGTGAGAGGACTTCAGAAAACCACACAAACCAAAGAAAATCACATGGTATTGCAAGATCTAGATCTAAAAAGTTTGAGGTTCTACCTCTGAAATGAAGCTTCAAATGCCATGAATTCCTCAAGGTCTTGATCTGCTTTTGCTTTGGAAGTGTGATGGAGATGATAGGTTAAGGAATTGAGCTTTGAAAATCAACTAATGATGTTGAATTTCAAGCTTGAAAGAGAAAGAGAAAACTAAAAATTCCTTTAGTAAGGGTTGGGATTTCAATTCTGCAGTACTTCAGGTCTCCACTTGGTTGCCAATTGAATGAGAATGAACACTTATTTATAGTTGAAATGGATTGCAAGGCATGGTTCCCTCGTGTGCATGGGATTTGAATTCTCCTTGCACGGGCCTGTACATGCGCATGTAAGGCCCAATGATGGGTGCAAATCCTTGCTGATACCAACTGGAAATGAATTGGACGTGCATAATGAACTACACAAGCTTTCACATCAAGTTATATCATGAAATGCAAAAATGGACATAAAAAGAAAGCTCTTCGAAACTCACACATGGAAAGTCCAAAAAGGTAATGTGAGTAATGGTTGGAAATCTCTTGAAATAAGGAACAAAAGTCATGTTGGGAAAAAATTCATTTGGCATTTGGAAATTAATGAAAATTGGCTGTGAAAGTTTGGGTACAAAACATGTCTAGGTCACCGTTTGAAAATTTTCACCAAAAGCAAGCATCTTCAAGCCCTTCTGTTTCAATGATGCAAGCTTCAAATGGAAAACTCTCTAACATTAAAGTTGTATATCTTTTCAAGATGATAAATTTAGACTTAAATTTTGCATCATTTGTATTTTTCATGAGAAAGTTTTGGGTACTTGAAGTTGGGAACTTTTCCAAATTCAATGACTTAGGTCCAAAGTGACCTATAATGTTTTGTATTATCACATGCATTTCTTTTAGGATTATGAAATTGTGTCCAAAAAAACATTTGAATTATAAATCTTAAGCTTTCCAATTCATTTGGTCTCACCTAAAAATCATAAAACTTAAGGAAGTTAGGCCCTTGGGAAGTTGACCCAAAATTAGGGTTTCAGTCAAAATGACCTATAATGTTCTGAAATGAATGATGACCTTCCAAGTTTCAAATGGATTTTTGATGAATATTAAAGTTGTTTATATGGTTCTTAAGAACATATTTTATCTTGGGGTCATCTTCATTTGACAAACACATCAAAAGTTGTATCTCAGTGATTCTCAGTCTAGTCAGATGACTTGACTGGTCAACTTTTCAAGGCCAAACTTTCAATCTTGATGAATGAATGATTGAGGGGCCTCACATAGGCTCATATATGCATAAAATAATGAATTGAAGAACTTCCCTTGATTAAATTTGATCATAGGTTGAGGTTGCTTCATGAGCAAGGCACAATCAAAGCATAGTTGAATTAGGGTTTCCTTGGGAAACAATCCTCAAGCCCTTTGGGTTATCTTGATCAAATTGGCAAATTAAGATACTTGGGAGACATATATGATGATTAGGAACTTTGTGGACCATTTTCATGCTTTTTCTTATTCATCTAGCCATTGCATTGGGCTTAGGAGCCTCCTAGGAGCATTGTGGAGCACATGATCACTTGAGCTTCAAAACAAAAGAGTTAGTGACATATTTTTGTGCTTTTGGTTAGTAATCAAAATAAGAAAAGCAATAATATACAATACAAGCATGCTTGATGGTCTCAAACCACTCATACAAGTCCCATCCCAAGGGTTACGGAGCCAAACATGCTATGATCCTTGAGGCAATGCTCTTGTGCAAATGATATGATGCCATGAGGGATCTTAGGGTCAAAATTAGGGTCTTACACACATGTCTGGTTCTTTTCCTATACGTACCAAACAAACTCAGGTCGGTTCCATCTCCAATCCCACAAATACGCCCACCATGCTCCTTTGTTTCGATTTGTTGTACTAATATATCTTGCAGTGGTTCTAGAATAATGGAACACTCAATGGCTGAGTTAACCAATGAATCCTACACATTATGATAATACATACATTGCTAATTACCGAAGTGATTTAAATAACACTTAACATATGCATAACAAGTCTTACTTATAATTTTCTCAGCTACTAATCTTGAGGCATCTAAAGTGTAGTCTTCATTTGGTCTTTGTGGAGCCCTCTTCGATTTCTCCTGTCGTGATGGTGGAGATGGTTCCTGATCCCGACTCATGGAATCCCCATCTCCTAGTTGTTGTCTTTTTACAGCAATCATTATTTTCTCAAGTTTCATGTATCCCCCACGAGACAATCTCTAGGGATATTTATTTTTAGACTTGTTCAGCTTTCCTGCTTCACTTTTAATCTATTTTAAATATAGGAAAAATATTAACGTCCATGGTTGTATCCATAAAGTTATCAAAAAATACAACTGGTACTAACCATGAACTCCTTAGAACTATGAGACTTCATAAACTTTCTCCAAACCTTCTTATCAAGAAAAGGATATTTCACCCATGTGCGCTCAATATTAGGCTTAGGTTTCATAATATAGTCACTCATGAGCCATGACTTAAAACTCCTCGAAGTCGTACCAACATAAGTGATCCACTTTTTTTCAACTTTGAATCATCATTAAACTCAAACCTTAACTATACATTTACATCAATAAGTATGTATTCGTGTTTATATAAAGTGATATAGAATCGATGAAAATTAAAATTAATACTTGACGTTTGTCCATATGCTCTTTTTCACCTCACTTGTTACATTTTTCCAATCATCCAACAATATGTTGACTTTGCTATGTTCAAGGAAAGCAACATAACCCTTAAAAAGTGAAGATTGAGGACCATCAAGAATAGCATAAACAACACTAAACTCGATCGGAAGTCTGACACCCGACTTGCAGACTTTTGTTAATTTAGCCATCTTTGTGGCACGTATTAGCTTCTTTTTTTCTGTTCTCCTACTTTAGATTGAGAATAATTTGTACTTGCTTCATTTGAATAGTAACTTCGTTGCTACTAGAAGAAGAATAGTTCATCTATCAAGACATAAAACAATCAACATCAAGACACAAACATCATCAAAAATAGCATCACCAATACAATGGAATCATCAAAAACAGTGGCATCATCAACACAATGGTATCAACAATAACAGTGGCATCATCAACACAATGGTATCAACAACAACAAACACATAAGCAATAATATGGAATCATCAATAACAATGACTTCAACAACAACAATGGAATCATCAACAACAATGGCATCAATAATAACAATGGCATCATCCACAACAATGGCATCAACAATAACAAATACATAAGCATTAGTGGTATCATCAACATGATGGCATCAACAACAACAAATACATAATCACCAATGGAAAATGATGATACTGCAGATGCATGGGGAAAAGGTTTATGTTCCAGAAAAATGATGAATAAATCAAAAAATGTTGTCAAAATCTTTGAGTTCCTCCTCAATAGATAAACCGAAGGCTAGTCAAGAGCGACTGTCCGCTGACCGGGTGCCAGAACCCCAAGCTAAGTTTGCGTAGTTTGATCGGACGCCGAAATTTAATTTGGTTTATTAAATTAACAGAATTTACATTAATAATAATGTGTTAATTATTATTGTCTTGTGGTGATTGGTTATGGCCTTAGTTTTCCTTTATTTTGTTTTGGGATTTTAAAATATGACTTGTGTGTCGTGCCTCTCTTTTAATCTCATGTAACTTCTTTTCTCATCTCACTCACTCGTATGTAAAACGAGTTTCTTTTATGTAATGTAATGTTATGAAGAAAGAGAAGAATGCAATATCAAAGGAGGACAACCTTGAATATCTTGCTTGGAGAAACTTAGATCGTTATTAGGTTAGCTTAGGTTCTCTCATTGGCTTTGGAGAACAATTACGCTAGGGGCCATAACTATTTCATTTTGTATGTATGTTGATGCATATGAATGCATGTTGATGCATGTGAGAAACGATTTATATGATAAATAAGCCAGTGTGATCATAACAATTGCAAATTCCCTCAAATTAAATATTAAGTTTATGATTTCCAAGTTTTAGCACTCATCAAGACTAGTATCGAATAATGTAGGTTTCGCTTACGTGAGGTGCATATTCTATATTAGTAAGGTGCGATGGGATAATTGTAATATACAATTGCTAAAACAATGGGTCAAACTTAACTAAACAAATTATAATAAGATTATATATGTTTGGAAGCAAGAGTTGGAAATGATCCATGTGATGGATTGGAATAAGGAGTTATTCACCCAACAAAATCATTTGAGAGTTGTATTAGATACAATTGGAAGGAGTTCATACCTAAATAACCTAGTTTTGTGTAATCCTCCTACACGGACTTAAAACAAAGTGAAATTTGGATTTCGACCCACTAGAAAATCTTCCAACGGGATTTTCCGAATCAAATGGTGAGAGGGGCATTTGTTTTGAGTAAAATAGTGGGAGCATATTTAATTAAAGGCATAATTAAATATGTTATTGATGCTTATATTTTAATTATTATCATGTAGATTACCATGACAACAAACACCTCTAACAACATTTTGCGATCAATCCTTGATAAGGAAAAATTGTCTGGGACAAATTTTCTGGATTGGCACCGAAATCTGAGGATTATCCTCAAACATGATAGAAAGTTGTATGTCTGGGAGAAACCTATTTCTAAAGAGGAACCTCCTAGTTATGCACCTAAGGCAGAAAGAGATGCTTATAAGAAGCATGTCGATGATGCCAATGAAACGGCTTGCCTCATGCTAGCTACCATGAACTCAGAGTTGCAAAAGCAACATGAGAACATAGCAGTGTTCTATATGATCGAACACATGAAGATGCTCTATCAAGAGCAGGAAAGGAATGAAAAGTTTGAAGTTTCAAAATCCCTTTTTCAAGGCAAGTTAGCTGAGGGAGCCCATGTAGGTCCCCATGTGCTCAAGATGATTGGATATGTGGAGAACCTTGAGAGGTTGGGTTTTCTCCTCGGAAAGGAACTTGCGACTGATTTGATCTTAAAATCGTTGCCAGATAGATTCAGTCAATTTGTCCTTAACTTTAATATGAATGATATGGACAAATATCTTCCTGAACTGCTAGCCATGTTAAGAACTGCTGAGCAGAATCTGAAGTCAAAAGGGAAGTCCATTATGATGATTGGAAATGGAAAGAGACAGAACAAAAGACCCACCAAGCAGGGTGATAAAGGGAAAGGCAAGGAAGTTGTCAAACCCAAACCCAATGCTCCTACTTTGAAGCCTAGTGGAGGCATAGAAAAGGAAGGCACCTCCTTCCATTGCGGTAAGACCAGAAACTGGAAGAGAAACTTCCCAAAGTACCTAGAAGATAAGAAGAATGGAGTAGAGACTTCAACTTCAGGTATTCTTGTTATTGAAATTAATTTATCTACTTCTGCATCATGGTTATTAGATACTGGATGCGGTTCTCACATTTGTACCAATGTGCAGGGGCTAAAATGGAGTAGAGATTTGGCAAAAGGTGAAGTTAACCTACGAGTTGGCAATGGAGCAAAGGTTGTTGCTTTAGCCGTAGGAACTTATGTATTGACTTTTCCTAGTGGTTCAATAATTTAGTTTGAGAACTGTTATTATGCACCTGTAATTAGCAGGAATATTATTTCCGTTTCTTGTTTGGACAAGTTTGGTTTTTTATTTATAATAAAGAGCAATTGTTGCTCCATTTATTTGAATAATATGTTCTATGCTACTGCACAAATGAACAATGGAGTATATGTCCTTGATCTTGGAATGTCTATTTATAACCTTAATACTAAAAGGATGAAACCTAATGAGTTAAATCCAACTTGCCTTTGGCATTGTCGATTAGGCCACATAAATGAGAAACGCATTTCTAAACTCCATAAAGATGGACTCTTGGACTCTTTTGATTATGAATCATATGCGACATGCAGATCTTGTTTAATTGGAAAGATGACAAAGTCTCCATTCACAGAAAAAGGTGAAAGAGCTAATGATATTTTGGCCCTCATACATACTGATGTATGTGGACCACTGAACATACCAGCCATATGAGGTTTTCAGTACTTCATCATATTTACTGATGATTTCGGTAGATATGGTTATGTGTATTTAATGAAACACAAATCAGAGTCCTTCGAAAAGTTCAGGGAATTCAAGAATGAAGTACAAAACCAAGTAGGTAAGAATATTAAAACTCTTCGATCAGATCGAGGTTGGGAGTATTTAAGCCTAGAGTTTTATGACCATCTGAAAGAGTGTGGGATCCTATCCCAACTTACTCCTCCTGGAACACCCCAATGGAACAGTATATCTGAGAGAAGAAATCGAACCTTGTTAGACATGGTCCGATCCATAATGAGTCACGCCGATCTTCCAAACTCATTTTGGAGACTACACTATTGACAGCAGCTTACACATTTAACTGTATTCCATCCAAAAAGGTTGACAAGATACCATATGAGATATGGAGTGGTAAGAAACCAAATATGTCTTAAATTAAGATTTGGGGTTGTGAAGTTTATTTGAAACGACAAATTTCAACTAAGCTTGAGCCCAAATATGACAAATGCTTATTTGTGGGATATCCTAAAGAAACAAGAGGGTATTACTTCTACAATCCTTCTGAGGGCAAAGTGCTTGTCGCTCGAATTGGATTTTTCCTAGAAAAGGATTTTATTTCCAAAGGAATCAGTGGGAGGAAAGTAGAGCTTGAATTAATTCAAGAATTACAAAGCATTGATACGCCTATGGAGGATCTAGAGCAGGAAACACAAGTAGTTGTGGAAGAGCAACTAGCTCAAGTAAAACAAGACTAGTGTAGGTCAAGCATGATACATCACATACCTGAGAGATATGGATATCTCATAATTGATTAAGGTGATGTATTACTCATCGATCAAGATGAGCCTGTGACCTACCAAGAGGACATAATTGGTCCCGAGTCTGAGAAGTAGCTAGAAGCCATGAAATCTGAAATGGATTCCATGTACACAAACCAAGTTTGGACCTTGGTAGACCTTCCTGTAGGAGTTAACCCTATAGGATGCAAGTGGGTCTTCAAAAAGAAGACTGACATGGATTGTAAGGTACATACCTATAAGACAAGACTAGTTGCAAAAGGATATAACAAATTCAAGAGGTTGACTATGATGAAACCTTTTCACCAGTTGCAATGCTTAGATTTGTTCGAATTTTACTTGTTATCGCTGCATATCATGATTATGAAATATGGCAGATGGATGTCAAAACTGCTTTTCTTAATGGGAATCTTCTTGAGGATGTGTACATGACACAACCTGAAGGATTTGACATACCAGAAGAAGCCCAAAAGACATGTAAGTTACAAAGATCAATCTATGGATTGAAGCAAGCTTCCAGAAGCTGGAATCTTCGTTTTGATGAAACAGTAAAATAACATGGATTCATCAAGAATGAAGATGAGCCTTGTGTCTACAAGAAGGTTAGTGGGAGCATGATCGCCTTCCTGGTATTATATGTATATGACATATTACTCATTGGAAACGATGTCCCTACCCTACAACAAGTAAAGTCTTGGTTGGGGAAATGCTTTTCTATGAAAGACCTGGGTGAAGCAGCCTATATATTAGGAATCAGGATCTATAGAGATAGATCACAAAAACTGCTTGGCCTAAGTCAGAATACATACATAGACAAAGTGCTGAGACGCTTTAACATGCATGATTCCAAGAAAGGATTCATACCTATGCGACATGGCATATGTCTATCAAAAATACAATCTCCTTCAACAAAGGAAGAAAGGATCGCATGAATAAGATTCCATATGCATCTGCAATAGGATCTATCATGTATGCCATGTTATGTACTCGACCAAATGTGTCATATGCTTTAAGTGCAATGAGTAGGTACCAACCCGATCCTGGTGATGCTCATTGGGTAGCTGTCAAGAATATCCTTAAGTATTTGAGAAGGACTAAGGACTCATTCTTGATATATGGAGGTCAGGAAGAGCTTGCTGTAATTGGATACCCCGATGCTAGCTTCCAGACAGATAAGGATGACTTTAGATCGCAATCTAGTTATGTGTTTTACTTAAACGGTGGCGGTGTGAGCTAGAAAAGTTTAAAGCAAGATACAGTTATTGATTCTACAACTGAGGCCGAGTATATTGTTGGCTCAAGTGCAGCAAAGGAACCTATTTGGATCAAAAAATTCATTAGTTAACTTGGCATAATTCCTAGCATTATGGATCCCATTGGTCTCTATTATGATAACAATGGTGCTATCGCACAAGCTAAGGAGCCTAGATCTCACAAACGATCGAAACACATACTTAGGCGTTATCACCTCATTCAAGAGATAATAGATAGAGGAGATGTGAAAATATGCATAGTACCTACACTTGACAATATTGTTGACCCACTGACAAAGCCTCTTGCACAACAGAAGCATGACGGTCATACTAGATCTATGGGCATTAGAGGTATGCCTGATTGGCTCTAGTGCTAGTGGGAGATTGTTGGTGTAAGCCCTAGAGGTCAATACTTTTGGTACTTTTATCGAATTATTTATTAATAATAAAAGGATTTTTCTTTGTTATGTTTGTTTAATAAAGTCCCTAGAATAGATAGTCCGTTTAATGTATCAAGTGTGACTTAATCATAAGATCCCATTAAACATAAGGACATTATTCTTAAAGCATCCGTAGTCGAGCTTTGTTGTGAAGTGGGATAACATTAAAGTATTAAGACTATTATGTATATAGACTGATGATCACATCTCATGGATCATGGATAAGGAGTTATCAAGTCTTAAACATAGGTATGAATATTAGGAGTAATATTTATATTGGATTGACCCGCTATGAGAATACCATATAGAATGTTATGCAAAGTGTCATAAGTCATTCTCATGGTGATAGTGGTGTATACTACCTTCGACCTGAAACTACTATGGACCCTAGATATAGAGTCGAGTGCTTTATTGTTGATCAAACATTGTCCGTAACTGGATGACCATAAAGACAATAGATGGGTACTCCACGAAATATGCTGAGGGACATGAGTGGTGTAACACCCTAATAAAAGACCCCAATTATTCAATTAAAATAACAACATATATCAATCAGAGTAATTATGCAGTCAAGGGTGTCACACAAACACTTCACACCATTCATCAATATAACGGTCATGCTCTTTTATTAATTCGAAACATAAGCATTTGCATAATACGCAGCGGATAGAGATCAAATCGATCATTCAAAACATGTAACACATTACATGTAAAATGGTTCACAACCAACAATAAAACAATTAAAACAAGTTAAAACATCCCATCCCGATGTTACATCTATCAGAGCACGACTCACTAAGGAGACTACACTAGACTCCAAGCACTAGCTTCTACTCATTCACTGCTCGTTACCTGAAAAATAGTTGTAAGGGTGAGTTCCTCAATCGATATAATAAGCATTATAAAATATCATGTAATGCTAAGTAATTTAACACATTAATCACCCTAATCGTATCATACATTCAGTAACGACACATCAACTCAAATATCATATTCAATACCAGCACAATTCATACTCATACTTAATGCCAACACAAACACACAACACACGTATAATACTGGAATACATCCATTCATATTATACGCCATACATAATTTATGCAATGAGACTCCATGCATGCGGTACCGACTATTCGTGAACATATAGTTCAACTTCACCGACCAATCCAGGTACGGCTACCAAGCTCACTAGTCCCACTCATTTGAGACCTAGTGACTCACATCACTAATTCCTCACTATGGGAATTAGCTACCACCCCAAGGGCCATGCTATATGCATGCTAATTCACCTAGCATACAACCATCAACAACAACAAACAATGGACATATGCTCACACTCTAAGCCATAAAACAGTCCATTCACAATTACATGCATAATATATACATTCACAACATTATGCATATTTTCACACATCATCAGCATATTACCACAAAATCATATCATGTCATGCCAATTAGTAATCACAGTATTAGCACACTCTACTAATACCTACACTGTTCAAAACAATGGGAAATAATCCCTAATACATCATACATCAGCTAAAATACATCACTCAGCTGAAAACACCAAAACTGCGCAACCAAGGTTCAGAAAAATCACAATCCTGCCCATACGCGTATTGCCTATGCCCATACGCGTATGGCGCATTTCCTCGCCCAACCCATACGAGTATCATCTGTCTCATACGCGTATGCTACGCGTACCACTCTCCCATACGCGTACCAACAGAGACAACTCTACGTTCAAAACATCAGTTTCCTCACCCATACGCGTAAGGCCTCATCCATACGCGTACCAGCCATCTCATACGCGTATTGCCTAGTGCCATACGCGTATGACCAGAAACCAGAATTTCCAGATCTGCAATGGCTTTCTCTGCTACGAGACCTATCCAATTCAACCTTCTACAGTCCAATTTTTACACAGTAATCGTTCATATCATCTAACACAATTCATACCCTATTCAATTTCACAAATTCTCACACTATTACATCTAATTCCTACGAATTCCTTCGATTATAATCCAAATTCGTTCATCTCAACAGTTCACAATTTTCAGCATAATTATTCCAATCAGAGGTAAATCAATGGTTTATCACTACCCATTACATATTATCCCATAATACCCATTAATCGGCGATAAACCCCCCTTACCTGAGTTAATCCGGCAATCCCTAAGCTCCAAGCTTTTCTCCTCTCCAATCTTCTTCCTCTTGCTCTGCCTCTTTG
Source organism: Lathyrus oleraceus (assembly GCF_024323335.1). Classification (NCBI taxonomy): domain Eukaryota; kingdom Viridiplantae; phylum Streptophyta; class Magnoliopsida; order Fabales; family Fabaceae; genus Lathyrus; species Lathyrus oleraceus. The sequence goes on along the minus strand of NC_066581.1, from coordinate 400,073,691 downwards.
CCCTTTCTCCACTTTCTCAATCGCTTCTCTGTTTCACGTGAAAACTTTCTTTTCCCAAATGAGACTCTTTTTCCTTATTTCACACTTATATATTTTCCACTTTATATTATTATCCCAATAATAATAATAATTCAATAATTCCAAAATAATAATAATAATAATAATCCAATTATCTAATTAAGTTAATAAATATATTATTAACTCAATTTAAATAATTATTTTATTATTATCGGGGTGTTACATCTCTCCCCCACTAAAAGAGTTTTCGTCCTCGAAAACATACCTCAAGCGAATAACTCCGGATAAGACTCTTTCATCTGACTCTCCAGTTCCCAAGCCACATTGCCACCTGCTGGTCCTCCCCAAGCTACCTTCACTAAGGCAATCTCCTTACCCCGCAACTGCTTCAACTCTCGATCCTCGATCCTCATAGGCGATGTTTCAACAGTCAGGTTATCTCTCACCTGTACATCATCTACTTGGACTACATGCGACGGATCATGAATGTACCTCCTCAACTGAGACACATGAAAAACCTCATGCAAATTCGCAAGCGACGGCGGTAAAGCGACACGATAGGCTACCTCTCCTATCCTCTCCAAAATCTGATAAGGACCAATAAATCGAGGTGTCAACTTCTTTGACTTCAAAGCTCGACCAACCCCAGTTATCGGAGTAACGCGAAGAAACACATGATCTCCCTCTTGAAACTCAAGTGACTTCCTCCTCTTGTCGTGATAACTCTTCTGACGACTCTGAGCAATTCTCATCTTCTCCTGAATCATCTTAATCTCTTCCGTAGTTTGTTGAACAATCTCCGGTCCAACCACAGCACTCTCACCGGACTCATACCAACATAAAGGCGTCCGACATCTCCTACCATACAAAGCTTCAAACGGTGCCATACCAATGCTCGAATGAAAACTATTGTTGTAGGTAAACTCAATCAACGGCAAATAACAATCCCAAGCACCTCCTTTTTCCAAAACACAAGCCCTCAAAAGGTCCTCTAGTGACTGAATCGTCCTCTCAGTCTGACCATCAGTCTGCGGATGATATGCAGAACTCAATCTCAGCTTAGTTCCCAAAGCCCTCTGCAAACCTTCCCAGAACTTCGATGTAAATCTAGGATCCCTGTCCGAAACAATACTCGACGGAATACCATGCAAACTTACAATTTTCTCAATATACAACTCAGCTAATCTCTCTAACGGATAATCCATTCTGATCGGAATGAAATGAGCCGATTTTGTCAACCTGTCAACAATCACCCAAATAGCTTCAAAATTCTTAATTGTCCTCGGTAAACCAGAAACAAAATCCATACTGATACTATCCCACTTCCACTCTGGAATAGCCAACGGTTGCATTAGCCCAGACGACTTCTGCTGCTCAATCTTTGACTTCTGACAAGTCAAACAGGAATAAACAAAACTCGCAATTTCTCTTTTCATTCCCGGCCACCAAAATAACTTTTTCAAATCATGATACATCTTCGTAGCTCCAGGATGAATACTCAGACCACTACGATGTCCTTCCTCCAGAATACTCTTCTTAAGTTCGGTAACATCCGGAATACACACCCGATTACCAAATTTCAAAACACCATTCTCATCAACTCTGAATTCACCACCTTGACCTTGATTCACTAGAGTCAACTTATCAACCAAAAGCACATCGGATTTCTGACCCTCTCTAATCTCATCCAGAATACCACTCGTTAACTTCAACATTCCCAATTTAACACTATTGTGAGTACTCTCACACACCAAACTTAAGTCTCTAAACTGCTCAATTAAATCTAATTCCTTAACCATTAACGTAGACATATGCAATGATTTCCGACTCAATGCATCAGCCACTACGTTTGCTTTACCCGGATGGTAATTCAAACCAAAGTCATAATCCTTCAGAAACTCTAACCATCTCCTCTGTCTCATATTCAGCTCTTTCTGATCAAACAAATACTTTAAACTTTTATGGTCACTGAAAACCTCAAATCTTGACACGTACAAGTAATGCCTCCATAACTTCAGAACAAATACCACAGCTGCCAACTCTAAATCGTGTGTCGGATAGTTCCTCTCATGAACCTTCAGTTGTCTCGAAGCATAAGCTACAACCTGCTTATTCTGCATCAAAACACCACCCAAACCCAACAATGAAGCATCACAATAAACCTCAAATGGTTCCGACGGACTTGGTAATATCAGAATAGGAGCAGTAGTTAACCTTCGCTTTAACTCTTGGAAACCTTCTTCACATTTTGAGTCCCAAACAAACGCTTGCCCCTTTCTAGTCAACATCGTCAACGGTAACGCCAACTTAGAAAATCCCTCAATGAACTTCCTATAATAACCAGCCGAACCAAGAAAACTTCTTATCTCAGAAACTGACTTCGGAGCTTCCCACTTAGATACCGCTTCTATCTTAGAAGGATCAACAGCAACACCACCTCTTGAAATCACATGACCAAGAAAACTCACCTCTTCTAACTAAAATTCACACTTAGACAGTTTAGCAAATAACTTCTTTTCTCGTAGAACTCCTAAAACCACTCTCAAATACTCAGCATGCTCTTCTTCAGATTTCGAATACCCCAAAATGTCAGCAATAAACACCAACCAGTTCATACTCAAGATAACATCAATCTACACAAGTGGAAGACACACTAGGTCCATCCCAAAGTCTCTACCAAAAATACTCAAAGGACATTTTAAACAACTGAAGTAGTAGTCATTGAACCCTTCGCAGGAGTATCAATCACCATACTTCCATGCATTCAGATGTCTCTAATTTAAGTTTCACAGCACAATCCAAAGATATAAAGGAATGAGTCGCACCAGTGTCAATAATAGCTACAAGAGAAAAGCCATTAATATAACACGTACCTCGGATCAAACGATCATCTGCAGACGTCTCAGAACCCGATAAAGCAAAGACCTTGCCTTCCGACTGATTCTCTTTCTTCGGCCTAGGACACCGTGGGCTGATATGACCCACCTCTCCACAGTTGAAACAAGTCGCAGTCTTCAACCGGCACTCTGCAGCCAAGTGACCACCTTTTCCACACTTGAAACACTTCTTCTCAGCACTGGTACACTCATGGACACGATGCCCAACCTGACCACATCTGAAACACTTAGCAGGAGCACTAGAGTCTCCCCCACTAGGTCTCTTCATCCCACTCTGTCTCTGGAAACCTCTGCCAGCTGCATACGGTTTCCCACGATCATTCTGATTCTGGCCTTTCCTATCAACCCTCTGCTGATAGCTTTCCGCTCTGGCCTTGGTATCCTGTTCAAACCTCCTGCAACAGTCGACCAAATTAGAAAACACCCTAATCCGCTGATACTCAATAGCCCGCTTGATCTCGGGACGTAACCCGTTCTCAAACCTCACGCATTTTGAAAATTCTCCAGTAGCCTCATCATAGGGAATGTAATACTTCGACAGCTCTGTGAACTTAGCAGCATACTCAGTAACAGACCGATTGCCCTGCTTCAATTCTAAGAACTCTATCTCTCTCCTTCCTCTGACCTCTTCTGGAAGGTACTTCCTCAGAAATCTCTCTCTGAACACCGCCCAAGTGACCTCAGCACTCCCGGCAGCTTCCAACTCAGTGCGGGTAGCAACCCACCAACCATCTGCTTCCTCTGACAGCATATGCGTACCGAGCCTGACCTTCTGGTTATCGGCACACTCAGACACTCGGAAGATCCTCTCGATCTCCTTCAACCACTTCTGAGCGCCATCTGGATCGTATGCTCCCTTGAACATTGGAGGATTGTTCTTCTGGAACTCACTCAGTTGACGGGCAGCTCCCATTCCCACAACATTCGGATTTCCTCCAAATACTCCAGCTAGCATACCCAGAGCCTCAGCAATCACAGCATCGTCTCTACTTCTTCCAGCCATCTCTATTCTGAAAGCCCAAAAAGCTAAACAATAAGTACTGATAGGGTTACACAACACCTATCCCGTACAGGGGAAATAGAATAATTACGACTCGACTCGACCGACTATGCTCTGATACCACTAATGTAACACCCTAATAAAAGACCCCAATTATTCAATTAAAATAACAACATATATCAATCAGAGTAATTATGCAGTCAAGGGTGTCACACAAACACTTCACACCATTCATCAATATAACGGTCATGCTCTTTTATTAATTCGAAACATAAGCATTTGCATAATACGCAGCGGATAGAGATCAAATCGATCATTCAAAACATGTAACACATTACATGTAAAATGGTTCACAACCAACAATAAAACAATTAAAACAAGTTAAAACATCCCATCCCGATGTTACATCTATCAGAGCACGACTCACTAAGGAGACTACACTAGACTCCAAGCACTAGCTTCTACTCATTCACTGCTCGTTACCTGAAAAATAGTTGTAAGGGTGAGTTCCTCAATCGATATAATAAGCATTATAAAATATCATGTAATGCTAAGTAATTTAACACATTAATCACCCTAATCGTATCATACATTCAGTAACGGCACATCAACTCAAATATCATATTCAATACCAGCACAATTCATACTCATACTTAATGCTAACACAAACACACAACACACGTATAATACTGGAATACATCCATTCATATTATACGCCATACATAATTTATGCAATGAGACTCCATGCATGCGGTACCGACTATTCGTGAACATATAGTTCAACTTCACCGACCAATCCAGGTACGGCTACCAAGCTCACTAGTCCCACTCATTTGAGACCTAGTGACTCACATCACTAATTCCTCACTATGGGAATTAGCTACCACCCCAAGGGCCATGCTATATGCATGCTAATTCACCTAGCATACAACCATCAACAACAACAAACAATGGACATATGCTCACACTCTAAGCCATAAAACAGTCCATTCACAATTACATGCATAATATATACATTCACAACATTATGCATATTTTCACACATCATCAGCATATTACCACAAAATCATATCATGTCATGCCAATTAGTAATCACAGTATTAGCACACTCTACTAATACCTACACTGTTCAAAACAATGGGAAATAATCCCTAATACATCATACATCAGCTAAAATACATCACTCAGCTGAAAACACCAAAACTGCGCAACCAAGGTTCAGAAAAATCACAATCCTGCCCATACGCGTATTGCCTATGCCCATACGCGTATGGCGCATTTCCTCGCCCAACCCATACGAGTATCATCTGTCTCATACGCGTATGCTACGCGTACCACTCTCCCATACGCGTACCAACAGAGACAACTCTACGTTCAAAACATCAGTTTCCTCACCCATACGCGTAAGGCCTCATCCATACGCATACCAGCCATCTCATACGCGTATTGCCTAGTGCCATACGCGTATGACCAGAAACCAGAATTTCCAGATCTGCAATGGCTTTCTCTGATACGAGACCTATCCAATTCAACCTTCCACAGTCCAATTTTTACACAGTAATCGTTCATATCATCTAACACAATTCATACCCTATTCAATTTCACAAATTCTCACACTATTACATCTAATTCCTACGAATTCCTTCGATTATAATCCAAATTCGTTCATCTCAACAGTTCACAATTTTCAGCATAATTATTCCAATCAGAGGTAAATCAATGGTTTATCACTACCCATTACATATTATCCCATAATACCCATTAATCGGCGATAAACCCCCCTTACCTGAGTTAATCCGGCAATCCCTAAGCTCCAAGCTTTTCTCCTCTCCAATCTTCTTCCTCTTGCTCGGCCTCTTTGCCCTTTCTCCACTTTCTCAATCGCTTCTCTGTTTCACGTGAAAACTTTCTTTTCCCAAATGAGACTCTTTTTCCTTATTTCACACTTATATATTTTCCACTTTATATTATTATCCCAATAATAATAATAATTCAATAATTCCAAAATAATAATAATAATAATAATCCAATTATCTAATTAAGTTAATAAATATATTATTAACTCAATTTAAATAATTATTTTATTATTATCGGGGTGTTACAAGTGACCTAGATGGAACTTTCCCATCCTGCGTAATAGGGTAAATGTCTACGGGCCCAATATTGAATTGGACAAGGATGACACGGCCTATGCCTTATGTTTAATATAGACATAGGGGCAAAAGGATAATTATACACATAAACATTATCACAAAAAGATTTGTCAGATCACATGACATTTTCGTGTCTTAGGTAGCAGTGATGTGTTGCTAGATATCGCTCACTGTTTATTATTTTAAATACGTGATTTAATATAATTGCTAATGTCGCGAAAACCTACAGGGTCACACACAAAAAGACGGATTGATCAGAGACAGAGTAAATAAGGAACACCATAAGGTACGGTGCACTTAAGTGAATTGTAGAACATCGTAAGGTACGATGTACTTAAGTAGAATACAAAATATGGTAAGGTACCACACGCTTAAGTGATTTTGGCATATCATAAGATATGGGCCACATACACTTAAGTCGGATTTTTAGCTTGCAGCCCACACAAGTGGTTCTATAATTAGAAGACTTATGCAGAAGCATTTGTACAGTTGAAATTTCGTTTCTCTCTCTCTCTCTCACACACACACTCACTTAAAGCCTTCGTTCATAGCAGCTAGCACTGAGATTGAAGGAATCCGTTTTTGTGGAGTGAGTAGAGGCGTTGTCACCATTCAACATTCGTGATCACTCCTTAGATCTACATCAAAGGTTTCAATCGCCGTAAGAGAGATTCTATCAATGATCATGCCCATTCGTAAGGATCACTAAAGGAGAAAGAATTTAATTTCTGCTGCATTTTGGATTGCTATTCTCCTTCATTCTCTACATCATAAAAAACACAGGAACACAAAACAGATTAACACAATATATCATACATTTCAGATATCATAATATTCTCACATATCGCATATAACTCTTTTATTTCTTCCAATTGTTTTCTGCGGGTTACTTCTCAGTTTCTAACTTCTCTTCAAATTCTTTATTTTGACTATTTATCTTCCTCTCAAACTCTTCAAATGTTTCTTTTTATACATGTTTGGTTCTTTTCCTATACGTACCAAACAAACTCAGATCGGTTCCATCTCCAACCCCACAGATACGCCCACCATGCTCCTTTGTTCTGATTTCTTATACTAATATATCTTGCAGTGGTTCTAAAATAAAGGAACATTCAATGACTGAGTTAACCAATGAATCCTACACATTATGATAATACATACATTGTTAATTACCAAAGTGATTTAAATCACACTTAACATATGCACAACAAGTCCTACTTATAATTTTCTCAGCTACTAATCATGAGGCATCTGAAGTGTAGTCTTCATTTGGTCTTTGTGGAGCCCTCTTCCACTTTTCCTGTCATGATGGTGGAGATGATTCCCGATCACGACTCATGGAATCTCCATCTCCTAGTTGTTGTCTTTTTTCAGCAATCATGATTTTCTCAAGTTTCCTATATCACCCACGAGACAATCTTTAGGGGTATTTGTTTTTAGACTTGTTCAGCTTTCCTGCTTCACTTTTAATCTATTTTAAATATAGGAAAAATATTAACATCCATGGTTGTATCCATAAAATTATCAAAAAATACAATTGGTACTAACCGTAAACTCCTTAGAACAATGAGACTTCATAAACTTTCTCCAAACCTTCTTGTCAAGAAAAGGATATTTCACCCACGGGCGCTCAATATTAGGCTTAGGTTTCATAATGTAATCACTTATGAGTCGGGACTTAAAATTCCTCCAAGTCGTACCAGCATAAGTGATCCACTTTCTTTCAACTTTGAATCATCATTAAACTCAAACCTCAACTATACATTTATATCAATAAGTGTGTATTCGTGTTTATATAAAGTAATATAGAATCGATGAAACTTAAAATTAATACTTGACGTTAGTAAGTGAGACGTGAGTTTATAAGTTTAACTAGATTACCCTAATTATATAAATTAGGAGATATTTTAGATTTAGGGGAGGATTCCAAATAGTACGTAAAAATAAAATTAGATAGAAAGAGGCTACAAAACTAACAGGAGAGGAAAGGCTTAGATTTTGAGGAAGAGAATCAACAAACCATAATTTTTCATTGTTACTAGGATAATCAGGTAAGGAGGGAGAACTATCTCAATAATGGGTATATGCATGAGGGGTATAATTTAGGAGTCCTTACCCTCCAATAGGGTTTTGGGATTTTTACATGATTATGTTATTTTTAGTTGATTTATTGTTTGTGATGATGATTCGATGATGAGATTCGTGTACTGTGATGTGTGATAAATTTTATTTTGATGAATTAACATCTTCACCGTTGTTGTTATTTTGAAGGTTCGGGAATAACAAGAATTTACGAAAAACCATGAATTAAAGGGTTGATTTGATGAAATTAGATATTGATGAGTATATAACATGTATGAAATGTTTTGGGATGATTTGTCATGTTTGGAATGAAAATTAGGAGTTCTGCAATGAACTCCACTAAAAAAGACGGATTCTGCAAGTTGTAGGTCGATGACGAGCGTCATGGTTTTAAGGGCAGTGACGGGCGTCATGCTGGTGACGGGTAACCCGTGAAGTCGATCATCACATAGGTGATAATATGCAGTATTGGGGACAGCGACAAGTACCACGATTGTGATAGGTAACCCGTCATGAGTCTATAGTGGATGCATATACGCGTTTTGATGATATTAAGTTGAAAATTCTGATTTTTCGACTTTTGTGGGTGTTTTGGATACTGTCATACTTTGTTAACTACTGTTTTAAATGATGTATGGTATGACTTAATCATTAAACATGAATTTAATCGTAATCTATGAAGTAATTGGTGAGTGATGGATATGTGCATATGTGATGATGATGATGATGATGATGATGATGTGTTAATTATTGTGAATTGTGATTATGGTATGCTATTGTATGAGCATGAATTATGTCGCTGAATTGTCATTATCTTGTTGTAGGATGATAGTTCGGAAGGGGAACTATTGTCATTGGGTCAATGGATGTTTATTCATTATTGGGAGGGAACTTTAAACATTATGTTTTTTTTGTATTCACGTGTTGTGACATGCATTCATTAAGTCGTTGTTGTTGATGAAAGAGGCAAGTTGAAATTTGAGCAGGGTGGATTCGGGGTTCGATCAGGGTGAACATAGTTCCTGAGTGAACCAATTAATGATGATATGGTACCAAATATACATGAGTCTATTGATGGATATGTGATTGTTTATGTATGTTGATGGATTGGGTGTGAGAAGGATGTTGTGTGATTTTTATTGTTTGAGTAGATGCTAAAATCCTACCTTGCAGTTTATACCGTTAATTTATTTATGTGAATTATCACCCCCATTTAGTTTGATGTTGTCCATCACGGACATCTTGCAGAAACTCAGGAGTAGAGTTGCTCTGATTCTGTAACACTAGGGGCGAACAATGTTCCTTTTGTTATGTTTGATGTTGACTTACTTCTCTTTTCAAAGTTTAATAATTATTATATTGCGTTGTTTTGTAGTGTTTATAATGGGATATTGAAATCCTTTTTGAATTCATTTTGTAAAAAATTAAGTCTTTATAAAGACCCAATTTGAAGTTGATAGGTTGTAATTACTATGATAATGTGATTCCGTTGTGATGATACTCTGAATGAAGGTGAGCATGCAATGATAAGTGTTGTATCTGGTTTTTTTTTCCGCTGCGTGTTTTTAAAATGTCTATGTTGTTTTGAAGGTTTGTCAAAGTGGCACCTTAAGTTGTCGAATGATCCTTTATTTATAAGTTTCGGGGTTTAGGGTATTACAATAAACACCACGAAAAACAGATCCAAATATGGGTTAAAAATTCTATTCATATACTCCGTGAACACTCCTAACGCATTGGTTACACCCAAAGGCATAATTGAATACTCATAATGACCATAACGAGTCTTAAACGCGATCTTAGGAATATCTTTTAAATTCACTCGAATATGGTGGTAACATAATCTCAAATCTATCTTACTAACACACAATCCCCCACCAACTGACCTATAAGATCATCAATTATAGGAAACAGGTACATATTCTTAATAGTAACCTTATTAAACTGCCAATAATCCATGCACAACCTCATGGCTATATCTTTCTTTTTAACTAACAACACATGCGCACCCCACAGTGATACGCTAGGTCTTACAATTTGCTTATCTAAAAATACTATGGAAAACACCTATCATAACGGTTGGAAAAGGGATACAGCCACATCCGACCAACCGTTATGAGGTAAGGTATGATGTATGTATGATGCTTTCCAGCACTGGGGTAGGACCGTTGTGATAACTAGGAAACACATTATATATCACAACGATCAAAGTATACAACCGTTGTGATATAAAGCTAGAGGTCACGGGTTCAAAACCTAGTGATTGTATGATTTATAATATTTTATGCTTTATCTATAACAATGTTTGGTATAAATAACTATGATTAAATACTTTGTTTGTTTTCAATATTATTTTATTTTTCCATATATGACAAACCTGTTTTTTTTTTACCTGTATATTATACATATATTAGCTAAATATTTACAAAATATCAAATTAAGAAATCAAAATATATTTACAACCATAAAAAACGAAGTCATGCAATACCATCCCCTTTTCAACTAACTCATTGAAAATAAAGACCCAACGCCTATGAACGTGGTCTAAGTCATCGAGAGAGAAAGGTGTCCTATCGTTAAACGTCCGCATAAACAAGTGAAAAAAATTGAATATCACGTGATTTGAATTATAATAACAAATTACTTTAACATTAATATGTTATTGTAAACATTTCATGACATTATATATACTTGATCCCACGAATCACAATGCCGACAAAAACGATGTTAAATATGTATTTCATTACATAGTACCCACACTCGTATCCCTCTACTTGTTTCCTAGTCTACAAATTTAAATGTTAAATATATATATATATATATATATATATATATATATATATATATATATATATATATATATATATATATATATATATATATATATATATATATATATATATATATATATATATATATATATATATATATATAAGTGAATGTCACAGTTAATCCACTTACTTTGGACTCACAAAATGCGAGCTTTTTTCTAGAGTTGTTCAACCTATAGTATCTCTCCACAACCATATATATTGAAAATGATTAAAAAATATTACACACTAAGATGATTACAAAGTCAAAGAAAATATTACTAAAAGTCTCATAAACATAAAGTTACCTAGTAATAATTTGTTGGATCATAGGTTCAAGTGGATTGCGTAACGAACACAATGCAGTTACCATATTCATCTAAAGAGATATGATTATCAATTGAAAATGTTCTATGAATGAACAATGCAAGCATATATAATTACTATTTGGTAAAACATGAAAACCAACTATAATAGAGAAACCATAATTTTAAAATAACTCACTTATTGAGGAATGATGCTAAGTAACATTCTTTCTGCCCCCACTCTATTTGTGATGTTAATTATTCTTCAATGTTTTATGTAGAATTACCTATAAATCATACTCTAATTGGATCCAACAATCCAGAAGTATTATATTTATTTAATTCTATATAAACACGGAGGGTGTACCTAAATGGTTAAATAAAATACAAAAAACATGTGAGAATTTAGCTCTATACAAAACATGAATGTACCATAATGAGATATACTTATGTGCATCAAACTTGTAGTAACACTACGCCCAGCCACCGATTCCCAACGATCATATCCTTTATATCTATAGGAAAGATTAAGAATTCCTCTAACCCCTGTAACTCTGGATCATGTTTTAGCACAAGAGAAAACACCTCGTCTTCGTTGCGTATAACGTAACACAACGTTTTGGAATATGATCCTTTAGGGGGAGCCAATAACCCGTTATGGATCTCATTACCAGTGGGGGTGGCTGAAGAACTATCTTTTTTGCTTGCACCACGTACAACATTTCTATCAGGTAATTGATCATTAACATCATCATCTTAATTTGTATACTGTGGGACGGTTCCGCTGATTCTCTGTTGGTGTAAGCCCTAGAGGCCAATACTTTTGGTACTTGTATCGAATTATTTATTAATAATAAAAATCTTTTTCTTTATTATGTTTGTTCAATAAAGTCCCTAGAATAACTAGTCTGTTTAATGTATTAAGTGTGACTTAATCATGAGATTCCATTAAACATAAGGACATTATTCTTAAAGTATCTGTAGTCGAGCTTTGTTGTGAAGTGGGATAACATTAAAGCATTAAGACTAATATGTATATAGACTGATGATCACATCTCATGGATCATGGATAAGAAGTTATCAAGTCTTAAACATAGGTATGAATATTAGGAGTAATATTTATATTGGATTGACCCACTATGAGAATACCATATAGAAAATTATGCAAAGTGTCATAAGTTATTCTCATGGTGATAGTGATGTATACCACCCTTCGACCTGAAACCAATATGGACCCTCTATGTAGGGTCGGGTGCTTTATTGCTGATCATACATTGTCCGTAACTAGATGACCATAAAGACTGTTGATGGATACTCCATGAAACATGCTCAGGGACATGAGTTACCTAGATGGAATTTTCCCATCCTGCCTAACAGGATAAATGTCTACGGGCCCAATATTGAACTGGATAAGGGTGACACGGTATATGCCTTGTGTTTAATATAGAGATAGGGGGAAAAGGGTCATTATACACATAAGTATTATCACAAAAGGATTTGTCATATCACATGACATTTTCGTGTCTTTGGTAGCAGTGATGTGTTGCTAGATACCGCTCACTGTTTATTATGTTAAATATGTGATTTAATATAAATGCTAATGTCGTGAAAACCTATAGGGTCACACACAAAAGGAAGGATTGATGAGAGATAGAATAAATAAGGAACACCGTAAGGTACGGTGCACTTAAGTGAATTGTAGAACATCGTAAGGTAAGGTGTACTTAAGTAGAATATGAAATATGGTAAGCTATCACGCGCTTAAGTGGTTTTGGCATATCATAAGATATGGGCCACATACACTTAAGTAGGTTTTTTAGATTGTAACTCACACAAGTGGTTATATAATTAGAACCCTTGTGCAGAAGCATTTGTGCAGTTGAAATTTCGTTTTTGTCTCTCTCTCACACTCAAAGCCTTCATTCGTAGCAGCTAGCACTGAGATTGAAGGAATCTGTTCGTGTGGACTAAGTAGAGGCGTTATCACTATTCAACATTCGTGATCACTCCTTAGATCTGCATCAAAGGTTTCAATCGCCACAAGAGATAACGATTCTATCACTGATCATGCCCATTCATAAAAAAACACAAGAACACAAAATAGAACTAACACAATATATCATACATTCCAGATATCATAATATTCTCACATATCGCATATAACTCTTTTATTTCTTCCAATTGTTTTCTGCGAGTTACTTCTCAGTTTCTAACTTCTCTTCAAATTCTTTCTTTTGACTATCTATCTTCCTCTCAAACTATTCAAATGTTTCTTTTTACACATGTCTGGTTCTTTTCCTATACGTACCAAACAAACTCAGGTCGGTTCCATCTCCAACCCCACAGATACGCCCACCATGCTCCTTTGTTCTGATTTCTTGTACTAATATATCTTGCAGTGGTTCTAGAATAAAGGAACATTCAATGGTTGAGTTAACCAATGAATCCTACACATTACGATAATACATACATTGCTAATTACCAAAGTGATTTAAATAACACTTAACACATGCACAATAAGTCCTACTTATAATTTTCTCAACTACTAATCTTGAGGCATCTAAAGTGTAGTCTTCATTTGGTATTTGTGGAGCCCTCTTCCACTTCTCCTGTTGTGATGGTGGAGATGGTTCCCAATCACGACTCACGGAAACCCCATCTCCTAGTTGTTGCCTTTTTTCAGCAATCATTATTTTCTCAAGTTTCCTGTATCCCCCACGAGACATAAGTATTAATGGTATCATCAACATGATGACATCAACAACAACAAATACATAAACACCAATGGAAAATGATGATACTACAGATGCATGGGGAAAAGGTTTATGTTCCGGAAAAATGATGAATACGTCAAAAAGATGTTGCCAGAATCTTTGAGTTCCTCCTCAATAGCTAAATCGAAGGCTAGTCAAGAACGATCGTCCGCTGATGGGGCAGTAGAACCCCCGGCTAACTCTGCATAGTGTGATCGGTCGCCGAAATATAATTTGCTTTATTTAATTAAAATAATTTAAATTAATAATAATGTGTTTATTATTATTGTCTTGTGGTGATCGGTTATGGCCTTAGTTTTCCTTTATTTTGTTTTGGGATTTTAAAATACGACCTGTGTGTTGTGCCTCTCTTTTAATCTCTTAATGCAACTTTTTTCTCATCTCACTCCCTCGTATGTAAAAAGAGTTTCTTTTATGTAATGTAATTTTATGAAGAAAGAGAAGAATACAATATCAAAGGAAGACAACCTTGAAGATCTTGCTTGGAGAAGCTTAGATCGTTATTAGGTTAGCTTAGGTTCTCTCATTGACTTTGGAGAACAATTGCGCTAGGGGCCATAACTTTTTCATTTTGCATGTATGTTGATGCATGTGAATAAGTTGTTTAAAATGTTATATATTTACTTACTTTAATGATTATTATCTCTAACTAATATTTTTACCTTTATGGTGCAGATGGTCGACACGTGGTATGAGTTATAACAGATGTCCTAAACACTGTATTACCCAGTATCGCAATCTCTTGGATCACCTTCAACCGACAGACGTATGGACAATAACCTCATTATTTCATTATAATTTGTTAACTTCTTCTACCAAGTTTACAATCTAAGTTACTTTCACATTTCAGTTCATTTGGCGTCCATACCTAAATTTGGATCATGACCATGAAGTCAACGAAGAAGACGCAATCGTATGGACTGCATGCACACCGATAATAAGATTCACAACTGTGGAGATGCTCAACAGTGATCGTGTGAAGTTATAGTTAGGTATGTTTCAACACATCCCAGACCCCCAGCAAACCTAGGAGAATGGCATCTACGCAAAGTTAACGACCAGTGGAACTTCAATCCATGGCAAAGCTTCGCAAGATTTGAGTGTCGCAAATGGAAGCACCGCCATGATCATGCGTTAAGTGACGCAGTGATGCCAAATGAAGAAAAACCAAGTTGTACTTATACGGATTGACACAGATCGGTTGGTTTTGAGTTCATCGCTGAGGATATGTACCTATAAGTCCCACACCAACAAACTTACACACCAGACGCCTCAACGTCTAACCCCTAACAACATTCTTAGACCGGCTACACGCAACCCTCTATCTGTCTAACTTTTCGTTCCACAAACACACAAACATACAACCCTAACATGCCATACACACAACCACAATACCAAAAGCATACCTCATACCACCACCAACAAATAGATCATCAACCAGAGACCCAACATCGCTTCGCATCCAACATATCACCCTACCAAAGCCGCCTTAGCCAGAACACTCAACGATCATTCAACATCAACCATCCCTCATCCTACCATAGCCAAGAAGCCCAAACCTCACAAAACTGAAACCTCCAATAACCTTATCTCTACCAAACACCCCAATAATCTTTCCAACATTTCCTCGACGCATCATTTACACCCATGTCTCCCTTCAACCGTGTCGGTCGCCCCACCAATAAGTCAAATACAACCGAACTACTCTGGCATGGGTCATGAACCCAGCTATGGCGGTACACCTTCGATGCATACTCAAGACTATGTTGATTTGTCTGACTATCTCAACAGGTCATCTCCTGTAGTTGGTAGTGATGTTCCTGGCCCCTCAGATGCTCAAGCACCACTGGTGAATCATCAACGTGGGTTAGGGCCACGGGTTCGGGTAGCTAGGGGATGTGGGACCGGAGGTCGGTTAAGTGATCCCGGTCATCAACATTAGGTTTTTTGTATAAACGGTAATTTACATTAATATGAATTGGTCCTATTTCGAAATTATGTATCATGTAGACTGTTTAACAAAAAAAATTGCAAAATACACTGAGGTGTCAATCCAATTGGCGCCTCCTTTGAATTGACTGCACCATGTGCCCTAGTCAATCCAATTGACGCCTGCACTCTACTTTTAAGAGGAGGCGCCAATTGAATTGACGCCTCCTCCTAAAAGTGGGGTAGTTTGAGATTTTTTTTGAAAACAGGATTATTTTATGATCATAATTTCATATTAGACGTTTTAGAGAAAAAATAAATAGTATTAAAATTTATTATTAATATTTTTAACTTAAAATTAACTTTGAGTAACATAACTAATTATATAAAAAATAAAATATTGTAATTAAATTTATATAACCCGAAAGTGTACCTTAATTTTAACCTAGCCATATAATAGCCCCTTATATAAGTGGTTTCAATCTCCATTTTGACAAGAATACATATAATAAACTCCACAAAACAATCTCTTTATTTACCATAAGTTCTCTATCAAAACATCCATCTATCTCTCATTCATATAAAAGATATGATGAACATATACTCTTTTATTTTGAATTGATTATGATGATTTACGGTAGAGGCTGCATTGTCCACTCCCATTTTCATTCATCTCAAATCAACATGATATATACAACAAAATATCTGAGATAATTTAACCTTTTTGTCATAATTTTTATTTATTTTTTGTTTGAATATTTTCTCGAATTACCTAATATTATATTTTTTTCTCATGTTGTTGATCTACGAGCGTCATAACAAAATATAATTTATGGACTATCATCGTATCATGACCCAAAGGAGATCATCAATGATGGCTTATATATGTTCTCCTTTAATATTGTGTTTAGACCTACCATTTAACCAACTATGATTCCTTTGATTAAATATGGATAAACGTGTAAGTATCAAAAACATGTTTAGAGTATTTCTAAAATGCACCATTCCATGTTAAGTTATTTCTACATTTAGAACATGTAGGTATTATTGTAGGAGTGTCCTTAACTTATTTGCTCTTTTTATTTTTCAAACCTCAAAGATTACTACCAACACCACCAATACTCAAGAATATGATAAATTTCTATTATATTTTTTCACTATTTTTTATTAGTTTCTTATGCACATAACTAGATGTGAGATGATTATTAGATTTTCTTTAATTTTTCTGTGCTTGAACTATTGCATATTTTATATAATTTATTTTTAAATGTTCAAGCTAAATATGTTATTCCTATTTTACAATGTAATTATTATCATATTATTTTTGCAACACCATTTTCCAATTTTGTGCAACAATAGTTTTATATCTTTTTCTAATAAAATCAATTAATATCACCAATTATATTGTGAATTTTTCAATAATGAAATAACGATAACCATTTTTCTAATTTGATATTTGTTTTTAATGATTTAACACCAATTAAATAATATTATCAAGTAGGATCGTTGGTTTGTTGTGCGGATTGTATCGATTTTGAAACAAAAAAGCATCCAATTTAAAAATAAAGAATATGTGGGAGGAATCTATTTTTTGGATAATAATTTAAGAAGATATGTCTAAACTATTTCAACTGATGCAATTTATTTTGAATAGTTTTTTTAATACTTAAATTTATATATTCTTATTTTTAAATTAATAATAATATTATAAATATGTAATAAAATAGTAGGTTTGATATAAATCATAATATATATTATATATAAATTAAATGTTTTATAATGAAATTTAACAATTATGTTTAAAGCATATAAAATAATTATAAAAAAAAATTATAGTAAAATATAAATTGTATTTAAGAATAAAAATAACTAATAATTGTTTGAAATAAAAATAATGTTATTATTGACAAAATATAAAATATATGCCTATACTTTGGTTCGAATTGGTTTGGTTTTAAAAATATAATCCAAAATTTAATTTGATAAAGACAATTTTCATAAAATAATTTCAAAATACTTTTTATGTTCGGTTTTGTATAATTTTAGTTTTTTTATTGATTCATGATTTTAATTTAGACAAATTTGAATTTGAACAACTCTAATTATATATAATAATATTTAATTTTTGAAGAGAATAATTTAAAATAGAAAGAAGTAATTAAATTTACATTATAAAAATACGTCTACGTTCTTAAAATATTACAAAAAATTTATTTGATTAGTATTTTTTGGATTTGATAATTTTTTATGAATATAAAAAAAATTAAGTTTTATAATAAAAATTAATAAAAAAATATACACTTTATTGAGTTTGGAATGTCACACTAGCACTCTCTTTAATAGTATTAGATGCAATATAAAGTAAACATTATATATCTTCAATAAATTGGTATATGTTAATTAAGTTAAATGAATGCAAGTTAAATCAACAACTTTAAACAAAAGAATTTAAAAATTTAAAAATTACAAAGATCAATAGATTATATATATATATATATATATATATATATATATATATATATATATATATATATATATATATATATATATATATATATATATATATATATATATATATATATATATATATATATATATATATAATTTTCTCATCAATTTAAAAGTATTATTATTAACAAAATATACAAGTGTCTATATTTTTTTTAAAAAGTGTGCAAACAAAATGAATAACGGTGCAAAAACGAGTGTGTCAAAGTCAAAATTCAACTCAAGATCCAAATGAACTAAGGAGGAAGAAAAACAAGGAACTAATGGATTAGGTATTCGATTGATAATTTAGACATTCAAATTTTAAACAAAATCATATATAATCTTTGCATCTCATCATCAAAACTAGAAGAAAATAATTTCTTTAAAGAGAAATATGTTCTTGTCAGGTAATGAGTTAAGATTGTTTGAAAAATTAAAACAATCAATGAAAAAAATTGTGTCAAAAAAATGATAATGAGTGTTATTATATTTTGTATTTTTAATTCATCTTAATAAATTGTAATATAGTTTTTTATTTTGTAAAAATTACTCAAATATTCCAAAAAAAAACCTTCTATAAAACATGTATTTGATTAAAAAGTGATTAAGAAATGTAACATATCCAAGTTATACAAAGTTATAATTTGATTTTGATTCTCTATTTATAGATATGATATGATCATAATTTCATATTGTGAGTTTTAGAGATAAAATTAATAGTATTAAAATTTATTATTAATATTTTTAACGTAAAATTAACTGAGTAACAAATTTAGTTATATAAAATATTGTAATTAAATTTATATAACTCGAAAGGTTACCTTAACTTTAACCTAGCCATATAATAACCCCTTATAAAAGTGGTTTCAATCTCCATTTTGACAATAATACATATAATCAACTCTACAAAATAATCTCTTTAGTTATCATTAGTTTTCTATCAAATCATCCATCTATCTCTCATTTATATAAAAGATAAGATGAACATATATATTTCTATTTTGAATTGATTATGATGATTTGCGGTAGAGGCAACATTCTCCACTCCTATTTTATTCATCTCAAATCAACACAATATACAACAAAATGTCTGAGTTAATTTATCTTTTTGTCATAATTTTCATCTATTTTTTGTTGGAATATTTTCTCTAATTACCTAATATTATGTTTTTTCTTATCTTGTAGATCTACGAGCGTCATAACAAAAACTAATTTATGGACTATCATCATAGTATGATTGAAAGGAGGTCATCAATGATGTCTTATCTCTTTTCGCCTTTAATTTTGTGTTTAGACCTACTGTTTTATCGACTGTGATTTCTTTGATTAAATATGGATAAACTTGTAAGCATCAAAAATTTGTTCAGGGTGTTTCCGCATATGATAAAATGCACCCTTCTAAGTTGAAAATTTATTTCTGCATTTAGAACATATAGGTATTACTGTAGGAGTGTCCTTAACTTAATTGCTCTCTTTTTTTCAAACCACGAAGATTACCACCAACACCACCAATACTCAAGAATATGATAAATTTCAATTAAATTTTTTCACTATTTTTTTATAAGTTTCTGATGCACCGTTTGTCGTGGAATTTGGTAAACAACCGCTAGTCCTCCCACTACAAGGTTACTCGCATGACCGACTATATTGGTCATAGAACATACGTGCAAAATGTGTGTGGCTGTTTGGAATGATTCTTGAAATAAGTAAAGGTTTGAGATGTGAACTGTGTGATAAGTTTGGAAACACTTTGACTAACTGGATGCAAGATAAATGAACAAGTTAAATGAAACACATTGATAAATAAATTGGTGTTTGAACATACATTTGCACTCAAATTCACTTTTCTCTCTCTCTTTGACATTGATACTTTGAGCAAGTGAATTTTTCAGTAGTTTCAACACACGTATTTCCCTAAGTTACAATCCTTATTTATAGCAAAATAAGATAATTGTTTCCCAACAGGTCTTTCTTCTCTTCTTGCCATGTTTTTGTCTGTATGCAAAACTGCCTCCAGAAGTGCTTTCACGCGTCCCTTGTCTTGGATAAGGATGAACGAAAGTTATCTACCCTATTTCTCAACTATTTCTAGTTGAGTAAATCATTTCACTTTGCATGAATTTCCACTAAATCCCTTGAACCATACATTGTACACATGGGCTTCAACTGGCTTCTCAAACCAGCATTTGGGTGTCGACAAGCTTATTGGAAAAAATGTTGAACACCTTAAAAGAAGATATGTCAACCTCGATCTTCTCAACACTCTTTTCTTTGGTTTACATCCTCGTTTTCCCTCTTCCATCAAAATGACCCCCCTGTGTCATCGGAATTCCTCTTCGACAAGCCAAACCAACATCCATGTCATCACGTCGAAATCCAACTAACAGATTGCCCCCCGAAATGTTGCTTTTTGATTTGTTAATATAAAAGTACATCTACTATTGTACTAACGTCATTATAATCATTTATTTCCACAAAACCGTCTCATTGGGACGTGCACTTTTGAAATGTGATTATGGGATGTGATCATGGCTCTAGTTTCCCAAGAAACATGAGGATTTGGAAAGAGAAACTTTTCCCTTACTCCATATTCGTCTTCCATGTGTCCCACGATGATGGACACCTATTGCCATTTAGCAACTAAAGGGTTTTGTCTCCACTATAAATTCCTTTCTTCTTCTTCATTTTTCCTTTTTCACTTCTCAGAACTTCATGTTCTCCATTTTCTCTGCTAACGTTTCTCCAAGAACTCCACTAGAAACTTCTAGTTTTCAATCTTTATTTCATATTCCCAACCCAATTTCATCATGTCTACAACAAAATCAAGAATACTAAGTCTTCTTCAAGTTTTAAGATTCCAATGCCACCTTTCCAAAAGAATTTAGGACCTAAAGTTTATGGAAATCAGGAATATGTTCCTGAACCTCCACTCGAAGAAGAGAAAAGAAAGATCTATTAATCCCAGGTACTTATCCCTATTAGTATTTCTGGTAAGAGTTGTGCTTTTACGGGTCCTTTACCTAACCCAAATTCCAATTATGAAAATATTAAGGAAATATTTCCTGCCTATTATCGAACTCAACCTATTGTCAGCGTTAAGAAGCGCTTGGCCAAATTAGCCGATAAGGCCGCTAGCACTTTGACTGAGGTTACAACCCAAGGAAAAACTACTCTAAGTGACACAACAGTGACAATTGATGTCGAGGAAGAAAACCCTATTAACTTACTTTATATGCATAACGCGCTTAGACTGTTTTGATCTTGACCCACCTTTAAACATCCTGCAAACTATATCTCTTGGTTGGAGTAAGTTGAACGAAAAAAGTCTCAAGTCTGGAAAGATTTGGGCATTTATGATTTGATTCAATTGTCGAAGGTAGGACCTTCTTATTGCCAGAGTATGCTGATCGTGTCCTTGTACTTTTGGGAAAGTACCACCAACAACTTCCACCTTCCTTATGGGATGATGACTCCCACCATGTTCGACTTAGCAACTATCGTTGGCCTGCGACCTACTGGCTATGCTTTCGACCCCAACGTCAGCAACACAAAGACTTTCAACTTCGACCATAATAGGGCTAGTTTTGGTCATTACATCCATGACTATCATGAAACAACTAGTGACGAAGTCTCTAATGTTGAGCACATTGCCTTCTTGACTTTGTGGTTGTCACACTGTGTTTTCTGCTCGAGATCCATCAAAGTGGAAAAGAAGTTTATCACTATTGCCAACCAACTTCATGAAGGAAGGAACTTATGCCTTAGCCAGGTGATATTGGGTTCCTTGTATGAAAACTTAGGAATGACCACTGCCTCCCTAAAAAATATTTCCACTTAAGTTAACTTCTTGATTGGAGGCCCATTTTTGCTCCCTCAACTATGGCTTAATGCCACTTTCTAATCTTTCTTTGACGGACCTAAGCCTGATGAGAATGATGAAACCATCAAAAATAGGCGAGGCAAAGCAACATGCCTAGCCTCTATGATGTCTAGTGACACCAGATGTCCATTACAAGAAAACATCACCGAATATGTAATGATGTTTTCTAAGCGTTACAAGTTGACTCCTTCGATGACTCCTTTTGTTAATCGAAAACATGGTCCTGCTTGGTTCACCAAGAATTTCCCCGCCACCAATCTTGACTAGGAAATTGGTTTCTTGGTTACGTGGGAAACTTTCCTAACCTCAAAGTTATTGGTCAGTCACATGGATGATCCTAAAGGGCGTACCGCAATTATGGGGTATCGGCCAAATCTGGTGGCTCGACAATTTGGCCTTTGTCAACTTCTGCCAAAATCATTCTACAACAGAAGGAGCGAATTATGCCTCAAAACCATCTTTTATTCTAACAGTGGTTGTATCGACCGTTTATATCGGCAGCCTACTGGGGTCACCAAGTTCTCACTTTTCCGTTTCGGCCTTCTCACTACTGCACTCAGGAGTTTGGTACTTGGTGGAAGAATTATTATAATGGAGAGTTTCTCGACATTACTGCCTTGTCGAAATATTTGATTATTGCTTTTGCTTTCATATAGGCCAGGTTCAAGAAAGGTAAAGCTACTCACATAAAAGAGATTTAGACTTTCCAACGTTACTTCGAAACTGTGCACAGACCTGACGATCTTCGACGAACCATCCACGAAGCATCAGTCTCTCTAAAATATAAACTTATGGAGAAACTCCCTATATTAAATAATCCTTCGAATATTAGGAGAGAAGACAAGTATGAGTTTTCTCTTAACTTTCACCCCCTCAAATTTCCACCTTTTTCAAGTGTTGATCTAGCCCTGGCATTTTGACCTCCTTCTCCAAGGCGGTTCATTTATGGATCAGACATCGAGGTATTACAAAATGAAATTTTAAAACCTGGTGAAACTTTGAAGCATAACCTACACAGTTTCAAAGGCTACCTTCATGTCGACATAGAGCATGTCAAAGTTCTTACTCCGATACATGAAGATGGGGGAGGAAAGCCCATGACTCTCTGATTAGCTTATATCTTTTTATATACTTAACATTTTTTCACAAATCATACTATTCATTTTTCTTTTTTTTACAGTCGTCGAACACAAGAAACAAGTCAAAGCCCAAGGTACTCAAAAGCAAGTTGATATGGAAGCAACCGAGGCAGTCCAAGAACAAACTCAAAAGGAAACATTATAGGCAAAAATCGAACGTTTTACCTTTTGACCAATATTTCCTCTTTCATCCTTATGCATTTTTATTATTTCCTCTCTAATGTTTGTTGTTTCAGGTCATCGGGAAACCCTCTTCCACTCCCCAAAAGCAGAAGAAGATTGACGCTTCAAAAACTGATGGAAAAGAAACCCTTGTCGAGGATCCTTCGTCTGATGCTATCAAGTCGAAAAAGGACAAGAAAACAAAGGCCTCTGAAGGTGCTTCCCAACAAACTCCCACCAATCCAAAGGCTTCCCCGAGCGATAGAACCAAGCAAGCAAAGTTAGACTTCTCAAATTGTCGAGGAGGAAAAGGAAGCCCCAATACCTACCAGCCTTGGAAGCACTGAAATCCCTAATTCCAGCCTTGATGTAATCCCCCAGCAGCTAATATTTATTCCCAATTGACTTTTTCTTGTCTTCGATATCTTTATCTGTTTCTAACTTTAAACTTTGTTTCAGGCTAATCTTTTGAACAATGTAATCTCACCGATCCAGTATCCTGAGCCCAACACTGGTACTAGATCTCCGTGCACTAGGCCCAAATCCCTCAAAAGTTCGACAGGGTAAGCGAACCAACCCATCATACCTCCTCTTAACTTTCCAGATCCTCCTGTTAATGTTCAACCTTCTCAACAATCTCAATCTTCCAGTGAAAACACCAATTCTTCATTTAGGGTCGAAGAAGAAGGAATGCCAGAACATGACGACCCTTCCCAAGAAGAGAAATTCCTTGAGGACAGTGAGCAGGAAGAAAAGAACCAAGCAAAACCTGATCAAGAGGGGAACATCTCAGAGGAGGATAACCTAAAGGAAAATTCCCAGAATGATCCCCAACGTGTTTCTTCCTTTCCTTGCTCCAATAGGGGTGAAGAGGTTCACATGGATTAGGGTAATTCTAAGGCCTCTAAGAAGGAAGCGGATGAAGATCGACCTAGGACTGAGGACGTCATTCCTACTGTTGCAACCAAATATGGTGAGAAGTCTGGTAGGAGTTTTGGCACAATCACAAATTACAAAGCTCCACTAGCAACAACATTTATTTCACTATCCTCTTAGGACCTCTAAAAGCTCAAGAAAACTAAGCCCTATGAGTACTTAAGGATGATGATAAGCTCTAGAGACAAGTACTCTAGTTCCTCGACAACATCTGGCGAAGTGTCAACCATATCTCACGTCGAAAACACTTTGTCTACCATAAAAGCCCAAGTGTTTGAAACAGACGTGTTTGACATTTTGGCCCAAGACTCGCTTACTACTTTTATGATCAAAGATCTGCTCAAGAAAATTGACATTCTTCCAGCTTCTCCTCTTGTGGATAGCTTTATCATCGAGATTGGGCTATTGGTTGACCAAGTCACAACTGACCTTGTGTGTAAACACGACATCACTAACAAGCTGGAGACTCAAAAGGCCACTCAATCATCAGAGTTCGAATTGGCTCTTACATTTGCTGTTAGGGCTGAAGAATTAGAGAAAGTTGTTGCAAAAGAAGATGAAGAGTTTTACACTTATGTTATCAATATCATCAAATGGGAGCAACAAATCAAGGAATTTCGAGCTAAGATACAAGGTGTTAAAACTAGGCAAGAAGATTTTTGCCACAACAATAGGAAGGCACGTGATGAAGAGGTCGGAGTTGGGGTTTGACACATAGACAACGTGAAGACTTTGGGTGATGCAATCCTCAATTTGACCTTCAGCATGTCCTTGATAGAACATTGACTTACAGTGGCTAGAGCATCTTATGATAGGCTCAAAATGTCTTTGCCTTTTTAATGCCCTTATAATTTGATATTTTTTTTTGTATTTTCTTACGCATGCCCCCAGGGCATTGCTTTTTCGACATTATTCTTGTTGGGTTGTAAGTATATTAAGCCATCTTGGCATTTTAATTACCATTTGGCATTTCAATTATAATGTATGTTATTCCACTACAATCTTTATTTCCTACAACTAAGCCTTATACCTTTTCAAATATTTGCCATTTACTCGCAGGATTATAAGATCAGAAGTTAACTCTTCAATCTCGTATGCATTGTTCGAAAATACTTGAACAACTTGAAATGGACTTTCCCAATTAGGAGATCATTTACCCAGAACTCTATTCTTTCAATCCATAGGTAGGATAACCTTCCATACCATGTCTCCAACCGAAAATGCTTTAACTTTAACTTTCTTTTTATAAGCCTTAGCTACCCTTTCCTTCTGTTGAAATAACGTGTTTAACACTTTCAGTCTATCTTCATCTAAATCCACTAATTCGTCTAACATCAAACTCCAATAATATTCACATGGAATTTCTTGTTGCCTTTGGATCCTTGCCGATTGTAAATATATTTCTACAGAAAGAACTACATCATGTCCATAAGTCGGGCAAAAAGGTGTAGTATTTGTCGCTTCTTTAGGAGAGGTTCGACAAGCCCACAAAACATGATATAAGGTTTTGCGTCAATTCTTTGGCTTTTTCCCGACATGTTTCTTGATCAAGCCAATGATCATCTTATTATCTGCATCGACTTGGCCATTGGCTTGCGCATAATAAGGCATCAACGTTAGCAATTTAATCCCTACTTCGGATGCAAACTCCTGCATTTCTCGACCAGTAAACATAGACCCTTGGTTCGTCGTAATGGTTTCAGGAATCCCAAATCTATATATAATGTGTTTTTGGATAAAATCTATAATTTCCTCTTGGTCTACTTTGACCAAAGGTATCGCTTATATCCACATAGTAAAATATTCAATTCCAACTAAGATGTACCTCTGTTGTTTTGATGAAGCTGGATGAATCTCTCCCACTAAAACCAAAGCCCATCCTCTGAACGACCAAGGCTTTACTATAACATGTAACTCACTTGCATGTACATGTTGGATACATGCATGCACTTGACATTCCTGACATAGTTAAGAAAATTCTATACAGTCTTTCAGCATTGTAGGCCAATAGACTCCTTGATGAATCAATAACCACTTCATTTTATGTCCAGTCTAGTGAGCACCATAGGCTCCGCTATGGACATTCGACACGCCCAAATATGCCTCACTTTCACTAAGGCATTTAAGTAAAATACCTTCTGGCACCTTTTTAATTAATTCGTCCCATATCAAGATATAACTCAAAGAAAGATATCTAACTTTATGGTTAGTCGACCCCATTGGGTTTTCCAAATAGTCAACTATTGGCTTTCGCCAATCCATATTGTCCATGCTATCTATGGTAAAAACCTCAAAGTTTTCAGAGTCTGCAAAGCCCAATCTCATTGTCGACAAATCAGAAGGGGGCAGTTTTGTCAATAGGACTCTACCTCGGATCTCTATCAAGTCTTCTAACTTTTCTTTAGGCACCTTATATCTTGAGGAAATTTGAGCAAAATCATTTTCCACTTGATTTTCAGCTCGAGGCACATGACTTATGTCTACGAAATTGAACTGCTTTAATAGTCAATGCATAATAACGAAGTACATTATCAAATTTTCCCTGATGCATTTGTACTCTTTAGTTACTTGTTTAACAACTAACTCAGAGTCGCCTTTGACTTCGACTCTTCTTGCCCCCAAGTCCAACAAAATATCAAGGCCAACTATTAGATCCTCGTCTTCAGCCTCATTATTGGAGCAGAATATGTTGATCTTATATTTAAACATGGTAGGAATCTTCTCAGGAGAAATTATCAAGATTCTAATACCAATTCCATTTTGGTGACTAGAACCATCGAAGTATAACTTCCAAGGTTCTGTTTCCAAATAGTATTGAGGCGCCTCCGCTATTGTGTGATCAACAATCAAATCAGCAACTACCTTCCATTCCATTGCCTTTAGAGACATATATGTTAGGGAATATCCAGTCAAAGTTAGTGCCCATTTACCAATTCGACTATGTAGGATTGGTTTGGATAACATATGTTTAATAAAATCAAAATGGGAAGAGACATAAACATCAACATGTTGTATATAATGCTTTAGTTTCGTATAAGAGAACAACCAAAGGCGCAACTTTTCTATCATGTTATACCTAGTTTCTGTATCATTTAGGACCCGACTAAGGTCATAAATAGATCTTTCGACTCCATTATCATCCTCTTGTGCTAACATACTCCCTATAGTTACATCTGATGCTGATATATATAATCTCATGCATCTATTTCTATAAGGCAACGACATAATTGGAGGTTGTGACGGGTATCCCTTGATTTTATCGAATTCCTCTTGATGCTTAGGTTGCCATTCAAATTTATCTTTCTTCAAATAGAGCAATGGTGAAAAAGCTTGTGTCTTTCCATTAAGGTTTGATATAAATCTTCGCAAGAAGTTTATTTTGCCCAGCAAAGACTGCAACTCTTTCACACTCGAAGGCGGCTTCGCTTCTCTGATGGCCTTGGTCTTATTTTGATTAATCTCGATTCCATTTTTATGGACCATAAAATCAAGGAAGTCACCTGCATGCACATAGAAAGCACATTTCAGAGGGTTCATTTTTAAACCATGCTTCCTCATTCTATCGGATGACTGTCAGAGGTGATCTAAATGATCCCCTTTTGAGGAAGACTTAATAACTATGTCATCAATGTAAACATGCATAAATGTCTCTATGAAATCATGAAAGGTCGAGTTAATTACCCTCTAGTACGTTGCATCAGCGTTTTTCAAGCCGAAGGGAATTACGACCCACTCATAGGTGCCTAAGCCTCTGAGACATCGAAACACCGTCTTTGGCACATCCTCATCTGCAATAAAAATTTGGTTATAACCATCTAACATACTTAAGTAGTCGAAACTCGTTGCCTAATCGAATAACATTTCTACCACAGGCATTGGATATTCGTCCTTTGGGGTGGAAACATTTAAATCTCTAAAGTCTATGCACACCCTCAAGTTCCATTCTTTTTAATGACATGTGCAATATTGGCCAACCATTCGACATACCTTGCAGTTAATATGAACTTGCTTCTCATGAGTCTTTCGATCTCCGCCTTGGTTTTTAACATGATTTATGGCGCAAACCTTATGTATGTTTGTTTTATTGGTTTGTTCCCATATTTTATCGGCAGCTTCAACTCTACCAAGTCTTTGCTTAACTCGGGCATTTCGTAGTAATCCCAAGCAAAGAAATCTTTGTAATCCTTTAGTAATTAGATCACTTTGACCTTAAGGTCAGGGTCAATATTGGCACTTATATAAGTCGGCCTTTTATTTCCCCATCTCCTAAGTCAACTTCTTCTAAAGTATCATGTGATAGCATTTTTGCAGTTGATGCCATCGGATCCTTCTCAAAACCCAAAGGCGGATTGTCATAAATATAATCGAGCCTCTGGCTTTCCAAACCCAAGTGTTGAGACTTATCGAGAGGTTCTGGTTCAAACTCGACACCTGGTCTAACATCATGGATCTCTATGTTTGTGGCTTCGACAACCATATTATGAATTTAGGCTTCTAATGCCGCTCTCAGTCTATTTTCGGCCACATAAGCCGAAATCATTTGTAGTGCTTCTAAGTCAGACATGATCCATGTCTGGGTCATTCCAACCTATAGGTCAGATTCCTGGCATACCTTCTATTTATGTCTCTTCTTCTCTATCTAACCTAAAACCATACAGTGGGTGCAAGTGGAGGGAGTAAAAGTCTTTATCTGAGGGCCTATAAGCAAAGCCCGCTGGTGTACATGGTGCAATTCGTGCCTGCTTCCTGTCGAAATTGTGTTTGTCGACATGATTAACCTCAGCTAAGAAATAGCTTTGATCAGCTTTAATATTTTTAACAATTTCATCTTCTCTCCAGATTGATACCCTCCAATGAAGTGTTGATGGCACTGCTCCAGTACCATGTATCCACTCTCTTCCTAAGAGTAGATTATAATTTCCCCCCGAGGCAATGACCATAAAAAGTGTTGTCCTTGTAATCGTCCCCATCGTTAAATCAACTTGTATTAAACCCATAGTGGTGTCGATTTTACCTTTATAGTTTGAGAGAACCATGTTGTGTGG
Source organism: Lathyrus oleraceus (assembly GCF_024323335.1). Taxonomy (NCBI): domain Eukaryota; kingdom Viridiplantae; phylum Streptophyta; class Magnoliopsida; order Fabales; family Fabaceae; genus Lathyrus; species Lathyrus oleraceus. The sequence continues at coordinate 400,044,071 of NC_066581.1, read as the reverse complement.
CCTTAAATTGGTGTCAGCTTTACCGATCTTATGCATTATCGAGTGAGGCATTAAATTAATCTTTGAGCCCCCATCTACTAGCACCTTATTAATGCCAATGTTTTATATTTTTCCCTTATAAATAAAGGCTTAAGTTGGCTTTTCATGCCATAATCGGGCCTTTCGAAGAAAGCATTCTGCCCTTCGACACATCTGTTATTCAGAATGTAATAGTAGATTGGATTATGTCTAGCCATTTCGGCTTCCTCGCTTGTCAGAGGCTCTTCAACCTCTGTTTTACAATTGTACTCGACTGGGAGTACCGAAATCACAATGCAAACTATGTCCAAAGATGGATCTAAATCAGAATCAAAGTCATCATTTAATATATCATCTTCGATAAGTGGCATTTCTTTCGCCACTTTCCCTGTTTCCTCCTCTATATTTGGAGAGGGTGACTTCTCTTTTATCAGCTTCGATTCCTTTCCAATAGTTGTATTTTGTTGGGGTCCAATGCTTCTAGATTCAGCAGTCTCCCTTTGGAACCTTCTCCATTATGTCTTAGTCATGGGATTCTTCCCCAATTAAGTTCTAAGAACATGGGTTCTCTTTTGGGAAGTGTGTACTTCCTTCCGATAGGAGATTGAAGAACCTCTTTCCATCTCCCAGGTTTTTCATTTCTGATGGCTCGAGCCATCTTTCTCCATGGCTCTCGACCATTTTCCCTGAGCGACATTTGGATTTGGTCGATAAGTGTTTGGATTGCTTCCTTTCATATGTCTCTCTTGTTGTCAATGATGGTTAGAGACAACCTGTGGTTTAGCGGTCCCCCCCCCCCCAGTTTCCTTTCCTCTTTGCAAGTTGCACAACTTCCATATGTTGCGTTGCCTTTCTGTCGAAAATGGCACTGCATCTGAGGCATAACATTGCCTCAGACTTCTTGGATTTGCACCTGCCTAGATATTCGACCAAACTTTCATCATCCTTTGGATAAGCCACCTTTATGTGCTTAGACTCTAGGGTAGCCTTTTTGCCACCTTTTATGTCGTCATCTTTGTCAACTTCCACCATATTTACTCCACACTCGAGATCATCATTAATCTCGACTTCTTGTAACTTTACCCTAAGGCCTTCAGTAGCCTTAGTTATGTCCAAGTTACCATTCAGGCTCTCAATAGCCTTCAATTTGCCAAACTCAGAAGTTAAATCCCTGGCTACGGCGCCTTTGGGACCCTCAACAGCTTCTAGCATGTTAATCTGCAACGACTCTGAGTAATTAGCCTCCACCTGTAAAAGGGTCAGCATCAATTTGCATTTGTGCCTTTCCCTTGTCAGCAAACTTGAGTCGATCGTCTTTGATTGTGTTATGCACGAGATCCTTGAAAAGGAAACATTGTGAGGTTTTGTGACCCAAGAAATTATGATATTTACAAAATCCCCTTTTCTTTCGTTGTTCTAGAAGTGGCATTTTAGCGCCTGGTAGCACTATGATTTGGCCATCTGAAACAAAATCTCATCACATTTAGTTACGTCGAAAGTGTAAGTTCTCTTAGGGAACTTATCATTTTTCTCTATTTTGATGGAATTCTTTCCATTCGACGACTTAAGTAATTTGCATGCATATGGTAGCCCTTATTTTAACTCGGCCAAAATAACGTTATTTTCTTCGACGCACTCAACGTCTGACTCCTGGTCATCCTGTCTACATCTATAAACGCTACTCTTTCTTTCTTATTTTTTAGTAGCCCTCACTTTTTCTGTTTTTAGAGGCTCTACTTGTCGAACTCTATCGGCCAACTGGATCATGTATCTCAAATATTGTGTATCTAATTTCTTTCTAATAAAATAATCTAAATCCCCAGCGGCCATTTCAACAAGCTCATGCTCAGGTACTTGTGTGAAACACCTTTCCTTAAGTAATCATAACCTATTAAGGTAATCATATATCAACTCAGCGAACTTTCGCTTCACACTTGCTAGTTCTTTCAAACTAATCTTAGAATGCCCCATATGTAACTGCTCATGAAACAACTTTTCTAATTGATTCCAATGATTGATTGAATTTGGGGGAAGCTTAGTGAACCATGTAAAGTCGTTTTTAGTTAGAGAAATAGGGAAATATCCCAGTCTAAGATTCTCATTATTGGTTATGTCCCCAACCTCAATTGTATATCGAGCAATATGCTCAACTGTAGAATCAGTTGTGTCCACCAGCAAATTTGGTCAACTTGGGGACTTTCCATCCTCTAGGGTGTTTTGTCTGTAAGACGTACTCTGTTAGAGGAGAAGTATAATTGGGTTGACGGAAACCCAAATTTATCCAACTTTGGGCCATAATTCGTTCGACTACGGTCGCAATGTTATTTTGGCCTGCTAAATTATCTTGTCGGATTTGTTGTGCCACCAAGTCTGCGTCTTGGTTTCTTCGAACCATGTGGACTTGAGGTGGGGGTTGCTCCACTTAGACAACCCTAGGTATATACTATTGTTGCTGGCCCAAATTCTCCAAGTTTCCCTCATTGACTCCCCTTATGTTTTAGGGTGATAACATCGGTCAAACTTGAGGTTGTGGGGCACCAAAAAGTTTGTTATTCGAGACATCTGGGTAGCCAGTTGTTGGTAACTTTGATGAGTGTCTTGAATTAAGGGATTGAATACAATACCTATTTGTCTGTTTAACATATTAACCATTTCATGGTTACTTTCGTCCATCTATTGCCTCATAACCAACATTGAATTGGACGTTATGGGTGGAAGTACTTGAGCACCAAACCCATTCCCCAACTGGGACTGGACATTTCAACTAGGGTCACTTATGGCTGGCCCTTAAGCCAAATGTGTATTAACGAGTGATAATATTGGGGCTGCATTATCTGAGAATGTCGAAGGGTTAGTATACAACCCTGCCATTTTCGACGTGGGCATGCCATATGGTTGTTCACGTCGAAAAAGGACGACATGGTAAAACTAGGCATGTAAAGCCTAAAGTCATTAGGTACAGTGGGCCTAGGGGTTATAGGGATGCTAGCAGTTGTCGATGGAGGCACCACAACCGCTTCTTGTCCAATCGATGATATAGCCATCAAATTCACCATGGAGGCACTAGGATTGGTCGAAGCCGCAGGCATCGAACTCGCGTTTGTAGGACCAGAAGTACCCTCATTTATGTTAGTGCTTGTATCGGCGCTTCTAGAACCAACCATCCTGGTACGTCTCTTAGATATCCTTTTATGGTTTCTAGTTATCGAACCACTCCCAAGTCTCATGCAATCCCACAAGTTTTTAGAAAAATCTTCAAAAACTAAAGTAAACAAAACGAATTTTTTAAACGTAATTTTGCACGAAATCCCATTGGGCATGCCAATTTGTTTACCGTGGAATTTGGGAAACAACCGCTAGTCCTCCCACTATAGGGTTACTCACAGGACCGACTAGATTGGTCCTAGAACATACGTGTAAAATGTGTGTGATTGTGATATGCAATATTTTCATAAACGTTTGAGAACCTTATTTTGCAATGATTCTTGAAATAAGTAAAGGTTTGAGATGTGAATTGTTTGATAAGTTTGGAAAAACTTCGACTAACTATGGATGCAAGATAAATGAACAATATAAATAAATAAGTTAAATGAAATACTTTGCACTCGAATTCACTTTTTTATCTCTTTGACACAAATACTTTGAGCAAATGAATTTTTCAGTAGTTTCAACATACGGATTTCCCTAAGTTACAATTCCTATTTATAGCAAAACGAGATAATTACTTCTCATTGAGTCTTTCTTCCCTGCTTGTCACGTTCTTGTCTGCATGCAAAACTGCCTCCAGAAGTGCTTCCACGCATCCCCTGTCTTGGATAAGGCTAAGTGACAGTTATCTATCCTATTTCTCAATTGTTTCTAATCGAGTAGATCATTTCACTTTGCATGAATTTCCACTAATTCCCCTGAACCATACAATGTACATAGGGGTTTCGACTGGCTTCTCCAACCAGCATTTGGGTGTCGACAAGCTTATTGGAAAAAACTGTCGAACACCTTAAAAGAAGATATGTCGACCTCAATCTTCTCAGCACTCTTTTCTTAGCTTTACATCCTCACTTTCCCTCTTCCATCTAAATGACCTCATGTGTCATCGGAATTCCTCTTCGACGAAGCCAAACCAACATCCACTCATCACGTTGAAATCCTAGCTAACATGCATATAACTAGATGTGAGATGATTGTTAGATTTTCATAAATTATTCTGTGCATGAACTATTACATATTTTATATAATTTATTTTTAAATGTTCAAGATATATATGTTATTCCTATTTTACAATGCAATTATTATCATATTGTTTTTGCAACACCATTTTCCAATTTTGTGCATCAATACTTTTATATCTTTTTCTAACAAAACCCAATTAATATCAGCAATTGTATCGTGAATTTTTCAATAATGAAACAACGATAACCGTTTTTCTAATTTGATATTTATTTCTAAAGATTTAACCCCAATTAAATAATGTTGTCAACTAGGGTTGTTTGTTAGTTGTGCGGATATTATTATCGATTTTGAAAAAAAAAATCATCCAATTTAAAAACAAAGAAGATGTGGTTTGAATCAATTTTTTGGATAACAATTTAAGAAGATATGTCTAAACTATTTCAAATGATGCAATTTATTTTGAATCTTTTTTTAATATTTAAAGTTATAAACTATCATTTTTAAATTAATAATAATATTAATAATATATTTTATCAATTTAAAATTATTATTATTAATAAAATGTACGAGTGTCTATCATTTCTTTAAAAAATTATGCAAACAAAATGAGTAGTGATGCAAAAAGGAGTGTATTAAAGTCAAAATTCAACTCAAGACCCAAAAGAATTCAGGAGGAAGAAAAATAAGGAATTAATCAATTAGATAATTTAGATGTTCAAATTTCAAATAAAATCAGATTTAATATTCGCATCTCATCGTAAAAATAAGAAGAAAATTATATCTTTGAAAAAGGAATATATTCTCGACAGGTAATGAGTTTAAGATTGTCTTTGAAATGGGAGCATAATATAATTAAAAGGAAAGATGTCATATTATAAAATATATAAAATTTTCCATTAGAAAAAATAACAAAAAAATTTCCATTAGAAAAAATAACAATGAGACTAATATAATATTATAAAAAATTTCATTAGATTAAAAGTTGATAGTAGATAGATTATTCTTTTTAAAATTTTAGATGAATATGATATCATTTAAAATTCATTAAGATGCATAAAGAGCTATTTTAATATGATACTTTAAGAGACTGAAACAAAAGTATGGTGGATGAATCATAATCTTGCGATTAGATTCTGATTAACAATCATAATAATATCTATGTGTAGGCATCATCTTCGATCGTAGATGATCAGTTTTTTTTCTTTCTATTGATTGGGGTTGCCACACGATTGTTTGATAGATTAAAACAATCAATAAAAAAAATTGTGAGAAAATAATGATAATGAATGTTATTACATTTTTAAAATAAATATTTTTAATTCATCTAAATAAATTGTAATATAGTTTTTTATTTTTGTAAAAGTTACTCAAATATTCCAAAAAAAATAAACTTTTATAAAACATGTATTCGATTAAAAAGTAATTAAACAATGTACCATATCAAAGTGTTACAAAGTCATAATTTGATCTTGATTCTCTACTTATAGATATGATATGATCATAATTTCAAATTATGCGTTTAAGAGAGAAAATTAATTGTATTAAAATTTATTATTAATATTTTTAATGTAAAGTTGACTTTAAGTAACAAACTCCATTTTAACAATAATACATATAATCAACTCGGTAAGTGACCTTAATTTTAACCTAGTCATATAATAAACAATCTCCATTTTAACAATAATACATATAATCAACTCTACAAAAGGTAATTTATCCTTTTTGTCATAATATATACAACAAAAAAGTAATTTAAAGAGAGTAAAAATATTACATAAATCACTGCAAACTGTATGTCTTTAAAGTTTATAGTAATCTCGTTCATCTTTCCCTTGCATTGTGAGCAACATTATTTAGAAACAGTGAATGTGACAAATTTAGGACTCTTTTGTTTCAGTTTTTTATAATATTATATATTTTTGTTTTAAAAACATTTACAAATTTTAAATAAAAAAAACTATAAATATATCAAATAAAAAATTGATTCAAAATAATATTTTTAAAATATTATTTTAGATTTCATCCTTTTATTATAAGGATTTTGAATATCAAATTTTCAAAAAATAATTAAAATTTAAACTTATTTCAAATACTTTTTCATAAAAATTATTTTTGAGATACATACTTAAAAAAAAGTATATAATAATTTCAACTATATTTTTAATCCCCAATAATATATATTTATGTTACATTATGTCAAAATTAGTCTTTTAATTTATTGAAAATTAACATAAAAAACTTTTAATATTTTTTAAAAGAGAAAATGAATGATACACTAATTTACACGGCCAACCAATAACGACCATGCATCCCACCAAATCAGATTGAAAAATTTAAAATATTTATATAATGTGACAAAATGATATATCTTTATTGGATAACAGTGTAAAAAAAATTTAAGCTGTCAGTGCTTAAACCCTTTTTAAAATATTTTTATAAAATTCCTTTTTGAAAATTTAAAAATAAAATCATCATTTTAAAACTAAAACAAAAACGACCCGTTAATATGTTTTAACCCTGAAAACCAGTCAACTTACTCCAAAGAAAAGGGAAAGAAAACACATCTTGATCTATACTTCCTAGAAAAGATCTTAGTTTGACATTGACATTGGTAGAATAATGGTTTGCCGAATAATTTATGAAAACAGCTTATGATTTATGATATCAGTTAGTTTATGTGTTATAACTATTATGAAAACAATTTAACTATATTTTATTATTTGCTATAAAAGTAACTTATACATAAGCACTTATTATGATAAACACTTGTCTTATAAGCTGCAAAAGAAATTATTTATCCAAAATGAGTCTAAGAATGTTTGAAGGGTTGCTGTGCCTCATTATTTGAGACTTTAACACAGAGGAGCGGACAAGAAGCTGAAACCAGATTAGAATACAGAAAAATATTGAGAAAGTTGTGTATCTTTGCATCATAAACCGAGGCATTTTACATTCGAAACGAAAAAGTTCAAAACAAAAAGAGTGAAAAAGAAGGGAATGTCACTCAAATTTTATTAGCCCGGGAATTCTTAGAGCTATTATTTCGTACAGATCTGTCGAAGTTCTCTTCTGTTGGCATTCTCTTCGATAGAAACGCAGCCTCCTCTATTCTTCCCCCTGCCTCTAAAGCAGTTACCAAATCATTTAAGCATATCAAGTCCTGATGTAAACCCTTCTCCACCAATTCATAGCACAAACCGAATGCTTCGGAAGCCTTGTTGATTTTACAAAGATCGAGAATAACAGTGTTAAACAAATCAATTTCGACAGTCTGATTATTTTTCAAACTAAAAAACAACATCTTGCATGCTTCTGATGGCTTTCCTTTCTTGCAAAGAAATTGAACCACTTCATCCATTTTAACACGGTATCCGTTCCTATATATCAACTCGTTGATTTTGAATGCTTTATCTTGCAGTCCACGGTCAAAAAGTAGCTGTAAACACTTAGTTGAAAGGTTTATATTTTGTCGGATATTTCTCTCCAACATCGTGACAATAACATCGGCCGACTCGTGAACACAACCCTTTTCCAAAAGTCTAGTGAGTATAGAATGCCACGTCGATGTTTCTGGTTGATACGAACTCTTTAGCATTTTCTCTAGTGTCTCCTTTGCAAGAAGAGGCTTATCGTTCTGAAGAAAACCATCGATCAAATAGTCATAGATATCAACATCAGGAAGAAAATCCCTTCTCAGCATCCATATCAAAATCTCATATCCGTTTTCGAATGCGCCTTCTTTGCAGTGCCCCAAAATCACTATCTGGTATGTTAAGGGATCTTGTGTTCCCCTTTTCATTAGCTGCCTGAGTACCCTTTCGGCTTTCTTTGTTTTCCCGTGTTCACATAAATACTGAAAAATATGCTTATAAGAAGCAGCCAGCGGCTTAGGGCCAAAGCTACATAACAAAACCTCCTTCTCGAACAACTCATCAAAAAGCATCTCTGCCTTATCATAGTCCCCTTTCTGACATAAACTCCGTATCAGAACACTGTACGAGGCTGAATCTGCTAAAACCAGTAAACTTTTCATGTTTTCAAAAACCTTGAAAGCTTCATCGAGGTTTCCCGCACAACAGTGTGAATTAATCAATGTATTGAAGGTACATGCATCAGGAATCGATCCATCATCGCCATTCATTTGTTCCAAAATATCTTTCATTTTGTCCCACCTCTGTGCTTCACAAAGTCCTTTTATTAGAGTGTTATACGTAACTATATTCGGCTTAAGGCCTTTACCATTCATCTCTTCAAGAATAGCCAAAGCCTCATCGACTTCTTGTTTCATACAATATCCTCGAATCAAAGTCGTGTAAGTGACAACATCAGGACTCAAATCTTTGCATTTCTTGCTCATACCAATCACCAAATTATGCGCTACCTTGACCTTCCCCGCTCTACACAAACCATCAACAAGTGTGTTATAAGTAACAACATCCGGATCGCAATTAAAACTCGTCATTTCTTTAAAGAAACGAAACCCTTCATCAACCATGGAATTCTTACAAAACCCTCTAATCAAAATGTTAAACGTGTACGAATCCGGAGTAACACCGTACGTGTTCAGCATTTCATCATACACCTCTTTGGCCATATTGATCCTACCCCTTCTAAGCAAAACCAACAAAACACTATTGAACGTAACCACAGATGGTGAAACACCAATAACCTTCATACTCTCAAAAAGCTTCACAGACTCTTTAAACAATCCAGCTTCACCGTAACTTCTAATCAAACTATTGAAAAACTTATCATCAACCTTAACTTCACCATTGGACCTTTTCTCAATGGAATAAAGGAAATTCCTAGCTACATTGAGATTTTTCTCACGACCTAAAATTTCTAACATCATGAAATATGATTGTGCATTGTGAGAGAAACCATTTTCATATACCCAATTGAAGAAATGAAAGGCCTTGGAGGGTACCTTGATATGGCGAAGTGTTTGAAGAACGGTGGTTTTGGAGAGAGAATTTGCGAATGATGATAACAACCCATTTGACCAAGGTTTGAAATTTATTAGATTAACCATTGTTTTAGCCGTTTTGCTTGTGTTTCTCGATCTGGGTTTTTCATTTTGAACAAGTTGTTGTTGTTCAATTTCATCATTGACATTTTGTGTTTGAATGGAAGCATCTATAGAACAGAAGCATCTGAAATTTTTGGGGAAAAGTGATTATTGTTGTTATTATGTGAAAAATGCAATGAAGAAAACGAGAGGATTGAAGAGAATTGAACCTGAGAGAAGAAGGAGAATGTGAGGTGAAGTTGGAAATTGAAGTGAGACGCTGATTTGAAGATATGGTTCGAAAATGCATGTTTGTGTGTTATCTGAGATTTCGGCGGTGGTTGAGAGTGGTTGGATTGATGAAAGTATTGAGCGACGGTGGAGGGAGGAAGATTCAGCGGCGAGGTGTGAGTTGAGAAGAAGGGACGGAAGAGAAGTGTGAAAAGAGAATAGGTTATTATTCAAAAAATTACAAAAGGACATAGTATTTGAGAAATATTTTGTTCCAAAATACAATCTATAAACTTTAATTTTTAAATCGAAAAGTGAGAAGTTTAAGATGAAGGATTTGATCTAAACAACATCAACAAATGTGTTTAACTATTAAAAGCTCATTATCCAGTTATGTCTTCAAAGTTTTATACTTTTAGAGTTAATTATTTGAAATTAAGAACGTGATTCTCTAAGTACTAAAATCATACTTCATATTAGGGGTGTTCGCGATGTGGTTTACTCGTAAGAGAAAAAAGTGAACGGTTTAGTTTGGTTCGATTGACTTTAAGAAATTAAACTAAATCAAACCAATACGGTTTGGGTTGATTCGTTTTTTTACAATATTTTTATTGAGTCGTACGTATGCATATAAAGAATAACATAATTTTGTGTTTAGTCATTCATATATTCTCAAATAACATTAAAAATCATCATGTTTGGACAACTTTTCATTCAATATAAAAAAAAAATCAGATTAGACAAAAGTGGAATAAAAACTATAAAATTGTAGCATAAAACAATATCAAAAACATTATAATTAAATAGAAAGAAAAAGAGATTAGAGAATATGAAAAAGAAAGAACATAAGAGATGTGGGGTTAGAGAAGAAATATGTGATACAAACGTAAGTGGAAGAGACAACAATAGCATAAAAATCAGAGGATGAAAATGAGAAGAAGACGCAATACTACTACAAGAGATTTGAGAAGCCTAAAACCGTGAGAGAAAATCGTCTGTAATCATAAGGTTAAGACATAATAGGTTTGAGTTTTAGGTTGGATGTGAGATAAGTGATGTTTGAGTTGTAACGTAATGCGCTTTGGTTCGATTTGGTTCAGTTTGTAATATACAAATCGTAAACTGAACCAAACTGCGCGATTTTGTTAAAAAATGATTCAAACACATCCAAACCAAATACAATTTGGTTTGGTTTGTATTTGGTTTTCTATTGGACTGGTTCGGTTTTGAATACCCCTACTACACACTCACAAAATGATTTCTAAAATCTCCATCTTTTTTCATCTTCTTCTGAAAAGCATTTGGAAATAGTCATTTTTTTAAAAACAAAGCATAATCGATTAGGAAGTATTTGTAATCGATTATCCTATAATAAATTATGGCAGTTGTGTAATTGATTATGAGATGTAATTCGCTTAGTAATCGAATATGAAGACCAAACAATCAATTATAGTTGAGATCCCACAAATCATTCTTTATTTGCATGGGCATAGTTGATCATGGACCCGATTGAGATTTTCCAAAGATTTTAAATTTGTCTAAATCTTTTATTATAAAAGGCAGACTTGTGTTCATTTAAATAAACACAAATTTAAAAAAAAAACATATTTCCCTCTAGTCCCACTTTGCTGGTAAAATTTGTATATACATTTCATATAGTTTTAGTGATAAGAGAATAATCACTTAAGTAACACCTTGTGTAATTCGAAGTTATAATCTTTGATATTTTATATAAATTTAAGTACTGAGATTATGTTCCTCAGGCAACAGATGTCGAACACGATGTCTTAGACAACTTGTTCTACAAGTTAAATCAGGATCACCATAATTAACACAAATTCAATTGTAGAAGATGATGGAGTAGAAAAGTAATAAAAAACGCAATAATTTGTAACCCAATTCGATGCAACAACACCTACGTCTTGAGGGTTGGCTTCCAACCCAAGAAAGAAAATTTACTATTGGTAGTTTAGTACAATTAATCTTACAAGCAACAATAAACCCTATGTTGTTCAATGCCTCTTCCTAATACTACCCAATGACTTTCTATTTAGGTCCATCGCTAAATATGATAACCCCTTTCTCTCAATCACTAAACCCTAGTGATTGATGTTTAACCTAATTATCAATGTTAAATATTACAACTCAACTACACAAACCTTTTATAGCAAACTACTAAAACATATAGGTGTACATAAAGCAATAACAAGGACTCTAAATCCTAGCACTCTAAATCTTCAACGAATATTGCTTACTTTCCAATATAGGTCTTGAGCTCCTTATATAGCAAAAGTATTTTGGGCATTTCTCCTTGGATATTATCTTTAATCACATCCAGAATCTTTACATAATCAGTTGGATATTATTTATTCCATAAATATCTCCAACAGAAAGATATGATTTGGTTTAATTTAAATTTAAATCACATTTACACTTGACTTGATCTTCACAGTTGCCCAACAAATCATATAACCATATTGCTAAATCAAAGCAATAAAATCTAATTGAATCTTCAACAGAAAAATCGTCCCAAAATGCAGCAATCTGGTATGTTGAGCAATGCCCAAATGTCGTACCCACATGTTGTGACATCGTGTCCAACATGTGTCTGTTCTGCACCAAAAACTCATTTTGAATCATCTTGTAAAACTTAAACACTTCTCCTTGTTGTTTTGCAAAAATGCATCCAATCCAAAAGGAACAACAATCTCCCCCTTTGGGCAAATTATGGCAAAACAACTCTTCAAGATAGATATCACTCATTCAATCAGAATAAGTGACATTCAGCAGGAGACTATCAGATCATACACAAAATGTTGCTCCAAAATCAATTAGGCAGACATGCAATCATTCACAATTTAGTCATGCATGACACTCACTCAGCTCATAGTTAGTAGCATACAATCCTACCAACTAACAATTATCAGCATGCAATCATTCACATATTTAGTCATGCATAACTCAAACAGTTAATAGTTAAAATCAGAATATGCAAAGTTCTACTAACATAAAATCTCACTCCAAAAGGTCAAATGTCTTGCTCAATGCTCCAGCATGTGAGCACGTCATTACTACAACATCCAGAGATGACTAATACTAAACAAATACTTGTGTTGCCTCAGTAACACCATATTACTCCCCCCTTTTTTCATAACTTTGCAAGGGTTAATACATCAAATAACACTTAGAGGTCAGTCATGCATAGGTTATTATGTTATCACATACACATCCAAAATAAGATTAGAACAACATCCAGAGATGCAAAAGCATTAAATTTGTTTTATTGAACATGGTCTATAGAGGCTATATAGCATTTACAAATCCAAAATAGAAACAAATTATGCCCAAATACAAGGCCCAAATAACAATCATAACAACCTAGAAATATTCAGGAATAAATCTCCAAACTTTAGCTTCTAAGATCAAAAGTCAATTTAAGTTTTCCTCATCTGACTCGGAATCACTTGAGTCACTTGATTCCATTAGTTCTGCAATTGCAGCCTCTATCATCCTTATCTTCTCAGGATTCAAATTTGAGATCATTATCTTCTTAGAGTCTGGTGATCCACCAGAAGGTTCAACAATGGTGATCTTATTCCTAACACCTCATGCATCCTTGGCCTTATTTAACAAAGACTCCAGCATATCACAAACATCCTTAGGAATCTCAATTTTTTTGACAGATACACTCCCACTAGATTGTTTAGATGAGTCATTAGAATTTTGATTCATGATCTAAGGAAGAGCTTGAATGGTTAGAGAGGTATCTGTAATATGAGGGTAAGATAAGGCAAGATGTCAGGTTTTCTTGCTTGTAACGATAACCCAGTTATGCCAAATTTGAGATACAAAATAATTAGCCTTATTTTTCATGCCAAAGTGGTCTTGGGGGAGAGAAATGCTTTTTCTCTTTTGGCATAACTCCCTAGAATTGACTGATATAGACCCTTATAGATGCATATACCAAGGGAACAACTCAGTTCCTCAAATTGATTTTCCTCCACAACTTTAGCTAAAATTTCCCAGACAGATGTTAATACATCTTATCCCACATTATACTTCTTCAACATTTGCTTCATCTAGAGAAATTTCTTACCACTGCTCTCTGCAGTAGTGTATTTAGCTTTATCATAAGACAAGGTTATACTGATTTTCTCCTTGCTTACCCATGATATTATGTTGTTGACAAGAGGGAATCACCCACCATTATCATCATCACCAATGTAACTTATCATGAGGTTCTCCTTGTATGTCACACAGACTTTCTTCAGTAGCTGAACCGCTTATTTAAATGTCAATACCTCTTTTAACATTTTCCTTTCAAGGCATATCCTTATGTGATACAACCATATCCCATTCAACATTATTTCCTCTTTTGAAAGAATCTCAAAGCTTAAGGCTTCTTTATGCATCATCCTATTAAAGGATACCCTCTAGCAGCTGAACATCCTCTTTAAAGGTCAAAGCTTCTTTAGGCACTATCCTATCAAAGGATATCCTTATTATGTAGACAAAAATAGGGTCTTCAACTTCCATTATTAAGTACCTATTGAGAGAGGCACTGCGCACATCTATCTGATAGAGTTTGAGCTTCAGAATACCTAAAAGTCTTGGACTTTATCTGATGATTCCAAGAAGGGCAAAAGGATCCTATATACTTCCATCTCCATTAGCAACTTGCTATATATCAATTTCCATGAGATCAAAATTATCTTCAATATGGGAAAACATATTCTTCATAGATTGTGTGCCTGTTGTAATCAATTTTTATACTTCTTGTTATTTTTATCACAGACCATAAGAATGCTTTCACTCTTACTCATTACTCCTTCACTCTGTGTTTGCACATCTTCTAATACATGATCATGGTTGTCAATACCACCACCATTAGCTACAAATGTAACAAATTCAACATCTTCATGGACATGGTCATCACTCTCCTTATGCACTTGAGACTTTGTCAGTATGTTGGACCGGATGTTTGGTGTATATTTAATACCATCATGACTACTCAACTTTGTTTCATGAGAATATTCACTAGAATACATTAGAATGTCATGATGATTTCTCATTGGCCAAGACCTGAGTGGAACATTCATATTTCCACCACCAACTATATCAGACTTAACAAGAGGAATGTTGTTAAGAGAATTAGCAGTTCCAACTTTACCTACCATCTTATCATGATTTTCACCAGTCATATGAGAAGGAATTCTGGAGTCATAACCACTATTGATTTGAACCATTGTAGGTTGTTCAAAATTGAGAAGACCTTCGGCCTGATCATCAACATTCCCTTTAATGACACAATCTTCTTGAGATAATTCAGAATCCTAAGTACGATGTTGATATATCTTGTCTGACATCTTGGATGATATTTCTTTATCAATCTTGAAACCTTTTACGCCCCTGATTTCTTCCTCATATATGAGCTTCTTCATGAGAACTTATTTACCTTTGTTGGTGACATGACATTTGAAACTGTAGAAGTTCATATTCCACCTTTATTCACTTATGTGGTTTATGTTTATCCTTTTAGTAGATTATTCTTTCTCATAAGCATTTGACTAGGATTTGGCCAATTTACCTAAGTCCTTGATTCTTCCCTTTGTTCTATTGCTAGCAGTGACATGAACTGTCTTTTCCTTAGATATGTCCTTAGTACCCCCACTATTACAATATCATCCTTCACTTGAGGAACCTCTTTAAGTTATATGAGATATGGGGCTAGTTGAAGTAGCATTGGATGTCAACTTCTTCTTTTCTTGTACTTTCTTGCATCTTCTGTTCATCAACTTTGATAGACTATCAAGTCGAGGATATCCATGTAGATCGTAACAATAAGACCTTATATATCCATATTTACCATATGGGTGTCATATCAGAGGCATGGTCATGTTACTACTGCGAAGAGGTGACACATGTTTCACACAGAGCTGTGATTGTGGTCCAACCTTAGAATCTCAGTCTTTATTTCAGGAAGAACAACCTTCATAGAGGGAATCTTCATGCATTATTTTTTCATGCTTGTCCTAACATTTATTATTTTCATGTCTCTAGACATTTCTCCATACTCCACGATTCCATCAAGCATTTTCATATTACTTTCATATTGAATTATGTGACCTACTTTGGATTTCAGAGATGAAATCTCTTTTTCTACACCTATGATGGTTTAGGCAAGCTTTTATGTTTCCTTCTAAAGCACGCCTATGGTTTTCTTCTGACTATCTATTATTAAGCACGCTTTTTTCCACTTCGAGAGTAGGCCTGTATGATGTATCAAGATTTTCTTCAGACAGGGATTCAGTACTAGACTCACCTTCAGACTGATATCGTCCAGAATAAGCTATCACAATGTTGGCAGTTTCTTCATCACTTTCATTATTAGAATCATACCAAGTAACGAAAAGTCCCTTTCTCTATTTCTTTAGAAAGGTAGGACATTTTGATTTAATGTGTCCAAAGCCTTCACTCTTAAAGCACGGAGTACCCTTGTTACCATTTGTTTTGTCTTCACTCTTGACTTTGATATGGGGACTGATGTCAGACTTCTTATCTTGGACATCTTTCCTCCACTTTCTATTCAGATATTTCAAGGAATTGTTGAACTTTTTTTTATCAAGAAGATCTATATCATATGACAAGTTCTCTTCTTTATCACCTTGACTCTCTTCAGTAATGGAAACAAAGGTTATATCTTTGTTCTTCTTTTTTGACCTTTCATTGATGGACATCTCAAAGGTTTGTAGGGAACCAATGAGTTCATCAATCTTAATACTGCTTAAGTCTTGAGCTTTTTCAATATTAGTCACATTCATATCAAAGCTCTTAGAAAATGATCTGAGATTTTTTTTGGAAAACTTTTCTTTAGACATCTTTTCACCTAAGGCAAAAAAGTTGTTGGAAATATCATGTAGCCTAATGTGGAATTCATAGATTGATTCATCTTTATTCATCCTCATATTCTCAAACTTAGTGGTAAGGAGATGCAACCTTTACATGCAAACTTTGGAGGTTCCTTCATGTGCAGTTTTAAGAATCTCCCATAATTCTTTATCTTCTAAGCATGTGTTGATTAACCTAAACATGTCCTTGTCCACACCATTGAAGATAGTATTCAAATCCTTGGAGTCTCGAAGAGTTTCATCATCTTCAACATTAGTCCATTCAGCTTCTCGTTTCAAGCTAGTAGTTCCATCTTCATAAGTAACCGCTGGATGTTTCCACCATTTTATCACTGACTTCCATGCTTTGTTTCCCATGGATTTGAGAAAGGAAATCATCATAGCCTTCCAATAATCATAATTGGTGCCATCCAAAACATGTGATTTTTTTACTGATCCTCCATCTTTAATTGTCTCTGAATGATAATAATTTATCTTCCCTAGAGCTTACCCAACAAGCTAGGATGCCTGCTCTGATTCCAATTGAGATTTTGTTCCTCGGGGGATAGATGTCGAACACGATATCCTAGACAACTGATTTGACATGTTAAACCAGGATCACCATAATTAACTTTGATTCAATTGTACAAGATGATAGAGAATAAAGAAATAAATAACACAATAATTATTAACGCAGTTTGATGCAACAACACCTACACCTTGAGGGTTGGCTTCCAACCCAAGAAATAAAATTCACTACTAGTAGTTTAGTATAATTAGTCTTACAAACAACAATAAATCTTATGTTGTTAAATGTCTCTTCCTAACACTACCCAATTACTTTCTATTTAGATATCCCCCTAAATATGAGAATCCCTCTTACCTTGTCTCAATCATTAATCCCTAGTGATTGGTGTTTAACCCAATTACCATTGTTGAATATTACAACTCAACTAGACAACCCTTATATTCGAAGTTACTGAAATATAGAGGTGTACATAAAGCAATAACAAGGGCTCTAAATCCTAGCACTCTAAATCTTCAACGAATATTTTTTATTTCCAATGTAGGTCTTGAGCTTCTTATATAGAAAAATTATTATGGGCTTTTACCTTGGATATTAGCTTTAATTTCATTCAGAATATTTGCACAATCAGTCGGATATTATTTGTTCTATAAATATCTCCAACAGAAAGATATGATTTGGTTTAATTCAAATTAAAATTTAAATCAAATTTAAACTTGATTTGATCATCACGTCTGTCCAACAAATCATATAATCATATTTCTAAAGAAAAGCAGTAAAATTTAACTGAATTTCAACAGAAAATTCATCCAAAAATGCAACAATCTGGCATGTTAGGCCATACCTAGATGTCATACTCATATGTTGTGACATCGCGTCCATCATGTGTCAATTATGCACCAAGAAATCATCTTGAAGCAGCTTGGAAAACTTGAAGACTTATGTGCATCGTTCTTTTGTAAAAATGCAGCCAATCCAAAAGGAACAACAAGTACAATACGGGTGACAACCTCTGGTGGATAAGGGTTGTCATAGGCTTTATGGTTGTTGGGGTATTGAGAGCTAGCTCATGTGAAGTGAGAAATGGATGTATAGGTGTATTTTTTTTGGTGTTATTGGTTATCTTCCCTAGTGTAATGATACTAATGTATTTATAGCCCAAGGGTCTAAATCGAGTCTCCTATAATTTAGCAGTCACTCTAAGCATGAATGATTGATTCTTTGGAATCAAGGAGGTGTTCTTAAGTCCCATGACTTCCTACGTAACATTTGTTGACCCAGTATACACTCTATTCATGATCAAACGTAATGGGCAGGAAAAAGGCGACACATTTGGGCAAAGGGCGCTAGAACTAGTGCAAAGGTGATTCAGTATGGACAAAGGGCCAAGAGTGTGTCACTCTCCCCGACCCAAGGTCTCTCTAAATTATATCACTACATAGGCTCTTAAGCATGAAGTCTCATAAATTCCTAAGTGCTTTAACCCCTGACTCATCTTTAGACTTTCGTGAAGAGCCTTGTCGGGGCTCTATTTCTGCGTTCATGTATTAAATGACCCTTATGGAAAAGACTTCTTTGAGTCCCTCATACGAGATTTATTGAGTCCCTAATGCGAGACTTAATTGAGTCCCTCATGCGAGACTTATTAAGTCCCTTAAGTGGGATTATAGATGTATGTCATTGTGACGCGTGTCAAATGGAAAGTCTCGAAGCGCCTACTAGAGGGAAAGCGTGTGAGGCATTTGATGCCAACATTGATGATTTACCCTTGGGATGCCTAATTGATCTTGTGATTTTGACATGTGTTTTAACGTGGGAAACCTTTCACATCTAATTTGAAATCAAGATACTTTTGATAACTCCTAGTTCACTTTCCTATTTAAAGGACGAGAAACAACCTTTTTCATTTTTTCACAAGTTTCCCTGTTTGCAAATTGTTTATTCTACCTTGGATAACTCCTGGCTCACCATGAGTTCGAGTTTAAGTTCAAGTTTTACGCAAGTATCTCCCCTTTTTTTTCTTTCCTTTTTCTTTATGGGTATTATTAGGGATTTAGATAAGGATGGCAACCTGGTTGAACCCTCTAGTCGTGACGAGCATATAGCCCTTTGGAAGTATTGTTATAGGAATGTTAGGCATCATAAGTATTGTTATAGAAATGTTAGGTGTCCATATGGGATTGTTGATTGTAGATTAGTGGAACTAGGCATGTTTGGAAGATGTGATAGTTCTCTAAAATCTGAGAGTGATAGTAATGGTGGAGCTCATAGTGACTCTTTTTTCCCTTCTGTTCTCCCAAGAAACGTGACGATTGTGGCTATTTCTGACCCCATGCCCAAAGATGTGAGGGAAGTTGGAGAATATTTCCGAAAATAAAAGGGAGGATCATTCGATTAATAACAATGATTTTCCTTTGGAATGGAAATCTTCTAAGGATCATCCCATCGATAATATTCTAGGAGATATCTCAAAGGGAGATACCACATGGTCAAAGATAAGTAACTTTTGTTATCATTTCGCTTCCGTCTCTCAAAATGAGCATAAAAACTCCAAAGATGCATTACTCGATCAACATTGGTTTTTAGCAATATAAGAGGAACTTAATCAATTCAAAAGAAATGAGGTGTGGGATCTTGTTCCCCCTCCGCGAGACCATCGAGTAATCAGCACTAAATGGGTGTTTAGGAACAAGTTAGACAAAAATGGAGTTATAACTCGCAACAAGGCGCACCTTGTTTCTCAAGGGTATAACCAAGAGGAAGACATTGACTATGAGGAAACTTATGCTCCGGTTACCCGACTCGAGGCTATACGCCTTTTACTTGCCTATGCTTATTCTCAAATTTTCAAATTATTTCAAATGGATGTTAAGAGCGCTTTCCTAAACGGTCACATTAATAAAAAGGTTTATGTATCTCAACCTCACGATTTTGAAAACTATGAGCATCCTAACTATGTTTATAAGCTTAAACGTGCTTTGTATGATCTCAAACAAGCCCCTAGGGCATGGTATGATCGTCTTAGCAAATTTCTACTAGAACAAGGATTCTCAAGAGGGAAGGTTTATAGAACCCTTTTTATTAAGCGTCAAGGAAAACACTCTATCTTAGTTTAAGTCTATGTAGATGACATTATTTTTGGATCTACTAATATAAATCTGGTCAAGGATTTTCTAAGTTGATGCAGGGAGAATTTGAAATGAGCATGATGGGGGAGCTAAATTACTTCCTCGGACTTCAAATCAAGCAACTTGAAAAAGGAACTTTTGTGAGCCAAACAAAGTATTATAATGAGCTACTCAAGCGCTTCGATATGGAAAACTCCAAAGTAATTGACACTCCAATGCCTACTACTGTTAATATGGATCGGGATGAAAATGGTAAAGTCGTAGATATAAAAAGGTATAGATGTAGGATCGTATCTTTCCTCTATCTTACTGCATCTCGACCAGACATTATGTTTAGTGTATGTATGTGTGCTAGGTATCAATCATATCCCAAAGAATCACATTTAAAGGCCGTCAAACGCATATTTAGATACCTCTGTGGTACTTCAATGTATGGGCTTTGGTTTTCTAAGGGAAGTGATTGCTCTTTGGTTGGCTACTCCGATTCTGACTTTGTCGGTTGCAAATCGGATAGGAAAAGCACTAGTGGAACTTGTCATTTTTATTCAAATTCCTTAGTGAGTTGGCACAGCAAAAAGCAAGTTTTAGTTGCTTTGTCAACAGCCGAGGTGGAATACGTTGTTGCGGGTAATTGTTGCGCTCAAATTTTATGGCTCAAACAACAATTACTTTACTTCAATGTTCAACTTGAATGTATTCCCATTTTTTGTGACAACACAAGCGCCATCAATTTAACCGAAAATCCTATATTACATTCGCGCACTAAACATGTTGAAATTCAACATAACTTCCTTAGGGATCATGTTGAGAAAGGTGATGTTGTCTTCGAGCATGTTGATAGCAAAAATCAACTTGCCGATATTTTCACAAAACCACTTGTGACAGAGCCTGTCTTCCACATCCATAGGGAACTTGGTGTTCTCGATATCTTTGATCGCGTTTAAATACATATATTATGCTTGATCGTCTATCACCATTGGAGGTACTCGTCATTTATAAGTGCGGATATGTGAGGGCACTCGTCGTCTATCACCATTGGAGGTAATATCGTTCCTATCCATTTGACCTATATTGTATGTATATACTTGATCTATGTAACTCTTGATGTCATGTGATGGCTTGATCTAAGTTTAATCAACTACTATGTTTGAATTATACTTGAACTTGCTTAGGTATCATATTTATTGTATTTAGTCATTTATCCTAAAGTTTATACTAAACAAATGTGGCAATCTTATTTACATATTTTATTTTTCTCCGTGTAATATTTATGCCTATACTTCTTCCATTGACTTCATGTTATTTGCATGGTTGTTAATGTCTATATGTTGCAAAGTCGTTGACTAAGTGCTTATGAATATCTTTATATCATGTTGACCATTTCATTGTTTCTTTTTGATGTTTTAAAGGGGGAGAAGCAATGAAAATACAATAGCTGATTTAGCAGATTTATAATAGTAGAATGTTTGAAGTCATGCATAAAATCAGGGGGGGATGTCTTTCAAAGTACGCGATTGTGCCACGGTTTGTAATCATCAAAAAGGGGGAGTATGCGAGGGCAAAGATCCATTGTCCTTATTTTAATGATGTCAAACCTTTTTTGTTGCTCATAATGTATGCTTTGGACAGTGTCATCATATCATAGAACGCATTCATCCTCTAACATGCTCAAAGTATAAGTGAAATGAGTCCATGCATATAGGAGCATTTCATAGATGTGAATAATGCGCTTGATCATCATTGGTACCTTAGGTTCATAAGAAAATGGTTTGAATTTACCAAAATATCAAAAAACTCATTTTTAACAGTTTAAGAATTTTGAGTTAACTCATGAGTCTGAACAGGTCGAGTCATGAGTCGACTCATGACTTGGAGCAGTAGAACTATGAGTCGACTCATGAGTAGGAGCATAACTCTCGGGTCTGAACAGGCCGATTCATGAGTCGGCTCAACTCTGGAAAAACCTATTTGAGTTGAGTCATCCCCTGTTTGAGTCGACTCATTGGTTGTTTGAGTCGACTCATTGGCTGTTTCATTTGAACCATGTTGCCACGGGTCTGAACAGATCGAGTCATGAGTCAACTCAACTCTGTTTGAGTCGACTCATCCCCTGTTTGAGTCGACTCATCGCCTGTTTTACTTAATTCTCTGCTGTGTAACTTTGAAAAATATTTCTGTTATGTTTGTTATTTGGTCCATGCATCATATAAATATTCAAGAGTCTCTTCTTCAACATCTAACAAGAAAAGTGAAAGATATACACCAAAGTGCTCATCATATTCATTCTTCATTGCATATCTTAATAATCACACATAATAATCTTTGTTGAGCAGTGTGCATTGCAGTTGTGATAACTTTCAAATAAGATTGGATTATCTTAGTTTGGGTTGAGACTTTGTGTGGGTTTTTCTTGAATAAAACCATTGAGGTTTTGTCCTCCAAGAATTAGGGGGTTTTGCACTAACCTTTGCTTCGCAGATTCAGCCGAGTGAAAAGTATGAAGAAAGGAAGGTTCGGTCAAACAAGTAGCGGTAACCGGAGGATTGTGAAAAAAGCTTAGGGTTCAAGCGACTTGCGTTCGGAATCAATCAAGCTGAAGTTTTGGAGAACATGGTGTTCTTGCAATAAGGTAAAGGTAACTGGAGGTTTATTCGAAGCGCTTGAAGGACTTGGTTCAACGAGAATCAAGGGGAGAGAATAGAATAGGATATGTAACAACTCTAAGGGTTGATTGGTGGTGATCAATTATTCTCTTGTATTGACTTTGCAACGTGTTAATAAAAACATCTCAATTCTAGATTTAGAATTGAGGGAAGACGTACCCTAAGCGAGGACGATAGGGGAACTGCCTCAACAAATCCGATCTTGTTCTCTCTATCTCTTAACTCTTTAAATTCTGCATTAGTTACGTTTTGTGTGAAATTAATCGTAAAATCAATATCGTTTGATTGGTGTGCATAGTAACTATTCGATAAATTGTTGCAATCACTTTGATTGCAACTGAGTAAAATTCGGCACATTCAATTTGAGTGAAATTGAAACTTGGTGTGGAGTGCACACCAAGTGTTCGATAAAATTAATCACACACAAACTTAGTAATATTTTCCTTGATCTCTTATTGTGTTAAGCATTATTAGAGGTAACGATATCAAGGATCATAGTGGTTAATCGATTGATTTAGATAGGGGTTGATAATCTCTATCTTAAGTAATTCCATTCGGTTTCACGCATATCCGGTCTTTCCATTAACGGATCACTTAGACGATTACAATCTAGGTTGTTTCTGCAACCGTTGAAAACATTTTTAAAAAGCGCTAAATTTCAAAACTGATCTATTCAACCCCATTCTAGATCGGTACTATCGTCTAACAACTTTCTTACCGGAAGTGAAGTTGAGTTTGACGGATCCGGTTCCAACAAATTTAGATCGTAATTCATTTCCCATTTGTACTTCTTGTCCATCATTTTCCACATAATAAGTTTTAAAAGCAATCGTGTCATAAGAGACATGCACTGTAGCACATGTGTCATACTATCATCCTTTTATTTTGCCTTTGATTGCCATGAACTGTATTGATCTCATTAGTTAACTTGTTGTACCTGCAATCTCGAGCATAATCTCAGGGTTTTCCACATACAAAATAGCTGCTTTTTGGACCTTTCGAACCGCCGGAATTTTTGAACTTGTTATATTCCTTTTTAGGTCGAAGATGACGTTTCGTGCCATCATGTTTTTTTTCCTTTGGCGGTCACAACATTAGCTTTGGAAAGACCAGCAGATTCTTATTTATCCATTTCATTCGATTCCTCCTCGATTTGAAGGTGTTTCTGGATTTTCTCTAGAGGGAAGTCCTTACAATTGTGCGACAATTTATTTCTATAGTCTTTCCATGAAGGTGGTAATTTTTCAATGATTGCACCAACTTGAAAAGTCTCAGGAATGTCTATTTTCACAATTTTTATTTTATTTACGAGAACCTGTAACTCGTGTACTTGGAGAAGAATGAGCTTGGAATCTATACATTTAAAATCAAAGTATTTAGAAATTAAAAACTTCTTCGTACCTTCCTCATTGGTTTTGATTTTAAACTTGAGTTCCTTTCAAATTTCTGTTACAGACTAAGTATCTATATAGAGATCATAAAGACGATCAGACAGCGTATTTAGAATATGTCCATGGGATAGCAATTCGTCCTCTTTACGGTTTTTGCATTCCTTCTTGAGTTCTTCATAAGCATCCTCAGTGGGTTCAGAAATTGGTATTAATTCAGGATCTAGGACATAGTGAACCTTCAGGGAAGTCAATAGGAATTTCATTTTATCTTGCCATCGGGTGAAGTTGGTTCCGTCAAAGCGATCCAATTTTGACAAGGTCTTGATTCATGACGTTGATGCTTGAAACTGCAGCCTCGATAGCCATTATCAGAGTACTTTTAAGAGTGTTATATAAACTATTTAAATTGAATAAATCCAAGCTTGAATCGTGAACGAAATCACTTTCCTAAAAAGTATTTCAAGCACTCTTTGATATGTCTCAGAGTTGGAACGCAGGAATACCCAGGATAATTCAGCCTTATATCAAATTTGCGCAAGACCGATAAAAACTAAATTTTTGGCAAAGAGAGTTTGAAATTTTTTCAAGAGGATATTTGGTTTGTCATGTGATTTTCTAAATTCAGAGTGAAGTATGTATAGGCCATGTATGTGTTGTTCCACAAGGTTGCGACCTTTGATGAAACAACACCTTTTAACAGTATTTTCACTAAAAGTTGCACTGTTTCCAAGCGTTGCCTATTTTTATTCTGCAATACTTCACGGAGTGTTGCTTCTTTTTGAATTCAAAAATTAAACGCTTGCATCGATCAAAATGAGAGCAATAGTGAGTTCGGCCCAAGGTCGGCCGCTGCCTCATAATGTCACGAGTAGCCCGATTGCTTCGATGCATCGTGCCTAAGTACTCAAGTGCCGCCTATAAGCTGTCACTAACGCCTCTACGCCCACGCCCTTGGACCCGGTCCCGAAGCCGTAACCGGTGTCGTTGGTGGAGACACCGATGAAGGGTGTATGGAAGAGACAAGTGGCATAATGCTTGAGACCATCATATTTGTCCATGTGACAGTTTATCCTCTTTTATCCTTTTGTTGAGTTAATGTTCTTGACTCCATATAAAGGTTTTGAATGTGAGTAAGTCTTTCTATATGGACTATTTCTCTTGCATTTATTACCATTTACTCCATTCCATTTTTCTTATCATTTAGAAACACACATAAATGGATATTGAATGTTCATGAATTTATAACACCGCCATAGAAATTGATGATAGAAGACCTTCTTAAGATTCTATTTAAATCAACAATTGGTTCTCTACCAATCGACTACATCCATTCATTGTTCTGGTTCCTGATGTTCATGCATGTGAAAAAATGCAGCCTTCCATGTTGGAATTTTTTTTGACAAGTTGGTATTATTGTAACAACCATACAAGCCTCAATATCCTATACTCTATCAGTATTTTCATGAATATATTTTTTTACATTCAAGAATATGACTTATTTCTATAATATTTTTCGGCATATTTTTTTCATGCCTTGAACCAACTCTTTGGATATTTGGGAATTAAAGGGTAATATCTTAACTCTAGCTTAGAGATAATAATGGTTAAGAATATTATCTAATGCTGCAGAGTTGAAGAACAAATCAGAGAAAGCTAAAAGGAGAAGAGAGAGTTTTAAATTGTAATGGTTATTTCATTCCATATGCAAAAACGACTACATATAATTTAATTGGTTACAAGTCAGCTTATAAAATCTAACCAATCACGTGTCCAAGTCTAATATTTGGGACAACTCATGTAAAAGTCAAAATAGGAAAAAGACAAAATTGATAGAATGACAATTTATTTGTAAATATTGAATTCCTTTGACAATACCCTGCCCATAAGAACAACCATGTCCTCATGGATGAAAATTTGGAAACTTCTTCAGCAAATCATAGTAAAATTCCCAAGTTGCTTTGTCACTAGGTATGTCTTTGCATTGTACCAACACTTTCGTGGCAGCTACTTGACCTCGCTTCACCATTTTTCTGTCCATAATGGCTATAGGAACTTTATCAGCAGTAGGTAATGCAGCAGGGAGATGTTGGATTAATTGGCCTAGAGGATTTGGACATAACTTCAATTGGGAGACATGAAAATGTTGTGAATAGAAGCAAAAGGTGGTAATTGGAGTTGATAAGCAGTGGAACCAATGTAATTCTCAATCATAAAAGGGATATAAAATTTAGGTAACAGTTTGTGAATGGCGTGAGACTTCAAGGACAATTGCCTATATGGTTTGTTTAGAAACAAGTGGTTTTTCCTAATGGTTTGAAAAATGAGTTTGAGGTGACTATAATGATCTTCCAGACACTGGCTATAAACCAACAAATCATCAAAAAATATAATAAGAAATTTGCAGAGGAAAGGCTTAAAAACTTGATTCATGAGAGCTTGAAATAATGTCAGAGTATTCGTCAGCCCAAATGGCATCACTAGATACTCAAAATGTCAATTATGAGTTTTGAAAGATGTTTTGTGCTCCTGTCCATGAGCCATACGCAATTGGTGGTATCCCGACAACATGTCCAATTTAGAGAAAATGGTAGAGCCATGTAATTCGTCCATCAAATCCTCCATTAATGGAATTGGAAAATGGTCTTCGATAGTCAAACTATTGAGTCTGCGAAATGCGAAAATCGACACAGAGGCGCCATGAATCTGTTGGAAATCCCCCAAAACCTATAAAGAATTTCAATCAATCTTGATGAACAAGATTGTTATCACCCACACAATGACAATAAAAGAAGAACAATGGAAAAAGAAAGAGTGTAAAGAACGATGAAGGAGAAGAAAATTTAAATTTTGTAGAGTTTCTCTCTGCCCACAAACTGTGGAAAACTTCTTATTCACTTTGCAACTGCAAAATACTGTGAATACAAATGTTATGAATACTTTATTCACTTCATTACAAAAATAAGGGTTACTCCCTCTATTTATAGATTTAGGTTAACTTGGACCTCAAGTCAAAGCCCAAAATAGCTAACACTGCTAAAATAGGCATAAGTCAAAATCATGTGTGAAGTAACATGCTTAGACACTTCGACACTAACACAACTCAACACACTAGGTGGTTCGACACTTCCTTGTTTTGTCGAGCAACATGCTTCGACACAAGGAATTACAATTCAACACACCACCTAATTCATTGTGTCTAAGCTATCTACATTCATCATAGTCTTAATCTTATGAACATTTTGACCTAGACTCCCTTTGTCATGATGTCTACAATTTGATTATCAGTTCTACAGTGTTCCACATTCATCTTCCCATCTGCTACCTGCTCTCGAAGATAATGGAACATCATCTCGATGTGTTTGCTTTGACCATGTGCTATCGGGTTCTTCGCCCGATTTATAGCCGACATGTTGTCGATCTTCATGGTAATTGCTCCATGACTCTTCGTTGTTATCTCTTCGACCAGATTCACCATCTACGTTGCTTGACATGCACAAAGAGAAGCAGCTATGTATTCTGCTTCGCATGACGATAATGCCACTACTGGCTCTTTTCTCGAACTCCGGACAACTGGTGCACCACCTAGCATAAACACATAACCCGCTGTGGATTTTCGATCCTCAACATCTTTACACCAACTTGAGTCGGTGTATCCCACTAATTTGCATTCTTTTCCTTCATCAGCTGCAAGAAACAAAATGCCATAGTCGAGAGTTCCTTTCAGATACCTTAGTATCCTCTTCGTTGCTGCTAGATGTGATACCTTTGACTTCTACAGGAACCTACTCACCATAGCTACACCGTATGCTAAGTCAGGCCTTATGTGACAAAGGTATCGAAGTGACCCGATAAGTCTTTTGTATTGGGTTGGGTCGGCATCATCTTCATCTTAATCTTTCGACAGTTATAATCTGGGTTCAGCTGGAGTCGAAGTTGGGTTGAAATCTTGCATCTCAAATATCTTGAGAATTTCATCTGCATACCTTCTTTGATGCATCATAAAACTACCACTCTTGTAGAATTTGATGTCAAGGAAGTATGAAATGTCACCCATATCTGACATTTCAAATTCCTTGTTGAGATCACATTTGAAGTCTTTGATCTCCTTCTTGCAACTACATGTTATCAGCAGGTCATCGACATAGAGGCATAGTATAAGAAATTCACTCTTGCTTCCTCTTACATATACTTCATGTTTAGATTTACACTTTACAAATTCCTTCTCACTTAGAAAGCCATATATCTTCTTGTTCCAAGCTCTTGGAGCTTGTTTAAGTTTGTACATGGATTTATGCAGCATGTACACTTTTCTTTCTTCGCCATGTTTCACAAACCCAGCTGGTTGTGCAACATAAACTTCTTCTTCTAAGGGGCCATTAAGGAATGCACATTTCACATACATCTGACACATATGTCAGTTGTTCATGTTTGCTAGACCAGCAATCAACCTGACTATTTTGATCCTAGCAATAGGTGCAAAAACTTCATCCAAGTCGATTCCTTCTTTCTGAAAAAATCCTTTCGCCACAAGTCTCGCCTTGTGTCGAGTCACTTCTCCTTTAGGATTCAACTTCTCCTTGTATACCCACTTCACATAAATTTCCTTCTTGTTTTGGGGCAATTCGACAAGTGACAGAGTGTTGTTTACTTTGATTGACTTCAGCTCTTCATCCATTGCTTTCATCCACTTCGAATCTTTCAATGCCTTAGCTGCATTGACAGGTTTGGCATCTGTGTAGAAAGCATAACGTACCAACTCACCTTCTTCATTGAACATATCATCTGATGTAATCACACATTCTTGCAATCTTGTAGGCATGTGTCTTGTTCTCTGAGGTCTGCTTGGGCCTGTTTCACCTCTGACTTCTTCCTGTCAAACTTCTCTTTCGACTTCACTAGTTGGTTCATCATAAAACATTCTCACTGAATCTTTCTTGACATTCTCAGTCCAATCCCACTCCTTAAGCTCATCTATGATCACGTCCCTGCTGATCACTACTTACTTATTCACTTGGTCTAACAACTTGTATCCTCCAATCAAATGATATCCTATCAGAATCATCTGACTCGACTTGTCATCAAGTTTTCTTCTCAACTGATCTGATACATGTCTATGTGTTATAGATCTAAACACCTTAAGATGACTCAAACTAGGATTAACACCAGACCAATATTCTTCTGGCGTGATTCCTTCTAGCTTCTTCGTCGGACATCTGTTCAGGATATATGTCGCAGTCGACATACCTTCTCCCCATAATTCTTTAGGTAGATGCTTGCCTTTCAACATACTTCTAACCATATTCATGATCGTTCTACTCTTTCTTTCTGTGACTCCATTCTACTGTGGAGTGTAAGGTGGCACCACCTCATGCACAATCCCTTCTTTCCCACATAATGCATCGAAATCTTTTGACACACATTCTCCACCACCATCAGTCCTCAAAATCTTGATCTTTCGACCATAGATTTAAACTTGGCAAATACCTTGATCACTTTTCTTCTTGATCAGGTAAGACCACAGTTTTTGACTGAAATCATCTATGAATGTAACAAAGTATTTGTTACCTCCAATCGAATCCACCTGAAGAGGACCGATACATCAGAGTATATGACTTCAAGAATTGCCTTCGACCTGCTTCCTGCATCCTTACTGAAGTTGTTCTTATGTTGTTTCACCTACACGCATTCTTCACACACTTCGTTTGGAAGGTCGATTTCTGGTAATCCTGAAACCATATTTCTTCTCTTCAAATCTATGATGTCTTTGAAATTGAGATGGCCAACTCTAAAATGCCATATCCATTCATCTTTGATGGATGTTGTTGCAACGTACTTATGCTCCATCAGATTTAGTTCAATCTTGAAGGTTCTATTCTGAGACATTGAAGCCTTCAAGATCAATCTTCCATTTGAGTCGAGAACTCCCGTCATCTTGTCTTTGATCGATATCTTGTAGTTCTTTTCGACTAACTGACATATGCTGAGAAAATTAATCTTCATGTATGGTATGTACAACATATTTGAAATAACTGACCTTTTTCCATCTTTCCTTATAATCAGAACATCACCAACACCTTCAGCTGCTAGAGTGTTGTCATTTGCAAATTTCACCATGTTCTTCATTGAGGGATTTATGTTGACAAACCAATATTTCCTTCCAGACATGTGTGATGAGCATCCTGAGTCCAAGTACCATTGGTCCTTGAATCTCTCTTCATCTCTTGTGGTAACCATTAGCAATGTCTCTTCTTCTTCATGTTTCGCCAGCTCTGCATAAGTCTTGATTCTTCTGCTTTTCTGGACAATCACTAGAATAGTGACCATACTTCTGACAATTGTAACACTGAATGTGACTCTTGTTTGGCTTTTGACCACCACCTCTTCCTCTACCTGCAACACCACCTCTTTGGTTGCCTTGGTTCCAGGGTTTTCTCTAATTCGACCAGTTTCCGTCTTGCAGATTTTGACCAGTTGAATTATTGTGACCTCCTCTGCCTTTGTTTCTATTCCAGCTACCTTTTCCTTTTCTTTCTTTTGTTTATTGGGTCTGCAAAGCCATATCACTCTTTGACTTTCCTGCCACTCTTTCATCCATTCTTTGTTCATGAGATTCAAGCGTCCGTTGAAGCTCTTCCTTTATCAATTTTGACAAATCTTTCAACTCTTCTATGGCTACTACCACGTGGTCGAACTTTGGACCAACGACCTCAAGATCTTTCCAACAACAGATCTTGATGCCAACACTTCTCCATATACCTTCATTTGATTCACCGGTTTTGTAACCTTTGTGAAGAAATCGGTTATGCTTTCATAATCTTCCATCTGAAACAATTCATACGTTCTTTTGTGAGTTTGTAACCTCACCTCTTTCACCTTCTTCGCGCCTCCAAATGATTTCTCCATAATTTCCCATGCTTCTTTCATTGAATCTACATCACTAACCTTTTCAAAGTTATCTGCATCAACACATTGATGGATTATAAAGAGAGCTTTATAATATTTCTTCTTCAATTATTTATGTGCAGTCTTTTCTTGATCTGTCGCGACTTCTATAAGCGTTGTTACTCCTTCCTTCACAAGATCCCAAAGATCTTGATAACAGAACACAACCTTTATCTGCTTGTACCAATTCTCATAATTGTTGTTCTTGAGAATCAGAAGATTTGCTGGAAAATGTCCATTTGGATGATTTGTTGTCATGGTATTTTTCTTCACACGAATTGATTAACCAGAGCTCTTGATACCAGATGTTGGAAATCCCCAAAAACCTATGAAGAATTTCAATCAATCTTGATGAACAAGATTGTTATCATCCACACAATGATAATAAAATAAGAACAATGGAAAAAGAAAGAATGTAAAGAACGATGAAGGAGAAGAAAATTTAAATTCTGCAAAGTTTCTCTCTGTCGACAAACTGTGGAAAAGTTCTTATTCACTTTGCAACTGCAAAATACTGTGAATACAAATGTTATGAATACTCTATTCACTTCGTTACAAAAATAAGGATTACTCCCTTTATTTATAGATTTAGGTTAAATTGAACCTCAAGCCAAAGCCCAAAACTATAAAAGCCAAAAATAGCTAATATACCACTAAAATAGACATAAGTCGAAATCATGTGTGAAGCAACATGCTTCGACACTTCGACACTAATACAACTCAACACACTAGATGGTTTGACACTTCTTTGTTCTGTCAAGCAACCTACTTCGACCCAAGGAATTACAATTCAACTGAATCATCCTTCTTGCGTACCAAGATGATGGGTGAAACAAAGGGGTTGTTGTTATGAAAGAAGTATCACATTTTTTTATATAAATTATTTATCAATGTTCAATATAAGTATGTTATTCTTATTTTACAATACAACCATTTTAATTTTGAACATATCACCCTGATTGACAACATTCATTATTTTTTAGTTTTTTTCATTGGAGATTTTTATCTATTTTTAGTTATGTTATTCATACACCACTTCTTACACCAAATACATACATCGTATACAATTTTCATCGTATTTATATGGTGAACAATGTCTTTTTTAAAATTAAAAAAAAATGAACAGTGCGTGAACAGTGTATGAATAGTACATGAATAGTATCCGTGAATAATGTCTTTAAAATAATAAAATAAAGTTGATTAATGAGATGTAAAAAGTTGGTTAATGAAATGTAAAAGGTTGGTTAATAAAGTGATGAAGTTGGTTAATACACGTTTAGATATTAAAAATAAAATTTTTACTAATACACTAAAGTTGGTTAATAAAAAGTGAAAAGTTGGTTAATAAAATTATGAACTTGGATAATAAACGTTCAGTTGTACAAATAAATTTTAACCAGTCATCAAAGTTAGCTAATACAATGTAAAAAGTTGGTTAATAGAATTATAAAGTTGATTAATCATATAACTTTATATCAATATTATTTAATTTAAAAATAAAATAATAAAAAAATAATTATTTTTTATATTTTTTTTAAAAGTATATATTATGCGGCATGAAATATGAAGAATAAAAATTTATTTGAATCTCTTGTAATGATAAATATATAATGATGGATTTTAGAAATCAATTAGTATTCAAATTTGTCCAAAAGTAATTAATTGTTTATCTTTAAATTCTTTTATTGAATGAACCGTTGTTAAGTGAAAATATGGACACACAAAAATCAAAGATAATCTAAACCTTAGGTAATCACCTCTCACTTTATCTCTCTCTTTACTAGGTGCAATAAGCAAGTGTATATACATTTATAAATAATTATTTTGCAATTGACCTTGAATGTAAAAAACACCCTTTATTTTAAAAGAGGCAAATATCATATTGGCATCATGAACTACAACTTGAAAATTATGTAAAATAATATGCAAGGAATATCAAGGCATAGATTTGTCTTTAATGTTACAATAAAGACACTAATGTTGAAGCCTGATGGGATTATAGAAGTCAATCAAACCTATATTTGTATTATACTAAAAGTTGATCATCCCATTACAATTATGCAGTTTCGCCCTATATCATTGTGTAACAATATGTACAAGGTGGTGAGCAAGGTGATAGTGGGAACATTGAAGATGTACATTGATAAATTGATCTCTCCTTATTAAATAAGGTTTGTTCCAGGGAGATCGATACATGAGACCATCATTATTTAAGGAATTAATGGATAATATGGTGAAATTGAAACGAAAAAAAAGGCTATTTTGTGATAAAGTCGACTTGTCGAAAACATATGACAAGCTGAGTTGGGAATTTATTTGGCATACTCTTCAAGAATTTAAAATGCTTGCTCGTATGATCAACTTAATTATGCATGCAGTGTCGAGTGTTGAAACCAACATGAACTGGAATGGAGCTAGAAGTAGCTATTTTCGGCCTCAATGTTGTATTCTCCAAGGGGACCCAATGTCTCCATATCTTTTTGTTCTCTGCATGAATAAGTTATGAAGAAGCTAGAAGCTTGCACCTTATGTTCGCGGATGATTTGTTTCTTTTTGGAGAAGATACAGAGAAACAAATGGAGTGTGTTATGAAGACTCTTAATCTTTTTTGTAGCATGTCAGAACAGGAAGTGAACCAAGAGAAAACTAGTCTGCTTTTTTCCAAGAATGTTTCTAGAAGCATGCATAATAAATTGGTGTATCTCTCTGGTTATAAGGTCACTAGCATCCTGAGGAACCATCTTGGAGTTACTCTAAGTGGTAAAATTCTTAGAAGGAATAACTTTCAGTATTTAGTGGATCGAATTATTGCGAAGCTCAATGGTTGGAAGAGGAACAACTTATCCTTCGCGGGGAGGATTACTTTAGATAATATTGCGATTCAAGCAATGCCTTTGTATCTGACGATGACTAATAGAATCCCAAAATCGAGTATTGAGGAGATTCATGGTATGAAGCGCAAGTTTATTTTGGGAGATATTTATGATCATAGGAAGATGCATGAACTTGGGTTGGACTCTATAAAAAAACCTAAAAAGCATGTGGTATTGTTTTGGGGAATTTGGAAAGTTTGAACTTAGCTTGTCTCATGAAGCTTGTTTCCAATTCTTAGGATTTGTAGTGTAATATTTTGTGGGATAAATACTATGTCCAAGAGGATGGTGAGTTTACCAGGGCTAGAGGCATGGACTCTAGTCTTTGGAAGGAGATAACTAAGATTTTCCAAGAGATTCGAGGCCATGGTTGCTAGTGTGTGGGGGACGAAAAAAGTATAAAAGCTTGGGAGAATAACTGGTTAGGGAAAGAGGTTAGAGCTAGTGATATTTAGAATCTTATTCCTGCTATTCTGGTTAGAGCAAGAGTGTGAGATATGGTTAATGATCAAAGGGAGTGGAATTGGAGCATCCTTGATGATTGGTTGTCGATTGAGTGGATGGACAAAATTCGACTGTGCTTGCCTCCCTGCTTGGGCAAGAAGCTGCCATTTTCTATTTTGCAGGTAATGACATTGGTGAATTCTCGTTAAATGAGGTGTATCAATCAGTAGCCGATTTGGAAAAGGAAATGGAGGATGATGTTTGGAAGCTTATTTGGAAAATCAATGCCCCATAGAGATGTTATAATTTTGTATGGTTACTGAAGCATGATAGACTCCTTACAAACTTAAGCAAAAGCAGAAAAAGGTTTGTCCATGCTAGTTGTAAGCTTATTTGGAAAATCAATGCCCCGGAGAGATGTCATAGTTTTGTATGGTTACTGAAGCATGATAGACTCCTTACAAACTTAAGCAAAAGCAGAAAAAGGTTTGTCCATGCTAGTTGTAAGCTTATTTGGAAAATCAATGCCCCGGAGAGATGTCATAGTTTTGTATGGTTACTGAAGCATGATAGACTCCTTACAAACTTAAGCAAAAGCAGAAAAAGGTTTGTCCATGCTAGTTGTAAGCTTATTTGGAAAATCAATGCCCCGGAGAGATGTCATAGTTTTGTATGGTTACTGAAGCATGATAGACTCCTTACAAACTTAAGCAAAAGCAGAAAAAGGTTTGTCCATGCTAGTTGTAAGCTTATTTGGAAAATCAATGCCCCGGAGAGATGTCATAGTTTTGTATGGTTACTGAAGCATGATAGACTCCTTACAAACTTAAGCAAAAGCAGAAAAAGGTTTGTCCATGCTAGTTGTAAGCTTATTTGGAAAATCAATGCCCCGGAGAGATGTCATAGTTTTGTATGGTTACTGAAGCATGATAGACTCCTTACAAACTTAAGCAAAAGCAGAAAAAGGTTTGTCCATGCTAGTTGTAAGCTTATTTGGAAAATCAATGCCCGGAGAGATGTCATAGTTTTGTATGGTTACTGAAGCATGATAGACTCCTTACAAACTTAAGCAAAAGCAGAAAAAGGTTTGTCCATGCTAGTTGTAAGCTTATTTGGAAAATCAATGCCCCGGAGAGATGTCATAGTTTTGTATGGTTACTGAAGCATGATAGACTCCTTACAAACTTAAGCAAAAGCAGAAAAAGGTTTGTCCATGCTAGTTGTAAGATATGTGGTAATGCTTGTGAATCTACCTTGCATGCTATAAGGGATTCTGCTAAAGCCATATTTGGAAGAGTATTGTTCTAAGTAGTATTTTTGGTGAGTTCTTTTCCTTGGATCTTTAGAACTGGATTATACTTAATTTGAAATATCACAGAGATGAGACTAAAAGTTGGAGGAGTGTGTAGGATATTATGTGTCATGCAATTTGGATGTGGAGAAATAAGGAAGAACATGATGAAGATTATGTGAGCCCAGTGAGTCAACTTTTCATATCTTTCAAAGACAAAAGGATTATGAGAAAGCGAAGAAGTTGACATTGCAAGTTATAAGGAATGAAGTGAGAAGTAGGATCATTGAGTGGAATCCACCTTCGGATAATATGGTAAAACTTAATTCAGATGGAGCAAGTAAAGAGTACAATAGTGTTGGTTGTGGGGTAATCATTAGAGATGTGAGAGGTGATTGGGTTAGTGGTTTTTCCAAGCATTTTGGAAAATGTAATACAATGATGGCTGAATGTTCGGAAGTTTTTGAAGGGTTTAAGCTTACTAAGAGGTTAGGGTTGAGAAAAGTGGAGGTTAATATGGATTTTAAACTTGTGGTAAAAGCCATAGAGGGTGGTGGTTGATAAGAGAAATCGGGAAGTTGATAGCGGACTACGAGATTGTTAAAGTGACTCATACATACATATAAGCGAATTTGTATGCTGATGCCCTAGGTAATATGAGGTGTTTTGACAAATCTTTCTGTATCTCCAATGAAGCTCGAGCAGTTCAAGCTGATATACTGGATTCTGATAAAACTAGTGTTGTTACCTCCTCTAGAGGCGTCTTCGTAGTTGTTTTCTTTTTGCTGGGTTTTGGCCCTCGTTGTCATCGGAAAAAAAATGAACCTTCACTAAAGAATAAAAATAGGACACTGACTATATAATCAACTGACATTGTGTTTACGTGACATATATTGGATTAAGTTTCCTTGCACTAAGAAAATCACAGAATCACACATTCGACAAAACCATGGTCTTTTGATGAAGTTCAGATGATAGAAGTTTAAGTTTGATAATTAAAATCATAAAACGAAAATTAAAATATGTATTTTATTAAATCACTATATCTCGATCGGACAAATGATAATAATTTAAATGCATTAATGTGTCCATTTCGTAATTGTACGAGATTTATTTTCACATTGACTGTAGTGTTCTAGAATTCGTGATAACATCGAGAGCAACTTCAGACCAACGCTTCAAGGCAAATTTACCGAGATAACCCACTTTTTCGAAGAAATTCCCAAAATAACCCACTTTTCAGGAAAATTCCCAATCTACCCCACTTTTAGGAGGAGGCGCCAATTGGATTGGCGACCCCTCTTAAAAATTACAAGGAGGCGCCAATCCAATTGGCGACTCCCTTAAAAAAGCCTCAAATGAAAAAACTTCCAACATGAAAGTTGTAGATCTTTTCAAGACAATGAATTTGGATATAAATTTTGCATCATTTGGATTTTTTATGAGAAAGTTATGGGCAGTTGAAGTTGGACTTCTGAGTTTTTCAACTGTAATCTGACCTATAATGTCTTGCATTATTTCATGTGTTTCTTTTAGAGTTATGAAATTTTGTCTAACATAACATTTTAAGTAGACATATTAAATTTTCCAATGCACTTGGTCCCACCTCAAAATAATTAAAAATGAGTGAGTTAGGTTCCTGCGAAGTTGACCTAAAATTAGGGTTTCAACTGTAATCTGACCTATAATGTCTTGCATTATTTCATGTGTTTCTTTTAGAGTTATGAAATTTTGTCCAACATAACATTTGAAGTAGACATCTTAAATTTTCTAATGCACTTGGTCCCACCTCAAAATAATTAAAAATGAGTGAGTTAGGTCCCTGCGAAGTTGACCTAAAATTAGGGTTTCAACTATAATCTGACCTATAATGTCTTGCATTATTTCATGTGTTTCTTTTAGAGTTATGAAATTTTGTCCAACATAACATTTGAAGTAGACATCTTAAATTTTCTAATGCACTTGGTCCCACCTCAAAATAATTAAAAATGAGTGAGTTAGGTCCCTGCGAAGTTGACCTAAAATTAGGGTTTCAACTGTAATCTGACCTATAATGTCTTGCATTATTTCATGTGTTTCTTTTAGAGTTATGAAATTTTGTCCAACATAACATTTGAAGTAGACATCTTAAATTTTCTAATGCACTTGGTCCCACCTCAAAATAGTTAAAAATGAGTGAGTTAGGTCCCTGCGAAGTTGACCTAAAATTAGGGTTTTTGTCAAAATGATCTATAATGTTTTGAAATGAATGATGAGCTTCCAAGTTTCAAATGGATTTTTGATGAACATGAAAGTTGTTCATATGGCGACTGTTGTTAAAACTTGAATGGAGGCGCCAATTGGATTGGCTAGGGCAGGTGCCCTAGGCTAGGGCAGGTGCCCTAGCCAATCCAATTGGCGCCTATGTGTATGTTTTAAAAGGAGGCGCCAACTCAATTGGCGAGTCCCTCATAAAATGCCTTTTTTGTCTTATAAATAGATGCGTTGTGTGACCTATTGTTCCACAACTCATATAATCAGTTGGCTATCATGTTTGGTGTTCGTCGCCGATACGGTAAGGTGATTTATGCGAGAGACAAACCTCAATTGCTGATGCTGTTTTGGAACATCACCACGTTAGATCAACTGAAGAGGGAGCTGGTTCGATGGTTAGACGGGAAAATACCAGAAGGGGAAAAAATCAGAAGTATTGAGAGACTTGACAGTATCTTTGGTTGGGTGCGAATGAAGACTGATAAGGATGCTAGGGAAATGATGTTTGGTCGAGACGACATTAATTTGATTGTTGTAATCAGTTAGAATTATTTATGTTTTCAGATGTTTTGTACTGATGTTGGTTATGAAACTCGTTGTAACAAGAACTTAATGATATATATTGATTGATTGTTACAGAAGTACAATGATACAAAAAGCATAAGATCAAGATAAAATGTTACAAAAAGCTTAAGGTTACGAATTGAAGGCAAAGCTGTTAATGGTAAGACCAACTTTCCAAATTCAATTTGCATGGAGCTTTTAAACGTTGATTTGTTAGATGATAATGCTAGGGGACAAGGTATACTACTTTCACGCCTAAAGTCATATTATAATAGTTTTTATTTAGATGAGCATTCTACCGAAGAAGCTCGAATCATTAAAACTAGGTGTTACATTATGTTGTTACTAGGATCCTTTTTATTTCCCGAAGGTAGTGGTTCTAGCATGCATATTATGTACTTACCTTTACTTAGACATATAGATAGAATAGGTAGTTATAGTTGGGGATCCGCATGTCTAGCCTATCTCTATAGTTCTTTGTGCAAAAACTGCCACAAAGATACTTCTACATTTTCTGGATGTGCTGTTTTGCTACAAGCATGGGGATGGTCAAGACTACCGTCTCTAGCACCGGTCAATAGCAACCCCTTCACTTTTCCATATGCAAAAAAGTAAGTTGTTTAAATTGCTATATCTTTACTTCCTTCCTTACAGTTTATTACCCATAACTAATTTATTTTAACTTTTTGGTGTAGATGGTCGGCACGCGGTATGAATTACAGCAGATGTCCGAGACACTGTATTACTCAATATCGCAACCTGTTGGATCACCTTCGACCGGCAGACGTAAGCAAAATAATTACATTATTTCTTCATATTATATTGACTTTTTCTACATTCATTTAAATCCTATTGTCTTTAACATTTCAGTTCATTTGGCGTCCATACCTTAATATGGATCATGAGCATCAGATCAACCCTGAAGACGCAGCCGTATGGACAACATGCACACCAATAATACGGTTCACAACAGTGGAGCTGCACAACACCGATCGTGTGAAGCTGCAGTTTGGTATGGTCCAGAATATCCCAGATCCCCCAGCTAGCCTAGGAGAATGGCATATGCGTAAAGTGAACGACCAATGGAACTTCAACCCTTGGCAACAATTCGCAAGATCAGAGTGTCGCAAGTGGAAGCACCGTCATGACCATGTCTTAACTGACGCAGTCATGCCAAATGAGGTAAAACCAAGTCGTACTTATATGGCTTGGTATAGATCAGTTGGATTTCAATTCATCGCCGATGATATGTACCTCCACGACCCACGCCAGACAACTTACACACAAGAAGCCTCAACATCTAACCCCCAACAACATTCTCAGCCCAATTACTCACAACCACCTATCCGACAAACTTTCCGTTCCACAAACACACAAACATACAACCAAAACATGCCATTCACCCAACCCCAAAACCAAGAACATCCCCCATACCACCACCAACAAATGGACCATCAACCTTCGACCGAACATCGCTTCGCACCCACACCATCACCCTACCAAAGTCGCCTTGCCCAAAACACTAACCGCCCCATCACCTACCGTAGCCAAGAACCCCAAACATCACAATACCAAAACATCCCACAACCATATCTCTTCCAAACACCCCAACAACCTTTCCAACCTTTCCTAGACCCATCATTGTCACCCATGTCCCCCTTCAACCGTCCTGGTCGCCCATCCATGAGTCAACCACACCCCAACTTCTCTGGCATGGGTCATGAGCTCAGCTACGCCGGTACACCATCATTGAATACTGAAGACTATGCTGAGTTGGCTGAATACCTCAACGGATCTTCTCCTGTAGGCGGTAATGACGCTCCTGGACCATCAGATGAACAAACACCGGTTCAGAATCGTCAACGTGGGTTAGGGCCAAGGGTTAGGGTAGCTAGGGGATGTGGGACCGGAGGTCGGTTAGGTGATCCCGGTCATCACCATTAGGATTCATTGTGTAAAATCCAAATTTTATTAATATCAATTCGTATTATGTCAAATTTATCTTTGTGTATTCTCCAAACATTAAGTTTCTTTCATAATTCTAAAATAAACACATATCATAAACCAAAAATTTATAGGTCAAAAACCCTAATTCAAGGACTTGTTATTGTTATGTTGAAGGGCTTGAATTTGGTCCCTTTTGGCAAAGTTCACATACACTTGTTTTGACAGAAACCCTAATTTTGGGTCAAGTTCGCAGGGACATAACTCACTCATTTTTAATTATTTTGAGGTGGGACCAAGTGCATTGCAAAATTTAAGATGTCTACTTCAAATGTTATGTTGGACAAAAATTCATATTCCTAAAAGAAACACATGCAATAATACAAAACATTATGACTCAGATAACAGTTATAATGTCAAAGAGTCCAAGTTCAGGTGCCCATACCTTTCTCATAAAAGCTGCAAATGATGCAAACCTTTAGTCCAAATTCATTATCTTGAAAAGATATACAACTTTTATGTTGAAGGTTTTGTCATTTGAGGCTTTTATCATTCAAACTAAAGGGCTTGAAGTTGGTCCCTTTTGGCAAAGTTCACATACACTTGTTTTGACAGAAACCCTAATTTTGGGTCAAGTTCGCAGGGACATAACTCACTCATTTTTAATTATTTTGAGGTGGGACCAAGTGCATTGCAAAATTTAAGATGTCTAATTCAAATGTTATGTTGGACAAAAATTCATATTCCTAAAAGAAACACATGCAATAATACAAAACATTATGACTCAGATAACAGTTATAATGTCAAAGAGTCCAAGTTCAGGTGCCCATACCTTTCT
Source organism: Lathyrus oleraceus (assembly GCF_024323335.1). Taxonomy (NCBI): domain Eukaryota; kingdom Viridiplantae; phylum Streptophyta; class Magnoliopsida; order Fabales; family Fabaceae; genus Lathyrus; species Lathyrus oleraceus. Next base: position 400,002,900 of record NC_066581.1, on the reverse strand, counting down.
CATAAAAGCTGCAAATGATGCAAACCTTTAGTCCAAATTCATTATCTTGAAAAGATATACAACTTTTATGTTGAAGGTTTTGTCATTTGAGGCTTTTATCATTCAAACTAAAGGGCTTGAAGTTGGTCCCTTTTGGCAAAGTTCACATACACTTGTTTTGACAGAAACCCTAATTTTGGGTCAAGTTCGCAGGGACATAACTCACTCATTTTTAATTATTTTGAGGTGGGACCAAGTTCATTGCAAAATTTAAGATGTCTACTTCAAATGTTATGTTGGACAAAAATTCATATTCCTAAAAGAAACACATGCAATAATACAAAACATTATGACTCAGATAACAGTTATAATGTCAAAGAGTCCAAGTTCAGGTGCCCATACCTTTCTCATAAAAGCTGCAAATGATGCAAACCTTTAGTCCAAATTCATTATCTTGAAAAGATATACAACTTTTATGTTGAAGGTTTTGTCATTTGAGGCTTTTATCATTCAAACTAAAGGGCTTGAAGTTGGTCCCTTTTGGCAAAGTTCACATACACTTGTTTTGACAGAAACCCTAATTTTGGGTCAAGTTCGCAGGGACATAACTCACTCATTTTTAATTATTTTGAGGTGGGACCAAGTGCATTGCAAAATTTAAGATGTCTACTTCAAATGTTATGTTGGACAAAAATTCATATTCCTAAAAGAAACACATGCAATAATACAAAACATTATGACTCAGATAACAGTTATAATGTCAAAGAGTCCAAGTTCAGGTGCCCATACCTTTCTCATAAAAGCTGCAAATGATGCAAACCTTTAGTCCAAATTCATTATCTTGAAAAGATATACAACTTTTATGTTGAAGGTTTTGTCATTTGAGGCTTTTATCATTCAAACTAAAGGGCTTGAAGTTGGTCCCTTTTGGCAAAGTTCACATACACTTGTTTTGACAGAAACCCTAATTTTGGGTCAAGTTCGCAGGGACATAACTCACTCATTTTTAATTATTTTGAGGTGGGACCAAGTGCATTGCAAAATTTAAGATGTCTACTTCAAATGTTATGTTGGACAAAAATTCATATTCCTAAAAGAAACACATGCAATAATACAAAACATTATGACTCAGATAACAGTTATAATGTCAAAGAGTCCAAGTTCAGGTGCCCATACCTTTCTCATAAAAGCTGCAAATGATGCAAACCTTTAGTCCAAATTCATTATCTTGAAAAGATATACAACTTTTATGTTGAAGGTTTTGTCATTTGAGGCTTTTATCATTCAAACTAAAGGGCTTGAAGTTGGTCCCTTTTGGCAAAGTTCACATACACTTGTTTTGACAGAAACCCTAATTTTGGGTCAAGTTCGCAGGGACATAACTCACTCATTTTTAATTATTTTGAGGTGGTACCAAGTGCATTGCAAAATTTAAGATGTCTATTTCAAATGTTATGTTGGACAAAAATTCATATTCCTAAAAGAAACACATGCAATAATACAAAACATTATAGGTCAGATAACAGTTGAAAAACTCAGAAGTCCAACTACAACTGCCCATAACTTTCTCAAAAAAAATCCAAATGTTGCAAAATTTATATCCAAATTCATTGTTTTGAAAAGATCTACAACTTTCATGTTGGAAGTTTTTTCATTTGAGGCTTTTTTAAGGGAGGCGCCAATTGGATTGGCGCCCCCTCTTAAAAATTACACATAGGCGCCAATTGGATTGGCTAGGGCAGGTGCCCTAGCCAATCCAATTGGCGCCTCCTTGCAATTTTTAAGAGGGGGCGCCAATCCAATTGGCGCCTCCCTCTAAAAGTGGGGTATATTGGGAATTTTTTTGAAACCTGGGTTATTTTGGGAAATTAATTAAAAATGTGGGGTATATTGGTAAAAATTCCACGCTTCAAGACCATAAAAAAAACATTACAGCTTCATCTAAAATCATAAAATATTAAATATATTAATTACCTTTTTATATATCCAAAATATTAAATATATTAAGGGTAATGCTAACTTGTGCTCCTAGAACACAAGTTAAGAGATAAATATAGAAAGAAAAAAATTAGAAATTGTGTATTAATTTTATTAGAAAGCTTATAATTAATATTTTTATTGCTTCTACCAATACAAATTTTTCATTTGTAGATTTCTAAACAAGTGTCATTAGGGCACAAGTTATGATTACTCATATATCAATTACCTTTTGGGAACTTCTTATGGCACCCTATGGTGTTGAAAAACACCCTATGGTGTTGAAAAACACCCTATGAAAAATCGAAATTGCCCCTCAAATTTCGGAGATGTATCTCCGGATGCACCATGCTTCAACTTTATGGCACACCAAATGATTCTCACCCTATATGAACACTAAAAAATATTTCGGAGATGCAACTTTGGGTGTTTTCAATAAATATATTGTCAGTTGAGTTGTCGAGTGGATATTCTGGAGATGTATCTTCAGAGGATTGGGACGATATTTTGAAATGTATGTGACCTTTGGTATGCCTGATTTTTCCGGAGATGTATCTCTGGATTAATTTGATAAAACACTGAATTGCATGATCACAAAGCCATACTTGTTTTCCACTCCAAACTCTTACCAAGAACCCTTTCATTCTCAATCCATGTTTTTACTCCAAATATGCAATCATGTGTTTCATCACATCAAAGGGAGCAAAAGAAGTTGGAATTATTGGTAAAAATTATTTATTTCAAGCCTCATTGCTCACATTAATCTTGTTTTTTGTAAGAATAAGATTTGGTTCTGCATCTGGCCTTATATGTTGATGATAATAATACATAGATTCATAGAGAGCAATTTTGCATCCTAATGGTTTTGTTAAGTGTGCAAATACTATATATAATTTCTGACTCTGAAGAAGTGACGTGTGACGTCATCAGACTCTGTAAAAATATTTTTCTGAATGTGAGCTTTTAAAAAATACATAGATTCATTTATGTATTCTGCTTTCTTAGAAGAATTCATAACACACTTTATATCTCAATCTTTATAATTTTATTCCTTCAGTGACTAAGGCTTAGTCAGAATTACTCAAGAAGACAATGACGGTTAGTCTTTATGGTTGTAATCAGTTTGATTATAGAGGATTAAGTCCTTATGATAAGGCGAAATCACCTTGGTGGGTGGACTGGAGGTAGCTTAGTGTAGCGGGGTATTCGTTACCATTAGAGATATTGACTAAATCCAAGGTAAACCATACAAGTCGAGTCGCCACCGCACTTCTATTTATCCAAAGGAATGGTTAGAAAACGAACAAAAACCTAAAAGTTTTATCGAATCAAAAACTAGTAAAAATGTCAGAGATCTGGGTAAGGGGGTAGATTATGCAATGAGAAGGTTTTAAGCACCCAAAACATCCTAGGTACTCCTAGGGAGCCCTTTTCACATTTGTTGTAAGGTTGGTATTTTGGTGAAATTTTGTTTGTGCAAACATGATTGAAGAGATGAGAAAAGAATATACAAGTTACTTATATTTTGTGTTTGGATGGATAAACCCATTGCCTACGTACCATCTTAAAAAAGATTAGGATCAAAACCTCGTAGTTCGGGGTAAAAATCTCAAAATGAGTTGGTGAATTAGTTGGTCCAAAAGCCTTGAGGTCTTTTGTTATCCAAGGGAGAAAACTCAACCTAAAACCACAAATCCACCACGTGAGGATAGCTTCAACATGCTAGTGAGGGGTTAACCCTATAATAAGCATGGAAGACTCATTGTCCATCACTAAGGATATAGGTGAGTATTACATCTACCTCAAGGATAACTCAAACCTAATAGCCAAAGGTTATGAAAAATTTGATTAAGGAAGTGGCCATTGAAACCACAAAAAGACATTTGAGTGGGTTATATTTACCAATGAAGAGTATTTACAAAATATGGTCAAAGTTGACTTAGAAGTTCAATTCAAAAATAAGTGTTATGAAAAGAAAGTTTAAAAATCAAAAGCATAAGCTTAGGTTTCTAATGTTTGAAAACAAGTGTTAAATGTTTGCACAAAAGTTTTGGCTTGGGTTAGAGTGGAGGGAAGAAGAAGAATGGCTAAAGTCCTAATCATACAAGAGATAAGGGAAAAGAGAACAAGACCACAAATGGAGTTCCTCTCTTGAGATCATATTGATGATCCAAGTAGCTCCCATCCTTTGGAATATGCAAGCATAATAATAGTAAGCTCAGGCAACAATCAAACAAGTCTCTTAAGAGATCCTCAATGTATCTTGTATATTTCACTTTGAGTGAACATGGCAATGGTTCTTCAATTTGAGCTCTCATAAAATTCCCTAGCACAAGAGCGCACACATCAAAAATTTCATGAAAACAAATCAAGAATGGACAAGAGTGAGTTTAGAGGTTTGGTCCTTCTAATCCATATTCACATTAAGGTCCTTTTACTCCACTTTGCATAGGGAAAGTCCTAGAAACTAAGTCCATTTGTCCATTTCTTTGCATTGACCCACATCAATCAAAACAAAAGCACAAGCACAATAATATATACACAATTATGTGCTCAAGTGAGCAAAAGGCAAATTGCATTAACGTAAACATGTACTCAAATGAGTAAAGGAAAAAGCAAATGAATAATATGTACAAGAATATTAAATTGCATAAAAGTAAAGAGCAAAAGTAAATGTTAATTGTTAATGGTTAGTGTTAGTAATTAGTGTGCCATAAGGCAAATTTGGCGCTATGTTAAGCAATCGTAATTGGACTTATGTAAAAGTCACAACTATCTGAGGCCGGTCAATAATAATGTAGGCAACAACACAAGTTAGAAAATCTTGATTAGTGAACCAAGTTCCAACAACTTGCCATGCCAAAAAGAAGATGAGAAATGATCTTGTATTGGTTTAAGTTCGTTGCATGATTTAGAAGCAATCTATCCTTAATGCAAAGCCATTCACTTGATCATTTGATCAAAATGAATTAGGTTTGAATTAAGGAAGGTTAAACCTCAATAATCAATGCTAACTTATCAACCTTTAACTCATTGATCAAGAAAGAAAAGAAGAAGAAGAAGAAGATGAAGGAGATGGATACTAGAAATGAAGAACATAAGGTGCATTAAGTAAAATAGAATGTACCAATCCATAAATATTGACCAAAGATAAGGAGAATCAAGGTCAAACTCCAAAAACAGAAGAGGGATGAAGATTGGAGGTCAAGAAATAAACAACATATTTTTGGCATTTTTAACATTTGAAAATAAACTTGAATTAAAATATTAAAGAAAGGTCCAACTTCAAAATCACTTCAAATCAACTTTGGAAAGTCCAAGTGATTTATCCCAAGTTCAACAAGGTCAAACAAAGTTTGACAAAAAATTTCAGCATTTTTAAAAGTCAGAAACTATTTTTAATCAATTAAAAGTGAATAAAAATGACATAATTGAACTAAAATCTCAAATAAATTTCAAATCAATTGATAAATTGATGAGAATATTTTTCATAGATCTATCATCATTCAAAGAGGTTGAGAAAATAATTTTGTATTTTTTGAATATCAAAAACTATTTAAAATGAATTAAAAATAACCAGAAAATAGAAAATTTACAAAAAATATCAAATGATAAAATAAAAAATGTTAAAAATCATTTTTATAAACTAGAATTAAAAATAGAAATAATGCCATTGGTCCCATATTTTTTGGAATTAAAATGAGAGAGTTATGAATTTTTGAAATTAAATGAAATATAAAAAAATACATGGAAATTAAATCAGAAAATGAAAAATGCTAAAAATCCTGGCGTGTTAGATCTAATTCATTAAATGATCTGGCATATCAAACGGCTATGGTGTAACACCCCTTTTTCTACCCCAAATTATTTATCATATAATCAGAGTAAATAAGCACGCATATAAAGAAAAGGGCGTCACATCGACGTTTTCGAAACTTAAAACTTTCAAAAACCAACAATACACCTGGTCATTCAAAATAACACATTTCACTCATCATGAATATTCAAGCAATATGCGTTCGCAACGGAAAATAAAGAATACTCATGTATTTCATAATATGATCCATGTCCCATACCATGATTATCTCTCAATAATCACTTCAAATAAAATAAAACAATTAATGACATAAAGCATATCAAAATAAGATATGAGTTCAATACCACTAATCTACCCAGTGTTACATGACCAGAGCATTGACTCATTACCTAATTTCAAACTAAATACGGAAACTCTCCAGCTATTCTTGAGCGAGCTACCATCCACCTACTCCAGCAATACTACTTTGTAGTATCTGCACGATACCCATGTAAAGGTAACATTCAAACAGAAAGGGTGAGAATTCCAAATCATTATGAAATAGCATAATAAGGCACAATGAATTAAAACACAATTTAAGAATTCATCACACTTGGTATAATCACGTCAATAGTATTACCAACAATTATCTCACATATTTCAAACGTACATCACATCCCCATCAACACACGCATTCAATGATCACATAACTATAGACGACTCAATGCAAGACAATGTGACTCTATGCATGTGGTACCTCAATGTGAACTCAAAGTTTCACCGCTTTCCGATTCAATATCTAGAATCCAAGCCACGCTTCCGATCCGGACAAGACCAAAGCCCTACGTCTGTTTCCAATGAAGGATCACCGTTTAATACTACGCCTAATCCCAATTAAGGATTAACGTCTGCTACGTCTGTTTCCAATAAAGGATCACCGCTTAAATACTACGCCTAATCTCAATTAAGGATTAACGTCTGCTACGTCTGTTTCCAATGAAGGATCACCGCTTAACCACTTCCACAATGAAGTCAACCATGCTATGAATGAATGCACACATACCAACACATATGCAATTAAGACCATCTATATACCGTCTTAACATCCCACATATCACCATGACTCACAATTGGTACATATACACATTCATCACAACACATCAATTACGATTACATATACACATCCATAACCATAAATCATTCATAATTCAATAAGGGCATACATACACATTCATACAATATATTATTCACCAATATAGGCCAATCATCAAATATGTACACATAGATTTCATTCCAAAACGCACACAACATTTAAATATCAGTTTTTCACTTTCCAACAAGTGTTAACCGGTTAACGCCCTGGGTTAATCGGTTAACGCAAAACAGAATGCGCTTCTTGGCAATTTTTAACAGTGTTAACCGGTTAACGCCCTGGGTTAACCGGTTAACGCAAGACAGAATGTAATTTTTTTCAATATTATAACAGTGTTAACCGGTTAACGCCCTGGGTTAACCGGTTAACGCAAAACAGAATGTTGTTCCTGCGCTAACACGAAACAGAATGCAGATTTCCCCGCATTTTTCATCGTTAGAGGACTTCCGGACCTCCGATTTCGATTCCGTAAAAAGCTACACGTTCAGAAAATTATGACTCATCCAATTATATATTCATTCACAGTTTTAGCATAATTTAATCATCACAATTCAAGAGTATTTATCAAGACCTAATAATTCCAAACCATGCCAATTAAGGATTTCAACCTAAAACACGTTCCTACCCATTGACCTAATCATACTAACCCATAATAATAAGGATTTCCCCCTTACCTTGTCAATTTGATGGAAACCTTGACTCTTATCGCTTTTCCTCTCCTCTTTCTCTATTGCTTTCAGTGCTCAAGTGAATTCTAATTCTCACTTCCTTCACTCTTACTATTTATAATAGTATTCTAGTTGGGCTTAAATCATCTAATTTAATCACTAGGCCCAATAATACCTAATATTTAAATACCTCTATTTAAATTCAAATAATTAACCACTCACTATGCACACTAGGTTAATTAATAATTATTTAATTATATCTCATATCAACTAAATAATTAATTACCACACTAATTAAATTAATTAATCCATTATTATACTACCTCACAACCGCTTAATTACTTAACACTCCAAATAATTAAATTAAAATATAATAATAATAGTATAATAATTAAATACTAAAAAAATGGGTTGTTACATATGGCATGCGCGCGCACCATGGATCTAAGTCAACTGAGCAACATAAGCATTTAAAAAAAGTCATAAGATCCAAGAGCCATGATTCAATCTGGAAATCATCATCAACGGCTAGGATTCGAACTGGCAAACGGACGGTGGTGTACACCACCGTCTTCTCCGACGAGCAAGGAGATTTTGGCCAAAGTTACAGGTCATAAAATCTTAATGAAAACGAGTGATCCTCATATCATTGGAAAGCTGGAGTGATGTACATCACCCCTGTACCATTAGTTTCTCTTCTAGATCTCCATAGGAAGAGAAATCAGAAGGAGAAAATGATGGAGTTCAAACTGAACTTGATGTTTTTACAAAATTGAAAGCACAAATCAAATGCCTCTAATGAGAGGACTTCAGTCAGGCCAAGAAACTCAAGAAACAAGTTATAAATGAAGAGTTTCGAAGCAAATCAGTTTGAACATCAACCTTCTAAATGCATATCTATGGAGCACGATCCTTCAACACACTTGCTTACAGCTTGTTCTGGAGATGGAAATGAGGCAAGGCTAAGGAATTAGAACCCAATAATAAACCAAGGAAGTTGAGAATTGGATCTGAAAATTTCAGGTGAAATCGCAAAATTCCTTTAGAGTATGGTTTGGAATGATTTCTGCAGCGTTTCAGGTTGATTCAGGGATGCCAATTAAATGAAGCAGTGCATCTATTTATAGCACAAGATGATGCAAGGAGGTGGAGAACTCGTGTGTGCATGAGCTTGGGTCCTCCATGCATGGGCCTGTACAGGCGCATGTGAGGCCCAAACTCAATTGGTTTTGCATGCTGAACACAAATGAATGAGTTTTGGACGTGCAAAAGGTAAGGCAAAGGCTTGTGCATGAAGTTTCATCATGAATTCCATAATTATGCCTAAATGTTCATCTCTTCGAAAGTCCAATTAAAAAAATCCAAACATAAGCATGTGAGTAATAGTTGGAAAGGTATTGGTGTAAGGAACAACTATTATGTTGAACAAAAACTCATTTGGAATGTGGAAATTTATGAAAATAGGCCATGAAGTTCAATGCACAAAATATGCCTTTGAGAAATTTGTCAAAATGAACCATCTTCAAGCCCTTCTGTTTTGATGATGAAAGCTCCAAATGGAAACACCTCCAACATCAAAGTTGTATACCTTTTCAATACAATCAATTTGGACTTACATTTTGCATCATTTGGATTTTTGATGAAGAAGTTATGGGCACTAGAAGTTGGACTTTTTTCCATTTCAATGCATTTGGCCCAAGGTGACCTATAATGTTTTGCATTATCACATGTATTTCTTTTGAGATTTTGAAGTTTTTCTCAACATAACATTTGAATTAGGCACAATAAGCTTTACAATGCATTTGGTTCCACCCCAAAATCATAAAAAATGAATGAGTTATGTTCGTGGGAAGTTGACCCAAAATTAGGATTTCAGTCAAAATGACATGTAATGTCTTGGAATGGGAGATGACCTTCCAAGCTTCAAATAAAATTTTGATGAACATTAAAGTTGTTCATATGGTTCTTAAGAACAATTTTAATCTTGGGGTCATATCCATTTGACAAACACATAAAAAGTTAGGTCTCAGTGTATTTCAAAATAGTCAGATGAATTGACTGATCCACTTCCCAAGTCCACAACTCATATCTTGATGAATTGATGATTGAGGACACTCAAATAAGTTCAAATATGCATGAAATGATGAATTAAAGAACTTCTCTTGATTGTATTTGACCATGGGTTGAGGTTGCTTCATGAGCAAGGCATTGTTGATACACAGATGGATTAGGGTTTCCTTGAGAAACAAACCTCAAACCCTTTGATTTGCTTTGATCAAAATGATGAAATGAGATACTAGGGAGGCATATTTGATGGATGGGAGCTTTGGGAACCATTGCCATGTTTGCTTTCATCTTCTCTTGGCCATATCATTGCACAAAGGATCACCTAGAAGCTTTTAGATCTTGTGACTGCTCAAGCTACAAACAAAATGTTATTGACATATTTTTGTGCTTTTGGTTAGTAAACAAAATGAGAAAAGAAATAATATACAATTCAAGCATGCTTAGTTATCTTAAACTAAACACAAAAGGTCCCAACTTAAAGGCAAAGGGAACCAAGATGCTTATGATCCTTGAGGCTATGCAAATGCAATGTTATGATGCCATGAGGGATCTTAGGGCCAAAATTGGGGTCTTACACTTAGTTAACAACAAACTAGGATAAAAATAATTGTGCTCATTATTTTTGTTCTAAGTTTTATCTTTGTTGTTTTGGGTAGCAAAAGTTTTTCATCTTAGAAACCCAATTCAACCTCCCTCCCCTTCTTGTGTTTCTGTTACCTTCAATTGGCATCAGAGCTCTGGTTCTGGTATTGATTATTTATCAAACACTTCACAGTGTCAGATAAAGATCCAGATTTTTGAAATATAATGGCAAGAGTCCCTCCACCAGCTGCACTCACTGTTAATAATGAAATAGATCATTATAGTGGCAAACCATCAGTCTTTGATGGAGAAAAAATTGACTATTGAAAAGATAGAATATAAAGTTTTTTCTTGGTCATGATATGGATCTATGAGATATGGTAGTTGATGGCTACATTCATCCTGTTGATGGTAGTGGTAACAAGGTAGAAAAAATAATGATGACTAATCAACAAAAGAAATATTACAAGAATCATCATAAAGCTAGAACCATTCTGCTGAATGTTATATCATACTCTAAGTATGAGAAGATCACAAATAGAGACACAACTAAGTCTATATTTGAATCCTTAAGAATGACTCATGAAGGAAATGGTCAAGTGAAAGAAACCATTGTGCTTGCATTGATACAAAAGTATGAAGCCTTCAAAATGGAGGATGATGAAATAGTTGAGAACATGTTCTCAAGGTTTTAGACTCTAGTTGCAAGACTGAAGGTTCTAGACAAAGGTTACTTTATTACAGATCATTTTAATAAAATTATCAAAAGCTTACCCAAGAGATGGAGGCATATGGTAATTGCGTTGAAGTTGTCTAAAGATCTGAACATCACTACTCTTGTATAACTTGTAAGTTCTTTAAGAAGTCATAAGATAGATCTTGAAGAGGATGAGCCTCAAAGGAACGTTAAATATGTGGCTCTGAATTCTATGGGAAAGTCTGAAAAGACTAAATCCTTTTAAGCTCAAGAAGAAGAGGAATCTGAAGAAGAAGATGAGTTGTCTATTATTTCCATAAGAGCTAACCAACTCTGGAAGAAAAGACAAGGTAAGTTAATAGGATCAAGAAGGACAGGTGGTCGCTTTGAGTCTACATCTGGACAGAAGAAGTCATATGTTGGCAAAGATGTTACCTACTTTGAGTGTAAGGAGCCAGGTCACTACAAAAATGAATGTCTCAAGCTGAGGAAAGATAGACCAAAGAAGAAAGACTTTATATGGAAGAAGAAATGTCTGATGGCTACCTGGGATGACTCTAAACCCTCAGGAGATGACTCTGAGGAAGAGCAAGCTAGCGTGGCACTTATGGCAAACACAAAAGCATTTGATGATAAGTCTCAGTCAGAATCTAAATCAGAATATGAATCAGACTCTAAAGAGGTATTTCATAACCTATCTCATCCAGAATTAGAATCTTGTTTATATGAAATTATGGGAAAATATCATAAGCTACAGAAAAAATACAAGGATCTGAATAAAGTCTATGTATCTGAATCTGAAGATCATAGTAAGCTTAATAAATATTTCTCCACTCTGAATGAAGAAAATTTCATTCTTAAAAATGAAAACTCTGCACTTCAAAGTAAGAGTTCTAAACTTAAGGAAGAAATTCTTTCACAAGCTTCTATGGATTATGAAAATGTCATAAAGAAATATGAAAAATATTTTCATACATTTCTGACTAGAAACATATATAGAAGCAAAATGGCTCCAGTGATCTATGCAGTTAGCAGAAATAAAAGAAGAGGAATTGGTTATGTGCCTATACAAAAACCAATTTTAAAACAAAAGGCAAAACCAAAACCTCATTATTCAGATTTCTCTTATGCACATACATAAAATGATTATTCTGCACATAAACCCAAGTTTGCCAAGAACTATGGGAGAACTAACCATAATGGACCCAAAAATATATGGGTACCTAAGGACAATCATGTTACTTTACAACACAGTTAAAACACCAATCATGGTACTTTGACTCTAGGTGCTCACGATACATGACGGGAAGAAGGCATGTGTTCCAAGATCTAGAACTTAAGCCAGGTGGCTTCGTGGGTTTCAGAGGTGATGAAAAAGGAAAGATCATAGGCACAGGAACAGTTGGTAATGGCTATCTCCCTTCTATTACTAACATTTTATTAGTTGATGGGTTAATGCATAATTTATTATCCATAAGTCAATTAAGTGACAATGGTCATGATATAATCTTTAATCATAAGTATTATAAAGTTGTTAGTCAGAAGGATGTCCACATTCTTTTAAATGGAAAGAGGAAAATAACATTTACAAATTAGACTTTCTGATCTTAAAAATCAGAATGTAAAATGTCTCATGTCTTTTTATGAAGAGCAATGGGTCTGGCATAGACGATTGGGTCCTCATGAGAAGAATTTCTCCGCTAAATAAGTTTATTTTAGTCAGAGGCCTTCCAAGTCTGAAGTTATCTTCAGATGTTACTTGTGAAGCATGTCAAAAAGGCATGTTTTCAAAAACTTCTTTCAAAGCAAAGAATGTTATTTCTACCTCTAGGCCTTTGGAACTCTTGCACATTGACCCCTTTGGACTAGTGAAAATTGCTTCTGTCAATGGCAATAAATATGGTTTAGTCATTGTTGATGACTATAGCAAATGGACATGGGTTAAATTCTTAAGACACAAGGATGGGTCACATTTTATGTTATATACCTTCTACTTACAAGTGCAAAACGAGAAAGACTTTAGAATTGTTAAAGTCTGAGGTAATCATGGTGGTGAATTTGAAAATAAATATTTTTAAAAACGTTTTGATGAAAATGGAATTTCTCATAATTTCTCCTACCCTATAAATCCATAACAAAATGGAGTTATAGAGAGGAAGAATAGGACTTTGAAAGAAATGGCTAGAACCATGATCAGTGAAAAAAGTATGGCTAAGCACTTATGGGCAGAGGCAGTTAACACAGCGTGTTATATTCAGAATAGGGTCTCTATAAGACTTATTCTGGGTAAGACTCCTTATGAATTATGGAAGAATATAAAACCCAACATTTCATATTTCCATACTTTTGGATGTAATTGTTTTATCCTGAACACTAAGGACAATATGAACAAGTTTGATTCTAAAGCACAAAATTGTGTAATGTTAGGATACTTTGAACATTCTACAGGCTATAGAGTATATAACACTGAAACATGAATTGTTGAGGAATCAATGCATGCCAAATTTGATGATAAGCTTGCCTCTAAAAAATCAAAGTTGGTTAAAAAGTTTACAAATCTAAAGATTACCTATTCATGCTTTGAAGGTAAAGAATCAAAAGCTAAAGAATATAAGGCAAACGATTATGGAATTGTTCAACCAAAAGTTGTTGAAGCTCAGACTCCTCTGAGGAAGCACATACAAAGATCCTCACATTCTGAAGAATTGATTCTAGGAGATAAAACTGAACCATTCAGAACCAGATCCTCGTTCAAACCTTCTTAAGAGACGCTTTTGGGTTTGGTGTCCCTCATAGAACCTACATTTGTTGATGAAACACTTCTGGAAACTGAGTGGATTCTGGAAATGCAAGAAGAACTGAACCAATTCTCCATAAATGACGTGTGGAATCTTGTGCCTAGACCTAAAGGAATTCATGTCATTGGGACAAAATGAGTCTTCAAAAAAAATCTGAATAAAAAGGAGAAGTGGAAAGGAACAAGCCATATTGGTAGCACAAGGCTATAGTCAGTAAGAGGGAATTGACTATACTGAAACTTTTGCACTTGTTGCAAGGTTAGAGTGTATTCGTCTCTTAGTTTCTTTTGATGTTAATCATAATATCATCTTGTATCAGATGGATGTTAAGAGTGCATTTCTAAATGTTTACATAACTGAAGAAGTGTATGCACACCGACCTCCTGATTTTTAAAATCATAAAAACTCAGATTTTGTTTTCAAACTTAAGGAATCTTTGTATGGTGTGAAACAAGCTCCTAGAGCATGGTATGAAAGACTAAGCAATTTTCTTTTAGAAAATGATTTTACCATAGGAAAGGTTGGTACTACCTTGTTCTGTAAGAAATTCAAAAATGATATTCTAGTTGTTCAAATTTATGTGGACGATATCATATTTGGTTCTACTAATGCTACCTTGTGCAAGGAGTTTGTTAAGTCAATGCAGGCAGAGTTTGAGATGAGTCTGATGGGAGAACTCAAGTTATTTCTGGGTACCTAGACTAATCAAAGTTTAGAAGGAACACATATCCATCAGATTAAATATACCAAAGAACTTCTGAAGAAGTTTAAAATGACAGATTACAAGATAGCTAAAACTCCAATACATCCTACGTGTATTTGGGAGAAGGATGGGGTAAGCAAAAAGGTAGAGCAAAAGCTATACATAGGTATGATAGGTTCTCTTTTATACTTAACAACTTATAGACCTGACATTTTATATAGTGTTTGTTTATGTGCTCGCTTCCAATCAGATCCTAGAGAATTCCACTTAACAATTGTTAAGAGGATCTTCAGTTATCTAAAAGGTATTACTAACCTGGGCTTGTGTTATAGAAAATCAAAAGAGTACAAGCTAGTAGGTTATTGTGATGTTGATTATGCTGGAGATAGACTAGAAAGAAAAAGCACTTCTGGAAGATGTCAACTTATGGGAGACAACTTGATCTCATGGTCCAGTAAGAGACAATCAACAATTTCACTATCAACAGCTGAAGCTGAATACATTCTAGCATCTAGATGCAGCACTCAGATCCTTTGGGTGAAAAGTCAGCTAGAATATTTTCAGATACATGAGAGTAACGTTCCTATTCTTTGTGATAATACCTCAGTTATTTGTTTATCTGAGAATATCATTTTACATTCTAGAGCTAAACATATTGAGATTAAACACCACTTTATATGTGACTATGATCATAAGGGAATTTAAAATTTAAAATTTATTGATACAAAACATCAATGGGCTGATATCTTCACAAAACCCTTTGTTGAGGATAAATTTGTTTTCATTCTAAAGAATTTGAAAATGGACTTATGTTCAGAATGAAAAAGATGTATATCTCGGAATGTTTATTTTCTCAAAATGATTAAATAAGACTCTCTCATACAGACTCTGATTCTTCTTTTATGTATACTTTAGTAACTCTCTATCATAAGCCCCTGAATATTTGAAGATAAGATCAAAAAAGTTCTACGTGAGATAATAATACACAGTACAAGATCCCATATTCTTTCCACTACACTGATTTTGTGGGGAAAATGATTGTATTATTGTACCATTGTGTCTCCCATTTCCACAGATCGTTATGCAAGGATACAACTACATTTGTGTATTCCATTTATACCCTCCAACAAACCTTTTCATTGCATGTATAAAGGATTCTTGGAAGAATTGAACAATAATGAAGCTAACAACACTAAGAGAATATCATCTACGTGAATATTGCATATTATGAAATATTTGAGAGAAAGAGAAACAAATACACAAGGAACTTTTGTTCATATTCTTCATAGAAAATATTGTGTGAAATACTTTGTAATTCATTTATGTATTTTTCTTTCTTAGAAGCATTTTGTATTACACTTTGTATCTCAATATTTGTGATTGTATTTCCTTGAGTGACTAGGGTTTAGTCAGAATTACTCAATAAGACATTGAAGGTTAGTCTTTATGGTTATAATCAGTTTAATTATATTGGATTAAGTCATTGTGATAAGGAGAAATAACCTTGGCGAGCGGACTGGACGTAGCTTGGTTAACAGCGAACCAGGATACAAATAATTATGTTCATTATTTTTGTTCTAAGTTTTCTCATTGTTGTTTTAGGTAGCAAAAGTTTTTCATCTTAGAAACCCAATTCAACCCCTCTTGTTTCTTGTGTATCTATTACCTTTAGTTTTCAGTCTGAAAATGTGTGTTTATTCCGGAGATGCATCTCCGAATGAACTCGCCCAGAGATGCATTTTAGGTATATGTCTGGTCATTTTTTCAGCTTTGTTAATAGAATTTGCACTTACTGAGTGTTTTGTTGTAATTATTTTTATTAGATATGGTGCACCCCCGATGTTTTCTCCAAGCATGTTGTGTCGTTGGATGCCAAAGGTGTTATTGTGAAGGCGGTAGATGTTGGCAAACAGTTTAAAAACGAGTAAGAGTTTGAATATCGTGATCACATGCTTTAATGGATTCGTACGGAGGCCTCCAGACTGGGATTTGGTGTGGTAATCGGAAGGTCTGGTAATGGTTCAGATAGAAGATGTGCATTTGTGAAATGATGTACGAAAGTAGTGGGAAATATAAACCTCCTCTCCAGAATTTTAAACGAGATGAAACTAGTTCAAAAAAATGTGAGTGTCCCTTTAAGTTGTATGGTTATATGTTGGAAAACAAGAAATGGATATCTAATGTCATATGTGGTTTACGTAACCATGACTTGTGTGAAAAGTTATATGGGCATCGAATTGCGTGTCACCTCATGTCGGAAGAAAAGGAATGTGTTGCAGACATGACATTGAATTTGGTTCAACAGAAAAATATTCTTGCAACTTTGAAACGTAAAAGAGCCGAAAGTATCTCAAATATCAAGCAAGTGTACAATATTCGGTATCAAACTAACAATGCGCTGAATGGGATAGAACTGAAATGTAACAACTCTTGAAGTTGTTGGATGATAACAATTATATGTCTAGGTACAGAACGTCCGAGGATGGAGTAATCGTTAGAGATATATTTTGGACTCATCCTGATTCCATCAAGTTCTTCAACATGTTTCCTAATGCGCTCATAACTGATTCAACGTACAAGATCAACAAGTACAGGCTTCCATTATTGGAGATGGTTGGTGTTACCTCTATTGAGTAGACCTATTCTGTCAGGTTTTCATTTCTAGAGAGTGAAAAAAAGGAGAATGTTACTTGGGTCTTAAAGGTGTGATGTACAATGTTGAAGGACCAAGAAGAGATACCTAAAGTGATTGTTACCGACCATGATACCGTATTGGTGAATTTGGTTGCAAATGTATTTTCTACTTCTTATGCATTTCTTTGTAGGTATCACATAACAAAGAATATGAAAAGTCGGGTTAAACTCGCGAAAGGGACGAAACAGATAAAGTATGAAGATGGAAAAATTATGAAGGCGGTGTGGTTGTGGAAAAAATAATTGATGCATGGAATGGTATAGTAAATTCTTCCACTAAAGAGTTATATGCCAATTTCGTTATGCATTTCAAAAAAGTGCGAGAAATATCATGATTTGTTAAAAAATGTTGAAAGCACAATTCTTGACCATGTGAACGAGAAAATTGTTTGTGCTTAGACCGATCAGGTTAGACACCTTGGAAATACAACAACTAATCGAGTTGAGTCTGCCCATGCTACATTGAAAATTTGGTTGGAAAATAATAAGGGTGATTTGTGTGGAGATTGGGACCCCGTGAACCAAATGATTCAGAATCAGCATAATGAGATGCATACATTATTTGGTTAGAGCATCACAGTTTTGGAACACATATTTAAAGTGGGTTTGAATTACATTTTTCACGAAGCTAAACGAGCTGATAATGTAGGTTCTGGTAGTGCAAATTGTGGATGCACAATTGTGAAAAAATATGGTTTCTCATGTGCTTGTGTTATTTCAAAGAATGTGAAACTTGTTAGCCCGATAAGAATGGATGAGGTGTGAACTCACTGGAAGAGGATTAGGTTTGATGACGATGGTGTCATGAAACATGGTAAATCAAATATCTCTATCTTAACCGAATGGGAAGTGATACAAGAGACATTTTTGAAAGTCGATGACAATATGAACTCCACATCAAAGAATAGTTGAGGAAGAATGCTTATCCAAAAACCACCGACGTGAAATCACCCTCTCAACCGGTAAAAACAAATGCGATCCGAAGAAGTCCAAGCCTACACCGAGTGACAATTCAACAGTGCGGCCTCCTTCGTATTTTGAACATGATGACAAAGTTTTTCCTGACTCACCAACTCTAAAATCTCAAAAAAAAAGTGTTTTCAAAGGAGCTCGCATTAGTAAACCACCTTCTTTGCCGCCTCCACCAAAGATTCCTTTCATTGACGAGATGATGGTTTTTAAGCACAAATACATAGAGCGGATCGCCAATGTTGAGGGTGACGGTAATTGTGGTTGTCAAGATGTTTCGGATTTACTCGCTAAAAGAGAATATAATCACACATTTGTCTGCCATCAAATTATCCATGAGTTGATGAATCATAAAGAATTATACACATGGTTTTACGGGAAGAAAAAAAAACTTGATGCAATTTATGAGTCTTTTGTTCCTTGCATTAGTGGACCTGCACCGAAGGTAAAATGGATGTGCTTCTCTAAAATGGGTCACCTCATAGCATATACGTGTGATAGAATGTGTATTGATCTTACAATATATGGTTTCTCATAAACCTTATTTCCACTACGTATCGCTCCACCTAAAAATTCAAATGATTGTATTATGTGTATTGGGTGGCTTTCAAAATCACAGCATTTTGTTCAAGTTTATTCAAAATTGGGATGCCTTATACCACTTAGATTACCGGAGTGGGCAGCTCATTCAACAACAAAAGTCGAGACTTCGTCGGACCAATTTATGGAAAGGATGTAAGAGTTCGAGAAATTAAGCAACATTGAAAGAGAATCAAATGCACAAAAGTCAAAGGGGATATCACTCATATATTTTGCCGGCGACATATCTTTCGATTCGTTTTAATTTTTTGTTTAGCCGGAGAAATCAATGTATGTAATTGTGTCTCAATATTAATGAAGTGTAATATATACAATTTCTTAATATTTTAATACATTTCTGATATTTGCCAAAACATTTGTTCATTTTCCAAACATAGTCATCAATTAGGTTATGTTTACTGCTCGGTTCATTTTGTCTGGTTCAGGATATGTTTTGGGGATGTATCTCTGAAACAAAATAATAATAGGGTGTCGAATCAGAGATATATCTCCAAAGTCAGCATGCTAGATTTTTTGAGGTTCACATTTGTCCACAACTTCTATAAATTAAATTAAGGGGCTCTTGCTTTTAATTTCACACTAACAAAAAAGCTTAAATAGTCTTTTAGTCCCTGTAAATTGTCGTGTTTTTTATTTCCGTCCCTTTATCTTTTTTTCTTCTAAAAATAATCCATGAATATTAAAATCTTTTTTTTATTTTAGTCCCAAAAATTAAAATCTGCAAGGAAAATCCGCAGGTTTCCTACGGATTTTAACTTTAGAAACTAAAATCAAATGAAATTCATCTTTTAAGGATTTTATCCACACAAAAAAAAAGATACAGGAACGAAAAACAAAAACTCGTCAATATACAAGAATCAAAAGATTATTTAAGTCAACAAAAAATGTCTCAAATGTCACAAATAAACACCATCTGGTATGTTGCAACTGTCTCCTTCTTCAACGCAACACTCGGGCAAAAGTTTAAGCTCAACGAGTACATCTCTTTTGCAGATCTGAAATACAAAGTCCATAATCTCCTATCTTATGGAGACAATCGAAAAATTGTCAAGCTTGAATACCGTTCACCGTCAGATGACAACGAATAGAAGATTGAGTTCAACAACTTTGAGCTCAAAACAAATGCAGATGTAAGGGTTATGTGAAATACATTTTTTCCTTTTGAAACAAAAATTCCCCTTGATATGGAAGCTATGATTTCAAGATCAACCGAAGATATCATGAAGATGTTGAAGCATCCACCAGAATATTGAAATGTAATGTTTTATTTTATATTAAAATCACTTATATAATGTTTATTTTATGTTATGAATGATAATTTTATTTTTCCAAAATATAAATTTATGGTTTCTGACTCTGATATTGCTACGCATTTATGCATCTCCAGGTTTAAAAAAAAAATCCAACTTCTAGGACGTCACTAAAAATGACCAAGGTTGTATGTATTTGATGCGTCTGAAGATGCATCTTTAAAATTTGTGAACATTTTAGTATTTTCACGTGGTACGCAAATAATATATAGGATGCATTAAAAAATTGTCTTACCTTTTTATATATTCAAAGTTAAGTTAATCAAATTGAGAAACTAACGACTTACAGTTGAACTCAACTATTAAATTTTCAACGGCAATAACATCAATTCAAGAGTTGTAAAAACATATTTCATGGCATGGTCAGTCAGACATGACACCAAATTTCTTAGTCATGTCTCAGCATGTAATTCTGTTCCAAGACTTTAACGGATTTGCAAAACATTACACTTGTGTTTTTATATATATATATATATATATATATATATATATATATATATATATATATATATATATATATATATATATATATATATATATATATATATATATATATATATATATATATATATATATATATATATATAAATACACACATGTGCACGTATAGAAACCACACGTAATAGGGAAACATATCTTCAAGCTCTTTTTCCATATACATACATACACACATGTGCACGTATAGAAACCACACGTAATAGGGAAACATATCTTCAAGCTCTTTTTCCATATGAACTATCATTTTTGTTACTGGATCCTTATCGTGATCTTCGTTACTGGATCCTTATCGTGATCTTCGATAATAATACCTGTAAGAAAGTGAAGATCAGATAAACGATACTGTAATCAAATGTTGTTAAATCTGATGTTGATCTGAAAGAAAGAATTACAACTTACACGTATATATTTATGTTGTACATGGAGGCATATTTTCTTAGAAGCCGTTCTATGGTGTACCATTGAGAGCGATCAGATCCATCTTGATAACCAATCCGTGGCATGTGTATTGATGCTTTGCAAAATGATCAAAAGAATTTAATTTGTATCAGTAAGTTTGAGACACCAACTCGTCACAATTTAATTTTGAAGTGATTGTGAACAAGTTATAGCTTAAGGTCTGAATGTTCATCCTTATAGCAACTAGGTTCTCTAGTCTAAACATTTTCGTAACAATGAGAAACATGAATATTGCTTTACATTAACTTGATTATTGCACTCAATGTCCACACTTTTGTAAATATAAAATCCTTCCAAGTTTTTCTCATCTTGTGCTTATATGATTGGATAGTGCATATAATACATTGTAGTATTGCAAGATCAAGGTGTCTCTCTGACAACTATTCAGTATTTGACGCAAATAATGTGTCAAATTTCTCTTGTTGGATGCGAATGCAGAATCAAAAGCCAATAAAACAGAAGAGCAAAAAGATAAACTCGAAATGGAAATGTGATATATTGTACAATAATAAAATATCGGGTTAGATCAATGTGGAAGCATGTTACCAGAATTTTGAGCAGCTGAGAACGCTGCCTTCGATAAGCAGCTTTCCAAGTGGACAAGTGAGGTTTCACTTCGAGGGACATTACGCCTTGGGTTGTAAGATTGAACCACAGCTAAAGCAACCATTTTGGGAGCATTACCATCCATATTTTGATCATCACAGCCATCTATAAGTAAAAAGGCACAACAATGAAGCATATACCAATTCAGCATATATTTGAAATTAACCCCCAACTAAATGTAGCAAATGGAAAATGTTTTACAATTTTCTAGTTATAATTACATGCATGTGCCACACTATTCATTATGTATTTGGAGTAACATGAATAAAATCCATTATCACCTCTTAGAGGATACCCATTAATGAGAAGTTCAGCAGCCTGAATAATTATTTCTAATGTCTATTCATCACTGTAGTCTGTCACATCAAGTATTTTACTAGAACAAACAATATTTCTTCCTGTGGATCAGGGTAGCATCATGTATATTCGCTTGTATGAAGCATCTTGCATGTATATGCAGTCCTACTAATATAAAGTTAAGAAATTAGCTTGTCCTTGAGCTTACCTTCAAGCCTTATAAGATGGAGATCACCAAGATGCAAATCCCCATGTTCAGAAGCCCGTTCATATGCATCGCTGATGCTCGATGAAAGTTTGGTCAGTGCATCAAACATTCCACCATGGCCCCAACGTCCAGAAGTGTCAACACAGCTGTAAAACCAGATTATATATTCTTACTTAATAATAAAGTCAGACTTTGATAGCAAGCAGTTCATACTACAAAAGAGAAATTATTCCATTGATGATAATATTAGGACAGATTTACAGAGAAATGTAAGGATAGTGCATATCTCATTGTCTTCTGTTGCATTTTCTATATTCATCATAGCTATACTCTTTCTCATCTATACTCTTCATTTGTCTATGACTAACATACCTTTCACTTAAAGGTTTTCCTCACATTTACAATTAAGTTCTACCTATTCCATAGTTGACATTAAAATCATCCAAAACAATCTTTATCTGTATTTGTTTCAAATGCAAACATCAATGCAAAAAACAAAAGGAAAAACATGTACATAGACACATACTATATTATTAGGGCATTATCATTTTATCAATTTTTATACCACTGCTCATTTCTAATGAAGAAAGCAAACCAACAACAGAAAAATCTACCAACAGATTTTAATTTCATCGATATAATAACTAAAAGCTTAGTGCACCAGAGCAAAATATGCAATCAGAATTTTTTTTAAAAGTTAACCTAAAGATTATAGCCGGATCAGATGAAGAAACGTTTGAGGGAGTTGTACAATCTCCATACACAAAATGAACAGAACCAGCATCTAAAATGACATCCCCATCTGGTGGGCTAATAGGGTCTTTAACATTCAGAGAATGGTATCCAACAGCATTCCACTTAGACAGCTTCTTTTCTTCTGCCTTCTGCTTTGCAGTCTCTAGTTTTTTACTCTTTACCTCATCTAAGTTCCTTCTGCTTCTCAAGTCAGTGATTGAGTCGCAACTTGATTTAGAAATTTCCTCAAATTTTTTAACCCAAGAAAGATAAGAAGCCTCATCAAGATCAAGATCACAAGAGAGAGAAGCAGAACCTCTTTCCTTGACATCATATCCTTTTAAAAAGTTTCTTGGATTGACCTCAAATTTCCTATCGTCCTTATCAAATATTTGTTCATCGCGCATAGCAATTATCTTGTCAGCCATTGCATTAATTTCTGTCAAGTCCATGTCCTTGTCTTTTCCATCATTGATCTCATTGGGATCAAACATACGTAACCCAACAATGATGGATTTCAAATCACTGGTTCCAACTGCAGATAATTTTTTATCTTCATTTTCTAGAATATTATCACCAGTTACATTGAGGCTCAGCTGCAACTTTCTTTCTGCTCTCCGCATAATTACCTACAGTGTAACATGTGAGTTCTTAGAGTATATGCAAATAGCATCCGCAGTCATAGAATAATAAATTTTATAGACAAACGTACTTCCTCCACTGTATGTTCAGTAACAAGGTTTATACACAAAACATGATTCATCTGGCCAATTCTATGTGCTCTCTGCAAAGCTTGTTTGTCCACCTGAGGGTTCCAATCTTGCTCATAGAATATAACCTAAAGAATACCATGGAACACAAGATACTATAAAATATGGTTTAAGCTTATAATTCTTGAATCAAAATGTTAAGAGAATGGAAGTCTAGTAGATTAATTATTGACATAAAAAGTTAATTTTCATTCTTCCATTATTTATTTTGCAAGGGTGACCAAAAATGACATTAGAATTGAAAACGTACTGACCGTAATTCAATTTCAAAAACTAGTTTGAGAAGGGAGGATTGCCTCAGCTTATAAGGAGTATTATAGTTATGTTGAGATATTTAAATATGATGATTATCCGTTAGGATATTGTGTGACTTTGTCTTGATTATATTTATTTTTTTGAAAACTCGGTATCTGGCCCTAAGACCGACTAATTCAAGAGACCAATTACACTGTCCACTTGCGAGGGCCCATTTAAAGCTAGAGCAGAGCTATGTATGGACTCGCAATATAAAAATTGTTAGCACCTAACGGGATTCAAACCTGAGACCTTGAGAGGAGCACACTCTCAGGTCCCAAGTCTTCACCAACATTCACCACATTCTAGACTAGTTTCAACAAGCTTCATACTTTGGTGTTGGGTAATACAAAATAAACCTAAAGTCATTTCCCAATTGAGTTAGTCGTCGAGCTATGTCTCCAATTACTTCAATTTATTATGGCGGTTAGAGTCCTAGTCATGCCATGCCTACTTATTAGGAGTATAGATATTGTCACACTTATTGATGGTTATTCTCATTTTTCATTGTTTTGTTTTTCAATGATACGTTGATCTTGTCTCACTACATAACCAGAAAATTGTCAAGCATTACATAGAAGGAAACCTTAGACAAATTCATCATATTGTACATATTAATGCATAAAAAATATAATAAATTAAAATAGACAAGAAAATAAATCAGTAATCAGGTTCTAGTTTAAAAAATGAAGGTTTAGAGCTAGACAAAACTAACAGTATCAGCAGCCACAAGATTCAAGCCAACTCCCCCGGCTCTTGTTGAGATCATAAAAACAAAAGCTCCATTTTGGCCAGCTTCAAAATCCAAGCCCATATTAGCTGATGAGTTGCTGAAACTTCTTATTGCAGCAAAGCGCTCCTCAGCCCTAATTGATCCATCAAGACGTTCGTAAGAATACTTGCGTAACTCCAGAAAATCCTGTACTAGAATAGAAGAATATTTCATCAACTTACCCATTTAACTAATACAGGGCAATCAATACAAGAAAAAAAATTCACCTGCAAAATGTCAAGTGTATGTGTCATCTGAGCAAAAAGAAGAACACGGTGTCCATATTGATGTAGCTTTCGAAGAAGTTGGTCCAGAATCAATAGTTTACCACTGGCCTGATAGAAAAAGATAATAAATACTCTCTCCGTCCCAAAATATAAGAGAAACAAATGAATTTTTCTTGTCCCAAAATATAATCTTTTATTTTTTTCAAAGTAAAATTAAATGCAAATTGCATTTTACTCTCTCTCTCTCTCAACTTTTATTTGTTCTCTTATATTTTGGGACGGAGGGAGTACGTTCAAAGCAAGAATGGTGGTGCAATAGCTAAGTGTCGAAGAAGGTCCTTGGGCCTAGTTTGACTGATTAGCAAGTGCTAGATCAAACCCGAATTGAGCCCATAATATGTTTCACCTTCCAAATTGTTTTTGGTAAATAGTTTTGGAACTAATATTAGTATTTAGAGTTGTGTTGTAGCACTAGCAATTACATACAGGTCCATGTATATAGTTAGCAATCAACCTAGAGAATGTCATACTTGCACTTAGGAAGTAGTTATGCTATTAATCTTCTTGTAAATATTTTTTTTTATTACAAAGAGTGTATGAATAGAAAATCGGCGGAGTGCAAATCACTCAAGCGCATAAGAAAAAATCTTTCTTCTTATTTTTCACATGGCATCATAGCTCCAGTTCTAGGAGACTTTGTTTCCGCAATTAGCTTTACCAAATAATGTTCTGGCTGGATGTACTGGCAGGCATAATTTAAACATGACTGGCAACTTGTGCTATCAAGAGCACAGTTGCCCGCCAGTGACCAGCGTTAACCTGTGTTGACAAAAGTTGACCGACATAAATCGAATTTGACCAAAGTTGACTATTCTTAAAATGTTTGGGTTGGACTAATTCATCCCTACAAAACCGACATGTAAGGTAAGGACTGCACAAATTTTATAAACACTACACATGTCATATATCTCTAAGTAATGTGAGACTAAATCCACCCCTTCAAATTTGAAGATCAGCAAAGAATCTGTTGTCTAGAATCAACAAATTCTATTTTGTACAGATCATATTATGTTGTGTACAGCTCA
The DNA here is from genome assembly GCF_024323335.1 of Lathyrus oleraceus. Taxonomy (NCBI): domain Eukaryota; kingdom Viridiplantae; phylum Streptophyta; class Magnoliopsida; order Fabales; family Fabaceae; genus Lathyrus; species Lathyrus oleraceus. The sequence continues at coordinate 399,976,956 of NC_066581.1, read as the reverse complement.
TAGAACTTTATGTAAATTAATTAGTTGACTGTTACTGTCTTTACCACACTTAATCTTAGCATTTATAGGAATAATTACTACCATGATTTCTAGGTTAAATTAGCTTTCCCCTCTCTGCCCTCTGTACTATATATACATATTATGTATTATTTACCATTTCATTGAAATATAAAAACATATTTCTTCATGGTATCAGAGCACGATCTGAACCATCCCTCCCTAACTTAGCGCTGTCAAATCATGGACGACCAAAAAATTGACAAACGAGATCGCTGAAAATTTTATGTTCTATGACACCGCAAAGGATATATGGAATGCGGTGAAGGAGACATACTCAAACATGGACAACACATCAGCCGTGTTTGAGATAAAAAGTATACTTCACGAACTTCAACAGGGAGAGTTTCTGTCATTGAGTATTTTAACATACTCTGCAGACATTGGAAGCAGATGGACATGTATGAAGAAGTTAGACGGTGTTGTCCAGAAGATCAAAAGAAGTACAAGTTTCTGTTGGGACAAACAAGGATCTTGATGAAGTTCATGGAAGGATCCTTGGAATCAAAGCACTTCAGGAAATTCGGGAAGTCTTCTCAGAAGTGAAAAGGGAAGAAAGCAGAAGGAAGCTTGCAGGTACGCTATTCCTCTCCGAAGAGTTGATGCAGTCTCTTAGGCTATCAACCCAGGTCTACTCTGGATCACTCAGCATCATCTCTTTCTTAATTGTTCCAGCCGCTACCAATCCCCAACCAACTATGGGAAGACATCTCTTAATACTGGACTTTCCAAATCAAAAGTGTTATAAGCAATTATAGTTGTGGTTGACAAACTTTCAAAGTATGCACGCTTCATATACCATTGGAAGCATCCTTATGTTGCAAAGAAGGTTGTTGAAGTATTAAAAAGGAGGTAGTGTGCTTAAATGGAATGCCACTGCTTATGGGGAGTGACAGGAATCCTTTGTTTATTAGACTATTTTGAGGTGTGTCGCGTTTGCCAGACACGTGTTGAAAATGAGCTTATCGTACCATCTGGAAATGGATGGTGAAACCGAGGTCATTAACTAGTGCTTGAAAGCCTACTTACAATGTTTTGCATCTGAGTTGTCTAATTCTTTAATTTTCTACACTTCCATTGCCCTTTTTGTCCTATTTGTGAGAGATGCAATACTAACAGGCAATTTAGAGAACAAGATAAGACATAAACTTACCCTAACAATGACTGTACGACTAAAGAGCCTAAGGTAGGATCGGTCCAAAGTTATCTAGTAAAAATATAGTGTGATAATTACCTGAACTAGATGTTCACCTTCTTCGTAAGGTTCGGGTTCAATACCCGGAAAGAGATAAGGATGGCTGCATGCTTTTCTTAGTTGCATCACCTAAAAGAGTGAATCATATTAACCATTAACTTCAAAGTGAAAGAAACAAATACAAAAAACATGATAGGTAGTTGATATGTGACAAAACATACAAATATGAACAAAATCAATGAAATAAAAACATAGAATGAAAGCACATCATCACAGCATCTTTTCGAAAATGGAAAGTGATTTTAAATGAGAAAAGTACCAAATATGAATCAATCTAGCATCTGGCTCTAGGCATACTAGAACTAGAGGATTTGCTAAATACAGAAATGAGAAAAGCAAGAGCTTCACTAACAGTATTCTGTAGTGATTGATGATTTGGTGTTCCAGAAGATAGTGCAACTAGCTTTGGAAGTTCCTTCCTTAGTATTGACATGTGGACCTTTTTTTGCAGGCTGACAAGGGGTACTAACCTGTCATGGGATGGAATATAAATTTCAATGGAACAACTTTGCATTTTAGTTATCATAAATTATAGTTTCATTGATATAAAAAGTGCAAGGTAGTATCTAATTAGAACAAGTACAACATACACAGTTGTCTCAGTGAGAGGTGGCAGCACTAAACTTCCACACTCCATAAGCTTTGATTTGGTTCGTCGAAGCATAAAAGCAGCCAATACACTTCTCAGGATTTGAAGCCGCTCCTTAACCTTTGGAGAATCATTAACTGTTCAGAACAAAGCTGCCACAATTAGAAAATGCTAAAAGCAAGTCAAAAATCTTGTTCTCCTTTTAATAAATTTACTTTTTTGCACAATCACAGGGCACTCAATTGGATGGATGACAAACCTTCCATCACGTGGCTAGCCTCTTCAAATCCTTTAGATTAATTATACTAACACTAAATATACATTAAATGGATCAAAATCTACAGTACAGCATTCAGATTCTGTAAATTTGTGGTAAACTTCCAAGAGAGCCAAAACAAATTACAATCCAGTGATGCTAAGTTATAAAACAGAATGATAATCCTGACCTGAGGTAAGATCACTGATGTCCTTGAATGTAGAAAGGAACTGATTTAGTGACCCAAACACAGATGGCATGCAAAAAAACATCAATGCCCACAATTCAGAAAGGTTGTTCTGAATAGGTGTGCCAGTCATCAACAACCGTCTTGGCATGATATAGACATCTTTGAGAACATTAAATAAAACCTGTAAAGGTTAAGAAGTTTAACTACCACAGTCCAATAATCTCAGGCTGTGTGACTAAATTGCCAGTTTTAACAATAAGTATCAAACAGTCTGAAATTCATGGTTTGTGCCTATTAAGCCTAGCTAGCTCATGACATGAAATATATTCCAACGTAAATAGCCAAAGATTGTCAAATTACTGCTGATCAATAAAAATGAAAGTGGCATGACAAATTTAACATACAGAAGCATACTCTTGATGTAGTATTATAGTATTATACATAGGCATTTAAGTTAGTTTTAGCGTACACTTGACGGGTTTTTTAGCCTTTGGGCTTCATCGATGATTGCATACTGCCATGGTATTTGAGAAAGAAAATCCTTGTCCATCAGTGCAATGTCATATGATGTTAACAGCACATCAAAAGGCAAACTGGCCTGCCAAAAAATTTTATTGCAATAATCATAAGTGAAAATTCATTAGGAAATCCAACCATTGCAAGAAAGCCATTTAGATTCAATGAACCAATGAAAGTATAGCAAACTCACATCATGTGTTGGCTTCCTTGTTACATGTTCATGTGTTTTCATTCGTAGACTGCGCCTATATTCTTTATCACCAACATATTTTAACACTTCTAGTTTAGGGGCATATTTGACTATCTCAGACACCCAACCATCTGTCACACTTAAAGGGCATAAAACCACTGTAAAAAGTAAAATGGGAGCAAGAAAAGGGATAAGTGTTCATCTCTATAGAAATTTTGTAGAAAAAAAAACTATCCAAATATAAGTTTTCTTTCACTTACAAAATGGCCCCTGTGACAACTGGTGCACTTTCAAATAGCTTAAAAATGAGATAGCTTGCAGTGTCTTTCCCAATCCCATCTGTCAACATTCATACGCAAAGGCATTAAAATTAATACATCAGGAATCATATTTTTCATTCCAAAGACAAGACAACAAACCTAATTTTCAGTTCTGTCTGCAGAATTAAAAAAAGGTCAACACTTAGAATTTTCAAAAGCACGTGCATTGCTTATCATCAGTTAACAATTTTAAGATAATGCAGCTTGTTACACATGGACAAATGAGACATATGACAATGACAATGACTGTGACTAACTATTAACTATGCAGCTCAAATGCAATGTAATTTAACAGAATATTGTATACACCTAAAACGAATTGCCCTCAATTCATAAGAAAACATCATATATTGAAGCTAATAGGTAAAATGCTGTTATGTTTATTCTTCAGCCCAAGACTGGTTTATAAAGAGAGAATACAATAAATTACAAGCAATTTCTCCTTAATGGAAAATAAACGGACTTAATAGGAAACAATTAAAAAAAAAAAAGAACATTGATGCATTTTCCAACAAATCATGACACAGAAATATTACATGCCAGTAAATAGCAATTTCCCAGAAACATGTGATATTTAAGAAGCACGAAACCACCCCTCTAATGGGTACATACATGTAGATTTTGTACATAATAATGATAATAACAGAAAATGTGTCGGATAACAATTTAAGAAGGTAAACTTTATACGACTGCAATACCAATAAGATGAAGAAAAAAATCATCCCTTTCACATTACATAGAGACTCTGATACAAAATTGAATGAAGAGTAGATACCTCATCCCCTGCAAATAATGGAAACATTATGATCACTAACATAATTAAAAATTGTTTCTTCAGAAGTAATATCAAAATCACCTAGTCTAAACCTTCAAAACAGAACAACAAGTGAAAAAACACAGCATTTGTCAACTCCCAATTTCTGTCTTCCTTTGTTATAAAAAAAATCCCGCCTTTGATGTTTTCATATATGTTTGGATGAACATTTGAAATGAGAAATGAGAAACTGCCAAAATGTGGGGGTTTACCGGAAGCATGCGGGATTGAAATGATAAACTACCTTGTGAAACTGAATTTAAGAAAGTTTACTTTCAAAGCAAGTTTAATGTTAAATGGCCTTGGATGAAATAAAGTTCGAACATGTGTTTATAAAAGTCTTGCATTAGACAAAATAAGGTCTAAAAATGTGTTTATAAGTCGGTTTTGTAGAGTTGAGTTAGGTCTAACCCAAATTCTAAAAAAATTAAAACTAAGTGCGCAATTTCCAATTTAACAAAAGGCCACTTTTTATTGCTTGTAGTCAAACAAGATTTTAAGGCAAAATCAATTCTGATACAGAGTAGCCAAAAATACTCAAATCACATTTGTCCAAAGGAATATCATGCCCCGCCATGCATCCGAATAGGCACTTAGTCCTCCAAAGACATGCCACAACACACATTATCTCCATTCCAGCATTTATAACAAATATCAAATTGTTCTTCGAAGATGTTAGAATTTCCGCTTTCATTGCAGTCTGTCCCTAGTCGCCTAAATTGTGGCATTTGACTTGTCTTCATTGCAGCTCCAACACCTTCATTGTGTTGGGTTTGAAGGTTTGGATTTAGTCTCACATTATTTAGAGACATGGCATGTGTTGTGTTTATAAGTGGGGGCAATCCTCACCTTACAAATCCGATTTTGTAGGGATGAATTCCCAACTCACATTCTAAGATGGTATCAGAGAGTCTATCTTAGATTACTTGTTGGACTTCCCGCATTGTCCACGCTTCACTGTGCGTGAGGCGTGTGTTGGAATTTCCGCCTGCATTGTGGTCTACTCCCAGTCGTCTAAATTGCAACATTTTGCTTGCCTTCATTGTAGACTCCAACACCTTCATTGTGTTGGGTTTGAAGGGATGATTTTAGTCTCACATTGCTTAGAAATATGGTGTGACATATGTTGTGTTTATAAGTGAGGGCAATGGTTTTATAGAGATGAGATAGGTCCAACTCACACATTCTAAGAAAAGATGATACAATAAGCTTCAATTTCAGGGATTAAATTGGTATCAAAAAACCAATTTGATACATTTACAAAGGGAGAACCAAGAAGATTACACATGTGTGAGTGTGACTGTACTTAGGATGGCTAAAATGGACGTTTACTCTAAAATTTCACTTCATATTTAACTTTTATCTTATATAAATTTCATACATTCCATTTTAGGGTTTATTTTTGCTTTGGCAAGACCAAAATAATCACCATTGTTGTTTCAAACTACTCTAACATTCTTTAAAGAAGATTGAAAATGAAAGCGTGCTATCTCACCAAGGACAACGTTGACGCCGAGTTTATACCTCCGTATGAGCCACGAAACCCCTTCTACTTGATGTTGTTTGAGAGTTGCTTTAATCCCAAGCTCTTCTTCACTCGGCGGCGCGTCACCGGGACGTGCATCGTCGTCGAGTATTATTCTAGCAGCGACCTGGAGCCTCTGTTCGTATCTTAGGTTCATGGCGTCGACACTGAGTCGGAAACCGTAAACTCGGTGCAGATATAAAGAACGAGTGAGTTAGCGGCAACGAGTGAGTTAGCGGCAACGAGTCGGTAATGAATGTATTTTGAACTGACAAGTTGCGAGGGAATGAATGAAATGGCTCCGCGTGTTTTTTCTTAACCTCGCCAAGCCTATTCAGGGTGTTCAAAATGAGTAATCATATTTTAACATCCCAATTTATTTAGTTTTTGGATTACAAAAAGCCAAAGAAAATACAAGTTAACAAGTCCAGACAGAGTAATGACTCCGAGAATTTGTCTGAATGAAAATTTTTATCCAGGGGAAATAATTTTTTTTAAGAATTTAAAATAATTTAATCAAATTGTATTATTTTGATAAAAGAATATAAAAATTTATTAAAATAATATAAATTTGTAAAATATTTTATTTAAAATAAATTTAACGAATTTTAAAATGAAACAAAAAAATAAAGAATAATGATAATGTTAAATTATTTAATATTAATTTTTAAAATTTTGCAAAATAATTATTTCAAATTTATTCTTCAATTTTTTAAAAAAATTGCAAATAAATCTCTAAAAAAATTATATTTTTACAAATTAATCCCTTCAAATTTGCAAATTAATCTTCATTTTTCATATTTTAAATATCATCAAAAAAAATTTAATTTATGAAAATGATCTCAAAAATTTAACAATAAATTATTTTAATATTTCGTCCGAATAAAAAAATTTAAAAATGAATAAATTTCAATTGCATCATTTGAATTGCTTAAAATTTTGAATTTCTTAAAAAATATTAATTACCTCATCCAAACTCATTCTGAGTGTGTTTAGATAAAGTATTTTAATGAAAGAAAGTAATTTTTTGAGAGAATTTAAAATGATTTAACTAAAATTTATTGTTTAGATAAAAAATATGGAGAATTGTTAAAATAATATAAATTTATGAAGTATTTTATTCAAGTTAAATTTAAGAAATTTAAATGTCATCAAAAACTAAAAATTTTGAATTGTGCATTCACTCTATATAATATGAATTTTAAATTATTTATTGTTAATTTTTTTAATTTTGCAATATGATCCTCATATTTTATTTTTAAAAAATTCACCCCAAAATCTTTCAAAAAACTGCAAAATAAATCGTTAATAATTTTTAAATTTTAAAACTTGATCCTTTAAATTTTCAAAAATTATAAATTAGTCCTTATTTTTCATATTTTAAATGTGATTCAAAAATTTTAAAATTTATGAAAATGACTAAAAATAATTAACAATAAATCATTTTAATACTTCATTTAAACAAAAGCATTTTAAAAAATGAATACATTTCAATAGAGGAGAGGGGAAGGGAAGGAAGGATTTCTGAAAATGATTTCTTTTTAATAAAAAAGAACTTTTAATATTTAAAAAAATGTTTAGATTGATAAAATAATATTTATCATTAATATATCTTTTACTTTTGAAATACCATAAAAATAAAAATTATATTTGAATAATTTATCAAAACTCTTCTTTAATACAAATTTTGAGGTTCCTAAAATTATGGGGATTTTGGTGTTATGAATAAAAACAAATCCTCCAAAACTCTCACAACTAAAATTATTTTATTCTTTTCATTCAATCCATCCTATTTTTCAAAGTTCACATCTCCCTTTCCGTCCAAACTCTCAACAAAACCTAAAAGTAATTTGTAAACAAAAGAGAAATATGAGGTGGTGCAACTAATCAGTAAAATTCAAGAATTTATCCTGCCACCCTCCAAATTTAACCTGACACCCCGCGATTTTTCATAATACACATATACTTGTCAAAAGTCCGGTAAAAAAAATCCAATAAAATAAATGAAATATCATGTATAAATCAAAAGATTCAGTAGTTTATTTAAAAAATCTGGTATGCTATTATACCAGATTTTTTAAAAATATGTTAAGTTATGTAATTGCATGTCTAAAGTTATTTTAATTGTCTTGAATTATGTTATTTGTTAAATGTTATGTTATCCTGCAATAATGGAAGTGACAAAATATTATCTAATAAATTGTGTGGTGCAAAAGTTTGAGTAATAATACACATAATATACAAATAAGACAAACATGATAATAATGTCCAAATGGCCCCCACCCACCCACAGGCTCAGTGTGTTTTCTACGATGGCAAAGTATAAACCTTACCCTTTGAGTTTACCAAACCCATGAGGTTATCCATAATAAATGTTATACTTTGCAGGAATTAAGCGTCATTCGCACCATGTGGAGGCGATGGAGGCGGCACACCGTCAGAATGCCCCCCAACATGAGAATATCCAACATCGTCTCCATGCTCCCTAGGTGGGATTATGTGTGGGTGTGATACAATAAGGTATCACTCCAAGTACCCATTCACACAATGCGCATGAAGTTGAACCTCTATTGCAGGATCTCTAATGGCATGGGCATAACCAATAATGTTACTAACAACCAATCTATCAATGCCTTTAGATGGAATAGCAGTGAATGGTTGTGGGATGTACTATGCATATCCAAATTGGCGCAGACACCTCTCAGGTAAGTGTCTAGCCACTAAGGTCTCCTATTGCAGATAACTTGAAAAAAGTGAAGTATCATCGAACTCTTGATGTATTCTATGATCTACGTAGGGTGTCCAGATGACATCATTTACAATCAGTGCATCAATCCTCTTCATGTACTCCATAACACCTCTTGGGTGTGCATGCCTGAAATTCTATCTCTTGGCCTGTGTGGAGCTGATAGTGGTAGGAATAACCCGCCTCTCACAAATGGAGAGGAAATGCTCGTATATCCAATATTACACAAGAACATTTGCAAATCTAAAATTGTCATAAATAAGAACCGAATCAATAAGTAACAAAAAAAATTCATACCTGAAATAGACTCTTATAACCGATAAGATTCCTAGTCTCAAAGATAGTCGCCTCTCCAAGTGCAGCGTATAAAGCAATCAGTGTATTATGTAACACCCTAAACCCCGAAACTTATATATTAAGCTTTACACGACAATCTAAGGTGTCACCACCGACAAAACCTTTAATAAATCAAGTATTTAATAAACACACAGTGGAGAATATTAAAGTCATACAACACATGTCATCGTACGCTCACCTTCACTTAAGGTATCATTGTGGCGGTATCGATTTATTTCAAATAAAAAAACATTGCAACTTAGACTTTTAGTCTCAATCTTCAAATCATAAGAAATTATTTTCAAAGTAAAAAGTTATCATATTCAACCCTTGAATAACTCCAACATAAACTGAATAATTAATTTAACTTCAACAACATAATAAGCAAACAAACATGTTCTCAACCCCAATGTTACAAGACCGGAGCAAGACTTCTAAAACAACGATGAAACTAAATGAAGTAACTCCAAGAGCTAACTTCCACTTACAACAGCAAACTCTAGTCCTGAGTATCAACAAGATGTCCATGGTGGACAACATGAAAGCAAAAGGGGTGAGAAACAACAAACAAATAGAAATAGTGTAAAGAATGCTAAGATAGAGAATACACATCAAGCACAGATTCACTACACAACCATCAACAACATATTCTCACACCCTATTCGTGACAACAAATACATAATCACATACAATCATGAACATCATGAAAAATCAACAACATATGCAGTCATATATGCAAATGTACTCATCAACTAACTCATTATGTATGTGATACCATTCTTGAACACTCAGGTTCATCTCACTCCCGATTTCCACCATAGTACCAAAGCACACCAATCGTTACCATCGCCATATATAACGCTTCACTGATTCCCACCTGAAACTGACTACTTGCTCTCGATCCCCACCATAGGACCAGAGCACACCAAAATAGGACCGAAGACCGTACACCATAATGCATGACTCTCAACAACATGCATTATCACAAAAAGACTCACCAAAAGGATCTTCATACACATCTCAACATTTATGCATCACATTATTCATCATAAGCAACAATCAATTCATGTTACGATATCAATAAACCACAATAAACAACAATAACTCACCAAACATGACTACATAGGCATTCGTTCATGTTACTTCACCAAAATAACAACACATCATCCTATAAACATAACTATTCCCTAACCAATCATACAAGTCATCACAAACATCCCTACACTAGGTAATTTACTAACACTCTAACCTTTCACCAATCACTACCATGAGGTAGCTCAGTGTATTACCTTTCCAACGCTTTAAATAGTGCATCATTTGGACCTACGAATCAAAAGATACGGCCAAAATTGTCGCACAACGCAACGAAAACAAAAGAATAATTTTTCACTATTTGGCCTGGTGCAATCGATTGCAATTTGGTGCAATGGATTGTCACATAAAAAAGTTTCGCTATTGACTTTGTAAAAATCACACTTCCAAGCATTGCAATCAATTGTAATCCCCCTGCAATCGATTGCACTGCTTATTTTTTTTACTTTTTTGAAGACATGCAATCGATTGACTAGGAATGTCAATCGATTGAAACCGCAGTTTTTCCCAAAAATCCCAATTTCTCTCCTACTATATTCATCCCTCTCATCTCAAAACCCTCATACATAATTACAAATTATTTCACACAAATTTAACAGATCCAAACATGATTTTTAACAGTGAATCATACTAGCATAGTCATTAACATATAAATCACCTACTTCACCATAATTCATAGCAATTTCATCATTAATTTCGACAATAATTTTTCTCATCATCATGAACAAAACTCAAGCTTTCACATGCTTATTAATGGCAAAACATAATATGTATATATTCATGATCATTCAAACATGGATTCAAGTATAGCAACACATATAAACATAAATTGACCAACCAATTTTAAGAATTTCATCATATAACACATTATCAAACGAAAACCTAGAACCCTAATGAGATTAAGGACTTCCCATCTCTACCCCATCATGCAATACACATATATTGAATGCCCTTTATCCCTCATTTACCTTAGATTTCCAACAATTGATGATGAATCGAGCAATCTTTATGGTTCCTTCTTCAAAATCCTAGCTTTTGCTTTTTCTCTCTTTTGCCCCTTTTCTACATATCTGATGTCTCTCTAAACACCTAGCTCTTTCCCTGCTTTTAGAATATATACTCCCTCGCCATTTTGTCTAATTATGAAATTTGCCCAATTCAATACTAACTTCTCTATTTTTACCACTTATTTCCTCCAATTCTTACAAATGGCTCAATTCCATCATTTTATTATTTATTTAATTAATTCAACTAAAATACTATTTATTCTAATAATTAATTAAAATTTTAAATAATTCTAAACAATTATACCAAGCTTTTAGTCTTTATATACCTCTGCTTCAAGGATACTTACCCCTATAACCATACAACAAATAATTTAAAATACCAATTAATCAAATAGTCATCTATCTTGGATCACATGAGACAGATCCATAATGTATCTGCATGGGTGATGCCTCAATAGTCAGGTTCTCTCTTCACTTCCCGTCATCTATCTGCATGTGTGATACCTCAATAGTCAGGTTCTCTCTCACTTGTATATCTTCCACTTAGATCACATGAGACGGATCCAGAATGTATCTCCTCGATTGATACACATGAAACATATCATGAATATTAGCAAGTGGCAGTGGCAAGGCAATCTGATAGACCACCTCTTTTATCTTCTGCAAGATCTGGTATGGACCAACAAAACGTGGCGTGAGCTTTCGAGACTTCAAGGCTCGACAAACACCCGTCACAGGGGTAACTCTAAAAAACACATGGTCCCCCTCTTGGAACTCAAGTTCCTTCCTCTTCTTATCATGGTAACTCTTCTAGCGACTCTACGAAGTTTTCATCTTCTATCTGCCATAATGCTCTACGAAATACCATGCAAACTAACAATATTCTCAATATAAAGGTTAGATAACTTCTGTAAAGTATATTTGATCCTAATCGATATGAAATGAGTCGATTTAGTCAGCTTATCAACAATCACCCAAATAGAACCACATCCCTTCGCCGTCTTCAGTAAATGTGTTACGAGATCCATGGAAATGATATCCTACTTCCACTCTGGAATACTCAATGGTTGCATCAGACCTGACGATTTCTGATGTTTAATCTTTGACTTCTGACAAGTCAAACAAGCATAGACAAAGTTAACTACTTCCCTTTTCATTCCTGGCCACCAAAATAATTTATTTAAGTCTTGATACATCTTAGTGACATCAGGATGAATACACAACCCACTTTTGTGACCCTCCTCAAGAATACTCTTCTTAAGCTCGGGTACATTTAGTACACAATTCTGTCTCTGAACCTCATCATGCCATTCTCATCAATTCTGAAGGCACCGCCCTTATTCTGATTGATTAAAACAAGTCAGTCAACCAATCCCACATCGGTCTTCTGACCCTCTCCGATCTCTTCAAGAATACCACTCATTAATTTCAACATACCTAACTTCACACTAATAGGAGTCTATTCACATATCAGGAAATGGTAAGGAAACATAAAGAGACCATAATCCTCGCAAGGATGACAAAGACTGAGGACCCGGTGCTAGATTCTCATCCTACACCCCATAAACACATCAAGATAGAAAACCATGCAAAAATGTGTGAATATCAACTTCAAGGAAGTGGGGATAATAAACCCTTGCCTAGTGAAAGAATTAGATAAGGAAGATAAAACAAAGTTTTGTTATTTCCACGAGAGTCACGGTCACAACATTGACGAACTTGTATACTTGAATGATCTAATCGATGAATTGATCAAGAAATAGAAGGTCACCCAATAGCCCATGGAAGATGGCCAAAAATATGATCGTGGGAGAAAGAAAGAATACAAGAGGCGGGATGGATTATGTAGCACCCCAACTTTGTCCAAACAACTACAAAAAATTGTGAACATTGTGTTTTTGTTTTACTGCATTTTTCGTTTTTATTCTAAAAAGAGTCTTAAAAAATATATATAAAAAAAAATTTAGTCATTAAATATTGTTCCTTCATTAAGAGTAAAAAAAAGAATAATTTGTATTTAATTTAACAAAAATGTAAAAAAAATATAATTACAAAAAAACAAATAAAAAATATTTTGAAAGTAAATCTATTCTCTCTCTAAAGTCTCACACTTCTTGTTTAATATCTCATGAGATAAAAAAAATCAACAAATGCAATAATCCACTTTAATTCACTCCATAATTTAAATTTATTAGCTTTTATTCTCCATATAATTGATCATTTTTTTGGATTTTATTTCGTTTCCATATGAGTGAAACACCATGCCTATAAAAGGAGAATACATATGAAATTGAAGGAGGAAGTTTTTGTAGGCAATTAGGAGAAATAAGTTTGGTTTGTGAAGTCACGCTGCAAAGTGTGAAGTTAGGTATGTTAAAGCTTACCAGTGATATTCTTGAAGAAATTAGAGAAGGTCAAAAGATGGACTTAAAATTGATTTATTAGTTAACTTTAATTAATCATGATCAATGTGGTGATTTCAGAATCGACGAGAATGAAGTGATAATATTTCGAGACCGTGTGTGTGTTCCGGATGTGCCAGAGCTTAAGAAGAGTATTCTTGATGAAGGTCACATAAGTGGCATGAGTATTCATCCCAGTGCTACTAATATGTATCAAGACTTGAAGAGGATCTTTTGGTGGCTAGGAATTAATAAGGAGGTTACTAGCCTTGTGTACGCGTGTTTGACTTGTCAGAAGTAAAAGGTGGAGCATCAAAAGTCGTTTGGTTTGATGTAGCCATTGTCTATTCTAGAATGGAAATGAGAAAACATTAAGATGTATTTTGTGTCTGGTTTACCGAGGACAGGGAAAGGTTATGATACGATTTGGTTCATCGTCAATAGGTTGACTAAATTGACTCATTTCCTTCCAATGAGACTTAATTATCCATTGGAGAAACTAACGGAGATGTATATTGAGAGGATTATTAGTCCGTATGGCATTCCTTCCAGTATCGTATCTGATAGAGATCTGAGGTTTACTTCAAGGTTTTGGGAGAGCTTGTAGAAAACGGTTAGGAGGAAGCTGCAGTTGAGCTCTACTTATCATCCACAGACAAATGGTCAAATGGGGAGGACTCTCCAATCAATAGAAGACTTATTAAGATCTTGTACGCTATAGAAATGAGTTGCTTGGGATGGATTTTTATCGTTGATAGAGTTTACCTACAACAATAGTTTCCATTCGAGTATAAGAATGGCACCGTTTTAGGCGTTGTATGGTAGAAGGTGTAGGACACCCTTGTGTTGGTATGAATCAGGAGAGAGTGTTGTAATTGGGCATGAGATTATCCAACATATGACAGAGAAGATTAAAATGATTCAAGAGAAGATGATAGCTTCGTAGAGTCGCCAAAAGAGATACCATGACAAGAGGAGGAAAGAACTTGAATTCCAAGAGTGCGGTCATGCGTTCCTTAGAGTTACTCTAGTAACTGCTGTAGGTCGAGCTTTGAAGTCTCGAAATCTCACTCCATGTTTCATTGGTCCATACTAGATTTTGTAGAGGATAAGAGGGATGGTCTATCTGATTGCTTTACCACTGTCGCTTTCTAATCTTCATGATGTGTCTCATATGTCCCAGTTGAGGAGATACATCCTAAATATGTCTCATGTGGTCCAAGTGGATGACGTGCATGTGAGAGATAACCTGGTTGTTGAGGCATTACCCATGGGGGTAGAGTATCAGAAAGTGAAGCAGTTGCGTGTTAAAGAGATTACCTTGGTAAAGGTAGCTTAGGGAGGACCAGCTGGTAGAAACGTGACTTGGGAGATAGAGAGCAAGATGACAGAGTCATATTCGATTATGTTTGCTTAACGTAATTTTTTAGGGAGAAATGTTTTCTAAGCGGGGGAGAGTTATAGCACCACAAATTCGATTAATTAATTTAATTGAATTATTAGGAATTTTATTTGATTAATTGGCGTTTTTAAATTATTATTGTGTGATTGTGGGGGGTAAGTATCCTTGGAATAGAGGTGTATAGAGAGTAAGAGTTTAATTTAGTTATTTAGAAATTACTAGAATAAATATTGTTTTATTTGAATTAATTAAATAAATAGTAAAATATTAATATTGGTCCATTCGTGAGAATTAGAGAAAATAGGCGGTGAAAATAGATAATCTAGTAATAAGTTAGGCAAAATTCATAATTAAACAAAGTGATAGGAGACTATATATTCTAAAAATAGGAAAAAATCTAGGTTTTTAGAGAAATCATCTGACATATGTAAAAAGGGGCAAAAGGGTGAGAAAGAGAAAAAACTAGGAATTGAAGAGGGAACTCATAAAAGTTGTCCAATTCAACATCAATTTCTGGAGACCCAAGGTAAGGGGGAAGAATAACCTTCAATAAGGGATTATGCATGATGGGCAGGTAGAGGAGTCCTTAACCTCCAATTGGGATGATGATTATGATAATTCTTATGTGTGTTGAGGAATGATATTCTTATGATTATCTTGATGCGAATTTCATATGAATGATGTTTGAAATTTTGAATTGTGTATGTGAGTTTCCCACCATTTTTGTAATAATGAAGGTTTTAAAGATGTGATTCGATGATGATTTAATGAATTGGTGATTGAATTAACATGTCAATTCCTAGAATTTGGGCTTAATAGGAGTGGGGTTTTATTCTGAGAAAATAAATGTTTGAAATAAGATATTTTGGTGTTAGGAAGTGTTTGGATGGTTTATTATCACTAAATGATTTTCAAAATGCGTTAAAACTTGTTTTTTGGAAAAACAAAAACGCAATATGAGTCGACCTATAACTCTATGTGTCAACCTCAACCAACGAAATTGGAATTTTTCAAAAAAAATGTATAATATGCATTGATGCTTACGCGCTATGAGTTAACCTATAGCTAGAAGAATTTCCCATGCGTCGACCTATAACCCTGTGAGTCGACCTCTGGCTGCCAGAATGCCTGTTTTGTCTTTTGTTGCACTGTTCGACGATTTTGAATGTAACTTTTGTCCCGTAAGTCTAAATAAGACATTGTTCAAAGCATTGGGTAGCTAACGCGTAGAGACACCTTATGAACTACTTGATGATGTTATTATAATGATTTTGTCGTGTGAATTAAGAGTGTGATGATGTCATTATGTTTGAGGTGGTATTTATGAATATTGTGATGTTACATGTATGAAGAATAATCTAGTTGAGGAGATTGATTGAATACTTGAGTTGCACTAAATTGTGTGTTTATATGACAAGATGTTAAGTGTTGAGAAGCAGTATGAAATATGGGAATGTCTTTAATATGGATTATTTTGAGTTATGTCTATTGTATTGTTCCATGTTTGAAATATAATTATGTTGTGATAAATTATTAGCATGCTTGTGTTGCACTATTGATTGATAATGTGAATTTTGTGATTTTGGTGTGATGCAATCTAAAGAGTGGATTACTAGAGTTGCCAATGCATTATGTTAGAATTAGAAAGGGGTCTTAACGCATTGATTTAATGATATGCTCATGCATCATAAGAATTATGTCAAAAGGCATGTTTGCTAGTTCAGAGAGGGGAATAATGGCTTGTCCCGAACTCAGATAGGGAGCTTGGACCTCAGATAAGGGCCTCGGGGTTCATAGAGATTGGAACCCGGTTCAAATGAAGAACCAAATGTTGAGTTGGTACCATATACATATGCATAGAGTTGCATTGCATAATGAGTTATATACATAATTTTTGAGTTGCGATTGATTGATTAATTTGGTGTGAGATTATGATGAACTACATTATGAATGAGATTATGTAGAATATGGTGTGTCGATATCTTACCTTGTAGTATAATGCATGTTATTATGCATTGTGATTTCTCACTCGTTTGTTGTTGTGGCCTGTGTTCCTCTTTGGGGTACAGATAAACAGGTAACTGAGTAGCTACTTAGAGTGGAGAATGACATGAGGTTGTTTCTTTTTTCTTTATGATTTTTATTTTACGTGCTCTGATATGTAACACTGGGGGAAATGTTTTGTGATTTATCTTCTGTTGTATTGAGTAGAGAGTTAAAGTATACTCTCATCGTTAATATTTTGACATTTTGAAGAGATTGCATTCATAGTTTTGTTTATGTTATAAAGTTTTTGAAATTAAATAATTTATTGATTGCATCCTTTATTGATGAGAAATTTCGCTGCAATGATACCCTAAGTGAATGTGAGCATGCGACAACACCTTAAGTGAATGTGTTGATTGTTGTTTTTATTTGATAAAGTTTTACAAAGCATGTATGTTTTAAAAAGAGAATGTGTAACATCATATTCGATTGTCTGAATACTCGGATTTTATTGTATAATTATGCATGGGGGAAATAGGATTTTACAATTGTTGTTTTCAATCATTTCAAAATGAAGTTGCTGAATTTGGCGCCTCGCACGTAGGTATCACTCAATTTCATTTATCGGTTCCACTAAGATCCTGGTACTGCGGCCTCTTTACATACAAATAACACGAGGGGGAAAATCAACTGGAAAAAATGTCTTAGTCTAGACGGCGTAACAATAGAGTACGATATTGATTTAATTGGTCCCTAGCAACAACGTCAAAAACTTAACGTGGCCGCAAGTGCAGGACTTTATTGCATTAAGTATAAAAGGTTATCGATCCATCAGAGACCAATAGAAAATTACCATTCTCTACTATCACTATGTTTATCCAAGGCAATGATTTAATGTTTTGATTGATTAAAGCGGAAAATAAACTGGATTTGAATAAAATATGCAAACGAGAGACCCCGAAATATAGTTCTTGTCGACCATTGGCGCTCACAGAGTTGTTACTTATATTTATAATAAGACATTACTTTTTTGTAGGAAAAATAAT
Organism: Lathyrus oleraceus; assembly: GCF_024323335.1. Classification (NCBI taxonomy): domain Eukaryota; kingdom Viridiplantae; phylum Streptophyta; class Magnoliopsida; order Fabales; family Fabaceae; genus Lathyrus; species Lathyrus oleraceus. Next base: position 399,959,224 of record NC_066581.1, on the reverse strand, counting down.
TAATTTAAAGGTATCGTCCGCTTTCGTGTGACTGGTACCAGACTTTATCTCTATATTCTAATTGCCAGCTTTCGTGTGTCCAACGTGTTACAATACAAAATTCATTTTGAAAAGTAATTGCTTTTAATTACTCAAAAAAATTCTTAAGGTAGAAAAATTAATTTAAAGGTACCATCGTTTTTCGCGTGACCAGTATTGGATTTTAAGCATATAAACACACGCTTTCGTGTGTCCGATTATACTCTTAAAATCACCTTTTTTAAAACTAAAATTTTCATAATTAATAAAAAACAATTTCTTTCGTATTGAAACTGGTATCTCTATGTTTCTACTTTTGCAACAAACTTTATTCTTAAAAACATAAATTATTCAGACCTAAAAAATAATTCTCATTATAATTATAATTTTAATGACTCGTTAGAGTACCGTCAATACGATGGTCCTCACATTTTGGATTCAACAGAATTAAGCTACCATTTTTATTAAGCTATACAAAGAGTGCATAAATTCCATGTCCATGTTCATACTAATAATATTAAATAAAATACAATAAACTTTGCAATAAAGTAAAAGAAAGAAAAACCAACTTAGATAATAATTTAACTTCAATAAAATAAACAGCTCAAAACAGAGACTACAATTCTAGTATAGATTGTTGGAAATAAATGTTGATACTAAAATTTTGGCAATATTAAAGAAAACAGCAGTGACAATACTTGCAAAAAATAAATTCCAAACTCCTAAAATTAAAAGTTGCAATTTCCCTAAATGTGAGAAGATAATCACTTTTACAAAATCTGAATTCTATGGCTCTTACAAAAAGTTCGAATCAAAATTTTGAGTCTAAAAAGTTCTATTTATAGGATAAAAATCGTGCTATAAGCTGATAAAATCGTGTCAATGTAGTGGAGTGAAAACAGAAGGTGGAGGAAACTGAACAATGAAAGTGTAGTGGTAAATTCATGACCATCAAACTATGGATAAGTTTAACGTCAAATAAAACCAGAGTCTCCACCGCGCTTTTATTGTTTCTAAAGGAAAAGGGAAAAGGACGAACAAAACTCAAAGATAAGAAGTTTTCAAATCAAAACTAATAAAATGCCAGAGATTACAGGTAAGGGGGTTAGTTACACAGAGGGAAGGTGTTAGCACCCAAAGTGTCATAGGTACTCCTAGGGAGCCCTTTTTTATGTGTGTAGGTGTATTTGGTATAAAATGATGTTTGATGAAGATAGAGCGTGGGGATGAGAAAAAGTTTATTGATTATATTTTTGTGTTTGACAAGACCTTCGGTCTTATGCCTACGTACCAACATAAAAATGAGGGATCAAAACCTCGTAGTTTGTGGTAACAATTTCGAAGTGACTGAATTGCTTTTAATTAAAAAATTAAGTGAAGAGAGGCACAAAGGGGCCTAAAAGTTTGAGTGAGTGTTAGTTCTTTTTGTCTTTTGAAATTTTAAGTCAATATGATTAGATTTATTTACAAATTTGATTTAAGAAAAAGTTTGAAAATTCATTGGCATAAGGCCAAAGTTTCTAACTTGAACATTATCTAAGTTTGAAATCACAAGCAAATAATTTTTTTGAAAGGGGGGAGAGATTTTTAAATTTAAGAAGTGGGAGAAGATGAAGAGACTAATCCTAAGCATAAAATTAAAAATTAAGGGTTGAAAATATCTGACCAATGGGATGCAATCCAACAGACAAGAATGCCAGATAAAAAACCCACTTTCCCTTTTGACTTTAAATCAAGCACTAATCAGCAAACAATTAGCAATATCAAACATCATGAAGATTAAGGCATCAAATAAAGATAGTCATATCCAAGCAAGCAAATCCATAGCTAGCAGTTTTCTTTATCTTTTCATGTATCGGATGAAGTAATCCTTAATCATCTCATAATAAGAAATTAGGCACAAGATCAGAATAATAGTTGGCACCAAGACAATGTAGCAGATGAACTCAAATAAATCCCAAGACTTGCATCAGATGAAGGCTCAAATTCACAATAACTTGGTCTCAAAATGTTGGCATTGGCCAAGTCCTTTTGCATATGGAATGTTGCCTAATCCTAAGTCCAAAAGTTCAGATCAAACTCAACAGTCCACACAAACATTTTTTAGATTTTTTTTGTTTATTAAGTATTTTAAGGTCCTAAGATCACAAACACAAATACGATATACAAACAAATACAATCACAATATATGGCTCAAATGAGCAAAGTGAAAATGGCATAAACATAAACAAGTTTAATGAAATGAAAATGGCAATGAATGATAAATGACTTGAAATTAAATTGCATAAAATAAATGACTTGAAAGTAAAGAAAAGTTAACAATAGTTAGTGTTAGTAAAAGTTAATTAGATGTTAGTTGGTTTTGCTTTTTAATTGATTAAGTCATTCTTCTGTGAACACTCAACCATCTATTCACAAGCATGGATCCTTGAACCAAGACATCTTCCAAAGGAAGGAAAAAAGGTCAAGTTTCCACACAATACCATGAAAGATAGGAGACATATAATCTCACTTACTAGAATGCTATGCCTTTTAGGGTCAAATTTAGCTCTATGTTAAGCAATCGTAATTAGACTTATGTAGAAGTCACAACTATGTGAGGCTGGGCAATAAAAATTTAGGTGTTAATGCATGTTAGAGATTTGGTATAATGAACCAAACATCTAAAACATACCACACGCTAAAAGAAAAGATCAAAATGGATGAACTTATCTCATCCATACTTGTATTGGTTCATCTAACACAAGGTTATTGATGAACCAATTAGCCTTAGGATCTTGAGATTTCATTGGTCAATGAGAGGGATGGGAAAAAATGGGATGAAGATGAAGATGGAGGGGAGATTGTAGCGGGAAATTCATGATCATCAAGCTATTAACAAGCTAGAGATCAATTAACAAGAGTCGCCATCGCGCTTTTATTGTTTCAAAGGGAAAAGGGAAAAAGTATGAACAAAACCCAAATAGTAAGAAGTTTTCAAATAAAAACTAATAAAAGTCAGAGATCACAGGTAAGGGGGTTGGTTACACAGAGGGAAGGTGTTAGCACGCAAAGTGTCCTAGGTACTCCTAGGGAGCCCTTTTTGTGTGCACATGTATTTTGTACAAAGTGATGTTTACAAACAAATGGAATGGGGGGATGAGAAAAGAATTCATTAATTATATTTTTGTGTTTGACAAGATCTTCGGTCTTGTGCCTACGTACCAACATATGAATGAGGGATCAAAACCTCGTAGTTCGTGCTATAAATTTCAAAATGAGTGTGTTGGTTTTAACAAAATTTAAGTTTGAAAGGCACAAAGGCCTAAAAGGGTTTGAATGAGTTAATTATTTTTTGGTTTTTTGAAAGACTAAGTCAAGTATAATTAAGTTTATTTACAAGTTTCATTTAAGAAAAGAAGTTTGAAAATGCAATGGCATAAGGCCAAAGTTTCTATCTTTTTTGCAAAAGTGATCAAAGTTTAGAACAAAAGAGTAGTTCACATAAAGAAGTTTTTGAAAATGGAGGGGGAGATTTTGAAATTAAAGAAATGGGGAGAAGATGAAGAGACTACCATATGCGCAGAAATTTAAAAGTTTAAAGTTGAAAAGATCTGACCAAATGGGAGAAATCCAATAGACAAGTATGTCAATAGAAACCCAGAATTCCCTTGGACTTTTAGAATCAAGCAACACACAAATGCACAATTATATCAACCTTGAAGAGCAAAGGCATCAAATAAAGATGGCCTCATCCAAGCTTATCCACTTCATGATCTTCTTCAAAATATCCTATGTAGCAGATGAATTCCACAAGTCACAGGTTCAACATAACAACTTAACAATGCTCAATGTTGCAGATGAACTGGAGAGATATTGAATGATGTATCAGATGAATTCAAATTGCAAGCACTTGGTTCTTCAAAAAATTGGCATTGGCCAAGTCTATTAGCAAAGGAATGTTTCCTAAGTTCTAAGTCCAATTAGGGCAAGATCAAACCAACAGTCCACTCAAAAGTCTTTTAGGGTTTTTCTTATTATTATGTACATTAGTGGTCAAAGACCAAACAAGCAAGCAAAGTAACACAAAACAAAGTAATATCACAAAATATGGTCCAAATGGACAAAGTGAAAATTACATAAAAATAAACAATTAGAATGATATGTATATTGGCAAATGATATAAAGTGCTAAAAGTAAATTGCATTAAAGTAAAAGCTTGAAAGTAAAAGTTAATGGTTAGTAAGTTAGTAGTTAGTTTTGTTTTTCTTTTTGATTTCAAGACATTCTTTGGAAAACACTCAACCCATTTGCCATAAGCATGGATCCTTGAACCAAAACATCTTCTAAAGGAAGGAAAGAAGGCCAAGTTTCCACACAATACCATGGAAGAGGGGAGACTTACAATCTCACTAACTAGAATGCTTATGCCTTTTATGTCACAAATTTAGCGCTATGTTAAGCAATCATAATTGGACTTATGTAGAAGTCACAACTATTTGAGGTCGGGCAATAGACTTTTGGTGTTAATGCATGTTGGAGACATAGTATTATGAACTATGCTCATTAAGCATACCACACATAAAAATATGCAAAAGGTGTGGCCTAATCTCATCCATACTCATGTTAATCTTTCAATCAACTAACATTAGGACTTTGAGATGGCATTGGCCAATTGAAAATGAATGAATGAAGAAGGGGAATTAGATGAAGAGGGAAGGGGATGAATGAGATCACAAATTGGTCAAAGGAGGACTTTTACCAAATTAATATTATTCATTCATTTTGGGAGATGGAATGTACATTCCATCAATCCCCTAAATCCAATAATACTAACTTGACAAAGTTAAATCAACCTTGACTAAGGCCCAACAACAAATAAGAAACTCAATTAAGTCAATAAAAATGGTCAACACAATTAAAATGGCATTTATTAAATTAAAAATAGTAAAATAATGCATTAAATTCAAATATGTTTTGTCCAAATCTTAAAATCTCATCAAAATACCAAATAAATGTCCATGAGATTTATCATAGGTCAAACAAGGTCAAAGGACCTTGGAGAAAAAATTTCATGATTTTTGGACACTTAAAAATATTTTTAAACAATTGAAAACAAAGGCAAAATCAATTAATTCATGAAAAATATTAATAATGATCCAAAAAATAATTTTAATTCAGAATATGAAAGAGAAAAATATTTGATCAATATTAAATTTATTATGAATTATTGAAGAAAATGGAATTAAAGTAAAATTCAGAAAATCCAAAAATACGTGGACCATCAGATCTCCCTCATTAATTGAGGTGGTAGATCTGATGATCCAAAACACGCGTTCCACCAATGTCCTAGTCAAACGCGCTGTAACATGAGTAATCATAAGGAACGACTATGATTAGAACGTGGAACTTAGATCCCATGGTCCAGATGCAAAACACATCATCGCCGGAGCCAGAGCTCTGGTCATCTTCCCCGGTGAGCTCCACCAGACTGGTCAAGATGAAGCATCACTAAAATAAAAAATAGGGACATGATTTTAAAGAGAAAACATCACTGAACATGAATATCACCTCCAATTCATCCAATTCCAACTATATTGAGAGATATGTGGAATTGAAAAATGAGGTTCATGATCTGAGTTGCTTCAATTTGGCCTCAAAGCAACTCAATCTTCTTGCCTACATTGGTAGGACTTCAGACAACTCAAGAATCAATGGAATTGAGCAACAATTTAAGAGAATCGAAGAGTTTAAAATTTATGCAAATTACCTTCAATGGAGGTCTGAGCTTGCTAGATCTTGATCTGAATTGTGCTTAGCTTCACTTCAATTGCTTGCTGGAGAGGAATTGAAAGGCTTAGAAGCAATGGATTCCTGGAGAATTGAATTCCAAAATAGTGGAGATTCAAGCTCAAATTCAAATGAATTTATCAGGGTTATCCTCTTAGAGTAAATGGTTTTCAATGGGGATTCAAAGCTAGCGCAATGTGTGTGTTAATTCTGAGCATAAGGGCCTCAATTTATAGGGAAATCAAATGATATTTGCACACTCTTTCCACTTTCCAAATTTGGTAAAATGATGATGCCATGCTACATGGGAGCGCATAGGACCATGGAATAATGGTTTGAAAGTCCAAATGAATGATCAGATGCTTTGAAGATGGATTGGATTGCAAGGTACATGTGCATTGTCACTTGAAGATTGATCCATGCCAAATGATATCAGCCTGTTTAAGCCATGCGCAACCTATACATTTCAAGTCCAAAATGAATGAAATTAAGCTCTTTGGGAAGGTGAGATAAAGAGGAACAAGTTTGATGTTGAGCACTTTTTCATTTGGGGCTTGGAACTTGGAGATATTTGAGGTGGAAGTTTGGAAAATTTTGACATATCAAAATTTTTCTAAGTGTCAAGCCATATGTCTCAATATTCCACCTTGCTTAACTTTTTATATGAGCTTCCAATGAGAAACGTGTCTTTATGAAAGTTGTATATCTCTTAAAGATTTTTAAAATGGTCACCAATTTCATGTCATTTAGATTTGAAATGATAGAGTTATGCATTTTTGAAGTTTGGAAAAATCACTTGATCAATGGTACAGGTCAAAAGTGACCTATAATGTAGCCTCATATCACATGTTCAAATAATTTGAATTATCTCCCACTCCAAACATCAAAGTTGAAGTAGACACATTGAATTTTATTGTGCAACTTGTAAATATTTCATCTCATAAAAATTGAGCAAGTTATGGCCTTGGGAAGTTGACTTTCAAATTAGGGTTTAGACAAAATGACCTATAATGTTTCAACATAGAAAATGACTTTCCAAGAAAAACTAGCTCTAGGTCTCAACATTAAAGTTGTTTATTATGTCATTTAGAGTAAGTTTTATCTTGGAATCATTTTCATATGGTGAAAATTGTAGGAGATAGGGTCTAGGGAGACCCAGTTTTGATTAGATGAACTCATCTGGCCAACCACCACCAACCAACTTGCTAAATTCCAATTCTCTTGACTTTCTTGGCTAATGGTAGATCATATATGCATAAGACGATGAAATTTGAAGTGCCCCTTGGGAAATTTGATCAATTGGTGAGATATCTTGTTGGAGAAGTTACTCAAGATACCTAGTCAAACTAGGGTTTCCAAGGCAAATCACCCTCAAACTCTTGAAGCAAACTTGATCAATATAACATGTAGAGATCATTGGGACTCATATATGATGCTCATAACCATTCTTTAATCAATTCTTGGTTGTTCTCTTTGTTCACGTGGGCCTCAAACCCTAGATGTGATCTTGATGAATCAATGAGATCATGCTCTACCTACAAAAGAGTTAGGCAAATACAAAGACATATTTTTGGTATTTTGGTTAGTAAAAATGATAAAATACAAGTATGGTATAATCACAAAGTGCTTGGTGATCTCTCCCAAAACAAACCCAATGAAAAGGGGTAAGGAGGATGCCAAGGTGTGATCCCAATGCTTATGCTTATGATGAAATTGCATGAGGGATCTTAGGGTCAAAATTGGAATCTTACAGCTGCCCCTATTTAAGGACATTCTAACTGAGGAGGTGAAGGTTAAAATCTTCGGCTCCACTCAGTAGAATGGGCTTCAATAACAACATAGAGAAACAAATTTTGGTCCCTAAGAAACCTCATGATGCATATGATATGAATGCAAAAGTTAATGCTTTGTGGGGAAATATTGCCACAAAGGAAAAGGAAGATCAGAGAGACCGAAAGTCTGTAGGAGCATAATGCATTCCATAAGGAAAACTCACTAGGGAGACAAAGACTCTAGGGGATAAAAGAAGTTATGCGTAGGTCAGACTACGACTTAAAATTACTGGGAGACTCGAGGAATTCCATATAAAACGGAAAGACTCAGTCGGGGAAACAAAACATCTGCAGGAGAGACGAATAAGTCAAGATAAAACTGAAATATTCGACTCATGCAGGGAAACAATGATTTCACTAAGGAAAACACGCACTCGACTCAACTGGGGAAGCATTACACTTCAACGCAGGAGGAGCAGAAATCTATTATCTACTACCTGTTACTAGGTAAGGAGATAACAAAAATCTGACAGAGAGAACATCCGTCATCAGTTAAGATGAACATATCAAGGATGACTCGCTAAGGGAAAGCCAGATGGGAATATTCATTACCGGTTACTGGGTAAGAATAGCCTTGTAGGGGAAAATGCAGAAAATAGGATTTACAACTACCAGTTACTAGGCAGAAGACCAAAGAGTGAGAGTATCCGTCATCGGTTAGGATGAACATATCAAGGATAAACTCAACAGGGAAGAAAATCCGTCATCGGTTAGGATGAACATATCAAGGATAGACTTTCCTGGGAATATCAAGGAGAGTACCCGTCATTGGTTAGAGTGAACATATCAAGGATATACCAACTGAACAACAAAGGGGGAATTACATCTATCGAAAACTAGATAGAAAACCGTCGAAGAGAAAAATCCGTCACCGGTTAGGATGAACATATCAAGGATTCACTCTGCGAGGTGACAAAGCAGGATTTACAACTACCGGTTACTGGGTAAAAGACCAATCAAAGAGAAAATCCGTCACTGGTTAAAGTGAACATATCAAGGATTGACTCTGAAAAGGGGAACAAAAAGTAGGGATTACATCTATCAGTTACTGGATAGAATACCAAATAAGAGAAAACATGTCACCGATTAAAGTGAACATATCAAGGATAGACTCTGCACAGGGAAAAGTAGGATTTACAACTACCGGTTACTGGGTAGAAAACCAACAAGGAGAAGAAAAACCGTCATCGATTGAGATGAACATATCAAGGATTAACTCTCTAAGGAACCAAAATAGGGATTACAACTACCTTTTTACTGGGTAGAATACCAAGGAAGAGAAAATCCGTCACCGATTAAAGTGAACATATCAAGGATAGACTCCATGGGGGAAGAAAAGATAGCCGTCACCGGTTAGGATGAACATATCAAGGATATACTTTTTGAGGAAAAGATCCACTAGGGATTCCGTTAAGGAGAAAAAGGGTACTTTTGCCGAGTATTGGGCAAGAAGTAACAAACTACCAACCAAGAAGAATACTACCAGTTACTGGGTAATAAACTCTTAGGGGACCAAGATATCTATCTAGGTAAGAGCTAGAAAGAAAATGGTCAATCAAGACTCAACCCAATGAGGACATAACTCAAGGGGAGTAATTCCATCCAGAAAATTTGCTGGAGAGGAAACTGAAATAATAATCATCCACAAGGAAACAAACTCAGTGGGGAAACAGAGAAAGATTCAAATCTTTTCTACTTAGGGGCTGACACTCTACAATTGAAAGAGGACAAACGCCAGGTTGGTATGGGGATAAAGTACCGCCGTAACAGAGAATAAAAATCTCAAACAGATCAAAATATGAAGATGCAGGATATGCAGATCATGAATTTATATGAATGTATATGCGTATGTATATATGGTGATTATGCTGACAAAACGATCACGAAGGATACAAAGGTGTCGCAAAGAAAATTGAACCACCGGTACAATCCTCGGTCAATCCACAAATCATGGAGACAAACTGCTGGAGAACAGAGAGATCAATATCCCAAGGCTCAACCCTGGATGGGGAAGGAGATCTGTTGAGGATAAAACATCCAATCTGTAGGGAATTTTAGGTCAACACCATAAAAATGGGAGACAACCCTACTGGGGAAGATTCAAGAAGCTGCTCAAGAACCAGGAGGAAACTCTGACTGGGAGCAAAGATACAACGACTGGTGGGGACACCAAAACGATCTACCGGGGAGGATCAAACATCTTCTGATGACGATCCACCTGCTGAGGAAAAACGAACTCCGTTGGGAAGGCCGAAACTCTATTGGAGATAAGGACATGCCGCAACCAACTCAGTTGGGGATAAAGAAAGAATCTCCATCGGGAATCAAACACTCCACCGAGGAACTGAATCAACACAAACGTCTAGGGACACCCGAAGAGTTAACTGCTTGGGGAACCTCAGATGCTTCACAATTAAGAACTTGCTCCTTACTGAAATGTTGTTGATATTCTTTTTACTTACTTTGAAAAAGTTCTTGCTTTTATATATTAAAGAAAATTAATTTTGATTTAAAAATTTAATTTCAAAATGATCATAATAAAATTTAAAACTATTGGCTGAAGTAAATAAGAGTAGAAACAATTGGATAAAAGCTCAACTTTATTTAATAGGATGGTAGTCTGTAAATGACAAGACTCCATAGATTTTACAAAGTTGAAAATGGTAATTTACATGGAAAAGAGTTACATTGAATACAAATGATCCTTAATCCCTCTACCAAATCTTGATATCCACTATGCTTTCGACCACTGCTGGAGATGAATCAATGTCAACCCTTGTGCTCAAACAAGTCTTCAAAAATCATTGAAGATCAACAGAATGCAGTTACTTGCCATAATCCTTAATTTTTGCATAAGTTGCCCCAAGGTGGGGCACTCAACTTATCGGGAAATTCTGCTCTGTTTTTTATGTCTCTAATTTTTGCCTGGATTGTCCTTTCGGGTTTTCAATCCACCGAGACGCTCATTTTTGCCTAAGCCGCCCTTTCGGGTCTTCAACTTAGAGAGTTGTTCTTTTTCTTTTTTTTAGGCGAAGTATTTCTTGACTGCATCTGCGTTCACAAAACGAGTGAACTCTTCACCATCCATAATTGTAAGAATCATTGCACCGCCTGAAAAGGCTCTCTTAACAACATATGGGCCTTCATAATTGGGAGTCCATTTTCCTCTTGAATATGGCTTGAACGATAAAATCTTCTTGAGCACAAGGTCACCTTCTTTGAACACTCGAGGTTTGACATTCTTATCAAAAGCTTTCTTCATTTTGTGTTGATATAATTGACCATGACACATGGCAGCCAATCTCTTCTCTTCAATCAAATTCAACTGGTCAAACCTGGTCTGACACCATTCTGCTTCAGTCAACTTGGCTTCCATGAGCACACACAACGAAGGAATCTCGACTTCTACGGGGATCACTGCTTCCATTCCATAAACAAGAGAGAAAGGGGTTGCCCCTGTTGAAGTGCGGACGAACGTACGATACCCATGTAAAGCAAATAGGAGCATCTTATGCCAATTCTTGTATGTGACAACCATCTTCTGGATAATCTTCTTGATGTTCTTGTTTGCAGCTTCAACAACCCCATTCATCTTGGGTCTATAGGGAGAAGAATTATGATGTGCAATCTTGAAGTCTTTGCAAAGAGCTTCCACCATAGTGTTATTCAAGTTCGATCAATTATCAGTAATGATCTTACTTGGCACACCATAACGGCATATAATTTGATTCTTGATAAACCTTACAGCAACTTGCTTGGTTACATTTGCATACGATGCCGCTTCAACCCATTTTGTGAAGTAGTCAATTGCCACTAAAATGAAACGATGTCCATTCGATGCTTTGGGCTCAATCATCCCAACCATATCAATTCCCCACATGGAGAAGGGTCATGGGGAAGAGATAACATTCAAAAGTGTCGGAGGAACATGAATCTTATCAGCATATATTTGACACTTGTGGCACTTCTTCACAAACTTGCAACAATCAGATTCCATTGCCAGCTAATAGTTACCTGCTTGCAACATCTTCTTCGCCATTACATGTCCATTTGAATGAGTACCAAAGAAACCTTCATGCACTTCGGTCATCAACAAGTCTGCTTCGTGTCTATCCACGCATCTGAGCAAAACCATGTCGAAGTTTCTCTTGTTTAGTATATCACCATTTAAGAAGAAATCGGCTAACCTTCTCAAAGTCTTCTTATCTTTCAAAGATACCCCAGGCGGGTAAATATGACTTTGGAGGAAACATTTGATGTCGTAATACCACGGCTTCTCATCTTTGGTCTCTTCAACAGCAAACACATGAGTTGGCCTATCAAGACGCATCACAGATAAATTGGGAACTTCATTCCAATACTTCACTATAATCATTGATGCCAACGTTGCAAGAGCATCTGCCATCCGGTTTTCATCTCAAGGGATATGATGAAATTCAACCTTTGTAAAGAAAGTTGAAATCCTCCTCACATAATCTATATATGGTATTAAACCGGGTTGATTTGTCTCCCATTCTCCTTTGATCTGATTCACAACCAAAGCCGAATCACCGAAGACATCCAAATACTTGATTATGAGATTCATGGCCTCTTCAAGCCCCATAATGCAAGCTTCATATTCTGCCATGTTGTATGTACACTTGAAAGTAAATCTAGCTGTAAATGGTAGGTGTGTGCCTTGAGGAGTAATGATCACTGCCCCAATGCCATTTCCATATTGATTAACAGCTCCATCAAATACCATGCCCTAACGGGAACCAGGTTCTGGCCCTTCTTCTAGCAATGGTTCATCACAATCTTTCATTTTCAAGTACAAAATCTCTTCATCAGGAAACTCATATTGTACTGACTGGTGATCTTCAATTGGTTGGTGAGCCAAATGGTCAGCCAAGATACTACCTTTGATCGCTTTCTAAGATCGGTATTCGATATCATACTCTGATAACAACATCTGCCAACGGGCAATTCTCCCAGTTAAAGCAGGCTTCTCAAATATATACTTGATTGGATCCATTTTGGATATCAACCAAGTGGTATGATTCAACATATACTGACGCAGACGCTTAGCAGCCCAAGCCAATGCGTAACAAGTTTTCTCAAGCATTGAATACCGAGTCTCACAATCGGTTAACTTCTTACTGAGGTAGTAAATAGAAAATTCTTTCTTTCCAGTCTCATCTTGCTGACCAAGAACACACCCTATACTATCTTCTAGCACAATCAAATACATGATCAATGGTCTTCCTTCAACAGGTGGAGACAAAACCGGAGGCTCAAGCAAATACTCTTTGATACTATCAAATGCTTTCTGGCAGTCTTCGATCCAATCACAAGACTAATCTTTCCGAAGAAGCTTGAATATAGGCGCACATGTGGTAGTCATGTGGGAAATAAATCTGGAAATATAATTCAAGCGGCCGAGAAAACCTCTGACTTGCTTCTCAGTTTTGGGCCCAGGCATCTCTTGTATTGCTTTGACATTGGCAGGATCAACTTCAATACCCTTCTCACTGACAATAAAGCCCAACAACTTACCAGAACAAACACCAAAAGTACACTTATTGGGATTCAAGCGGAGTTTATACTTCCTCAAACATTGGAATAGCTTCAACAAATGCTCAACATATTCTTATTTATCAATCGATTTAGCAATCATGTCATCGACATATACTTCAATCTCTTTATGCATCATATCATGAAAAAGAGTAGTCATTGCTCTCTAGTAAGTTGCACCAACATTCTTTAGACCGAAAGGTATCACTCTATAACAGAATGTTCCCCAGGGTGTAATGAATGTGGTCTTCTCCATATCCTCGGGTGCCATCTTGATTTGATTATATCTGGAAAATCCATCCATAAACGAAAAGACTTTGAATTTAGCAGTATTGTCTACCAACATATCAATGTGTGGTAGAGGGAAATCTTCTTTCAGACTGGCTTTATTTAAATCTCTATAGTCAACGCACATGCGGACTTTTCCATCCTTCTTCGGTACAGGCACAATATTGGCCACCCATTGCGGATACTCAGCGGTCACAAGGAAACCGACATCAATCTGCTTCTGAACTTCCTCTTTGATCTTCACAACCATATCAGGATACGTTCTTCTCAACTTCTGCTTGACTGGAGGGCATTCTGGCTTCAACGGAAATCTATGCTCCACAATGTCAGAATCCAACTCAGGCATATCTTGATAGGACCAAGCAAATACATCTGAATACTCTCGAAGAAGATCAATCAACCCCTTCTTAGCACCTGGACACAATCGAGACCCAATTTTGACTTCCTTCACATCATCTTTGGAACCCAAGTTGACTAGCTCAATCCGCTCTTCAAATAGCTAAATAATCTTCTCATCTTGCTCAAGAAGACGAGATAATTCCTCGCTCACCTCTACATTCACTTTCCTCCTCGGCTTCAAACACAGGGAATTCAAAATTTGGAGAAGGAGAAGGATCATTGTATTCAATGGGGTTAGGAACCAACCTGCATAATGATTTGATATTTTGATTTTAGAGAAGTGAATTTGTGACCAAGTATTATGCAGATGGACAATTATATTGTTTATTTATGTTTTTTTTATTACCATTTTCAGAAATAAGCAAAAAGTAAAAACAAAACATCAAAGATGTGGATGAATAGAATTAATTTTATTAATGATAAATTTAAAATGCCCAAACAATGTTCACTTCTCCCTTAGGCATAGGAGAAGGATTTTAAAATATAAAAGCAATTACTTAGATCGATGCAAAATAATAGGAATATCAACATCAGTCCAATTGTTGCATGTCTTTCCATGCGTCACAAAGTTGGTGCAGTCTTCCTCTTTATTATCCTCTAGCACAACAACTAAGTGTTGTTCATTCCCATGAATGAACCCTCTGCTACGGAAGTTGAGTTGCATCTCTTCAGGTCTAACGGTTGACGAGCCCTTCTGGAACCCCAAACCAGTTCTTCCCTTGTTGTCGGCGACCTCTACCACACGCCCCCACTAATCAATAAGACCTTCCTCAACAATCTTCTGTGCATCTATCAGAGAGGACATAGGTGCCCCAACTCTCTTCTCAGCAACAATAGATAAGGCTTGGAATGAAGTTCCAACCTCATCCTCAACTTCCACATAGGAAAAAGATGACATATGGATGACCAACAATGCTTTCTCACCTCCCACAATTACCAGCTTTCCATTCTTGACAAATTTGAGCTTCTGATGCAGAATGGAAGTAACAGCTCCTGCTTTGTGAATCCACGACCTTCCCAGTAAACAGCTGCCGCACCTCAAAAAAATGAGACCACGACTTAGCGAAGCGCAATCGCACGCTCGCAATGATTGACTGAATAGAGTCGCCACCGAACTTTATTTATTCCTAAAAAGGAAAGGGGAAATATCGATAAAACCCAAGACAAAACGACAATGATTATTGGTCGTCGTAACCAAATCAGGGTTCGGGAGTCGGTTACTCAAGGGGAAGGTATTAGCACCCCTCACGTCCGTTGTACTCAACGGGAACCATTAGGTCAGTTGTGTGCATGAGTGTTAGTTGAAATGTTAGGCTTTTCAAGTTATTAAGTGGGAAAGAAAGAATAGAAGATAGGAGAATATTTTTGGATTTTTGACGAAGGACTAAACCTAAGTTTTTTATTAGTGGGCCTGACAAGATTTACAAATCCTGCTCCAACGTATCTCAACAGAGAAATCAAGGCTTACGTAGTTCTGGGTAGAAAATGTTTGCTTGTTGGTCGATTTTAGCGAAAGCTATATTGTATTAATCGACGAAGACATTGTTTTACCCAAAACAGATAAGGAGCGGACGTATACCACACATCGAATGGATTTACAAATCAACATTAGGAAAAACGTCACTTATCTCAACTCAATAATTGTGGCCGAAACATTGCTTTGCATCATCTTAAGACAAGATGTCTTTCATTTATGAAAAGGGTTTTCTGATTAATCGCACGGCGGCGAGAAAGAGTTTGATTGGTTGGATGTACTTTTTAGTAATGGCGAGAACTCGGATGAGCGAGATATCCATCTCGAATCCTAGTCTCAGGAGTGCACGGTATACACCATGTTCCATTTCCATCTTTATTGGCAAACGTGTTTAATAAAGATTAAATGTTTTGAATTTGATTGAGAAAGGGGTTTGAAGAAAACGTATTGACAATGACGGCGAGAGTCAAGATAGGCGAGGCATCCACCTCGAATCTTAATCTCAGGAGTGCACGGTATCCACCATGTTCCATTTCCATCTTTATTGAAAAGGGTTAAGATAGGAATTAAGTATTTTGAAGTTTGAAAGACGAGTACTTATGACTTGCAAGCTCTTACAACTTGGGTCTAATACTCGGGACTACGTCTGGATATTTCACCCAGGTAATCTTGTTCTTCCAAATTTGCTTAAGGAAATGGTTTGAATATTTACAAGTGTTTTGGAGAGAAGACGAATACATAGGGCTTACAAACTCTTACAACTTGGGCCTAATATTCGGGATTACGACTGGATATTCCATCCAGGGTAATATTTTTCTTCAGATTTTATTAAGAAAATAGTTTGAAGTTAAATTAATAATGATTAATGTACAAAGGTTTGAAATGATTATCGGATGTTCGTTTTAATTCTTGAATTAACAGATGAATAAAGAATGAAAGAATAAATATTATACACTTTATGGGATAGGGGTACATTTGTTATGAATGGGGATGGTTCATGGCAATCAAACAATAAGAATATATGCCTCAATCATCATACAAGTAGGCAATAGTTATCAATCAAATCAGATAAGTAAACAAGTATATAATCAAATCAAAGAATCAAAGAATGAAATAATGGAGCATTAAACAAGGCATGGGAAGTATGAACATGTTAAACAATCAAGCAATAGTAAGCATGGATGAAAGAAACAAGTATAACAGATAACAAATGAACCAGACAGATGAAAAGATGCACAAAAAGGGTCCACTGAAATGATTAAATCAAGAAATGAGGTAAGGATCAAATAAAATCAAGATAAAAGGCCTCTAATGCATGGCCTATGAGATGAACAAGGGAGGATCAAAAGATCTCTTCAATTGCCATAAGCAATCCCTAAGTCAAACATCGATCATAAAGAAGTCAACTGAAAAATCGAGCCAACTTAATAAATATCAAATAAATAGCAAATTAATCAAGAAAATTATGAAAAATTAAACTAAGGAAGGTGGGGTCAGGACATCATCATCCCCCCAAAAGATTTCAAAAATAATGAAAATTAGTGTATGTATTAATTGAAACAAAACAGAGGTCAAACCAAAAGTCAACCAACCAAACTAGGTTAAAAATAAATCAAGAATAAATTGAAAATGTGAAATAAAAATCCAAGAAAAGGTCAGGTTGACCATGGGACAGTGGTCAACCTTCATCCCAAAAATCAAACGCTAAAAATAATTTTAAGATATAAAAATAAAATCAAGAATTAAATATGTGCTAAAATGGACCATTTAGAATAAATAATTAAAATAAAATACTAATATTAAATAAATACGAAAATAAAAATAAAATTAAATTAAATAAGGCATTAAGAAATATGGAAAATATTTTTGGATATTTTTATGGACAACGAAAATATTTTAAAATAATTAAAATCAAAACAGAAAATAAATGGAAATTAAAAAAGAAAATGAAAAGAGAGTGTATCAGTATTGATGGGCCAGGAAAGGGGGTGTCAAAAGCGAGTAGCACAGGCCCAAGGTCCACAACCAACTTAAGTCAGGCGTGACATGATTAAAATGAACGTTTTAATAAAATAATTCATGTAACATGTATCAATTGGTCAAGTTTCATTTAAGTGACTAAAACACAAAATAAGGATGGGCGGCCAAGATTAGAACAAAAGTGTTTGATCCAGCGGTCCTCAAGACGACACGTGGTCGTCTTCCTCATGGGACCAAAACCCTAACCATGCCATGCAAGAACACGCGAGAATAAAGTGATTTTTTCCAAATTTCAACTCAAAAATTCGCATGCCATAGTGCACCAAACATCACGAAATAAAGCCCAAATATCAAGTATGAAGTGTGAAGATTAACGTGGTATCTTGTTTTAGGTTAAATGGTGGCCTAATCATGGAGAAGTATTATCAACAAGGCATCAACATGAACACGGATATGAACATAAAATCAACAACATAAACTCAACATCAAGAACATGGCCTCATACTGAGGACTTCAGAAGCAAGCATAAGCATGATTAGCATGGTAATGGAACAAGCATGAAGCGAGCATAAGCATAGCATGGTGAACAGTAATGATAATAAGCATAGGTAAGCAAGCATAAGGATGATCAAAACAATAGCCATGGATTAAGATGATTACCTAGTGGAAGCTTGGTCCACTGCCTCTTGGTTGTGGAGAGAATGGAAGGAAATGATGCTGCTCTCTTGTGCCTCACTTCAAGAACTTGATGAGAAAATAAAGTCTGCTCTGTGACCTCTTTTCCTTTCTTACAACGAAAATCCAATGGCCTTTCTTTTAGGTTTAGGGTTTTAGGCTTAAATATGTGGGTCAAGTATTCTTAATGGGCTCAGAAAATGATGTTTGTCCATGAGAATAAAATGTGCATTTGGTGGCAATTTGGTGAGGTGTAGAAAGAGGGCACATGAGGCTTGTTTCTTATTTTGGCAAAGTTTAAGTGAGTGGAAAAAAGATGCATGGCCAAATGAGGAAAACAGAAAAACATGGGTTGTGACATGGCTTGGTCGGGCTGCAGCATGGCTTAAAATTCATTTCAAGATGGTGACTTTGTGGCTTCATAACTTGATGAACAAGCCATCAATTGATGAGATAATGCAAACAGTATCAAGATATCATGGAGCTTGGCATGTTTCATGTTGAGCATGAGTGGAAATGATGAGTGGAAGAAGGTGAAAAATGGGCCTCAAGTTCAGGTCACACCATTCAAAATTGGTTGGGCAAGTTTGGCCTAAAATCTGCCTAGAAAATCAAGTCATGGTGCCAACTTTAAGTGAGTGCATCTCTCAAACCATGGATCCAAATGAGATGATTACAAAGGGAGGTGAAAGATGACATGGCAAGGTATAATTGTTGTGAAGAAAATATTTTCAAATGATGCCTTGAAGTGCAAGAAAACTGGCCAAGAAGTCTTGACAAACTTTGAAGATTTTTAGACTTAGAGATTTTTCTAAGTGTCCTAAAAATATGCCTTACTTTGATCAAGCATAACTTTCTCTATTTTGATCCAAATGGAGCAAACTTTATATATCTAGAAATCTTGGAACAAGAGGAACAACTTTCATGTTGGAGGAATTTTCAAATAGAGCTTTTATCTTGATGGAAAATGGGCTTAAAGTGAGTGTAACAATCATAAAAACTTGCCCTAAATGGAAAGTCAACCATTTCCAAATTAAGTAACTTTTCCAATTCCTGATTAAATGATGAATCCATGATCCAACCTTGATCAAATTTCACATTTAGGCTCCCCTAGGCATGAATTTTGAGATTCCACACTCAAAAAGTCAGGAGTTGACTTTTCTGGCCCCACAGTTGACTTTTCCCAAACTGTCTGATTCCCGATTCCAGTGATCAATTGAAGCACCTCTAGCTCAAATAAAAAGCTGATTTTTTGTATGTAGACCCTTGTGGACATATGGAAGGCCATGGAAAAGAGTTTCACCCAAAGAATCAGAAATAAACTGATTTTATATCAAAACCCTAATTTTAGGGCAAAATTGATCGGGAACTGATTGCACTGCTTGCCAATGGATTTTTCTGAGATGATTGTGAGTCTTCCTAGGCCAAGATGTCTCTCCAATAATGACATGGATAAGCTCCTCTACTTCCAACCAAACATTTCCTGTTGCAGGTAGCCATGAAACTCTAATTTCCTAATTAAATCCAGATGAACACTCTGATAGCTCTGAATCCTTCACTGATGGACTGAGGACCATAATAGGATACCTGGAACCCCCTGAGACCCTTGAGACTTGTATACTTAGAGAATTAAGTCCAATTCTCAATCTTGTTTTGTGTGGGCTCCTTCTGTTAAGGAGTGATCAATCCAAACCTAAATTCCAAGTCACTAATGTAGTATGCAATGAGTATGACCTAGTATGATGCCAATGAAGTGTAAAACATAATCCCATGCTTCTAGGAAAAAATGAAGGGTAAATTTTTCAGGGGCAAAATCAGGGTATGACAGTTGCCCCTATTTAAACATCCTCCACTAGAGAAAAATGAAACAGTACTTTTCATCGGATCGTAGTGGGGGATGGTTAAATACAATGGAGACCCCAATTTTGAATCTGAAAAATGAAAATGCTATGATATGATATGCATGGATGCAGGACTCTTTATTTTTGAATTTATCTGTTAGGGACACAGTGAATCCTTAACAGGAGATGCTACTAGACAAACCAATCTGTAGGGGATACTGGTGGTCCACAGGGAAACAGACAAATGGTAAAAACCAACTCGCTGGGGAAAACAATCTTGCTGGAGGATCAGACACACACTAGAGAGTACTCAAAGTGAAATTCGATGAACGACACTTAGAATACAAGAGATTTCAGCAGTAAGTTCATGCATGACTTACTAAACCCGAATAAGAAAAAAAATCTACAACAGGTTCATACATGACCTGATAACACTGAAACAATCATAGAGAAAGATTCTTCAAAACAGGTTCATACATGACCTGGTAATACTGGAATGAAAGCTCAACAGTAGGTTCATACATGACCTGACAATGCTGGGGAATATCAAAAAGTTCTGACAGCAGGTTCAGACATGACCTAACAAACTCAGAAAAATTCAAAAAGAGTATATCAAAAGGTTCATACATGGCCTGATGACCAACTTGAACATTTTGAGAAAATTTCCACAACAAGTTCATACATGACTTGACGATACTGGAATAATCAAAGAGAAAGATTCTTCAAAAACAGGTTCAGACATGACCTGGTAACACTTGACTATTCAAAGAATTTTCAACAGCAGGTTCATACATGACCTGACAAAACAGGAACATTAAAAGAATTTTCAATAACAGGTTCATACATGACCTGACAACACTTGACTATTCAAAGAATTTTCAACAGCAGGTTCATACATGACCTGACAAAATAGGAGCATTCAAAGAATTTTCAACAACTGGTTCAAACATGACCTGACAATGTTAGGGGATATAAAAAGGTTCCATAAACAGGTTCAAACATGACCTGACAATACTGGAAAACGTACAAAGAAAAGTTCCATCAACAGGCTCATACAAGACCTAACAGCATTGGAAAATTCAAAGTGTTTCAACAATAAGCTCAAACATGACCTAAGAATATTAGAAAACCAAGGAATTTCTAATCAATAGGTTCATATGTGACCTCAACATTTGGATATTCAAAGAAAGTTTCACTCACAGGTTCAGACATGACCTGACGATTATGGAGAAAGTCAAAGAATTTATTAACAGGTTCAGACGTGACCTGACAAACTAGAAAACACAAAGAAAACTTCAACCATAAGTTCATACATGACCTGAAAATACTGAAAAACATACATATCAAGTTTCATCAATAGGTTCATACATGACCTGACACTTTAGAATACATCTGACAATTCTGGAGATTTCTCACAAGAAATTCATCCAATCAAAGATTTTGGAGATTCCTAATAGGGAATTTATGCAAAACAAAGATAAACGGAAGTCTTCTTATAAGTAGTTCATCCACACAAAAGGCTACGATGATTCTTTACAAAGAAATCAAACAAAACCAACATCATTGGAGTTTTCTAACACGAAAAGCCTCCAAGCTTCTGGGAATTCCTCAAGATGATGAGTCATACATGACTTTCACGGAACCATCAGGAAAGACAGGGTAATCAAACTCTCTGTACGTGCCAACAACAATTGGACTTTTAACCGTAAGCAATGGATTACAACCAACTTTTAACGGATTTTGCCAACAACAATTGGACTTTTAACCGTAAGCAATGGATTACAACCAGCTTTTAACAGATTGGTGCCAACAACAATTGGACTTTGACCGTAAGCAATGGATTACAACCAACTTTTAACGGATTTTGCCAACAACAATTGGACTTTGACTGTAAGCAATGGATTACAATCAACTTTTAACGGATTTTGCCAACAACAATTGGACTTTGACCGTAAGCAATGGATTACAACTAGCTTTTAACAGATTTTGCCAACAACAATTGGACTTTAAATGATGTTGGCAATGACCAAACTCCAAATACCAATCACGATTGTATTTACAAATGAAGTGACAGTGATGCCAACGAAAATTGGGTTTAAAACGAGTTCTAGTGACCACTGAGCTTGGAATAATGCCTAGTAACACCTGAATTTTAGGAGACACCAATGAGTCTTGAAATAATTCCAGGGAGTGGCATAGGGGTTCTAGAAGTGCGTCAGAACAAAAATGACATGTCAGAGAATTCATCGGAGAGTAAAAGAAACAAATTCTGGAAATGCATCAGAATTACAAGTGATATTCCAGAAATACAGCAGAATACAGACACATCCGGTAATACATCAAGGAAATTCTGGAAATACATCAGAATATAAGACAGGCATATTCGAGAGTACATCATAAATTATGGAAATACATCAGAATACAGACACATCTGGTAATACATCGAGGAAATTATGGAAATACATCAGAATACATACACATCTGGTAATACATCAAGGAAATTCTGGAAATACATCAGAATACAGACACATCCGAGAATACATCAGATAGGTGGGGAAACATTTGGAAATACATCAGACAAGTTGTGAAAATACATCAATAAACAAAGGAGTAATCCGGAAATTCATCGGATAATCCAAAAAGGAATTGAACCTCATGGACAAAATTTTGATAGGTGCCAACTGAGTTGGACTTGAAAATGACTGCAAAAACCGGATGATGGTTTAAGGGCACCAAATACAAACTGAAATTAGAGGTCAAAGGATATAGGATCGACAACAAGACCTGGGTCAATGCAAAATGAGCACGAAGTACATTTCGGCTATGCATGATTTGGATTTTTTTATGCATGATATATGAATGACCATGATATGAAAATGTTGACACTTGTGTAGACTGGGAGTTTGTAAAGGCTTTTATGGAGGTCATGATTCCTTAACACCGAGAACTCAACCAAATATTTTGTGATAGATGTTGTCAAAGGAGAACTCTATCAAGTTTGATAGCCACAACTTAGCCAATGGGATTCTTTTGGAGGATTAATGAATCGTGCTAGCATAATTTTCGGGTACTCATCTTAAACTCAATAGTTGTTGACGTGTGGCAGAATTTGTTTGAGTAGTTTGTAAGCATGAAGAAAGAGGTTATGCCCCTCTGTGGCTCATCTTGCTCCAATCTGTTGGGTCTTTGAAAATGTTCACCTTGAAAGTGAGTTTGAGACAGCTTGACATGAGACGATATCAAGATGGCTTACCCCAATGTTTAAATACCGCAATGATCTAACCCTGACTAACCAAGACCTGGAATGGTAGACTTCTGATTGTATGTCCTTAGATAGTTGGACTTAATGAGCTTCTGAGGTGGCTTGCCCTAATATGAGTCTTGAAGCAAATTACTCTTGGATAACTGAACCCTTAGGGTGATTGACTTGGATTGACTGATACTCAAAGTGATTTTGCCCTAACTGGACTTCTTTCACTTTATCAATTTCCTCAACTGTATATTGTTGGAATTTCTTTAATGTTAAATGCTGATTTGCAATAAGATTGTTCATTCAAAAATGGTAATTTTAATGTAGTGCTTATGTAAAAATTTGAAATCAAAATTTATTGATATGAATGGGTGAAATATAGTGAACGGATCACTAATAAGAACACAATGATGATTTAGTCATTCACAGTATGCAAGAGGGTGTGATCAGATGATTAACAAAGATCGTTTGGAGTCAGGTTAACACAACCTTGCTGTTATATGCTTTCAAAATAGACTTTGCCTCAATTAGGTCTTTTAAGGATTGTAACATGGTCTGGTTCACGGTTTTTTGAAACAAAAGGATATAAGGCTCAAAATTTATTTTTTACCCACCCCTTCTTCTTGATGATCTCCAGTTCCTATGTTCAGTTAATTCAATACACGCATTCGACTTCGAAGGTGCGAAAGTGAAAATGAGGATTCAAGATGAGATTTTCTTGAAATGGCAGTCACCTTATTTTGTTTTTGTTGAGGATTTAATGACCTCTTTTTTGTTTTTCTTTATCACTAATTTTGCCTGGACCACTTCTTTGAAGCCTTCGGTCCATCGGATGCCCTAACTTTTGCCTAAGTCATTTTGTGGTATTTGACTTAGCGGACTTTTTTCTATTTTTTTAAAACATGTTGACTGCCACATTATTGGTGGATGAGGATCAACCAACATTAACTTTAGCTTTTCTCAACTTCTTCGACACTTCAACATGTGCGCGAAGGATAACATGTGGTTGAACCTAATTGGAGGGTGTACATATGGACGATTTTTTTTGAAAGATCGAATGCACGGGGAAACTATCTGAACACAACTACCCTGCCCCAGGTTAAGATTAAGGGTTTTAGATCCAAAATAAACACCAACTTCTAGGCTCAAAGTGGTTGACTAGGGATTAACTCCTTATCTCTTCAGTGTTTGGGGATTTGAAACAATGCCTTACATCATCGACAAGGTTTTACTCAAAAGTATACCACAACAATTTTAGGTGTTTCGTTTTCATCATCCTCCTTCCAATCTTTGTTAACACAATGGTTTGATAAATAAAAGTGAATGAGAGGAGTATTTTTGTTTTAAACATGAATGAAAAATGAGTGAATACGAATGGATTAATTCAAAAGATGCACAAACATTTCATTAGTCTTACCAATTCAAAGAAAACAACAATGCTTAAAAGCAATTAACAATCAACATGCGAGGAAACTACAAAAGAAATGTTGAAACAACCAAATGATTGCCAGCTTTAGGGAATGACTTCTTCAAACTTGATCCATTAACTTATGGGGACACCCCTTGAGATCTTCGCACTTGTCCGGTCGATGGGTTAACGTTTACCACCAAGCTTCTTTCTTAAAAGGCTATGTACCCGTTGTCAATCAACTGTTGTACTTTGGCTTTGAAAGCGTTGCAGTCTTCGGTTGAATGCCCTTCTGATCCGACATGATATCCACATTGCACATTTGGGTCAAACCCGGGTGGGTAAGGTTGTGAAACCGGCTTAAGAGACTTGGGAACCACCAACAATTTTTGAATTAGAGGCTGCAGAAGTTGGCTATATGTCATGGGGATTGGATAACGAAGAGCATTTCTTCTTTCCAAGTTATTTTGAGGCCTAGGCTGATTTTGACGTTGATTTCGATATCTCGGGCCTTGGGCTCGTTGATTTGGATGAGAAGTAAACCAGGATTATTTGTAATGAAGATCAAAAGGTAGTGGTTGTTGGCATGACACTTTGGGCATTACTAACTGCTCATTTTCAGCCACTTGAAGGTTGGGATCTATAAACCTTTTTATATTGGCACGACGATCTTCAAATTCTTTTCCTTCAATCTCATCATTGGACGCAACCCTCTTGGATCCACTACTCACTTCTCCTTTACTTCTATTGGCATGAGTCTTGACATTAGAAATCCAAGGCAATATCTCAATGCTCTCACCGAGAAACGATGATATCTCGTTAGCCACATCCCTGACCTCTTCCTTGTGGTACAAAACCTTGAGGGGGTTTTGGGGTCCTTTTCCTTTCTCGCTACTTGGCCCAGAAATCAAGATATATGTACCTGAGCCTTCCTCCTTGAGTGTTGGTGACCTTATGTCAATCAATCTTTGCAGCTTGAGCTTAAAACTCTTGCATTCCTCGATGGAGTGCCCCATTGTTCCAGTATGGTATCCGCACTTGACCTTTGGGTGATCTTCTTCAAAAACTAAGCTCTTTTTGTTAATCAGCTCTCGTACCAAGGCTTTCAGCGTTAAGCAAGAATCCATGTCATGTCCCAATGCTCCTTTATGGAATTCACATGTTGCATTTGGATTGTACCATGTCCCATTCCTCGATGTTGATTTAGTCGTCGCAACCAAATTAGGGTTCGGGAGTCGGTTACTCAAGGGGAAGGTATTAGCACCCCTCACGTCCGTTGTACTCAACGGGAACCATTAGGTCAGTTGTGTGCATGAGTGTTAGTTGAAATGTTAGGCTTTTCAAGTTATTAAGTGGGAAAGAAAGAATAGAAGATAGGAGAATATTTTTGGATTTTTGACGAAGGACTAAACCTAAGTGTTTTATTAGTGGGCCTGGCAAGATTTAAAAATCCTGCTCCTACGTATCTCAACAGAGAAATCAAGGCTTACGTAGTTCTGGGTAGAAAATGTTTGCTTGTTGGTCGATTTTAGCGAAAGCTATATTGTATTAATCGACGAAGACATTGTTTTACCCAAAACAGATGAGGAGCGGACGTATACCACACATCGAATGGATTTACAAATCAACATTCGGAAAAACATCACTTATCTCAACTCAACAATTGTGGCCGAAACATTGCTTTGCATCATCTTAAGACAAGATGTCTTTCGTTTATGAAAAGGGTTTTCTAATTAATCGCACGACGGCGAGAAAGAGTTTGATTGGTTGGATGTATATTTTAGTAATGGCGAGAACTCGGATGAGCGAGATATCCATCTCGAATCCTAGTCTCAGGAGTGCACGGTATACACCATGTTCCATTTCCATATTTATTGGAAAAAGTGTTTAATAAATATTAAATGTTTTGAATTTGATTGAGAAAGGGGTTTGAAGAAAACGTATTGACAATGACGGCGAGAGTCAAGATAGGCGAGGCATCCACCTCGAATCTTAATCTCAGGAGTGCACGGTATCCACCATGTTCCATTTCCATATTTATTGAAAGGGGTTAAGATAGGAATTAAGTATTTTGGAGTTTGAAAGACGAGTACTTATGACTTGCAAGCTCTTACAACTTGGGTCTAATACTCGGTACTACGTCTGGATATTTCACCCAGGTAATCTTTTTCTTCCAAATTTGCTTAAGGAAATGGTTTGAATATTTACAAGTGTTTTGGAGAGAAGACGAATACATAGGGCTTATAAGCTCTTACAACTTGGGCCTAATATTCGGGATTACGACTGGATATTCCATCCAGGGTAATATTTTTCTTCAGATTTTAGTAAGAAAATAGTTTGAAGTTAAATTAATAATGATTAATGTACAAAGGTTTGAAATGATTATTGGATGTTCGTTTTAATTCTTGTATTAACAGATGAATAAAGAATGAAAGAATAAATATTATACACTTTATGGGATAGGGGTACATTTGTTATGAATGGGGATGGTTCATGGCAATCAAACAATAAGAATATATGCCTCAATTATCATACAAGTAGGCAACAGTTATCAATCAAATCAGACAAGTAAACAAGTATATAATCAAATCAAAGAATCAAAGAATGAAATAATGGAGCATTAAACAAGGCATTGGAAGTATGAACATGTTAAACAATCAAGCAATAGTAAGCATGGATGAAAGAAACAAGTATAACAGATAACAGATGAACCAGACAGATGAAAAGATGCACAAAAAGGGTCCACTGAAATGATTAAATCAAGAAATGAGGTAAGGATCAAATAAAATCAAGATAAAAGGCCTCTAATGCATGGCCTATGAGATGAACAAGGGAGGATCAAAAGATCTCTTCAATTGCCATAAGCAATCCCTAAGTCAAACATCGATCATAAAGAAGTCAACTGAAAAATCGAGCCAACTTAATAAATATCAAATAAATAGCAAATTAATCAAGAAAATTATGAAAAATTAAACTAAGGAAGGTGGGGTCAGGACATCATCATCCTCAAAAAGATTTCAAAAATAATGAAAATTAGTGTATGAATTAATTGAAACAAAACAGAGGTCAAACCAAAAGTCAACCAACCAAACTAGGTTAAAAATAAATCAAGAATAAATTGAAAATGTGAAATAAAAATCTAAGAAAAGGTCAGGTTGACCATGGGACAGTGGTCAACCTTCATCCCAAAAATCAAAAGCTAAAAATAATTTTAAGACATAAAAATAAAATCAAGAATTAAATATGTGCTAAAATGGACCATTTAGAATAAATAATTAAAATAAAATATTAATATTAAATAAATAGGAAAATAAAAATTAAATAAAATTAAATAAGGCCTTAAGAAATATGGAAAATATTTTTGGATATTTTTATGGACAAAGAAAATATTTTAAAATAATTAAAATCAAAACAGAAAATAAATGGAAATTAAAAAAGAAAATGAAAAGAGAGTGTATCAGTATTGATGGGCCAGGAAAGGGGGTGTCAAAAGCGAGTAGCACAGGCCCAAGGTCCACAACCAACTTAAGTCAGGTGTGACATGATTAAAATGAACGTTTTAATAAAATAATTCATGTAACATGTATCAATTGGTCAAGTTTCATTTAAGTGACTAAAAGACAAAATAAGGATGGGCGGCCAAGATTAGAACAAAAGCGTTTGATCCAGAGGTCCTCAAGACGACACATGGTCATCTTCCTCATGGGACCAAAACCCTAACCATGCCATGCAAGAACACGCGAGAATACAGTGAGTTTTTCCAAACTTCAACTCAAAAATGCGCATGCCATAGTGCACCAAACAACACGAAATAAAGCCCAGATATCAAGTATGAAGTGTGAAGATTAACGTGGTATCTTATTTTAGGTTAAATGGTGGCCTAATCATGGAGAAATATTGTCAACAAGGCTTCAACATGAACACGGATATGAACATAAAATCAACAACATAAACTCATAATCAAGAACATGGCCTCATACTGAGGACTTCAGAAGCAAGCATAAGCATGATTAGCATGGCAATGGAACAAGCATGAAGCGAGCATAAGCATAGCATGGTGAACAATAATGATAATAAGCATAGGTAAGCAAGTATAAGGATGAGCAAAACAATAGCCATGGAGTAAGATGATTACCTAGTGGAAGCTTGGTCCACTGCCTCTTGGTTGTGGAGAGAATGGAAGGAAATAATGCTTCTCTCTTGTGCCTCACTTCAAGAACTTGATGAAAAAATAAAGTCTGCTCTGTGACCTCTTTTCCTTGCTTGCAAAGAAATTCCAATGGCCTTTCTTTTAGGTTTACGGTTTTAGGCTTAAATATGTGGGTCAAGTATTCTTAATGGGCTCAGAAAATGATGTTTGCCCATGAGAATAAAATGTGCATTTGGAGGCAATTTGGTGAGGTGTAGAAAGAGGGCACATGAGGCTTGTTTCTTATTTTGGCAAAGTTTAAGTGAGTGGAAAAAAGATGCATGGCCAAATGAGGAAAACAGAAAAACATGGGTTGTGACATGGCTTGGTCGGGCTGCAGCATGGCTTGGAATTCATTTCAAAATGGTGACTTTGTGGCTTCATAACTTGATGAAGAAGCCATCATTTGATGAGATAATGCAAACAGTAGCAAGATATCATGGAGCTTGGCATGTTTCATGTTGAGCATGAGTTGAAATGATGAGTGGAAAAAGGTGAAAATGGGCCTCAAGTTCAGGTCAGACCATGCAAAATTGGTTGGGCAAGTTTGGCCTAAAATCTTCCTAGAAAATCAAGTCATGGTGCCAACTTTAAGTGAGTGCATCTCTCAAACCATGGATCCAAATGAGATGATTCCAAAGGGAGGTGAAAGAGGACATGGCAAGGTGTAATTATTGTGAAGAAAATATTTTCAAATGATGCCTTGAAGTGCAAGAAAACTGGCCAAGAAGTCTTGACAAACTTTGAAGATTTTTAGACTTAGAGATTTTTCTAAGTGTCCTAAAAATATGCCTTACTTTGACCAAGCGTAACTTTATCAATTTTGATCCAAATGGAGCAAACTTTATATAACTAGAAATCTTGGAACAAGAGGAACAACTTTCATGTTGGAGGAATTTTCAAATAGAGCTTTTATATTGATGGAAAATGGGCTTAAAGTGAGTGCAACAATCATAAAAACTTGCCCTAAATGGAAAGTCAACCATTTCCAAATTAAGTAACTTTTCTAATTCCTGATTAAATGATGAATCCATGATCTAACCTTGATAAAATTTCACATGTAGGCTCCCCTAGGCATGAATTTTGATATTCCACTCTCAAAAAGTCAGGAGTTGACTTTTCTGGCCCCACAGTTGACTTTTCCCAAACTGTTTGATTCCCGATTCCAGTGATCAATTGAAGCACCTCTAGCTCAAATAAAGAGCTGATTTTTTGTATGTAGACCCTTATGGACATATGGAAGGCCATGGAAAAGAGTTTCACCCAAAGAATCAGAAATAAACTGATTTTATATCAAAACCCTAATTTTAGGGCAAAATTGATCGGGAACTGATTGCACTGCTTGCCAATGGATTTTTCTGAGATGATTATGAGTCTTCCTAGGCCAAGATGTCTCTCCAATCATGACATGGATAAGCTCCTCTACTTCCAACCAAACATTGCCTGTTGCAGGTAGCCATGAAACTCTAATTTCCTAATTAAATCCAGATGAACACTCTGATAGCTCTGAATCCTTCACTGATGGACTGAGGACCATAATAGGATACCTGGAACCCCTTGAGACCCTTGAGACTTGTATACTTAGAGAATGAAGTCCAATTCTCAATCTTGTTTTGTGTGGGCTCCTTCTGTTAAGGAGTGATCAATCCAAACCTGACTTCCAAGTCACTAATGCAGTATGCAATGAGTATGACCTAGTATGATGCCAATGAAGTGTAAAACATAATCCCATGCTTCTAGGAAAAAATGAAGGGTAAATTTTTCAGGGCCAAAATCAGGGTATGACAACAGCTATAGGCCGAGTGGATATCCATTACTTGGAAAGTAATCTGAAAATCACTCAGACCAATCTTGACTGGAAGGTCCACTTCTCCAATAACTGTCTTGCACGAGCCATCAAAGGCTTTGACAATTACTCCACTGTACCTCATGGGAGCTCCTTGATAAGATAACTTTGACAATGTTGACTTTAGAAGCACATTGAGTTACGACCCAGTGTCAACTAGCACGCTTGACAAAGCATCTTCTTTGCAATTCATAGAAATGTGCAAAGCCAGATTGTGATTTCTTCCCTCCTCAAGGAGTTCTTCATCGCAAAAGCTCAAATTATTGCATGAAGTGATGTTATCCATAATGTGATCAAACTGATCCATAGTAACATCTTGCTCCATGTATGCCTGTTCAAGAACTCTCTGGAGTGCTTCTCTGTGCGCTTCAGAATTCAAAAGCAGAGAAAACACGAAAATCTTGGAGGGAGTTTGGAGCAACTACTCAACCACATTAAATTCACTCTTCTTGATTAGTTGGAGTACCTCATCATCATCACTATTGGCTTTCAAATTGCTGGATTCACCAGACTTACCCTTTGAATAACCAACCGGATCTACATTAGGCACCTCCGCCTTCTTACCAACAATTGTTTCTTCCTTATTCTCTGGGAACACCGGTTCAAAAACTCGACCACTGCGGGTCACCTTCGTAACATCTGCAATGCTCACTACTGAACTGGCCGTAGGCAACGGGACCTCTTGACTATTCTCCATCATCGTAACATTGTATTGATACAATACAGCCTTATCAGATGCATACGGGACTGGGCCCGCCAACCGTATTACCAACGGCGAAACTGATCTATTGCTGACATTCTTGTTACTGCTACTATCATACTGAATCACCAATCGCTCTGGTTGTTTGAAAATGGGAACAATGACATTAACATCATCATCTATATGATGAGATTGAACAATATGGATCATGCCTTCATCCATCAGATGCTGGATGTCCCTTTTCATAACAACACACCCCCTTCGGTTCACGCTACAAATATCACAACCATCATGATCATGTTCACAGTCACTCACCAAATAGATATCTTTATGCATTTGCACCAAAGATCTCCGGATAAACCGAACATCAAAAACCTTGAATTCACCTGGACAACTGTCCACCATGTTCACTAAAGGATTCCCATGAGCGGGCAAAGGATTAGCTTTCACATTAGGCGCGTGGTCTTCAAAATACACCATGCCATTCTTCATAAGCATTTGTACCTCATACTTCAGCAGATAACAGTTCTAATATCGTGCCCAGGTGCACCCTGGTGAAAAGCACAACGAAGTTCGGGTTTATACCACCAAGGAAGTAGTTCTGGGATCTGCGGTGGATTCCTCGGTTGAATCAAATTCTTGAGGACTAATGATGGATATAATTCTGCGTACGACATAGGAATTGGGTCAAAAGAGATCTTCTTCCTCTCAAAGTTTTGTTGCTGGTGATGATTGTTGTTGGAATTGTTGTTGTTGTAGGTGTTTGTTCATTGTTGCGGTTGTTGTTGTTAACATTGATTTTGATACTGACGTTGTTGTTGTTGAATTGGTGTTGTTTGCTGATTAGAGAATACTGGAATGATGGAAGATACTTGATGATGATGATGTTGACGGGGTGGTGGATTTCTTCTTATTTGAGGCCTTCTCTACCTCCCACTGGAAATTGCGTTTGTTTCACTATCCTTCCTCTTGCTGAAACTACTCCCATACTTCTTACTAGTCGACGCCTCATCTTTTGACAAACGTCCTTCATGGACCCCCTCTTCAAGTCTCATCCCCATATTTACCATTTCGGTAAAATCACTGGGGGCACTGGCAATCATACATTCATAGTAAAATGAACTCAGGGTTTTCAGGAAGATTTTCGTCATTTCTTTCTCCTCCAAAGGAGGAGTGATCTAGGTAGCCAACTCCCTCCAACGTTGGGCATACTCCTTGAATGTCACCTTATCTTTCTAAGACATGGACCTCAGCTGGTCCCTATCCGGTGCCATATCCACGTTGTACTTATACTATTTCACAAAAGCCTCACTCAAGTCATTGAAAGTGCGGATGCTTGCACTGTCTAATCCCATATACCAACGGAGTGCAACACCTGTCGGGCTATCCTGGAAATAGTGAATCGGCAACTGGTCATTATCTGTTTGAGTTGACATCTTGTGGGCATACATCACAAGATGACTGAGTGTACAAGAGTTCCCTTTGTACTTCCTAAAGTCAGGAACTTTGAATTTCACTGGGATTTTAACATTGGGCACTAAGCACAGTTCAGCAACACTCTTCCCAAACAGATCTTTGCCTCTCAACATTTTCAGTTCCTTGCACAGCTCAAGGAATTGGTCCTTCATCTCGTCCATCTTCTCATAGACATCCGGGGCCTCATACGGCTCGGAATGATAGATGGTGTACTCTACACGAGGCAAAGTGTGCACAACTGGAGGTGGCACAGACATGACCGGGCTAGATATCGGCATGGAAGCAAAAGTGGGAGTGAAACCTTCTGGCACAAAATTGGGTGGAATTCCCCACGGGAATCCAGCAGGCAGATTGGGAGCGAAGTGGACGGTGGCAGCAGGCACAGTAGAGGTAACCACTTCAGAAATGACAGTCCTCGCGGGAGGAGTTGCAGGTGTTGGAGAAGCT
Organism: Lathyrus oleraceus; assembly: GCF_024323335.1. Classification (NCBI taxonomy): domain Eukaryota; kingdom Viridiplantae; phylum Streptophyta; class Magnoliopsida; order Fabales; family Fabaceae; genus Lathyrus; species Lathyrus oleraceus. The sequence continues at coordinate 399,926,079 of NC_066581.1, read as the reverse complement.
TGTCTTTGAGCAGTAAGAACTGACTCCATCATGGCAATCATCCGGGCAATCTCCTCTTTCAAATCTCGGTTCTCTTGCTCAAGGTGTTCCATGATCTTTGAATGCTTAGCTTTGGTGTTGTACCGGTGAGTCAGCTTGGCTAAAGCACAGAAGAACACCAATCAGACACCTGGCAAAAAACCTGCTTATGCAAATGATGCATGAAATGCAATACTTGATTGTTTTTATTTTCCAAGGAACTTACTATATCATTTGCGAATATAAAATTTAAATAGCAATTGCAACAATTTGATATGACCAAAAAATCTCTTTTTATTTATATAAATTGGAAGGATTACACTGAGTACAATTTCAGAAACCAAAATAAAAGATACAAGAGAAAAGGAGACTAGTCATCCTAAGGATCCCTAACAACATTGTCAAAAGATCTGGCTGAAGGCGCGTACTTCCTTCGAATGCGACGAATCTCGGTCTCAAAAGAAGCCTTCATCTGAGTCTTCTCGAGGACAAGCCAGTCAACAATCTTCTTCCAAGCAACGGAAGGCTGAGGCATGCTAGAAGATGAAACCTCTGGATCTCTCTGTCTCTTCGTCACTCGGTCTTCAAGTAGCTCAATCAGTGTATCTTTGTCTTTAGACTCCAACTGCCACTCTTCATGCTTCTTGCTCAAAGCATGGAAACGCTCTTCCCACATGTCTTTATTTTGCTTCATCTTGATGAGTGCGTCTTCTAACTCCTCTACATCTTGGTTAGGGAGAGTTAATGGCTCAACCACAACCATATACATAGGTCTTTCACAAGGATAAGGCATCTTCAACTCCAAAGCTCTCTTCTTCACCCAAAGAGTGTAAGCTTCCAAAGCTACACAATTGCGCGGACCAAGCTCGGATCTTCCTTTCCTATGCACATTATGCCAAGCATGCACAATCTTCTGCTTCAAATGTTGGGGATTTTTACCCTCTTGATAGAAAAAACCTTCTAACAAAGTTTTATTAGGTTTTTCTCTCAAGGGGAACCCAAGTTGACGACGAGCCAAAGCAGGTTTGTAGCTAATTCCTCCTTGTGTACCAATGAGAGGCACATTAGAGAATTCACCACAACTATCAATAATCTCCAAATTGCTTAAGGACGGATCATACCAAACTATATCATCATTAGTGAGAGACATAAGTCTCTGGGACCACTTTAGACATTATTTGTTCTCCACAAAAGCAAGTGTCTGAGGCAAGTGCGAAAAAAAAACACTTGTACAGAAGAGGAATGCAACAGACAATAGTTCCACCACCTTTAGAATTCCTTAGATTCAAAGAGACATACATATCACCCAACAAAGTAGGAACAGGATTCCCAATCAAGAAAATTCTAATGGCGTTAACATCAACAAAACCGTCAATGTTAGGGAACAAAGTTAATCCATAGATGAGCAACACAAAGATAACTTCAAAAGCGTCCACACTACCAGCTTGAGAAAAAGTGGTAGCTTTCTTGATGAGGAAAACAAATGGCAACCCAAATAACCCTCTTTTCTTCACCCAATGAGCCTCTATCTCAGACTTCTTCAAGTGAAGAGCTTCAACAATAATACTAGACCGGGGAATCTCCTCCAATCCACTAAAAGCAACCCTACTAGAAACAGGTATCCCCAAAAGATGAGAATACTCCTCCAAGGTAGGCACAAGCTGAAAATCTGAGAAAGTGAAATAATGGTAGAGAGGATCATAAAACTGCATTAGTACGCTCAAAAGTCCTTCAACCACATCAGCAGACAAGATGGACAGAAGCTTCCCATGACTTAGTTTGAAGTCTAAGGGATCTAATACAAAAGATGCTAGCTTCCTTAACTCTTTCAAGTCGGGACATCTGAAACTGTACTTCTTAGTGTTCCTTCGTCCATAATCCATGGTCCGAAAATATTTGCAAATGATACCTTAGTTCCTTGAAATTTTGTGTGATGAATGTTATGATGCGCATGAAATGCATGAATGCAACAATCACAAGTAAGGGATCACACACAAGGCAAACAAAGGTCAAGGGATGAATCAAGTCATTGTCAAGATTAATCATCCATTTTGGTGGAGTATGGTTTACACCTTATCAACACCCAAGTTCCATTGATATTGACAAGACTTGATTGGATCAACCAAGAATCAAGGGTTTGTTGCAAGTCACGAGCATGGAGTCTGGGTAAGAACCATCCCAAAAGAGTGAACTAAGGATAAAAACCTGTAGATCATGTTCTAAAAAGATCCCAGAGTCTTAATTCCATCTATCGGATATTACAAGTTAAGATGACTGACTCATCGACCCATAATATTCTTAAGAGAAACTCGTCTGAGTGTAGTATCGCGTAACAACTGTTATCAAGTCTACACCTGAACAGTTTCCGTACTACGTCCTAAATAGGCCAAGATGGGTTAGGTGTTCTAAGGTCTTCAGCTTCTCAGACCCAATTAGAAATAGTAATGACAAACCACAAATACTTGTGTGACATTTCCAAATCCAAAGGAGTCTCCACTGAGCAGATGGATCTCAAGCCAACTTGTTAACGACTACTCCACACAAGTCGAACATGACTATACCATCCTCCTGTGTCAATTGCACTAATGTTCGGGTTAGAACTTATCTCACCACTCAAAGATCACCAAGCACAACAAACAGATTATATCACACATACATATATACAAACATCACATACATACAAATATATTCACACAAAAAGTAGGCCAAACCCACTGGAGACTACTCCCCAGCAGAGTCGCCACTTAATTTTTGTAGCAGGAAATTCATGATCATCAAGCTATTGACAAGCTAGAGATCCATTAACAAGAGTCGCCACCGCGCTTTTATTGTTTCCAAGGGAAAAGGGAAAAAGTACGAACAAAACCCAAATAGTAAGAAGTTTTCAAATAAAAACTAATAAAAGTCAGAGATCACAGGTAAGGGGGTTGGTTACACAGAGGGAAGGTGTTAGCACCCAAACTATCCTAGGTACTCCTAGGGAGCCCTTTTTGTGTGCACATGTATTTTGTACAAAGTGATGTTTACAAACAAATGGAATTGGGGGATGAGAAAAAAATTCATTAATTATATTTTTGTGTTTGACAAGACCTTCGGTCTTGTGCCTACGTACCAACATATGAATGAGGGATCAAAACCTCGTAGTTCGTGCTATAAATTTCAAAATGAGTGTGTTGGTTTTAACAAAATTTAAGTTTGAAAGGCACAAAGGCCTAAAAGGGTTTGAATGAGTTAGTTCTTTTTAGGTTTTTTAAAAGACTAAGTCAAGTATAATTAAGTTTATTTACAAGTTTGATTTAAGAAAAGAAGTTTGAAAATGCAATGGCATAAGGCCAAAGTTTCTATCTTTTTTGCAAAAGTGATCAAAGTTTAGAAAAAAAGAGTAGTTCACACAAAGAAGTTTTTGAAAATGGAGGGAGGGATTTTGAAATTAAAGAAATGGGGAGAAGATGAAGAGACTACCCTATGCACCAAAATTTAAAAGTTTAAAGTTAAAAAGATCTGACCAAATGGGAGCAATCCAATAGACAAGTATGTCAATAGAAACCCAGAATTCCCTTGGACTTTTAGAATCAAGTAACACACAAATTCACAACTATATCAATCTTTAAGAGCAAATGCATTAAATAAATACGCCCTCATCCAAGCTTATCCACTTCATGATCTTCTTGAAAATAGCCTATGTAGCAGATGAATTCCACAAGTCACAGGTTCAACATAACATCTTAACAATGATCAATGTTGCAGATGAACTTGAGAGATCTTGAATGATGTATCAGATGAATTCAAATTGCAAGCACTTGGTTCTTTAACAAATTGGCGTTGGCTAAGTCTATTAGCAAAGGAATGTTGCCTAAGTTTTAAGTCCAATTAGGGCAAGATCAAACCAACAGTCCACTCAAAAGTCTTTTAGGGTTTTTGTTATTATTATGTACATTAGTGTTCAAAGACCAAACAAGCAAGCAAAGTAACACAAAACAAAGTAATATCACACAATATGGTCCAAATGGACAAAGTGAAAATTACATAAACATAAACAATTAGAATGATATGTATAATGGAAAATGATATAAAGTGCTAAAAGTAAATTGCATTAAAGTAAAAGCTTGAAAGTAAAAGTTAATGGTTAGTAAGTTAGTAGTTAGTTTTGTTTTGCTTTTTGATTTCAAGACATTCTTTGGAGAACACTTAACCCACTTTCCACAAGCATGGATCCTTGAACCAAAACATCTTCCAAAGGAAGGAAATAAGGTCAAGTTTCCACGCAATACCATGGAAGAGGGGAGACTTACAATCTCACTAACTAGAACGCTTATGCCTTTTATGTCACAAATTTAGCGTTATGTTAAGCAATCGTAATTGGACTTATGTAGAAGTCACAACTATTTGAGGCCGGGCAATAGACTTTTGGTGTTAATTGTAACACCCCGATAAAAATATGATAATTATTTAATTTAAGTTAATAGTATATTTATTAATTTAATTAAATAATTGGAATATTATTTGGAATTATTATTATTGGAATAATAAAGTTGGAATATATATAAAGAGTTCCATTTGGTAAAGAGGGTTTTTTCACGTGAAAACCAGAGAAGCGACAGAAAGGGAGAAAAGGGCAAAGAGGAAGAGCAAGAGAAGAAGGTTGAAGAAGGAAGAGCTTGAAGCTAAAGGATTGCCGGATTAACTCAGGTAAGGGGGGTTTATCGTCGTTTAATGGGTATTATGGGTTAACATGTAATGGGTAGTGATAAGCCATTGATTTGACCCTAATTGGGATGTTGAATGCTGAAAATTTGAGATGAATAAGTTATGTTAAAGCTGTAATTGAATCTGTAATTGGATGAGTCTTGATTTTCCGAAAGTGTAGCTTTTTACGGAATTGGAATCGGAGGTCCGGAAGTCCTCCAACGGCGGAAAATGCGGAGAATTCTGCATTCTGCTTCGTGTTAGCGCAGGAACAGCTTTCTGTCTTGCGTTAACCGGTTAACCCAGGGTGTTAACCGGTTAACACTGTTATGAATGGTGAAATATTGCTGTCTGTCTTGCGTTAACCGGTTAACCCAGGGTGTTAACCGGTTAACACTGTTGTGAATTGCCAGGAAGCGTGTTCTGTGTTGCGTTAACCGGTTAACCCAGGGCGTTAACCGGTTAACACTGTGTGAAAAGTGAAAAATTTATATTTAAATGTGGTGTGCATGTTTGATGTTTGGCCTATATTGGCGTATGATATAATAGGGATCATTTCCCGTTATTTTGAGCGGTAGGGGTATTAGTAGAGCGTGCTAATACTGTGATTGATTATGTGGCATGATATGATTATGTGATTGATTATGTGGCATGATATGATTATGTGATAAATATGTGGATGATGTATGATTGTATGCATAATGCTGTGGATGTATCTATTATGTATGCAATTGCGAATGGACTGTTTATGGCTTAGAGTGTGAGCATATGTCCATTGTGGATGATTGTTGATGTTTGCATGACTAAGTGATTTAGCTTGCATATTGTGGCCTTTATGGTGGTAGCTAATTCCCATGGTGAGGAATTAGTGAGTGAGTTATTGTGGATTGTTATTGATGTTTGCATGCTAGGTGATTAGCGTGCATAGCATAGCCCTTGGGGTGGTAGCTAATTCCCATGGTGAGGAATTAGTGAGCGAGTCACTAGGTCTCAAATGAGTGGGACTAGTGAGCTTGGTAGCCGTATCTGGATTTGATCGGTGAGGTTGAACTATATGTTCACGAATAGTCGGTACCGCATGCATGGAGTCTCATTGCATAATGTATGTATTGTGTATAGTATGAATGGATGTGTTCCAATATTATACGTGTGTTTTGATGTTTATGTTGAGCATGATTATGAGTATGAGTTGATGTTGCCGTTACTGAATGTGTGATATGATTAGGGTGATGAGATGTGTTCATTTACTTAGCATTACATGATATTTTATAATGCTTATTATATCGATTGAGGAACTCACCCTTACAACTATGTTTCAGGTAACGTGCAGTGATTGAGTAGAAGCTAGTCCTTGGAGTCTAGTGTAGTTCCTTAGTGAGTCATGCTCTGGTAGATGTAACATCGGGACGGGATGTTTTGCCTTGTTTTCGGTTTGGTTGTTGAATAACCTTACATGTAATGTGTTACATGTTTTGCATGTTGTTGTTAATTTCTATCCGCTGCGAATTATGCAAATGTTTATTTTGATGAATAAATGAGCATGACGAGTTAAATTGGAACATGGTGTGAAGTGTCAAGTGTGACACCCTTAAATTGCATATATACTCTGATTTATGTTTGGTTGTTTTAATTATTTATTGGGGTATTTTAGAAGGGTGTTACATTAATGCATGTTGGAGACATAGTATTATGAACTATGCTCATTAAGCATACCACACACAAAAATATGCAAAAGGTGTGGCCTAATCTCATCCATACTCATGTTAATCTTTCAATCAACAAGCATTAGGATTTTGAGATGTCATTGGCCAATTGAAAATGAATGAATGAAGAAGGGGAATTAGATGAAGAGGGAAGGGGATGAATGAGATCAAAAATTAGTCAAAGGAGGACTTTTACCAAACTAATATTATTCATTCATTTTGGGAGATGGAATGTACATTCCATCAATCCCCTAAATCCAATAATATTAACTTGACAAAGTCAAATCAACCTTGACCAAGGTCCAACAACAAATAAGAAACTCAATTAAGTCAATACAAATGGTCAACACAATTAAAATGACATTTATTCAATTAAAAATAGTAAAACAATGCATTAAATTCAAATATGTTTTGTCCAAATTCTAAAATCTCATCAAAACACCAAATAAATGGCCATGAGATTTATCATAGGTCAAACAAGGTCAAAGGACCTTGGAGAAAAAATTTCATGATTTTTGGACACTTAAAAATATTTTTAAACAATTGAAAACAAAGGAAAAATCAATTAATTCATGAAAAATATTAATAATGATCCAAAAAATAATTTTAATTCAGAATATGAAAGAGGAAAATATTTGAATTTTTTTGGTGAAAGTCCCATATTTTTTGGATCAATATTAAATTTATTATGAATTAATGAAGAAAATGGAATTAAAGTAAAATTCAGGAAATCCAAAACTACGTTGACCATCAGATCTCCCTCATTAATTGAGGTGGCAGATCTGATGATCCAAAACACGCATTCCACTAATGTCCTTGTCAAACGCGTTGTAACATGAGTAATCACAAGGAACGACTATGATTAGAACATGGAACTTAGATCCCATGGTCCAGATGCAAGACACATCATCGCCGGAGCCAGAGCTCCGGTCATCTTCCCCGGTGAGCTCCACCGGACTGGTCAAGATGAACCATCACTAAAATACAAAACAGGGACATGATTTTAAAGAGAAAACATCACTGAGCACGAATATCACCTCCAATTCATCCAATTCCAACTATATTGAGAGATATGTGGAATTGAAAATGAGGTTCATGATTTGAGTTGCTTCGATTTGGCCTCAAAGCAACTCAATCTTCTTCCCTACATTGGTAGGACTTCAGACGACTCAAGAATCAATGGAATTGAGCAACAACTTAAGAGAATCGAAGAGTTTAAAATTTCTGCAAATTACCTTCAATGGAGGTCTGAGCTTGCTAGATCTTGATCTGAATTGTGCTTGGCTTCACTTCAATTGCTTGCAGGAGAGGAATGGAAAGGCTTAGAAGCAATGGATTCCTAGAGAATTGAATTCCAAAATAGTGGAGATTCAAGCTCAAATTCAAATGAATTTATCAGGGTTATCCTCTTAGAGTGAAGGGTTTTCAATGGGGATTCAAAGTTGGCGCAATGTGTGTGTTAATTCTGAGCATAAGGGCCTCAATTTATAGGGAAATCAAATGATATTTGCACAGTCTTTCCACTTTCCAAATTTGGTAAAATGATGATGCCATGCTGCATGGGCGTGCATAGGCCCATGGAATGATGGTTTGAAAGTCCAAATGAATGATCATATGCTTTGAAGATGGATTGGATTGCAAGGTACATGTGCATTGTCACTTGAAGATTGATCCATGCCAAATGATATCATCATGTTTAAGCCATGCGCAACCTATGCATTTCAAGTCCAAAATGAATGAATTTGAGCTCTTTAGGAAGGTGAGATCAAGAGGAACAAGTTTGATATTGAACACTTTTTCATTTGGAGCTTGGAACCTGGAGATATTTGAGGTGGAAGTTTGGAAAAATTTGACATATCAAAATTTTTCTAAGTGTCAAGCCATATGTCTCAATATTCCACCTTGCTTACCTTTTTATATGAGCTTCTAATGAGAAAAGTGTCTTCATAAAAGTTGTAGCTCTCTCAAAGAAATTTAAAATGGTCACCAATTTCATGTCATTTGGATTTTAAATAATAGAGTTATGCATTTTTGAAGTTTGGAAAAATCACTTGATCAATGGTATAGGTCAAAAGTGACCTATAATGTAGTCTCATATCACATGTTCAAAGAAGTTGAATTAGCTCCCACTCCAAACATCAAATTTGAAGTAGACTCATTGAATTTTATTATGCAACTTGGAAATATTTCATCTCATTAAAATTGAGCAAGTTATGGCCTTGGGAAGTTGACTTTCAAATTAGGGTTTAGACAAAATGACCTATAATGTTTCAACATAGAAAATGACTTTCCAAGCAAACATAGCTCTAGGTATCAACATGAAAGTTGTTTATAATGTCATTTAGAGTAATTTTTCTCTTGGAATCATTTTCATATGGTGAAAATTGTAGGAGATGGGGTCTAGGGAGACCCAGTTTTGATTAGATGAACTCATCTGGCCAACCACCATCAACGAACTTGCTAAATTCCAATTCTCTTGACTTTATTGGCTCATGGTAGATCATATATGCATAAGATTATGAAATTTTAAGTTCCCCTTGAGAAATTTGATCAATTGGTGAGATAGCTTGTTGGAGAAGTTACTCAAGATACCCAGTCAAACTAGGGTTTATAAGGCAAATCACCCACAAACTCTTGAAGCAAACTTGATCAATATAACATGTAAATATCATTGGGACTCATATATGATGCTCATAACCATTCTTGAATCAATTCTTGGTTGTGCTCTTTATTCATGAGGGTCTCAAACCCTAGATGTGATCTTGATGAATCAATGAGATCATGCCCTACCTACAAAAGAGTTAGGCAAATACAAAGACATATTTTTGGTATTTTGGTTAGTAAAATGATAAAATACAAGTATGATATAATCACAAAGTGCTTGGTGATCTCTCCCAAAACAAACCCAATGAAAAGGGGTAAGGAGGATGCCAAGGTGTGATCCCAATGCTTATGCTTATGATGAAATTGCATGAGGGATCTTAGGGTCAAAATTGGGGTCTTACAGAGATCAGAGAAACACAAATTGGTCATGGGAGGAATTTTATCAAATTAAAATCATTTATTTATTTTGGGAGATGAAATGTACATTTCATCAATCCCCTAAATCCAATGATTTTATTCCAACAAAAGTCAAATCAACCTTGACCAAAGCCCAAACAAATAGTCAAACATCACAAGACCATGACAATAGCTCAACATAATTTTTATACAATTAATCAATTAAAAATCAAATTAAAAATGCATTTAAATTCAATTTAAATTGGCCAAAACCTAAAACCTCTTTAAAACACCAAATAAATGGCCAAGAGATTTATCTTAGGTCAATAAATGTCAAATTAGGCAAAAAAAATCATGATTTTTAAAAAGTCAACAGTATTTTTAAACAATTAAAAATATGCACAATGTAATACCCCAAAATTTACCCTTCATTTTTCCTTAAAAAAAAAATGAATTTTTTTTTAATTAATTAATTAATTAATTAATTAAATTAATTAAATAAAATAAATAAATAAAATATAACAAATTATTTTGGACTTGGGTCTCCCTCATTTGAGCCCACTACCCACGAAAATCAGTCTATAAATACTGAAGTTTCAGTAGAGGAGTGACACTTGGAGTTACACTGGGAGATTCACTTGAGAAAAAGGGAGAGAAGCAAAATACTCTGAGGTTTCCTTGGAACAAAACCCCGAGGAAAAAGATAGTGAGAGAAGAACTAACAGAGTTCAGAGCAGCCTCCAAACCCTGAAGGGAAATCAACTTGTAAACCTCACGGGTGCAACTCAATTTCAATCAAGCTCTCCAATCAGATTTCATCCTGCTGCTCTAACCCTTTGTCGAGTTTTGTGAGGGCTCACATGGCTTTCGCAAAGACACTCGCGTGGTTTCCCACTTTATTTGTGGGATACCCCCTGGAGTTTTATTCTGATTATTCGTGTTGACTGATTTCCTTTGACGGTCCAGCTGGAGACATTTCAGGGTTTCTTGCCCCTTTAACTGCTATAGCTTCGGATCTTTATCCGTGTGGTAATTTTTCCCTTTCTCATACTTTATCGCTTTCTTAGCTCGAAGACCTCGATAGGAGGCAATGTTTGAGCCCCTTGGTGGTATTTTACTTTGAGATACATGTTTTGTGTTTTGTATTCGTATCCCCACATGTAGCGCGGTTCCTTCGTCAAGGACTTCCCGTTTTCCCTCGAGCATCCCAAACCCTAAAACCCATAACACACGTTTACTCCTTCTACTACAGGCGAGTAAGTCTCCAAAGGTCGAGCATCCGGTAGATTGCGTAGTGACGTCGTTCATCCAAAACCCATTCCATGACCCCGTAGTTAGCCGAACTACGGCTTGCTCTGATTCTCATTCCAGATGAGATACGTAGGCATAAGACGCGATGTCTTAGCGAGCACACATCCCCCAACCCATAAGTCAGCCGAGCTACGAAGACTCTGATTCTCATATTCAGATGAGATACGTATGTAGTGGATGCGACATCCACGCGAGTCATTTCTCTTAACCTTTTAGTAAATAAACACATTAGGTAAACCCACACCCTTTAGACAAAAAGCCACAAAAGTGGATCTCGTAGAGTACTACGGATGCGTAGGGGTGCTAATACCTTCCCTTTGCATAACCGACTCCCGAACCCAAGATTTGGTTGCGAGACCCCGTCTTGTCCTTTCCTTTTTTCAGGTTTACTTCGAGCGTTTCCTTTCCCTCCTTTGGGATGAATAACGCACGGTGGCGACTCTCCTGTCATTCTCTTTCGTCGGTTGTTTTTTTGCACACTGTATTTTTCAGGTTGCGACAGCTGGCGACTCTGCTGGGGACTCTAAGAAGTTGACCTCTTGCTGGTCCATCTTCCCTAAGCGAGTCCCTCCTAGCTTTTGTAGTTTGTTTGTTTATTGGGTGTTCATGCTTTTGTACAGTTATTTATTTACCTGCTTTACCTTATTGCATTGTGTACATATCATTGTGGTATCTGTTGGTTGGCTATGGCTGCTTGGTGATCTTTGTGAGATGAGTTCTATACCCGAACTCGAGTGCACTTAAGATAGGAGAATGGCATAGTCCTGTCAACTTGTGTGGAGTATTCCTTAGCGAGTTGACTTGCAAGCCCATTCACTTGGTGGAGGTCATGTTGAGATCAATAATGTCACATAAGTAAGTTGTGGTTAGACATTACTTGTTCCAATATAGACCTAAGAAGCCAAGGACCTTAGTTTACCAAACCCATCTTGGCCTATTGTCGCATTACGCGAAAAACCGGCGGGAAAAGAAGAAACAACAGAGCCGCCACCGTGCGTTATTTATCCCAAAAGAGGGAAAGGAAACGCTCGAAGTAAACCTAGGAAAGAACATGGTCTCGCGACCAAAGAGGATGGGTTCGGGAGTCGGTTATGCGAAGGGAAGGTATTAGCACCCCTACGCATCCGTAGTACTCTACGGGATCCACGCACAAAAGGAAGGATAAATGGTTGCTATAACACTGCTCAAACGCACACACACTGGCTGAAAGAGACAAAAGAGACTGATTGAAACTGAACTCGGCAGGATATCGTATCCTGGGCCTACTTAGTCTATCAGGCATAGACATCAGAGTCGAAGTAGTTCGGACTGGGGAAACGACACATGCTCGCTAGGATATCGTATCCTATGCATACGTATCTTCTCGGACGAGAGAAGAATCAGAGCATTCGTAGCTCGGCTGACACGCACACAAACAAACAGACAAAGGCAAACGTGGAGCCCGAATGCCAATCACTGGACTTACATCAGCATCCGAACCAAAACACACACACACTGGAACCCAAATGCCACTCGATGGACTTACATCGGCTTCCAAGCACACAACAACATAACAAGTTAATAGGGAGTCGGGGACTCGAGCCTATAACTGTCAAGCACACACTCAAACAAACAGACGACGAATTGCTAAGGAGTCAGGCACTCGAGCCTAGCAACTGTCAAACAACACACACAAAAAAGAAAAAGGGCGCCCGGAGAGATCAGCTCAATCTCCTGCCTACATACTTCATCTGGTGTGAAGATCAGGGCGATGTAGTTCCCCTACGCAGGGACAAGGATCTAGCCTAACCAGATAACAGAGGGAGACACAACACTAGGGAGACTACGACTCGAGCCTAGATGTTGTCATGCAAAGTCAACCCTAAGTTAAGGTTTCTAGCTAAATGGCACAAGGGCCAACCTATCCTAAACATGACTTGCACAGGAAGCAAGGGTCTCGATTGCAACTAGGGCAAGAGAAAGGGGAGGTCTCAATCGCAACGAGGGCGAGAGAAGAGAATTAGTGTTAGTTGTTAGTCAAACTCGACAAGACATCGCATCTCGTGCCTACGTATCTCATCTGAACATGAGAATCAGAGTTGCCGTAGTTCGGCTACGGAGGGAGAAAGGACTCGATTGCAACTAGGGCAAGAGAAAGGGAAAGTCTCGATCGCAACGAGGGCGTGAGAAAGGAAAAGTCTCGATCGCAACGAGGGCGAGAGAAAGGATCGCAACGAGGGCGAGAGAAAGGAAAAGGCTCGATCGCAACGAGGGCGAGAGCAAACAAGTCAAACAAACAAAAGCACAGGTAGCACACACTATATGCACACAAGAGGCTCACACAAGGGTTAGGTTTTAGTCGAGGGGTCATATCAACCTCAACAAACAAACCTATGGAACGGGGTGAAGTGTGCTCTTAACCTTGACATTGAGAGCCAAGGTGAAACAGATGAAAGGAGATGAGGGGTGTGCCTCATTGCTTCTATCCCTGGCCTGGGAGAGCATTTGACAAGAATGTGTGGGTTCAGAAAGTGGGAACCCTTCTACACATTTAATACCGACTCAACTGTGCAATTGCACAAGATCTTGGGTTTTTATCTGAAATGCATCAACACAGTGGTGTGAGCAAGACAGAAGACACACTGAATAGCAGGGGATAGATTGCTTATCCCTGGGTTCTGCCAATTGCCTCTTCACTTAGGAGGTCTTTGACTCTGTACAAGGACAAATTAAACATACACAAGCATTGCCTCTTAAGGAGGACTTCAGACAGTTTGCCCGGCCAAATAACAGGCCGGGTCTCCAGACTACATGAAGTAAAAGAGATTATACCTCAAGCAAGTTGCTAAAAAGAAAAGCAAAGCAAGTTCAGAGAACTTAAGCAACTAAGGGTACCTGAAAAAGTCAAGCTAATCAGTAAACAGTTCAACAGTTCAAATCAAAAGGAAATGAATCAAACAGTTAGATCAATAAACAGAAGTGCAAAAGCACCAAACCCAACCCATATGAGTCATACCACCTACAAAACAAAGGTTAGCACATGATATATAGTCAAGCTCAAACAAACTGGCATGGTTTCTTTGAAGCACTATGCTTAACCTGAAACAAATGAACTCAACATAAGCCCAAAAGACCACTAGGACAAGCCTAGGGTCAAAAACAAAAGGGAAAGTCAAAACAGCAAACAAATGGTCAACCAAAGTCAAGTTCAAGAATTTAAGAAGCAAGCACAATTGGTCACAAGTTCATAACATGCATCATTGTCATTTTATAGACCAAAGAAGTCAAAACATGGCAAGAGGGAGCACACAAAAGGTCAACAGCAAGACCAAGCTCAAAAGCAGACATAATCAATTCCAAAAATTATGAAATAATTCATACTCAATCACAATCCATAACATAGCATGCATATGAAATTTCAGCTCAATTGGATCATGGGAAGATAGTCAAATAAAATCAAGAAGTCAACACAATTTCAAGTGTGCACAAAGAAGTCAACAAAACATGTGTCATCTTCAAAAAATCATAACAAAATGAAAACAGATGAGAAATGGATGGGATCAACACCAATGCAAAGCTCAAGATGTCTAGTATGCACATGCAAAATTTTATGATCATATAATAAGGTATGTGAATTTCCCAAATGATATGGCAAGGTGTGTCACATAAAGTCAACAATTGACTAGGCAGGGAAGAAAATTCACAAACAAATGGAAAACAGCACCATTAATTTCAAGAAAAATCACAAGTCAATTAGACATATGAAATGAGGTTCATGCAAAATTTCATATTATTTGGAAACCAGGAAGCATGTGAACAAAAATCATGAATTTGCATATCATTGGTGTGACACAAATTGTCACACCCTACTTCAAAAATTTATATCTAACAAACCACAAATGATAAATGCACAAACTCTACATCAAAACGAAGGTGAATGAGTGTAGAATAACCACAAAAAATTTCAGATCAAATGGATGCAACATGATTATTTCACAATGGTTTTGGCAACATGTATCATATAAGCATACATGACAAGAACCCTTATGCCATAAAAAATCCAGCCACACAAAAAATAATTAAAAATCATGATAAAATAGTAGGCATTCTCATGAACATGATGAAAAAAATTTCAGGTTTTTTGGAGTTGAAATGAGCAAGTTGTGAATTTTACAAAATTGATGAACAAATGAAATGTTTATTGAAATTAAGATGAATTATATTGAATAATTAAAAGACCGAGTGGCATTGTTGTAATTCTGGTGGAAAATAAATGAAACGGTGCGTTGCGTTGTCCTGCGTGTCACACAGTCATTGAACATGGCAATGATACAGTAAAGAAAACATGCAAAGTGAACTTTCCAAAGCCAAAACGCGATTTCAAAAGGTTCTGGGGAAGTTTTTTAGGGTTTTACTGTAGCATCAACACACATCATCTTCTTCAATCGAACTTGTGCGAAAATATTTCCAGAAATGGCCAAACCATATATCAATAAAATCAGCAAACAACAAGCATCAAGATCATGGCGTTCATTTTCATGGAAACCCATTGAATAACATGAACCAAGCAAGAACAAGTTCATACATCAAACTTTAAATCCATATAAATCAATGAATACTCAACCATTTCATGCAATCTATAGCTCATTAGAATCAGCAAGGCATAAACTATCTAAAGCATGGCATAATTTTGGAAAATGAGTGAATCGAAAACCAACCAAAAGTGAAGCTTAGTGATGAAATGGATGTTGTTTTGGTGATATAAGCTTAAACAGATGGAGCTTATAGTTGATATTGGTGACTGCTTGAAGAAATCGAGCTCAAGCTTGCTTGGGATCTTTCAAACCTCGATTTACCATGGAAAAGTGCTTTGAAAAACAGAACACGAGCTGAAGTTCCAGCTGTGATTTGATGTTGCAAAAAGCTTCCAATTGATGGCTAGATCATGGAATAACCAAGAGGACTCGTGGTCTTTTGGAGTTTTGGTTAGAAATTGTCAAATGTGAAAAAATGGAATTGAGAGAAAATGATAGAATTCTGTGGTTTTGGCAGCTGCTAGGGTTGTTCAATTGACAGAAAATGGCCTTTATATCATCTGTTTTAACTTGGTTTAAGAAGTGCTAAGAAGGATTAGCTTAAATGATGAGATTTGCAAAATTGCTAATTTGAACATTGCACATGGAGGTGTGGTCTGGCCTGCACGAAATTGGGCCTCAAACCTCTTGCAAATAACATTTAGAACAAGTCCCAAATGGCCAATTATGCTGAAAACCTTTAATTCAAAAAGTCAACCATTGGTCAAACTTGGATTTTAAATGAAACAAGTCAAAAAATGCCATTTTGATTGGTAAGGTTTTGGTACATGATGTTTATATTTTTGGAAAGAGGAGGAAAAATGTGGTTTGTAGGAAAAAACCCCATCAAATTTGGCCAAAGGAATCATGAGATATGGCCTTTTGAAGTTCATGAAAGTGTGAAAATGAAATGATCATATCTTGCAAACCATTCATGGGATTTTGGTGTTCTTGGACTTTTTGAAAATGGGAAAACAAGATCTTCAACTTTCATGTTGGGAAAAAATTCATTTGAAGATTGTATCATGATGCAAGCTGAGGATCAAGAAGTTTCCATTTTTGGCAGTTAAAATTACAGGTCCAGTTTCTATTTTTGGAAATTTTCTGATTGGCTTCAAATTCTTCAATGATGTTGATTGCCATGACACATGAGGCCTATTAGGACATGAATAAGCTCTCTCAAACCATTTCCATCCATCAAAACCAAAGAATCAACCACAGTTGACCAACTTTGACTTATCTAGGGTTTTGGATGACTGAAGCACTTCTGATGAATTCCAAACCCTAATTCCTTGAGACCTTGACTTCAAATGATGTCCCAAGTTGTATGGACTCTTGATTATTGATCATGGTGCCCAAATTCCACAAGAATGGCCACCATCCACTGCTTTGACTGACTGTTGACTGTCTTTGACTTTCTAGGGTTTTTGACTGTCTGTACATGAACTGATGACCTCTGAGCCTTCAACCCTTGACTTGAACACTTCAAATGGACCTCCAAGTCATGTGAACTTGTTGGACAAACCCTAGGGCCTTTGCTCCTTAAGAAACACCCTTGCTTGATTGGTTGACTGATCTCCTGATCAGTTTGACCTAATTCTTGATTTGCTTGCTCTTGAGGCAAATGGGGACAATGCAATGCTATGCAATGCATCATGATATGCTATGACCTAATATGAGATGGTATGTACAATGATAGGTGCAAATTTGAAGTGCTACACCTATTCGTAGGACGTAGTGCGAAAGTCGTTCAAGTGTAAGATTTGATACGATTGTTACGCGATACTACACTCATAAGAGTCTCTCTTGAGAATATTGTTGGAATACGAGTAGTCGTTCCTCTGATAATATCCGAAAGATGGGATTATGACTATGGGAACCTTTTGTAGAACATGTTTGGCAGGTTTAAACCTTAGTACACTCCTTTTGGGTGGTTCTTAACCTAAACTCCATGCTCGTGACTTGCAACAAACCCTTGATTCATGGTTGATCTGATCAGGTATCCTTAATATCAATGAAACTCGGGTGTTGACAAGGTGTAAACCATAATCCGCCAAAATGGGTGGTTGATATTAAGGATAACATGATCCATCCCATGACCTTTGTTCGGTGTGCTCTTGATTTCTCTCCAGACAGTGCAACCTGACAGATGTTCAAGCAGATACAGCAATCCATATTGACATGCCACTGCATTGCATTCACATCGTTTCATCACATCATTTGCATTCATATCATTTAACACATGTTTATCCTTTTCAAGGAGGTTTAAATCTTCTTCTTGATTCTAGTCGGGGTTTTCTTCTTACACTATTTATCAAATGTGAGACTGGAAGCAAGGGGGTAGAATACTTTTGGAATTGATAAACATGTCATTGCATTTGCATAGTCATCCGCATGTCTTGCATAATAGGTACCGCCACAGTGTTCTCAGTTTGTTTGGTGTCCCACTAGCAGGATAGCTGACTCAGGCATTCACCGATACGGTACCCGAAGGAATCAACAGAGAGTAATGGAAAGCCTATAGGCAGAGCTCGCCGAGATGAAGATTCGCATGAATCAATTCATGGATTTGGTTCAAGGGGTGGCTCAAGGACAGCAGGAGCTTAGATTATTGGTGCAGAAGGATCCCCCTATTACTCAACCGGAGACGTTGGCTGATCCTCCAGCTGGAGAGGCTAATGGACCCAATGGACCGGGGCCTATCCCAATCCTACATGTCACCTCCGGTCTACAACCCATTCAGGATGGTCAGGATGATAAGTTCCCCTTGCTTCAGGAAGACTTTGGCATGGACCCCATGTTTAGGAGATTGGAAGAAAGGTTGAAGGCCGTGGAAGGACAGAATCCTCTGGGAGTAGATGTTGCTGACTTGGGGCTGGTCCCAGGTGTGAGGTGCCACCGAAATTCAAGGTCCCGATATTCGACAAATACAATGGCAGCTCTTGCCCCAAAACTCACGTGCAAGCCTATTTCCGTAAAATGGTTGCATACTCTGATGACGAGAAGCTACTTATGTACTTCTTCCAGGATAGCCTAGCTGGGGCATCCTTGGAATGGTATATGAGGCTGGACAGAGCCCACATCCGTTGCTGGAGGGATTTGGCAGAGGCTTTCGTGAAGCAGTATCAGTATAATGCAGACATGGCTCCGGACAGAACTCAACTTCAGAATCTGTCTCTTAAAAGCAATGAGTGCTTCAGGGAATACGCTCAACGCTGGAGGGATACAGCTTCCCGTGTTCAGCCTCCTATGTTGGAAAAGGAAATGGCCAACATGTTCATGAATACGCTGCCTGAACCTTACTTGGAGCGTCTGGTAGGTTGCAATGCTTCCAACTTTGCTGATGTGGTCTCTACTGGAGAAAGGGTGGAGAATTACCTAAATACATACAAGATCCAGAGTGGAGGTGGATCCTCATCAGGGGTGAAGAAGCCGTTCATTCAGGGACAGAAGAGGAGAGAAGTGTAAGAACAAAAATTGTTCTACAACAGATTCCATGATTTTGATGATAACAAGGATGAAACCAAAAATGGCACCCTAACGAAAAGTTTCTAAGTGTGCAGGATTCTAAGGAAAGAAGGAAGAAATCATCAGATACAGAATCATATCAGATACAAATTATCAGAAGACCAGAAGCATCTGAAGTAGAAACATGTTTGAGAAAGTCTAACTCTGAGCAAAACAGCAAAGTATCAGAAGCATCTGAACAAGAAGTACGCTCTAGAAGTTCTGACTCTGAACAACGGTATGTCTAACTCCAGAAACTCTCAGCGCTATCTGAAGAAATCATCAGAACTCAAAAGAGATCAACATCAGAAGCTAGATAGCAGATTCCAAGATCTCCAGAAACACGAAGACTCTGATTATGGAAATGCTAAATAAGGAAGAGTAACGTTAACTTCAAATAAAGTTATGGAAATGGATTTCCTAATACAGAAAGAGACGTTAACTCCAAAAATACAAATGATAAGGAACTATTTGTGGTAAGTAGTCATTCAAGAAGAGAAAGTTGCTTTGACAACAAGCAACATAAGATATGGCACTAATTATTATTCAAGAGTCATTATCTGCCATGATTTTTCAACGGATCCTTCTCTTCTATATAAAGGACTGCAAATCAACATTCAGTGTACAAGATACAACAAGATTTTACTGAAATATCAACACACAAAAATACTGTTTATTCTCTCAATCTTCACGAAGCTTTTGCTTAGTACGTGAAATACTTTGTTTTTTTTTGTAATATTTGCTTATCTTAGAAGCACTCTAGATTACATAAGCTTTCATCTATTGTTCTATTTTCCTCAAGTGACTCTGTGTAGTCTGTAGACTTGAGAGGACTAAGAGATCTTTCTCTTAGACGTTGTTTGTAAACAATCTTTCAAGATTAGTGGATTAAGTCCTTGTTGAAGGCGAAATCACCTTGGCCGGGTGGACTGGAGTAGCTTTGTGTTATAAGCGAACCAGTATAAAATCCTTGTGTGATTTTCATTTTGAAAAAGCGCTTATTTTCCAAACAATTCAAACCCCCCCTTTCTTGTTTTTTCTCACCTTCAAGAAGGGGATGCAAATGCCATATCTTCTTATCAGAACAGGGATAACCGGAGGAATAATTTTCAGAATTATCATCAGCAACCGTATGTTGCGGCTGTGACCATTCTAGCTGCAGCGCCACTACAACAACAACAATCACAACGTCAACCAGCTCAGTATCAACAGCAGCAATAACCGGGTAACAGACCCGCTTATCAACAGAGGCAAAGGATGATGGACCGGCGTTTCGACACCCTTCCAATGTCGTACGCTCAGTTGCTTTCTAGTCTTCAACAACTACAACTTGTGCAATTACGCACTCTGGCTCCTCCTGTTGGTAGACTTCCGGTGGGTTACGACGCCAACGCTAAGTGTAGCTTCCACTCTGGGGCACCTGGCCACAATATTGAGAACTGCAAAGCTTTTAAGCACGTAGTTCAAGACCTCATAGATTCAAAGGCCGTCGACCTTGCACCAGATCCGAATGTCGTCAACAATCCCATGCCCTAGCATGGTGGTGCGAACGTTAATTTGGTAGAGGGAGAAGCCAAGTCCATTAAGGATGTGTTGAAGTTGAAGACTCCATTGTCGGATGTCAAAGGATGCTTGCTGAAGGCCGACGTTTTCCCCGGTTGTGGGAAGGGTTGTTTGGATTGTGCCACTCAAAGTGGAGGTTGTTTGAAGTTACAGCAGGGTATCCAGGCCTTGCTCGACAAAGGTATCCTCCAGGTTGAGGGTTTGTCTGTCCAAGAGTTTGTGGAAGGGGTTGAGGAAGAAAGGTTTGAAGATGCTACTAATGAATTCGCAGATGTTGTTCCTACTGATTCTGTAATCCATGATGTAACTGAAATGGATTCCGATGTTTCGGATGTGTGTACTTCAACGCCTCAGACTCATCAGGGGCCGATCACTTTCTCCAGTGCTGGCATCATTCAGTATGGTCAAGTCTCTGCAGTCGACGAAGAAGATGGGGATAGGGATTGTGACATTGACAACTGGGTGCGTCCGAGGATCCCGGGTGAAGTCATCAACAATTGGTCTTCTGAAGAGATTATCCAAGTCACTCTTCTTGAAGAATGCACATCACCGGATCCTATTGATAACGGTTCTGCTACGACTCGCTTCGACTTTGAAAATCCAATCTTTCAAGCTGAAGAAGAGGATGATGAAGATTGTGAACTCCCTGAAGAGCTTACCAGGTTATTAAAACAAGAGGAAAGGGTCATTCAACCGCATCAAGAGTCTGTTGAAGTGATTAATCTCGGCACCGAGGACGCCAAGAGAGAAATCAAGATAGGGGCTGCTTTGGGAGATGATGTGAAGAAAGGGCTGATTGAATTGCTGCAAGAATACATTGACATCTTCGCCTGGTCTTATCAGAACATGCCTGGGCTGGACATAGACATCGTGGTGCACCGCTTGCCTCTCAAAGAAGGTTGTCCTCCGGTCAAGCAGAAGCTCAGAAGAACAAGACAAGAGATGGCTGTCAAGATAAAGGAAGAAGTGCAAAAGCAGTTGGATGCAGGGTTTCTAGCAGTCACCAATTATCCGCCATGGGTTGCAAACATCGTCCCAGTACCTAAGAAGGATGGAAAGGTACGGATGTGTGTCGACTACCGGGATCTGAACAGAGCTAGCCCTAAAGATGATTTCCCATTACCTCACATTGACGTTTTGGTGGATAATACAGCTCAGTTCTCGGTATTCTCCTTCATGGATGGCTTTTCTGGCTATAACCAAATCAAGATGGCACCAGAAGACATGGAAAAGACAACTTTCATAACCCCATGGGGCACCTTTTGCTACAAGGTGATTCCGTTTGGTCTGAAAAATGCTGGAGCAACATATCAACGAGCTATGGTAACTCTGTTCCATGATATGATTCATCATGAAATCGAGGTTTATGTGGATGATATGATTGCCAAATCTCAGACAGAAGAAGAACATTTGTTGAATTTGCAGAAACTGTTTGAGCGTTTGAGGAAATTCAAACTGAGACTTAATCCGAATAAGTGCACTTTCGGGGTGAGATCGGGAAAATTGCTGGGTTTTATTGTTAGCGGAAAAGGGATTGAGGTGGATCCTGACAAAGTGAAAGCAATACAGGAAATGCCTGAGCCAAGAACAGAGAAGCAAGTCCGTAGTTTCTTAGGGAGGTTGAACTACATTGCAAGTTTCATCTCTCACCTAACAACCACGTGTGAGCCAATTTTCAAATTGCTGAGGAAAGATCAGGCTATCAGGTGGAATGAAGATTGTCAAAGGGCTTTCGAGAAGATAAAAGAGTATCTACAGAAACCTCCGATCCTTATACCTCCAGTTCCTGGGAGACCTCTGATAATGTACCTATCAGTGACTGAGAACTCGATGGGGTGTGTATTGGGACAGCATGACGAGTCTGGTCAAAAAGAGCATGCCATATACTACCTTAGCAAAAAGTTTACCGACTGTGAAATCAAATATTCGCAGCTTGAGAAAACTTGTTGTGCTTTGGCCTGGGCTGCTCGCCGACTGAGGCAGTATATGTTGAACCATACTACCTTGTTGATTTCTAAGATGGATCCAGTGAAGTACATCTTTGAGAAGCCGGCTCTCACCGGACGTGTTGCCTGTTGGCAGATGATTTTAATAGAGTATGATATCCAGTATACATCCCAGAAAGCCATCAAAGGTAGTATTCTGTCAGACTACCTTGCCGAGCAACCGATTGATGATTATGAACCGATGAAGTTTGAATTCCCTGATGAAGACATCATGTTCCTCAAGATGAAAGACTGTGAAGAGCCAGTTGTTGAGGAGGGACCTGATCCAAACGAAAAGTGGACTTTGTTGTTTGATGGGGCTGTCAATGCTAGAGGTAGTGGAATTGGCGCTGTCATTACTAATCCGAAGGGTGCCCACATGCCTTTCACCGCTCGTTTGACTTTTGAGTGCACAAATAATGAAGCTGAGTACGAGGCCTGTATCTTGGGTATTGAGCAAGCCATCGATCTAAGAATCAAAACTCTGGACATCTTCGGAGATTCAGCTCTGGTGATCAATCAAGTAAATGGTGATTGGAATACTCTCCAGCCCACTCTGGTCCCCTACAGAGATTACACGAGAAGACTGTTGACTTTCTTCACAACAGTAAAATTGTATCATATACCTCGTGATGAGAACTAGATGGCAGACGCACTTGCTACTCTATCCTCCATGATCAAGGTAATTCGTTGGAACCATGCTCCCAGGATCGATGTGATGCGCCTTGACAGGGTCGCGCATGTGTTTGCTGCTGAACTGGTAGTCGATGACAAGCCCTGGTATCACGATATCAAGTGCTTTCTGAAGAATCAAGAGTACCCTGCAGGGGCATCCAACAATGACAGAAATACTTTGAGAAGATTGGCAGGCAGTTTCTTCTTGAACAAAGACGATGTGTTGTATAAGAGGAACTTCGACATGGTTTTGCTCAGATGTGTGGACAGACACGAGGCGAACATGTTAATGCAGGAAGTTCATGAAGGTTCCTTCGGTACTCATGCCGGTGGACATGCAATGGCTAAGAAATTATTGAGAGCGGGTTATTATTGGATGACCATGGAATCAGATTGTTTCAAGTATGCTCGGAAGTGTCATAAATGCCAGATTTATGCTGATAAGGTGCATGTACCGCCGAATCCTCTGAATGTGATGTCTTCGCCGTGGCCGTTTGCCATGTGGGGCATTGACATGATTGGAAAGATTGAGCCGACTGCTTCCAATGGGCATCGCTTCATCCTTGTTGCCATCGACTATTTCACCAAGTGGGTCGAGGCAGCGTCGTTCGCGAATGTCACCAGACATGTGGTTGCCCGTTTCATCAAGAAAGAAATCATTTGTCGCTATGGGATTCCCGAAAGAATCATTACTGATAATGGTTCTAATCTCAACAACAAAATGATGAAGGAGTTGTGTCAGAATTTCAACATTCAGCATTACAATTCTTCCCCTTACCGCCCTAAGATGAACGGCGCTGTTGAGGCGGCAAATAAGAACATAAAGAAGATTGTGCAGAAGATGGTCGTCACGTACAGAGATTGGCATGAGATGCTACCTTTCGCCTTGCATGGGTACCGCACTTCAGTACGTACATCGACCGGGGCAACCCCTTACTCCCTTGTGTATGGTATGGAAGCAGTCCTACCTGTTGAAGTGGAGATTCCTTCCCTAAGAGTCCTGTTGGATGTCAAGTTAGACGAAGCTGAATGGATTCAGACAAGGTTCAATGAGTTGAGTCTTATCGAAGAGAAGCGAATGGCAGCCATTTGTCATGGGCAGTTGTATCAAAGTCGGATGAAGAGAGCCTTTGATCAGAAAGTGCATCCTCGTTGTTTCCAAGTCGGAGATTTAGTGTTGAAAAGGATCCTTCCTCCTCAGACAGATCACAGGGGCAAGTGGACTCTTAACTATGATGGACCGTATATTGTCACCAAGGTTTTTGATGGTGGGGCTTTAATGCTTGCAACTATGGATGGTGAAAACTTCACTTCCCCTGTGAACTCAGACGCAGTTAAAAAATACTTCGCATAAAATAGACCCGCTGGACAGTAAAAAGAATAGTCCAGGCAAAAAATGGGCATCCCGGCGAACCAAGAAAATGAAAAGGTTCGGGCAAAAATTAGGGACAAAAATAAAAAAAAAGATTGTACACCCGGTAAGTTGAAAACCTGAAAAGGCAACTTAGGCAAAAATGGGTATCCCGGTGGATTGAAAACCCGAAAAGGGCGATCCAGGCAAAAGTTAGGGATTAAGCGAATGACTGCGTTCTGAGTAGTTCTGAATCTCATCTCGTGCCAATGACTGGAAATTTTCGAAAGGGTAGGAAACAGTCCAATCACTCTTTCAGAAAGCTGATCATCTGGAGGATCTTGAAGACGGGCAAGTCATAGCAGAATTGGAACCCAATAGAAATCCATTTCACATTGCCATTAGATTAATTTCTGTTTTTATCTATTGTGCGATTACCTCTTTCCAGGGATTGCTTCTTAATGTAAATGCCTATTCAGAGGCCATTCAATCAATAAAATCATGTTATTCAGTATATCTCTGTTTTCATTTTCATTTTACTGTTTTGTTTGCAAAAATGACGTCCGAATTTTTGATAAACATTGCATCATGACACATAAGGGCTTTACAGGTACATGCTTAATAAACATTTAAAATTGCTGTAAATTTTAAGTGTTTTGGATCGTCTATTCAGAATAGATACCCTCGGGGCATTTCCTTAAAATTCCCTGCAGATGATCGTGAATATCTTCCCCAGTGAAGTCACCGACAGACAAATTCGGTGTCTCATCCCTGCAGAGCTGATCAGAGCGTTGGATTCTTCAATCCCCAGCAGTTTCTCACCACCGCACTTCCCCAAGCGGTTGTTTCAGGACATACACTCTCCAGCGGAGTTGACAGTGCCAGACTGTATCTTCCCAGCAGAAGTGGTTGCTCCTTAGAGTTCGATGCCAGATCGATAATCCCAATGCCAGATCCATGGTTTCTTTCCTTGAAGCAGAACCTCGGTACCGTATCAGTGTTTTCTCCCCCTGCTGAGTCATCTCTCGCAAATCGTGGTTGCTAGAACCATTGTAGCTTTCCTCAGCAGCAGGCTTCCAATGCCATTCTTTCCCCGATCAGAGTCTCGGTATGGCCAGAACACCGCATGGCTAGTCATCTCCCCACAGAGTTCATTGTGGTGTGTATCTCCAGCAGCCTGGCCAGAGCCCAGAGGATGGTAATCATTTCCCCAGCAGATCCCCTTGCCTCGGCTTGGCATTCTACCCAGCATTTCGCATCCCTGCATGTAGAATCATATTGCATTGCATCCTTCCAAATCGCGTAACATTTCCATTTTCATGGAGCATTACGCCATTGAAAAATTCAAACATACGCATGTAAGCATAAAACATTCTCGGTATCCCAAGTGATAAGCTAGAAGTTGTTTCCAGTACTCAGACTGAAGATTGTTCATGACTTACCTTTGTTATCCCCAGCAAGTGTCATTGGCCCATGCGCCGCCTCTATTATCATTCCCTATTTCTGCCAATGCTGACAGGCATGAAGTTTTCCGATGTTCAGATCGAAGAAGTTTCCGACATTCAGGTCGATGCAACTTATGGCATTCAGGTCAGTTTTCCGGTATCCAGACCGAAGTGGCATTCAGGCCAATTTTCCGATATTCAGATCGAAGAAGTTTCCGACGTTCAGGTCGATGCAACTTGTGGCATTCATGCCAGTTTTCCGGTATCCAGACCGAAGTGGCATTCAGGCCAGTTTTCCGGTATCCAGACCGAAGTGGCATTCAGGCCAGTTTTCCGGTATCCAGACCGAAGTGGCATTCAGGCAAGTGTTCCGATGTTCAGATCGAAGAAGTTTCCGACGGTCAGGTCGATGCGACTTGTGGCATTCAGGCCAGTGTTCCGATATTCAGATCGAAGTGGCATTCAAGCTAGTGTTCCGATATTCAGATCGAAGTGGCATTCAGGCCAGTTTTCCCGATATTCAGATCGAAGTGGCATTCAGGCCAAGTCTTTCCGATGTTCAGATCGAAGAAGTTTCCGACGTTCAGGTCGATGCAACTTGTGGCATTCAGGCCCATTTTCCGATGTTCAGATCGAAATCCTTTCCAGTATTCAGACTGATGAGCGGCATTCAGGCCATGGTTATTTCTATGTTACCATTTATTTTGGTATCCAGTTTAACATTCTTTTTCGATATTCAGACTGACTCTCACCGTACCAGACGGATTCTTCTTTCAAGACCACCTCTTTGCCGATTCTAACAGACATTGTTACTTCACTTCACTTCAGTGCAAATTTTTGGGCTTTTATTGTATTCAATCCCTTGATACCTCGAAAGCACGAAAGCAGCTGTCATCTTCTTTCCGGGTCTCCAGTTGATTGAATAGGGGCAGCTGTAATACCCCAAAATTTACCCTTCATTTTTCCTTAAAAAAAAAAAAAAAGAAAAAAGAAAAAAAATTTAATTAATTAATTAAATTAATTAAATAAAATAAATAAATAAAATATAACAAATTATTTTGGACTTGGGTCTCCCTCATTTGAGCCCACTACCCACGAAAATCAGTCTATAAATACTGAAGTTTCAGTAGAGGAGTGACACTTGGAGTTACACTGGGAGATTCACTTGAGAAAAAGGGAGAGAAGAAAAATACTCTGAGGTTTCCTTGGAACAAAACCCCGAGGAAAAAGATAGTGAGAGAAGAACTAACAGAGTTCAGAGCAGCCTCCAAACCCTGAAGGGAAATCAACTTGTAAACCTCACGGGTGCAACTCAATTTCAATCAAGCTCTCCAATCAGATTTCATCCTGCTGCTCTAACCCTTTGTCGAGTTTTGTGAGGGCTCACATGGCTTTCGCAAAGACACTCGCGTGGTTTCCCACTTTATTTGTGGGATACCCCCTGGAGTTTTATTCTGATTATTCGTGTTGACTGATTTCCTTTGACGGTCCAGCTGGAGACATTTCAGGGTTTCTTGCCCCTTTAACTGCTATAGCTTCGGATCTTTATCCGTGTGGTAATTTTTTCCCTTTCTCATACTTTATCGCTTTCTTAGCTCGAAGACCTCGATAGGAGGCAATGTTTGAGCCCCTTGGTGGTATTTTACTTTGAGATACATGTTTTGTGTTTTGTATTCGTATCCCCACATGTAGCGCGGTTCCTTCGTCAAGGACTTCCCGTTTGCCCTCGAGCATCCCAAACCCTAAAACCCATAACACACGTTTACTCCTTCTACTACAGGCGAGTAAGTCTCCAAAGGTCGAGCATCCGGTAGATTGCGTAGTGACGTCGTTCATCCAAAACCCATTCCATGACCCCGTAGTTAGCCGAACTACGGCTTGCTCTGATTCTCATTCCAGATGAGATACGTAGGCATAAGACGCGATGTCTTAGCGAGCACACATCCCCCAACCCATAGGTCAGCCGAGCTACGAAGACTCTGATTCTCATATTCAGATGAGATACGTATGCAGTGGATGCGACATCCACGCGAGTCATTTCTCTTAACCTTTTAGTAAATAAACACATTAGGTAAACCCACACCCTTTAGACAAAAAGCCACATAAGTGGATCCCGTAGAGTACTACGGATGCGTAGGGGTGCTAATACCTTCCCTTCGCATAACCGACTCCCGAACCCAAGATTTGGTTGCGAGACCCCGTCTTGTCCTTTCCTTTTTTCAGGTTTACTTCGAGCGTTTCCTTTCCCTCCTTTGGGATGAATAACGCACGGTGGCGACTCTCCTGTCATTCTCTTTCGCCGGTTGTTTTTTCGCACACTGTATTTTTCAGGTTGCGACACACAAAAATAATTAATTCATGAAAAATATCAAAGGTAATCCAAAAAATAATTTTAATTTAGAAAATGAAAGAAAAAAATATTTAAAGATTTTTGGTGAAAGTCCCATATTTTTTGGATTAAAAATGAAATTATTATGAATTAAACAAAATAAGCTAACTAAAATATAAAATCAGAAATTAAATAAAATGAGAAAAAACAAGGGCCATCAGATCTCCCTCATTAATTGAGGTGGCAGATCTGATGGCTACGCGCATGTCATCCATGGTGTACCCTAGTCAACACATTGCAACAATGATAATTAAAATCAATGGTCATGATTGAAACATTTTAACATCATCAGATGGCTGGAAGGGCGCCAACACACCACCGAAGCCCTAGCTCCGGTGGACCTCACCGGACTGGTCCACCACCAACCATCATGAAAATAAAAAACAAGGACATGAATTCAAAGAAAAAATGCTCAGGAGCTCAAATCTGGCCTAAATTTTCTCCAATTCCAAGTATATAAAAAGATACAGGGATTTGAATTTTGAGGATCATGAAATGAGTTGCTTCGATTTGACCTCAAAGCAACTCAATCTTGTTGCCTACATTGGTAGGACTTCTGCCAACCAAAAATCACAAAGAATTGTGAAGAATTGAGAGAGAATCGAAGAGATGAAGTTTCTAAAGAATCACCTTCGAGTTGTTTCAAATTCACTTGGTCTTGATCTGGATTTGCTTGCTTTCTCTTCCTCTTGCTTGCAGTGACCAATTGAGATGAAAAGGGCAATGACTTCTTGGAGTTTGAACTTCCAAACAGAAGATGAAGTTTAAGCTTGATTTCAAATGAAATCTTCAAGAATTATATGGAATTGAGGGTTTGGATTGCTCTGGAAAAGCTTGGGCAAGGTGTTGATGAAATTCTGATCACATTGCATTTCTATTTATAGCCAATGCATATGCTTTTCACACACTTCCATTTGAATATCCAAAATTAGCAACTTCCTTCATGAGCTAGCATGAGCGTGTGCAAAGCCCAAATAATCATTTGAAAAGGTCCAAAATCGTGCATAGGTCATGCTGAAAGCAATGCATTAAGCCATGCAATGTTGAAATGAGTTTGATCATGAAATCCTTCCAAATGGTACCATACATTGCACCCATGCGCAAGTCCTTTAATATTGATCCAAATGAGATGATCTTGGACTTTTTGGAAAGGTGAGATCAAGGGGAGCAATCTTTCATGTTGAAAACTTTTACATTTGAAGCTTGGACCATGATGAATTTTGAGGTGGAATTTTGGAAAATCAAACATATTTGAAAATTTTCGAAGTACCAAGTAATGTATTCACTTCTTCCACCTTAAATAACTTTTATTATGGACTTCAAATGAAAACACTTCCTTCACAAAAGTTGTATCTATTTCAAACATATTCAATTTGATCACCAATTTAACCTCATTTGGATTTGGCATGAAGAAGTTATGCATTTTTGAAGTTGAGGAAAATCACTTGTTCAATGGTAACGGTCCAAAATGACCTATAATGTTTCCTCTTGGCACATGTATTTGAAAGTTGAATTTGAACTTCCTCCAAACATAAAAGTTGAAGTAGACATCTTGAATTTGATCATGGAATTTGAATGGCTTTCATATCATAAAAATTGAGCAAGTTATGATCTTGGGAAGTTGATCTCCTAACTAGGGTTCAGACAAAATGACCTATAATCTTTCACAATAAAATATGACTTTACAAGCAAACCTAGATCTTGACTTAAACATGAAAGTTGTTTGTAATGTCATTTTTAGTAACTTTTCTCTTGGAATAATTTTCATATGACAAAAATTGTAGGAGATAAGGTCTAGGGAACCCCAGTTTTGACTAGTCCACTTTCTCTGGTCAACCACCATGAACCATCTTGCTAGCTTGACATTCTGTTGAATTTTGGGACTCATGGAGGATCATATATGTGTAATATGATGTAATATGAAGTATCTCTTGAAATATTTGATCACGTGTTGGAGAAACTTACTGAGGAAGTCACACAAGATACCCAAATGAATTAGGGTTTCCATGGCCAACAAGCTTCAAACTCTTGATGAATTCTTGATCAAAATGATATATTAAGACCATGGGGATCCATATATGATGTATAGAGTCATTTTGAACCATTTCTTGATTGGTCTCCTTGCATTGATGGTCTTAAACCCTATATATGAGCTTGATGGGGCATAGGTGAGCACACACACTACCTACAAAGGAGTTAAACTATACATAGACATACTTTTGGCATTTTGATTAGTAAATAATGAAAAACAAAGTATGATACAATCAAATGTGCTTGGTGATCTCTCCCTATGCAAACCCAATGAATGAGGGGTAAAGAGGATGCCAAGGTGTGATCCCAAAGCCAATGCATCTGATGAGATAACATGAGGGATCTTAGGGTCAAAATTGGGGTC
Source organism: Lathyrus oleraceus (assembly GCF_024323335.1). Lineage (NCBI taxonomy): Eukaryota > Viridiplantae > Streptophyta > Magnoliopsida > Fabales > Fabaceae > Lathyrus > Lathyrus oleraceus. The sequence goes on along the minus strand of NC_066581.1, from coordinate 399,895,498 downwards.
TTATAGAAAGTGACAAAAAATTCTGGTTTGACCAAGCATGACGTGCGTCATGTTGGTGACCAGTCGTCTGTGATGAGCCTGGGAGCAGTGACGGTCGTCATGAGCATGACAGTCTGCTTGTCATCCAACTCAAGCATAAATTCCTCATTTTGCTGAATTTCTCATGACAGGTTGACCATCCAGGAGGGTGACGACCGTCATGTAGCTGAGGCAAGTCGTCATGACAGTAGAAAACTTGATTTTTCTTTCTATTTTTGCAATTTTTTATTGTTTCTTCGCGCTGAGACTTCCAACCACTTAGTACCTGAAACATGAACACACTACCAGTATAATACTATAAAAAATACATAAAAGTTACACTAAAACACATGCAAATTGAGTCAAAAATATAATATGTTTTCGAGTCATCACTTAGGTATTAGGAGCAACCATTTTCAATTTTTCAACAATTAACTATGTTTGATAAAAATAACGGTTGTTTGATAAATTAGTTGGTAGCTTATAGTTTATGATTGATAATTGATAATTGATAGTTATAGTTTATAATTGATTATTGATAACTCATAGTTGATAAACTAATTGAAATGTTTGATAAAATTAGTGATTCAACTAGCTGATAAATGTAAAATAATATAAACAATATTTATTAATTTATAATAAAATATATTTTTAAGATAGTAAGGGTAAAAGAGAACTTTAATTATAATAATATGGGTAAGAGTGAAAAAATGATAATTTGTAAATACTAGTTAAAACGCTACTAAATATGTTTATAAAAAATATAAATTAATAAAATAAATTATAAATTCGTAATAAAAAAACCATTGTGAAACAAAATTATTTTATAAACTACAAACTATATGCTCAAAACAAGTGTAGCCAAACAAATAGCCAAAATTTTAATACAAATGTCATTAAAAAATGAAGAGGGTGATTAATGCAAATACTTAAGAGTGGACCATATTAAATTATAAAATAAAGTGGGTCACTAACCATCCAACCACTAAATATTGAATGTGTGTAAGTCCTATGTTTAAGCTATTGCAAATTACAATATTATAAAGTTATAAACTATGGTCTGGCCTAGAAAAGTAAAATCTGAATTCAAGAATTAGTAATAAAATAAGAGGATGAAATCAGCCGATTCCTCTATAAACGAGCCAAGGCAAGTGGTAGGCCCTTGATTTTCTTGTCACCATGTAAGCAGAATCACACCAACTACAAATTTTGGTATCAAAGATTGGTTATTATTTTATTTCTTCATTCTTCAAGTGGTCTTATAATTATGATGATTCATAGTTTTTCTTGCACTTTGTTCCCTTATGTGTCTTTTAATTGATGATTGCATATTTGGTGAAGTTTATGCATTTCATGATTGAGTTTTACATATTGTTCGATTTAGAAGGTCCCTGTTTTTTCTTTTTCTAAATTTTATCTTATTTTTAAGTTGAGTAATAAAAAGAAGAAAAATATTATATGCTCAAAGTATTAATTTGAGTTTTTTTCTTCGCAACAACAACAGTTATATATCACTTAAACAAAGTTTTAACAATAATTCATTTTATATAGGTGTAATCGACTCATGAATTCAAATTGTAAACTCATTTGAATTTATCTTATTTTTAAATATTATTAAAATTATTATATGCTTGTATACTTTATAAATATGTTAATATTTTAAAATTTTAACTTAATTATGAAATAGAAATATATCAAATCTCTATAATAAAGTTTCATGTTTATAAACTTGAATTAAATGTTTAATTAATTCTAAGATCTTTTAATTTAATTTAATATTTTATTTTATCTTCTTTTTTTAAATTATTCTCTTAAACAATATGATCCTTTTATTAAAATTTGTCAGTTAACTTGTGTTTATATGACAATTTTATTAAAACAAATTTAACCCAAAAAAGATTAATTAAAAAATAAATCAATTTTTTCACCTTTCCATCTTCACTTTCAACTTCTTCACAATCCGTTAAACATTTAACCTTTGACAAGAGAGTGGAAGAGAGGATTTAAAAAAAAGAAATTTAAGATATATTTAGTATTTTTAAAAGAATTATTTTGTATAAAATAATTAAATAAATACTAATTATTAATATATTTTTAATTTTTAAATATGATAACAACATAAATTATATTTAAATAATTTATCAAATTCTTCCAAAAGAAAATTTTTCCTCCGATACAATTTTTTAATTTCCAAACCTAATGAATTCTTCTCTGCCTATATTCCTACATTCTTTTCATCCAATCATTTTCTCCCAAAATCCTCCCTCTATTTTCCTCTAAATTTCCAAAAAAAAATTAAGATCTAATAAATAATCTATCAAAAATCTTATTAGTGAAAAAAGCAACTGATTCCTTTTCATCTAATTTAATCTTATTTTGTTTTTTCAAAACTTAATAGTTAAAACTCTGGTTAGAACTATTGAGTTAAAATGAATATTTATTCAAAGTAATGAAAAGAAAAAGAATTGTATATACAAAATTATTTTGAATTTTTTCTTCGATACAACAATAACATTTGTTAAGAGTTGTACATTAAATCGTACGGTACGATTTTAATTTGTTTTAGGTAGGTGTACTCAATTGATAAACTCATTTTCAATTTATCTTATTTTAAAATATTATTAATATTATTATATACATAATTTATATACCTGTATAATGTAATAAATACATTAATATTTTAAATTTTAAATTTAATTATAAAATAAAAATATATCAAATCTCTATGATAAAGTTTCATGTTATAACTTGCATTAAATTATATTATAAAATAAAAACATACAAAATCATATAATAAATTTCTTGTTTATAACTCTTATCAAATTATAGAAATTACGTCACTAAATCATAAAAATACAACAAAAAATAATTAAAAAATAATATTTCATTAATTATTTTTAAAGTTGTTAAAAGTTAAAATTATCTAATAAAACAACACTTAACTATTCAAAATCAAATAAACTCAAATAAATTAAAGAAAAATCATTTTTAATTTCATCCAATTTAAAAGAGTTTTCTATATGTTAAGTCGGATGAAATTATTTTCAACTATTTTGATTTACCTATTTAATTTTACAAACGATTACTTTGAAATCTCTATCTAAAAATGTATAATCATTTCAATTTTAAGAGATTTTAACAATCATAAATTTAAAATATATATTTATAATTGCTGACCATCTTTACCTTACGCATTGATTTTATAAAATTGCGTTACATCCAACAACAACTCAGAGCCTAGTCTTTAGATGTAATAAAGGCTTAAATAATGTGTGTCATTAAAAATGTGTAAGTTTTTAAATATTAAATTTGTTGATTATTGGTGTTCTTTATTCAATTTCTTTGAAGTTATTGAATAAAAGCATTTTAAAATGAAGAACAGATGCGCATGTTGATTAAAAAATGAGAAAGTAATATTATAAGAAAACTCAAAGAAAACAAACTGAGAAAACGTAGAATGTTAAAAAATTCATGGTGTAACTCTTTTTCGCAAACAATTTCTAGTTTTCTTATCCGAGATTTCTTACTGGATCGGCTACAAAGTTCTACACGAGTTTATGACTATTTCGTTGATAAAGTGTTTGAAATGTTTAAGGGTAGTAAACGTAATATTTTACAAGTTAGAAATGCAGTAAAGTAATGTAGTAAAGGACACAAGTATGATGGAAATGAACAAAAATAAACAAAGATAATTTAGTAGGCTAAATGATTTGTAAATATAAATAAAAACAAAAATACATTTTTGTAGGAAGATGACTCTTTTCTTGTAAACGTTTTGGTACTTCAACTATACTCCTACTGCAATGCTAAAAATGTCGCCCCTTGAAATAATCATTACAATTTGTTTAAATACTAGTAGGAAATAACCGTTGAGAAGTTACGACTCATTTATGGGATGACACGTGTCGGAGCACCTCTCCCACATTTGCAGGTAACTTCCACGTTCAAATACCCATGATTAATTTTCATCATGGTGTGCCGGTCTTCGACTTCGACAGGCTTCACTGTACGTCGACCCCGTCCAACAGTTTTCTGCCTCGTCGATCAACTCCTCCGATCGTCCTTGTGGTCGATCAAGCTTTGCACTCTTTTGGATGAAATTTTACAGCTAACAAATTTCCCCCTGAAAAGGCTGGTTTCGACCTGAGCTCTTCGACCGAGAAATATGACTTTTGACTTTCCAAATTTCAGCTAGCCATCTAATCATTAATGATGGTTTTATGCGTGATGATGGCTCTCCTGCATTGCGGTTTCCTAGACACACTATCATCATTACCAACTATTCTCTAGGTCATGGGATTGCAACCAACACCACCAACTCTCCCACTACCTCCTAGTTGGACATTTATCAATCGACTAATGCTTGACTGTTCATTTATTCTCCTATAAATAGTCATCTCTTCGTTTTCAAACTCTTCTGCTTCCATAACCGCGTATTTGCATACTTCTCCTGCGTATTTCTTCTGCATTTTCCTTCAGCAACTTTCACAACAACCTCAGTTTCACCACATTTCCTTCAACCTTCTTAACAATGGCTTCTTCCACCCGTACCAAAGATGCAAGCTTTTTCAACACTAGTGATAACCCTATTGCCTTCCATCTCAACGCAAAAGAAAGCATGAAACACATCCCTCAACATGCATCTTCTGATGAAGCGGTGACGAAAATCTGGCAATGCCAGATGCTTATTCCTTTTGTCGTTGACAATAAATTAGTTGCGTTTCATGGGCTTCTTGCAGACCCAAAGTCCTCACCAAAAGTATTCCAAGGATTTTTCCCTAGTTATGGTTTTGTTGCTCCTCCTTCCTTCGACAAGGCCGGGGTTATCGACGTTAGGTTTATGGATGCCAAAGCTAGAGACTTCAGATCCATGCCTACTCCATGTAATAAATAATAGTTGGCGTGGCTGAACAAAGTTCAGAGGAAACGCCAAGATCAGTGGAGGAGTGCAGGGTGTAACAACCCAATTTTAGTATTTATTTCTTATATTATTATTTTTATTTTATTATATTTATTTGGGGTGTTAATTAATTAATTGGTTGTTAGGTAGTATAATAACTGATTGAATTAATTGACTCGGTGTGTATACTGTGTTGGTTTAATTTAATTGAACTAATTAGAGATATTATAATGCTATGTCTAATTGGGCCTAATAATTAAATTAGAGGTATCATTCTTTAAGCCCAAATATAATACTAGAATAGTAAGAGGTGAGGAGAGTGAGAAGTAGGATTAATTTGGTCTTTTGACGGCAACAGAGAAAGAAAAAAGGAAAAGTAAGGAGAAGAGGGGAAGAACAAGAGAGAAGCTAAGGTTTCCAGAAAATTGAAGAGGTAAGGGGGAGAATCCTTATTATTATGGGTTAGTATAATTGGGTCAATGGGTAGAAATATGTTTAGGTTGAAATCCCTAATTTTTATGGTTTTGGGAATTGTTAGGTTTTGATGGGTAATCTTTGATTTGTGATGATTAATTGCGTTTGGAATGGATATATGGATGGAATTGAGTGATAGATTGAGAAGCCACTTATTTTATTAAATTCCATTACATACAGGTAACGTTAAGAAAAATTCAATTTTTAGGCTGAGTAACCGGTTACCCCAAAGGTGTTAACTTATTACATGCGAAACATGAGCCAGGAGTTTAATTTTGTTTACTGAGTAACCGGTTACTCTAAAAGCGTTAACCGGTTACCATGTTGAAAATCTGCCCAATATTGAATTCTGTAAACAGAGTAACGGGTTACTCTAAAAGCGTTAACCGGTTACCATGTTGAAAATCTGCCCAATATTGAATTCTGTAAACAGAGTAACGGGTTACTCTAAAAGCGTTAACGGGTTACCATGTTGAAAATCTGCCCAATATTGAATTCTGTAAACAGAGTAACAGGTTACTCTAAAAGCGTTAACGGGTTACTTAGTTAAAAATCTGCCCAGAATTGTATTCTGTTTTCAGGATAACCGGTTACCCCAAATACGTTAACGGGTTACTTAGTTAAAAATCTGCCTAGGAATTGAATTCTGTTAAACTGAGTAACGGGTTACCCAAAATACGTTAACCGGTTACTTGCTGTTGGAAAAGGGAAAATTGAGGATTTTAGATGCTGTAATCATTTTGAAATGAAATTTAAGTGTGCGTATTTGATAATTAGTTTATATATGTGAATAGTATATTTGTTATGAACGTGTATATGTACCATTGGTGGATAATTCATAGAGTTGAATTATGGTGATATGTGGAATGTTAAGATGGTAGAGATGATCTTAATTGCATATGTTGTTGGTATTTGTACATTCATTCATGGCATGGTCGGCTTTATGGTGGAAGCGGTGAAATTGTGGGTTCACATGGTAATAGACGTTGATCCTTAATTGGAAATAGGCGTAGTAGACGTTGATCCTTAATTGGAAATAGACGTAGTGGCTTGGATTCTAGATATTGAATCGGAAAGCGGTGAAACTGTGGGTTCACATGGTGATAGACGTTGATCCTTGAATGGAAATAGGCGTAGCAGACGTTGATCCTTAATTGGAAATAGACGTAGTGACTTTGATCTTGTCCGGATCGGAAGCGTGGCTTGGATTCTAGAGATTGAATCGGAAAGCGGTGAAACGTTGGGTTCACGTTGCGGTACCACATGCATAGAGTCATATGTCTTGCATTGAGTCACATTAGAGTTATGTGATAATTGAATGTATGCATTGATGTGATTGTGATGTGTGTATGAGATATGGTAATTGAATTTGGTGATGTTAGGATACATAACTTGGCAAAATATGTGATTATGTGATAATTGTAGTATGTGTATATTTGGGAATATAGTATTGGATTTGAATATTATACTCCTTGGGTTTTGATGGATGTTTGAACATGTGAAATAAATATTGGTTAGTATTATTTACATGGTTATACGAAGTGTGATGAATTCCTTTAATTGTTGATTTAATCATTATGCTTTATTATACTTCTTCATAATGATTTGAATTCTCACCCTTCTGTTTGAATGTTTCCTTTACATGGGCATCGTGCAGATACTCAAGAGTAGTATTGCTGAAGTAAGTGGACGGTAGCTCACTCGAGATTTAGCCGGAGAGTTTCCGTGTTTTGGTTTAGAGACTAGGTAGTGAGTCAATGCTCTGGTCATGTAACACGGGGTAGATTAGTAGTATTGAACTCATGTCTTATTTGGATATGTATTATGTTAATACTTGTCAACATGTTTAATTGCATTTGCTGTTTGAGAGGCTATAGTGCCAAATATTCTGGATATGGTTTTATTTTATCTTGAGGAGATTATTGAGAGATGATCATGGTATGAGACATGGATCATTTTATGAAATACATGAGTATTCATTATTTTCCACTGCGAACGCATATTCTTGATGACTCATGATATTTTAAGTGTGTTATTTTAAATGACCAGGTGTATTGTATATTGATGATGAACGATGTTGGTTTTTGAAAGCTTTTAGTTTTTGAAAACGTCGATGTGACGCCCTTTTGTTTATATGCGTGCTTATTCACTATGATTATATGTTAAGTATTTTGGGGTATCAAAAGGGGTGTTACACAGGGGTCTTCGATGCCATCCAAATCTCTAGGTATGCCCACTACATCAATCCTTGCATGTTGTTGGCTTCTATATACTTTTGTGAGGGTTCAACCAACACTTTCCAACTGCCATGTGGGATGCTGACGACCACACTTTTCAACGTAGCGGCCATTACTAATCTATTGTCATTGAGAGATACCTTCGATCCCATACTTCCGACGGAAAACACTTTCTCGTTTGGTCGAGTCAGTCTTCAAAATTACATCGAGGACCATCACAACAAAGACTTCGTCGAAGTATCAGATGAAGAACATATAGATTTCCTCACACTATGGATTTCGTATTACGTATTTTGTCCTGACTCTTTGCAGATAGCCAAGAGTTATATCAATCTGGCGATCCAAATTCACGAGGGTCGACAGGTCTCTTTGGGTAAACTGCTATTAGCCTCCTTGTATCAATCTTTGGGGCTTGCAACCCTGAAACTAAAATTTCTCCATAATACCCCTAAGGCCCTGAATTTGTCGGGTCCCTTATGGCTCTTACAACACTGGTTAAATGCCACCTTTGAGTATCAGCTAGGTTATCCAGTGTCAGAATGCATCATTCGGTTGAATGAGGATCGACCGATTGAAGGGGCCAAGTTAGGTTTGATAACCTTCCAGGAAACTCCCAACAAACACCTTTTCATGAAGTACCTGAATATGTTTACCGAGGTCGATAAGTGTGCCCCTGGCATGACCCTATTCACGGATCGAAGCTTCGGCCCAAAATGGTTTAAAGATCCCTTCCCAGGGGACTCTCCTCAGACCGTAACACAATCGAATGTCGTATGGAGAGCATTTTTGACTCCAACACTACTATCTTTCAGAATTGAAGCAAGGTTGAAGAGGTACGGTTTTATGAGTTATCAACCCAATTTGGTGGCTCGCCAATTTGGGCTAAGTCAAATTGTCTCGAAGCCTTTAGTATCACATGTGACTGTCATTGTATGGCCTGGTCGATCATTAAATGTTGATGACCATAAAGCATGTCTTCGTTTCTGCAAGTCCACTCAACGTTATGAACTTCATGTTTTTAAGTTTCAACGGTCCTTTTTAACAACAACTGACTTTGACGAATGGTGGGCCATCTACCAACGTCAAGCCTTTTCAAGTTACCTCTTTCTCCAGAATATGACCAATGCCTTTTCCAATTTCATCGGCAATATACCTCCGCCGTCTATCAATGCTCCCGACACCATAATACAAACACACAACGTCGATGAAGCCCCAAGAAAGGTAAACGTTATTCTTTCCCTCATTCTTTCGCTACGAACGTAAACAACTAAACGTTTATGTTGTTAGGATCGAAAAAGGGTTCCTTCATTTGAACCAGCCTTGGCCAGCCCTTAAAGAAGTAACGGGCATCATCGACTCCAAAACCGAAGGTACTTAGTATCAATGTCCCCAACAGTCTCTCTATTTTAACAATTTTCACCGCCTTCTTACTTTTCTTATAATCCAGGCTGCTGAAGAGGTCTCGTTGGTCGACAACGAGGAGTCTGACGGCAGTGTGCATTTGCATATTTTCTCGACGTCGAAGGTACCACCAACAACTCCTCCTATTCCAATCTGAAGGAGGAAGGCTCGGGCTAAAAAGATCCCTTCGAAGGTGACTCCTTCGATTTCGACCCCTGCAGTCCCAGACGACCTTGAGGAGGTCTTTTCCCCTCATGATCCAGAGAGGACTCCTACTATTTCTCCGCCTCACGTGTCCCCTTAGGTATTCACCCTTCTTTATTTTTCCCCAACTTGTGGGATTATTTTCGTCGTGAGTTCTAATTCTTTATACCCTAGAAACATATGCCCATTTCGACCCCGACCGAACCTGTGGCAGAAGAGAGGGGTGACAGTCAAACTATCGAGGTTGTCTTGAGCCCACAAAGGCAAACTGAGTTCCAAAGTGTCTCGCCTGAGATCCAACAGAATCCTGTTTCTCAACCAACTCAAGATCCTCCAAATGTTTATGACGAAGGGATTTCTATCGGCGCTATGACCCCGGATGAGATCATGGTTATCGAACAATGGAATCCAGCGGAGGCTCTACGATAGCTACAACAACTTCGTCAGCTTTCGACCGAGGCGCAACCTTCGTCTACAATTGTGGCTCCTTCATCAGAGCTGGATGTTGCAGCCACTCTTACACTCCAATAGTTGAAACACCTACTGTAGCGGTAAATTCATGATCATCAAGCTATGGATAAGCTAGAGATCAAATAACAAGAGTCATCACCGTGCTTTTATTGTTTCCAAAGGAAAAGGGAAAAAGTACGAACAAAACCCAAAAGTAAGAAGTTTTCAAATCAAAACTAATAAAATGTTAGAGATTACAGGTAAGGGGGTTGGTTACACAGATGGAAGGTGTTAGCACCCAAGGTGTCATAGGTACTTCTAGGGAGCCCTTTTTGTGTGCATATGTATTTTGTACAAAATGATGTTTACAAACAAATAGAATGGGGGGATGAGAAAAGAATTTATTAATTATATTTTTGTGTTTGACAAGCCTTTCGGACTTGTGCCTGCGTACCAACATAAAAATGAGGGATCAAAACCTCGTAGTTCGTGATACAAATTTCAAAATGGATGCATTGCTTTTAACAAAATTTAAATTTGAAAGGCATAAAGGCCTAAAAACGGTTTGAATGAGTTAGTTCTTTTTTGGCTTTTTGAAAGTTTAAGTCAAGTATAGTTAAGTTTATTTACAAGTTTAATTAAGAAAAGAAGTTTGAAAATGCAATGGCCTAAGACCAAAGTTTCTATCTTTTTGCAAAGTGGTCAAAGTTTAGAACAAAATAAGTTCAATCAAAGAAGATTTTGAAAAGGGAGGGATAGATTTTGAAATTAAAGAAATGGGGAGAAGATGAAGAGACTAATCATATGCACAAAATTAAAAGTTGAGAGTTGAGAAGATCTGACCAAATGGATAGCAATCCAATAGACAAGAATGTCAATAGAAACCCAGAATTCCCTTGGACATTTAGAATCAAGCAACACACAAATGCATAATTATATTATCTTGAAGACCAAAGATATCAAATAAAGATAGCCTCATCCAAACTTTAGCCATTCCATGATCTTCTTCAAAAATAGCCCATGTAGCAGATGAATTCCATAAGTCACAAGTTCAAAATAACAGCTTCCCAATGATCATGTTGCAGATGAACTCAGAGGGATCTTGAATGATGTATCAGATGAAGTTTTAAATTGAAAACACTTGGTTTCTTAATAAGTTGGCGTTGGCCAAGTCCTTAAGCATAGGAATGTTGCCTAAGTTCTAAGTCCATTTGTCCAAGATCAAGCCAGTAGTCCACACAAAAGTTTTTTTTAGGATTTTTGTTGTTATTATGTACATTAATAGCCAAAGACCACACAAACAAGCAAACTATATACAAACAAGATATATCACATAATATGGTCCAAGTGGACAAAGTGAAAAAATTGCATTAACATGAACGATTAGAATGATATGAACAATGGCAAATGAATAAAAGCTAGAATTAAATGACATTAAAGTAAATGACTTGAAATAAAAAGTTAGTTGTTAATAAGTTAGAAGTTAGTTTGGTTTGCTTTTGCTTTTCATTTTTAGACATTCTTTGGAGAACACTCAACCCACTTATCACAGGCATGGATCCTTGAGCCAAGACATCTTCCAAAGGAAGGGAAAAAGGCCAATTTTCCACACAATACTGTAGCGGTGTATTCGTCGCTATATGGTCTATTCATTAAACCATAAGCAAAGTATACAAAGAATCGAGTCGCCACCGCACTTTTATTTATCCAAAGGATTGGCTAAAAAGCGAACAAAAGCCTAAGAAGTTTTACACATAGAAAACTAATGAAAAGATCAGAGAATCTGGGTAAGGGGTAAATTACGCAATGGGAAGGTGTTAGGCACCCATCACGTCCTAGGTACTCCTAGGGAGCCCTTTTCACACTTGTTGTATAAGAAATTTTTTATTTGTTTATGACATATTGTGCAAACATGAATGGGAAGATGAGAAAAGAATATTCAATTTTATTATTTTTGTGTTTGAACGGATGAACCCGTTGCCTACGTACCTTCCATGAAAGGTAAGGATCAAAACGCCGTAGTTCGGCTAAAAGATTTCCAAAATATGAATGGGTTCATTTTTAAAACAAGAGCACTAAGGATTTTCATTACCAATGGGAGAAAACTCAACCTGAATCAACAATCCACCATGCGAGGACGGCTTCAACATACTAGTGAGGGGTTAACCCTATAATGTCGCATCACGCGAAAGAACCGGCGGGAAAAGAAGAACAACAGAGCCGCCACCGTGCGTTATTTATCCCAAAAGAGGGAAAGGAAACGCTCAGAGTAAACCTGGAAAAGACATGGTCTCGCGACTAAAGAGAATGGGTAAGGGAGTCGGTTATGCGAAGGGAAGGTATTAGCACCCCTACGCATCTGTAGTACTCTACGGGATCCACGCACAAAAGGAAGGATAAATGGTTGCTAAAACACTGCTCAAACTCACACACAACTGGCTGAAAGAGACACAAGAAACTGACTGAAACTGACTCGGCAGGATATCGCATCCTGGGCCTACTTAGTCTATCAGGCATAGACATCAGAGTCGAAGTAGTTCGGACTGGGGAGACGACACATGCTCGCTAGGATATCGCATCCTATGCATACGTATCTTCTCGGACGAGAGAAGAATCAGAGCATTCGTAGCTCGGCTGACACGCACACAAACAAACACAGGCAAAGGCAAACGTGGAGCCTGAATGCCAATCACTGGACTTACATCAGCATCCGAACCAAAACACACACAAAGAGGCAAACATGGAGCCCGAATGCCAATCACTGGACTTACATCAGCGTCCGAACCGACAAACCCACACTGGAACCCAAATGCCACTCGATGGACTTACATCAGCTTCCAAGCACACAACAACACAAAACAAAGACACAGGCGCCCGGAGAGATCTGCTCATCTCCTGCCTACGTACCTCATCTGGTATGAGGATCAGGGCGACGTAGTTCCCCTACAGAGGGATAAAGGACTAGCCTAACCAGATAACAGAGGGAGACACAACTAGGGAGACTACGACTCGAGCCTAGATGTTATCATGCAAAATCGTCCCTGAGTTAAGGTTTCTAGCTAACTGGCACAGGGAGCCAGCCTATCCTAATCATGACTTGCACAGGGAGCAAGCCACACACACACTTAACTTGCACAGGAAGCAAGCCAAGCAAAACCTAACTTGCACAGGAAGCAAGTCTAAACTAATCCTAACTTGCACAGGAAGCAAGTCAAACAATCCTAACTTGCACAGGAAGCAAGTCAAACAATCCTAACTTGCACAGGAAGCAAGTCAAACAATCCTACAAGCACAGATAGCACACACTATACACAAGCAAGGGGCTCAAACAAGGCTAGGTTTTAGTCGAGGGGTCATATCAACCTCAACAAAGAAACCTCTGGAACTGGGTGAATGTGCTCTTAACCTTGCCATTGAGGGGCTAAGGTGAAGCAGATGAAGGGTGAGTGAAGATAAGACTTCACAGCTCTTATCCCTGGCCTGGGGGAGCTTAAGACAAGAATGTGTGGGTTCAGAAAGTGGGAACCCTTCTACACATTTAAAACTGACTCAACTGTACAATTGTACAAGATCTTGGGTTTGTATCCGCAATGCATCAACACAGTGGTGTGAGCAAAGCAGATGACACACTGAATAGTGGGGGATAGATTGCATATCCCTACCTTCCACCAATTGCCTCTTCACTTAGGAGGACTTTGACTCTATGCAAGGACAAAATTAAACATCCACAAACATTGCCTCTTAAGGAGGACTTCAGACAATTGCCTGGCCAAGTAACAGGCCAGGTCTTCCAGACTACATGAAGATTAGAAGCATACCTCGATGCAAATTGCTTATACAAGCAAAGCAAAGCAATAAGTTCACAAGGAACTAAGCAACTAAAAGCACCTGAAACAGTCAAGCAGATGTTAGTATGCAACTTCAAAACAAAGCAAAAGAGAACAGACATTAACAGTTAATCAGAAGCAACTGGGTGTGCAAGGCACAAGGCTTAAGGCATGTGAGCCAAGCTCCCTACAAAACACACATGTTAGTCAATGATATTCAAGCAAGCTCAATCAAAAGAATTGGTCTCAATGGCCATTTGATGTTCCACCTGAAAACACAAGCTCAAAGGTGAGTAACGGGACCACTAGGGCAAGCCTAGGGTCAAAAATGAATGAGAAAGTCCAAACAGCAAGGGGTAAGTATCCAAAATCATGTTCAAACAATTAGGAAACAAAACCAATTGGGTTCACATCCATACCAATCATCATCATCATTTCATGAATAGGTTAGGTCAAAACATGGCAAACAGAAGCTCATAGGAGTCAACAGCAAGACTTAGCTCAAAAGTCAACTCAAACATTTCCAAAAATCACCAAATAAATCATGATCAATCACAACCCACAGCATGGTAATCATGTCAAATTTCATCTCATTTGGACAAGTGGAAGGCAGTCAATGAAAATCAGAAAGTCAAAGCAATTTTGAACATGCTCAATGAAGTCAACCAAACATGCATCAACTTAGAAAAATCATAAGTCAGAGATGGTGTATGATAAATGAATGGGACCAAAACCATGGCAAAGATGAGGATGTCTAGTTATCTCATGTAAAATTTCAAGTCCATCTAAAAAAGTATGAGAATTTCAAAAATGAAATGGGAACATGTGTCACACAAAGTCAACATTTGACTAGACAGGGGAGAAAATCTCAAACAATTAGGAAATGCCACAAATAATTCCAAGAAAATTCACATGTGAACTAGACATACAAGAGTAGGTTCATGCAAAAAATCAGATCAATTGGAGGTCAATAAGCATGGTATCAAAAATCATCAAGTTGGACATCAATGGTGTGACACAAATTGTCACACCCTATTTCAAAAAATCATAACTCTCAAACCACAAATGATAAATTCACAAACTCTACACCAAAATCACCATGAGTGTGTCTAGTTTAAGCACAAAACATTTGGGAGCCATTGGATGCATTCTCATCATTTCACAATTGTTTTGGCAAGATGTATAATATTTGGTCACATGTCACAAACCCTAGCACCATTTAAAAACCATTGATCAAAAAAATCTGGAAAAAATATGATAAAATACTAGAGGTCATGAGGAAGACAATGCAAAAATTCCCATGATTTTTGGACTAAAATTGGAGGCGCAATGATTTTTGTAAGTTGGTGTCACAAAGTGAAATAAACATTGAGATGAATTGATTTTAGTTGGAACAAATATGTAATGAAATGCCAAAAGACCAAAACGCCCCTTGCTGAGTGTTGAAACTCAGCGTTTCATTTAAATGGGGAGGTCAGCGCTCCTTTTTAATATATATTTCATTGAAGGCGTTAAATAAATGAATTGGCATCGCGCCCCAGTGGTAAAACACTTGGTATCTGAAGCTTTGAGGCAAAGGTTTGGGGTTCGAATCCCCCTCTCCCCAGGCCTTTTGGCATTTATTTGGAAACAAGGCAAGGCATGTACAGTAGCAACATTTACAGTATCCATATTGCAGAAAAAAATACTTACAGTAGTTTCATACATTCAACAAAAATTTCCAGCAAGATTTTTTTTGTTAACCAAATTCAACAAACAACATATCAATGCGTTCCTCTTGCCTTGCTCATCAACATTATATCATCCATTTTCATCAAATCAAGTTAATCAAAGAGAAATAATCAAAAACAAGTTTGGATGTGAAACTTCAACTCAACATAACTTGCAAAATACCAAACCATTTTTAGTGATCTAAAGCTCTTTGAACTCCGCATTAAGAGACCTTTTTAAAGCATGTATTTATTTCACAAAATAGGGAGATCGAATTTTTACCAAATTTGATGGACAGTTGTGGTACAGTTGTTGTTTGATGTTGTTGGCCTAAAACAGATGCTCCATAAGCCTTCCAATGATGAATGAATGAAAGAGTTTGGCTTGAAACGACTTGAAAAGGTCTAGAACTCGGACTGCCATTGTTGAGTTCATGTAGAAAACAGTCGGGAATGAAGCTTTACAGTTGAAGAAACCATGTTTGAATGAGCTCCATATGTTGTTTTGATGATGTTTTATGCAAGGCCAAGTTTTGTTCTTTGGAGTTCTTTGACTGTTTTGGAAAAATGCTAAGAGTGTGATTTTTGAGAGAATGAGAGAACAATGGTTTTTTTGCTATCCAAAGTGTGGCTGCTATTAGTGGTTTTCAAATGATGAATGGATAGTCAAAATAACAATGCAAGACTTTGTTCTCTTTGAGTTCTTGGACAGAAAATTGGAAAATGCAAGAATGAAGTGTTTTTTGAGAATGAGAGCACACTGGTTTTTTGCTGTGTTAGAGGCTCTAATTCTGGTTCACAATGACAGAAAATCATGTAAAAATCTTCTGTTTTGATGTACAAGGTATGGTCCATGGATTTGTGGAGAGATATGGTGAAAGTGTACTTTTCTTCCAATGTTCAAGCAAGCTAGCATGGGCTGTGTACTTCATGGGAATGGGCTTGCAAACACATTTCAAATGACATTCCAAACACTTCCTAATTGGCCAAATGTGCTGAAAACTTTTAATTCAAAAAGTCAAACTTGAGTCAAACTTGAATTTAAATGGAACTAGTCAAAAAATGCCATTTTGATTGGTGAAGTTTTGGCTCATGAAATTTATATTTTTGGAAAGAGGGGATCAAATGTGACTTGTAGGAAAAAACCCCACCAAAATTGGCCAAATGGTTTGAGAGATATGGCCTCTTGAAGTTCAAGAATTTCTGAAATCGATTCGATCATAACTTGCCAACCACACATGGGAATTAAGAGTTCTTGGACTTTTTGGAAATGGGAGAACAAGATCTTCAACTTTCATGTTGGGCAAAAATTCATTTGAAGCTTGTATCATGATGTAAGTTTGAGGATCAAGACTTTCCATTTTTGGCAGGTTTCAGTTACAGGTCCAGTTTCCATTTTTGGAAATTTTTGCTCTGGCTTCAAATTCTTCCATGATGGTGTTTGACATGATATATGAAGACTATTTGGACATGAATAAAATCTTTCAAACCATTTCCATTCATCAAATCACTGATTAAATGGACAGTTGACCAACAGTTGACTTTTAGGGTTTCTGGCTGACTGTGCATTGACTGATGACTTCCAAACCCTAATTCCTTGAGACCTTGGCTTCAAATGATGTCCCAAGTTGTATGGACTCTTGATTATTGATCATGGTGCCCAAATTCCACAAGAATGGCCACCATCCACTGCTTTGACTGACTGTTGACTGTCTTTGACTTTCTAGGGTTTTTGACTGTCTGTGTATGAACTGATGACCTCTGAGCCTTCAACCCTTGACTTGAACACTTCAAATGGACCTCCAAGTCATGTGAACTTGTTGGACAAGCCCTTGGGCCTTGGCTCAATGAAAATTGTGCTTGCTTGCTTGATCGACTGATCTCCTGATCAGTTTGACCTAATTCCTTGATTGGCTCGCACTTGAGGCAAAAGAGGCAATGCAATGCTATGCAATGGACCATGATATGCTATGACCTAACATGAAAATGTATGTACAATGATAGGTGCAAATTTGAGGTGCTACAGCTGCCCCTATTCAATCAGCTGGGAACCCGAATGGATGAGAGCAACGGCTGTCAGACTTTCAGGGTAAACAGGGATTGAATACCAAGAACCGTAGAATTTGCACAATACAGGGATCCACCAATGGAAACGTCCACTGGGATTTGATATTTATTGCTGGGTATATATTTTTTGGTTTTGTTTTCAAAGGGTACGACCACATCCAGACATCACAACGATGGTGAATGGGAACAACAATCACAACTAGATGCCAACGGACAACTAGGAAAAACTCAACGTTTATCGGGACCAACGGAGAGGTAACCAGACGTTATTGAATGACTGGAAGGGATACAACCATACGTCAACGGACGAAATGGGAAAAACTCAACGTTTACCAAGACCAACGGAGAGGTAACCAAACATTAATGAATGAATGGAAGGGATACAACCATACGTCAACGGACGAAATGGGAAAAACTCAACGTTTACCAAGACCAACGGAGAGGTAAATCCACGCGGGGACAGGTACAACTAGACGTCACAGGACGAATAGGAAAAACTCGACGTTTATCGACACCAACGGAGAGGAGGAAGCTCTACTGGGGAGAGTGAACACAACCAAATCATCAACGGATGATCGGGAAAAACTCGACGTTTACCAAGACCAACGGAGAGGTAAATCCACGTGGGGACAGGTACAACTAGACGTCATAGGACGAATAGGAAAAACTCGACGTTTATCGACACCAACGGAGAGGAGGAATACTTCTTCGATTTGAAAATCGAAAATTGGCCTGAACGCCACCTCGGTCTGAATACCGGAAAATTGGCCTGAGTGCCATGAGTACATCGACCTGATCGTCGGAAACTCCTTCGGTCTGAATACCGGAAAATTGGCCTGAGTGCCATGAGTACATCGACCTGATCGTCGGAAACTCCTTCGGTCTGAATACCGGAAAATTGGCCTGAGTGCCATGAGTACATCGACCTGATCGTCGGAAACTCCTTCGGTCTGAATACCGGAAAATTGGCCTGAGTGCCATGAGTACATCGACCTGATCGTCGGAAACTCCTTCGGTCTGAATACCGGAAAAAACATAAGTACATCGACCTGATCGTCGGAAACTTCTTCGGTCTGAATACCGGGAAAAACATAAGACATATTATCTATAGCCGTCAAAACGTAGATAATACACTCGCATGGAAGATTATCCATAACCGGGTTGTAGGTTGTGAGATGGATAAACGACCGAACAGAAAGGCATCGGGGTACCAGGCTAGGTATGCAAAGATGACCAATCACAAGAGGATAAAGTTGCTTACTCGGAGCAAGTATCCAAAAAGAAGGGGAAGACCCAATGGGGACAATACTGCTTGATCAAGACAAGTATCCAGAGGGGAAAAGAATATCAATACCGCAAACCGGATACTGATAACTGCAAAGAGGGGATTACATCTACCGGTTTGTAGGCAGAAAACCACAGAAAGGTAACCAGTCATCGATAGGATGAGCACAAACGGTTAACTTCAATCAAGGGGGTGAAAGTGGGATTTTACAACTACCAGCTTGTAGGTAGAAAACCACAAGGATAGGACTTACAACTACCGGTTTGTAGGTAGAGGCCAATGGAAAAGTAACCAGTCATCATCGGGATGGGCACAAAGGGTTAACTCCACCAAGGGGATGAAAGTGGGATTTTACAACTACCGGCCTGTAGGTAGAAAACCACAAATTCCGCTGAGGATGAAATGAATGAGTGCCGGTTAGTGAGCCACTATTCATTCATGCCCCAGGGCAGCACAAGAGACAGTCAACAAGAAACCAATTTAGGATCGATCCAAAAAGGCAGACTGAATCAAGACTCATCCTAATGAGGAAAGAACTCAATAGGGAAAACCCATCCCATTAGGGAGGGAACGGAAGCAACCGTCATCCACGAGGATGTATCTCAGTGGGGAAATGGCAGGAAAAGATTGACACTTTCTGCTTAAGGGGTAGACTCTACATGGAGAGATCAGACACACCCATATCTGCTTAAGGAAAAAGACCCAAGCTGGCAAGACACTAACAATTGGGGAGTAACACTGCTGGGGATACCCACTCGACTGAGGAATCACTTGTTGGGAAAAACATCAACCTTTCAATCATGCTGATGAACCCAATTCTGAAACCGATCCAATGGCGCGATGCTAAACTCTTTCCAACAAACCGAGCTCGGCTGGTCACCACGGCCTAGGGCTAATGGATATGCTTGCTATGTTGATGCATGAGTTTTTTCTTGTTTTACACAATGCCCCATGATCATGGAAATGCTATGCACTAATGATGCAATATGCTATGCTTATCTAAATGATGAATGCATAAACACACGTCTCCTTCAGAGACAACACCGGGGAACTCCAGGAACTGTGCTGGGGATCCTATAACCATGTCAACTTCCATTCCGCTGGGGAAGGACAAACCTTGCTGGGAAAAAAAACATCAACACAACCTCTGCTGGGAAGACAGCTTCAGACTTGGAAAACAGTCACAACTCCGTTGGGGATACGGCCACCTTTAGGCTTGCTGAGGAGACACTGATCTCGAATCTGTTATGGAGGTAACACTCTCACACCTACTGGGGAAATACAGCTTATTAGACATGGAACACCTGTCGAGTCGCCGAACAGCGGCATCCATCGTCCACCCATAGTGTCGGCTTTCCTCTTTTACGAACTCCCAGACGCTTCTGGACTTTTCTGCTCCATCATTTTGTATTCCAAATCTCGTCCGTACTCCACGGGGACCGAACTCTTGGGATTCATACATACTTTCCAATCATCAGACTTTGAAGAGTCTTCTTGATTAACTTCCCAGGACCGTCGTCGTAATCCTTCACTGTCTTTTCACCGTTCAACTATCCCTTGCCCCTGATCAGGCTCTGCCGGGATCTCTTGTCAAAAAGGTTCATATTACCACTGGCAAGTGAATGAAGATGTCTAACAGTACTTGCACAAGAGATTGTTAGATAAAAACGTGCCCCAGGTATGACCCAGGTGTTCTGATATTTCAATACTTAGGTTACTCAAACTTCCGAGTAATATTTCCAGATTTCAATCTCACAAGCATGCATCAGAAGGGACCTCTATGTTTCAAAAATGCAAATATTCTTATCAAAATGAATAGATGTTTTCGTAATCAAAACAGTAATGACACAAAAACAAAATTTATTTGACCGAACACACGCTTTATTGACTGAAACAAAAGATGGCTCAGAATTGAGCAACACACAAGAAGCAAACCCTGGAAAGAGGTGATTGCGCACAAAGGAAAAATTCTACCCCATTGGCAATGCGGAACCGTGATCTCATCGGGTTCCAACTCGGTTACACCTCATATGTCCTCAAGACTTCCCGCACTTTCTGTCTTCTGAACGAGACGCTTCCGATCGGTCTCTGTCGGAGATTAGCCAAGTCATCAAGAGCACAAACGATCATGCTGGACGCAGTTGTTCGTTTCATTCCCTCTTTTGCCTGGACCGCCCTTTCGGGTTTCAGTCCACCGGGATACCCTTTTTTGCCCAAGTCGCCCTTGCGGGTTTTCAACTTGCCGGGTGTACGGTTCTTTTCTTTTATCTTTATCCCTAACTTTTGCCCGAACCTTTCTCTTTTTCTTGGTTCGCCGGGATCCCTTTTTTTGCCTGGACTCTTTATTCTTTTTTTTTTGTCCAGCGGGTTTCTTTCACGAAGTATTTTCTAACTGCGTCCGCACTCACAGGGAATGGAAAATCGTCGTCATCCGTGGTCATAAACAACAAGGTTCTGTCAGATGGGACCCTCTTGACCACGAATGGACATTCATAACTGTTTGTCCATTTGCCCCACAATCGTTTTGAGGAGGAAGGATCTTTTTCAACCAACTCTTCCACGTGGTACGCGCGAGGTCACACTTCTTGGTTAACAACATGCTTCGTTCACTGGGTACAATTGCCCCATGCCAGGTAACTGTCAGCCCTTTCCCACAGTTGGGCTCAACGTGTCATCCCGAGTCCTTATCCATTCAGTCTTCTCTGATTTCTCATATTTCTGTGAGGAAGACCCTGCCCCAGGTAGATACACATCCCCAGGATACAGACTTTATGTTCAGCCACCATTGTTGGTGCAACCAACTGGGATCCGGGAAGCACTAACTTATTCACCTCATCTCTTTCCCCCTCAGACATCGGAATCCGTTCGGATTCGGGGTCAGACCCCTCCTCCGGGATCAGTCACTCCCAATCTTTCGATTTGAGTACCTCGAGATGTCCTCATCAGGGACCTCAAACTTCCTTGGCTGATGACCTTCCACGGGTTGCTGCTAGCTTTCCAAACACATATCTGATCAGATCCATTTTGGACATCCACAAAGTGGTATGAATCAGCATACACTGTCTCAGTCGGCGAGCAGCCTATGCCGAAGTACATCAAGTTTTTTCGAACAGTGAGTGTATTGTTTCACGGTCGATAAACTTTTTGCTTAGGTAAATTGCATACTCTTTTCGACAAGACTAGTCATGCTGACTCAATACGCACCTCGTAGACCCCTCGAGGGTTATCAAGTACCGGATTAACAGTTATTTCTTTCGCTGAGGTATCGGAATCAGAGGTTCCTACAACTTACCCTCTTTTTTTTTTTTTTTTTTTTTTTTTTTTTTTTTTTTAGCAGGATCAACCTCGATTCCTCTGATTTACTCACAACAAGCCTCGGTAGTTTGATGGACAACACTCCATAAGTGTACTGATTCAGACTCAAAAGTATGAGTTATCTCAACCGGTCAAACAACTTGCCCCAAGTCTACCGGATGCCCCTGTTCTGCTTGAGACTTTGCCATCATGTCATCAACATGGCATTTGCTTTCACGATGAATCATATCACTAAACAAAGTCACCGTAGACCTCTGATACGTGGCACCGACCTCATGTGACGGAACGACACCAACTTAGAACAAGAAAGTGCCCCTTGTGTGATGGACCTGGTTTACTTCATATCATCTGGCAACAATTCAATCTGGTCTGGGCCAAGAAGTCATCCATGAAGATAAACACTGAGACCTGAGCCATATAATCAACCAATACCTCATTGTGAAGTACCGGGAATTCATCCTTCAGATTAGCTATGTTCACATCTTGGTGGTCCATACACCTTCTCATCTTTCAGCACCAGTTTCTGCTTCACTGGAGGACAGTCTTCTCTTATGGGTAGCTCGTGCCCCATAACATTGGTATTCCGCCCTGGTGTATCTAGATACAATCAGGCATACGTATCAACC
This sequence comes from Lathyrus oleraceus, assembly GCF_024323335.1. Lineage (NCBI taxonomy): Eukaryota > Viridiplantae > Streptophyta > Magnoliopsida > Fabales > Fabaceae > Lathyrus > Lathyrus oleraceus. Next base: position 399,872,985 of record NC_066581.1, on the reverse strand, counting down.
TGCTCTTCTAACTGGGCTACCATTCTGTTCTCGACTTGCCTCTGAAGCGGCCTCAACTTTCACTTTCCCTTCTGACCTCGGCGGTACTTGGGATGACAAACTTGACTCGCTCCTCGCGCAGTTGAATCACCTTCTCCTCTTGCTTCAATGACCTGGCTAATTCCAGCAAATCACAATCTTCTTCGCCTTTTTCTCTGGCATGATAGATCGAATTGTCGAAGTCATACAGAGGTGTAACCAAATCGTTATCGGTGAGATCAGGAGAGTAATCACTTTGGAACGAGACAAAATCAAAAGGAAAGAGAATGAAAAAACGTTGCCATTATTATTTGTTTTTTAAAACTGCAAAAAGTGAAAAACAGGGAACGCCCCTTTTAATTACAAAAACATCCATTTATTACTGATGCAAAATGTTGCAAAATGAAACACATGAGGTGGCCCTTACAATGGACCAGTACGCTTCGGGCAAAACGTACGACTTTCATGCAAACAAGATTAAAGCACAGAAATACTACACTCCTGGATGAGTGACAGTGATGCTTTTGGAGGCCTTCCAGTTACCTGGTACGCACGACTTTATCCACAACTCGAGCTCACGGTCGCTGTCAATACCTTCACCCACTGGACGGGCATGCCCAGGATCCAACATTCCTGCACTGACGAAGGTGTATGGTGGGCGACATCCTCTATTTGGTCTAGACGACTCTTGACCCGGCTGATAACCGACCCCAAACATGTCTGCTTTTATCACGATGTCAATGATCCTTCCCCAGCCTTGCGCCTCTTTGTTTTTCACCACTTCCAGAGCTTGTTTATAAGAAGAAATGGACAACTTCTTCTCTTTCTCAGCAACAAGGGCCTTCTCTACCTGGACGGTTTCAACTGCCAGATTGGGTGCTCTACATCTTACATTGTCCATTTCTACTTTCTTCATCCTCTGGGTCGTGTCCTTCATCAACACACACTCTTCTGTAGTGACAGTCGCACAACAAATATCAACAACAGGGAAAGCTCCATCCTGCATCAGAGATTTTGGGACCACGGGCATTGGAACCTTTAGCTGATCCTCCTCAGTCATCTCCAATCCTTTCTTGGCCTTCTTCACCATCTTGACTTTTACAGGACCCTTTCTGGGCACAGGGTTGACATCCCCCTTCATAATCTGGGCCAAGTTAATGGTCTCGGAGTCCACCATGTCCTGGACGACATGCTTAAAAGCTCTACAGCCCTCAATGTTGTGTCCGGGTGCCCCAGAGTGAAACTCGCACTTGGCATTCTCATCATAGTTTGGTGGCCTCTTCTGCCGTTCTACGGGAATCAATATCCTTGGTCGTACTAAAGCAAGATCCATCAACCTTTGGAACAGATGGGCGTAAGTCACGGGTGGTTCCTCAAACTGACGATCCTCTTTCTTCTTCTTCACCTGGCTTTCAGCTCTCGGTGTCTTCTGTTGAGGTGGCTGTTGTTGCTGTTGAGCAGGTGGATTACTGACAGGAGCGGTTATAGTGGCAGCATAAGGATGATAACGATCTTTGCTACGTTCTTTCTTTGCGGGCACACCAACTGGCTCAACCTTCTTCTTGAATGGACCACTGTCGGAGGGTTTCTCTGCTACAGTACCAGAAGGTTTGTTCACTTCGGAGGACGGAGCCTTCCCCTGGACTTTCTCCACTATCAGCCATTTCTCGATCCTTTCCAATCTCTCAGACATGGCCTTCTGTCCCAAGGCAAGCCCTTGCACAACACTGAACAAGTCCCTCATCATCCCTTTCAGCTCAAGGATATCGGCGTTGGGAAGATCCATCAGCTTGGATTTGTTGACCCCCAGCAGGTTATCTGAACAGACGAGCTATGCGCACCGGTTGAATACTGAAACCTACAAAACAGCAAATGGGTTAGTATGACTCACGCATGCAATGTTTGTCCGTACCAGGAATATTCGGTCCTTTTTTTTTTTGGTTTCATTGAGACAGATAAAATTTCATCAACAAAATTTTTTAACATCCGGATGTCTCTCAACCTGAGTCTTAGTTAAAAAATAATGGACCCTGAGTACGGACAGACATGAGTTGAATGCAGATGAATGTGAGATGATATGATGCAAATGCATGAATGCAGGCCCTTGTGCCACCAAGTCAACTGTAGACCCTCTGCTTTTCTGAATCAGTCAATCTGTGGGATCAAGTCACCATAAATCCAACTTGGGGGGTTCCGAAATAAACGGAACCGGAGATTATATCACTTATCTTTACAGGAACAACCACTGAACGGGTGACAAACGGGTCCTCTGAACAAGTACTCTCAGCTCAGCCCGGGGATCCGAAATAAACGGAACCCGCTGATAAACCACGGACAGAACTCTGGCGTCCCAGAAATAAATGCCCCATAATTCACAGTCACCATCAGTACCAAGAGTCACCAACAAAACACCAACCAATCAGCAACTGTACCTGTAATGATCAAACCCTCCCCACTCACGGGTGTTATCTAGGCCAGGGTAAAGTCGAAGAGAAACGCAGCGTAAATAACCTTTCGCAGAATACCATCATATACACACCTGAAGTATGTAACGACAATATCCCACCAGGGTCTGAACTGCTCGTGATATCAATGTTCCGCTAAGTGGCGCCATACCACCCGCTTCCCATGAATCACTCTATTCCTAGGTTTCCTAGATTTCACTCATAGCCTGGGTATTGGGCCTTTTACCTCAAGTAACTCCCACCCCTAAACAGAGAAACACAGACAGCACAGCAGATGAATATGAATGAAATGCAAACATTAATGCAAATAATAAATGCAAGCAATAAATGCACATATATACAATGAATGCAATAAAAAAAACAGCACAAAGCAACCAAAACCCTAACCTAGAGAGTGCTAGGAGAGACTCGCTCAGGGAAGATGGACCAGCATAGGTCAACTTCTCTGTTTCCCCAGCAGAGTCGCCAGCTGTCGCATCACGCGAAAGAACCGGCGGGAAAAGAAGAACAACAGAGCCGCCACCGTGCGTTATTTATCCCAAAAGAGGGAAAGGAAACGCTCAGAGTAAACCTGGAAAAGACATGGTCTCGCGACCAAAGAGAATGGGTAAGGGAGTCGGTTATGCGAAGGGAAGGTATTAGCACCCCTACGCATCCGTAGTACTCTACGGGATCCACGCACAAAAGGAAGGATAAATGGTTGCTAAAACACTGCTCAAACTCACACACAACTGGCTGAAAGAGACACAAGAAACTGACTGAAACTGACTCGGCAGGATATCGCATCCTGGGCCTACTTAGTCTATCAGGCATAGACATCAGAGTCGAAGTAGTTCGGACTGGGGAGACGACACATGCTCGCTAGGATATCGCATCCTATGCATACGTATCTTCTCGGACGAGAGAAGAATCAGAGCATTCGTAGCTCGGCTGACACGCACACAAACAAACACAGGCAAAGGCAAACGTGGAGCCTGAATGCCAATCACTGGACTTACATCAGCATCCGAACAAAACACACACAAAGAGGCAAACATGGAGCCCGAATGCCAATCACTGGACTTACATCAGCGTCCGAACCGACAAACCCACACTGGAACCCAAATGCCACTCGATGGACTTACATCAGCTTCCAAGCACACAACAACACAAAACAAAGACACAGGCGCCCGGAGAGATCTGCTCATCTCCTGCCTACGTACCTCATCTGGTATGAGGATCAGGGCGACGTAGTTCCCCTACAGAGGGATAAAGGACTAGCCTAACCAGATAACAGAGGGAGACACAACTAGGGAGACTACGACTCGAGCCTAGATGTTATCATGCAAAATCGTCCCTGAGTTAAGGTTTCTAGCTAACTGGCACAGGGAGCCAGCCTATCCTAATCATGACTTGCACAGGGAGCAAGCCACACACACACTTAACTTGCACAGGAAGCAAGCCAAGCAAAACCTAACTTGCACAGGAAGCAAGTCTAAACTAATCCTAACTTGCCCAGGAAGCAAGTCAAACAATCCTAACTTGCACAGGAAGCAAGTCAAACAATCCTACAAGCACAGATAGCACACACTATACACAAGCAAGGGGCTCAAACAAGGCTAGGTTTTAGTCGAGGGGTCATATCAACCTCAACAAACAAACCTCTGGAACTGGGTGAATGTGCTCTTAACCTTGCCATTGAGGGGCTAAGGTGAAGCAGATGAAGGGTGAGTGAAGATAAGACTTCACAGCTCTTATCCCTGGCCTGGGGGAGCTTAAGACAAGAATGTGTGGGTTCAGAAAGTGGGAACCCTTCTACACATTTAAAACTGACTCAACTGTACAATTGTACAAGATCTTGGGTTTGTATCCGCAATGCATCAACACAGTGGTGTGAGCAAAGCAGATGACACACTGAATAGTGGGGGATAGATTGCATATCCCTACCTTCCACCAATTGCCTCTTCACTTAGGAGGACTTTGACTCTATGCAAGGACAAAATTAAACATCCACAAACATTGCCTCTTAAGGAGGACTTCAGACAATTGCCTGGCCAAGTAACAGGCCAGGTCTTCCAGACTACATGAAGATTAGAAGCATACCTCGATGCAAATTGCTTATACAAGCAAAGCAAAGCAATAAGTTCACAAGGAACTAAGCAACTAAAAGCACCTGAAACAGTCAAGCAGATGTTAGTATGCAACTTCAAAACAAAGCAAAAGAGAACAGACATTAACAGTTAATCAGAAGCAACTGGGTGTGCAAGGCACAAGGCTTAAGGCATGTGAGCCAAGCTCCCTACAAACACACATGTTAGTCAATGATATTCAAGCAAGCTCAATCAAAAGAATTGGTCTCAATGGCCATTTGATGTTCCACCTGAAAACACAAGCTCAAAGGTGAGTAACGGGACCACTAGGGCAAGCCTAGGGTCAAAAATGAATGAGAAAGTCCAAACAGCAAGGGGTAAGTATCCAAAATCATGTTCAAACAATTAGGAAACAAAACCAATTGGGTTCACATCCATACCAATCATCATCATCATTTCATGAACAGGTTAGGTCAAAACATGGCAAACAGAAGCTCATAGGAGTCAACAGCAAGACTTAGCTCAAAAGTCAACTCAAACATTTCCAAAAATCACCAAATAAATCATGATCAATCACAACCCACAGCATGGTAATCATGTCAAATTTCATCTCATTTGGACAAGTGGAAGGCAGTCAATGAAAATCAGAAAGTCAAAGCAATTTTGAACATGCTCAATGAAGTCAACCAAACATGCATCAACTTAGAAAAATCATAAGTCAGAGATGGTGTATGATAAATGAATGGGACCAAAACCATGGCAAAGATGAGGATGTCTAGTTATCTCATGTAAAATTTCAAGTCCATCTAAAAAAGTATGAGAATTTCAAAAATGAAATGGGAACATGTGTCACACAAAGTCAACATTTGACTAGACAGGGGAGAAAATCTCAAACAATTAGGAAATGCCACAAATAATTCCAAGAAAATTCACATGTGAACTAGACATACAAGAGTAGGTTCATGCAAAAAATCAGATCAATTGGAGGTCAATAAGCATGGTATCAAAAATCATCAAGTTGGACATCAATGGTGTGACACAAATTGTCACACCCTATTTCAAAAAATCATAACTCTCAAACCACAAATGATAAATTCACAAACTCTACACCAAAATCACCATGAGTGTGTCTAGTTTAAGCACAAAACATTTGGGAGCCATTGGATGCATTCTCATCATTTCACAATTGTTTTGGCAAGATGTATAATATTTGGTCACATGTCACAAACCCTAGCACCATTTAAAAACCATTGATCAAAAAAATCTGGAAAAAATATGATAAAATACTAGAGGTCATGAGGAAGACAATGCAAAAATTCCCATGATTTTTGGACTAAAATTGGAGGCGCAATGATTTTTGTAAGTTGGTGTCACAAAGTGAAATAAACATTGAGATGAATTGATTTTAGTTGGAACAAATATGTAATGAAATGCCAAAAGACCAAAACGCCCCTTGCTGAGTGTTGAAACTCAGCGTTTCATTTAAATGGGGAGGTCAGCGCTCCTTTTAATATATATTTCATTGAAGGCGTTAAATAAATGAATTGGCATCGCGCCCCAGTGGTAAAACACTTGGTATCTGAAGCTTTGAGGCAAAGGTTTGGGGTTCGAATCCCCCTCTCCCCAGGCCTTTTGGCATTTATTTGGAAACAAGGCAAGGCATGTACAGTAGCAACATTTACAGTATCCATATTGCAGAAAAAAATACTTACAGTAGTTTCATACATTCAACAAAAATTTCCAGCAAGATTTTTTTTGTTAACCAAATTCAACAAACAACATATCAATGCGTTCCTCTTGCCTTGCTCATCAACATTATATCATCCATTTTCATCAAATCAAGTTAATCAAAGAGAAATAATCAAAAACAAGTTTGGATGTGAAACTTCAACTCAACATAACTTGCAAAATACCAAACCATTTTTAGTGATCTAAAGCTCTTTGAACTCCGCATTAAGAGACCTTTTTAAAGCATGTATTTATTTCACAAAATAGGGAGATCGAATTTTTACCAAATTTGATGGACAGTTGTGGTACAGTTGTTGTTTGATGTTGTTGGCCTAAAACAGATGCTCCATAAGCCTTCCAATGATGAATGAATGAAAGAGTTTGGCTTGAAACGACTTGAAAAGGTCTAGAACTCGGACTGCCATTGTTGAGTTCATGTAGAAAACAGTCGGGAATGAAGCTTTACAGTTGAAGAAACCATGTTTGAATGAGCTCCATATGTTGTTTTGATGATGTTTTATGCAAGGCCAAGTTTTGTTCTTTGGAGTTCTTTGACTGTTTTGGAAAAATGCTAAGAGTGTGATTTTTGAGAGAATGAGAGAACAATGGTTTTTTTGCTATCCAAAGTGTGGCTGCTATTAGTGGTTTTCAAATGATGAATGGATAGTCAAAATAACAATGCAAGACTTTGTTCTCTTTGAGTTCTTGGACAGAAAATTGGAAAATGCAAGAATGAAGTGTTTTTTGAGAATGAGAGCACACTGGTTTTTTGCTGTGTTAGAGGCTCTAATTCTGGTTCACAATGACAGAAAATCATGTAAAAATCTTCTGTTTTGATGTACAAGGTATGGTCCATGGATTTGTGGAGAGATATGGTGAAAGTGTACTTTTCTTCCAATGTTCAAGCAAGCTAGCATGGGCTGTGTACTTCATGGGAATGGGCTTGCAAACACATTTCAAATGACATTCCAAACACTTCCTAATTGGCCAAATGTGCTGAAAACTTTTAATTCAAAAAGTCAAACTTGAGTCAAACTTGAATTTAAATGGAACTAGTCAAAAAATGCCATTTTGATTGGTGAAGTTTTGGCTCATGAAATTTATATTTTTGGAAAGAGGGGATCAAATGTGACTTGTAGGAAAAAACCCCACCAAAATTGGCCAAATGGTTTGAGAGATATGGCCTCTTGAAGTTCAAGAATTTCTGAAATCGATTCGATCATAACTTGCCAACCACACATGGGAATTAAGAGTTCTTGGACTTTTTGGAAATGGGAGAACAAGATATTCAACTTTCATGTTGGGCAAAAATTCATTTGAAGCTTGTATCATGATGTAAGTTTGAGGATCAAGACTTTCCATTTTTGGCAGGTTTCAGTTACAGGTCCAGTTTCCATTTTTGGAAATTTTTGCTCTGGCTTCAAATTCTTCCATGATGGTGTTTGACATGATATATGAAGACTATTTGGACATGAATAAAATCTTTCAAACCATTTCCATTCATCAAATCACTGATTAAATGGACAGTTGACCAACAGTTGACTTTTAGGGTTTCTGGCTGACTGTGCATTGACTGATGACTTCCAAACCCTAATTCCTTGAGACCTTGGCTTCAAATGATGTCCCAAGTTGTATGGACTCTTGATTATTGATCATGGTGCCCAAATTCCACAAGAATGGCCACCATTCACTGCTTTGACTGACTGTTGACTGTCTTTGACTTTCTAGGGTTTTTGACTGTCTGTGTATGAACTGATGACCTCTGAGCCTTCAACCCTTGACTTGAAAACTTCAAATGGACCTCCAAGTCATGTGAACTTGTTGGACAAGCCCTTGGGCCTTGGCTCAATGAAAATTGTGCTTGCTTGCTTGATCGACTGATCTCCTGATCAGTTTGACCTAATTCCTTGATTGGCTCGCACTTGAGGCAAAAGAGGCAATGCAATGCTATGCAATGGACCATGATATGCTATGACCTAACATGAAAATGTATGTACAATGATAGGTGCAAATTTGAGGTGCTACATATAATAAGTATGAAAGACTTACAATCAACTCACTAAGGATAAGGTAAGATTTACATCAACCACTATGGTAATTGAAACCTATGGCTAATGTATGAAAACTTAACAAGAATGGACAAAGCCATCAAAAACAATTGAATGGGTGTGGTTAACCAATTATGAGTATTTACAAAATATGGTCAAAGTATGATTAGCATTCAATTCAGAAAGAAGTGTTATCAAAAATGAAGTTTGAAAAGTCAAGGACTTAAGGTCCAGGTTTCTAATTTGAAAAGACATGAGAATGTTTGCACAACATGTATTTACAAGTTTTAAAAGTCAACAAGTGAAAAGGGATTTTGAAACAAAAAGGATGTGGATGAAGGAGTGTAAAACTTCCTAGAGGTTCACCTCTTGAAATCATATAGAAGATGATTCAAGTGTGTCCTTTGGAATAGGCAACAATGCACATAACAGGTAAACCAAGTATCAGGCAAAAGTTAACAAAAGCGGATACCGGATGCCAATTACTGGACTTATACCAATCTCCTAAAACAAAGAGGGATACCAGATGCCACTCAATGGACTTACACTAGTCTCCTAAAGCAAAGAAGCAAAACATGGATATCAGATGCCAATCAACTGGACTTACACTAATCTCCTGAAGCAAACAAAGAAATGATACCGGATGCCAATCAACTGGACTTACACCAATCTCACAAAACAAAACAAAACATGGATATCAGATGCCAATCTATCTGGGCTTACTCTAATCTCCAACAAATGATCATAGGAATACAAATGCCAACAACATGGACTTATAATTGCATCCTCACATACAACAAACAAACAAAAGCAATAAGCAAAGAGGATACAAGTGGAAAATGAAATGGTCTTACACTCAATCCCTTCCAAATCATAGGAACAGAGGCCAACAACTGGACTTATAACTGATTCCTCAATGGGCAAACTCAAACAAATCCCAAGGATATGAAATATGATCATGCAATAATGAACAATTAATGATGATAAATGCACAAAGGCAAACAAGCAAACATGTACAGATGAAGCCATCAATCAATCAAACAAAGTCATTTAGCACACTCTATATACAAGCAATTAGGCTCAAGCAAGGGTTAGACTTTAAAGTCAACTGGAATGGGGTAAGTGGTGCTCTTAACCTTAACATTGAGAGTTAAGGTGAAGCAGATGAAAGGATATGAGGGGTGTGCCTCATGACTCTTATCCCTGGTCAGGGAGAGCATTGAATGATAGAAGGTGTGGGAGTTCAGAAAGTTGGAACTCTCTCCACAAGTTAATGACTCTATAGATTTTGGACTTTTACTCACTATGCATCAACACATGTGGTGTGAGCAAGGTGAGTGACACACAGAATAGTAGGAGATGGACTACACATCTCTTTTGTCTACCAATTGCCTTATCAAAAGGACTTTTCCTGCTTGGGGACAAAGATAAACAATCACAAACATTGCCTCTTAAGGAGGACTTCAGACAGGTGCCTGGCCACATAACAAGCCAGGTCTTCCAGACTACATGAAGAAGAGATGGTATACCTCAATGCTTAAGCTATCAAGCAAATTAAAAGCAAGTTCACACTGAACTATAGCAACTACGATACCTGAAAACAATCCAACACAATCAGTATTCAATTCAAAAAAAGAAAGTCAACAGACAACAGACAGTCAACTATACACAAGCAATGCATCAAGCAAAGCACAAGCTCAACTCAAAGGAGCTCAAAGCATCCTACAAAACAAGTCAAAGTTAGTCCATAACAATCAAACAAACTAACTCAAGTCATATGAATTAATCTCCTTAAAGCCATGTGCTTCTTAACCTGAAAACAAACTCAAACATGAGAAGCAAACCCTTAGGCCAAAGCCTAGGGTCAAAGAAGGAGAAAAAAAATTTAAAATAGAACATGAAAATTTACAAGAATCAAGATTAATCAATTAAAAACATCATCCAATTGGTCCCATATCAAAAGCATTCATCAAATTCATTCCATAAACAAATCATGTCAAAGCATGCAAGTGGAAAGCTCAATGAAGTAAACAGAATGAACCAATTCAAATCGAATCAAAAATGGCTCAATAAATTCCAAGAAAAATCATGCCTAAACAGAACACATCAAAGGATCAGCATACCAAAAATCAATGCATTTGGACAAGTATAAGCATGTCAATTAAAATCATCAAGTCAAGGTAGGCATAAACAAGCTCAAACAAGACCACAAATGGTGCATCAACTTAAGGCAATCCTAAAACAGAAATGACATAAGATAAATGACTCAAACCAAAGCCCAAACACAATTCAACATGTTAAGAATCAATGTACAAAATTTCAGGCTCATATGATAAGGCATAAGAATTTCACAAATCATGAAAATTCAACACTCAACAAAAGTCCAATTATGACTAACCAGCAAAGCAAAATATCAAACAAATTGGAAATGAATCCTAAAATTCTACAAAAATGCACAAGCAATCCTAACGTCCAGAAGGAGCATCATGCAAAAATTCAGATCATTTGGCATTAATTTGGCATGGTAAATAAAATCAGAAAATTGGACAAGAAATGGTGTGACACACATTGTCACACCTCCATTGATCAGATCATATCTCACAAACCAGAAATGCAAAAATAGCAAACTCAATGCCAAAAGATCAATCAAAGTGTCTAGATTAAGCATGTAAATTTTCAGCTTCATTAGATCAAGCATCATCATTTCACAAACAAAATAGCAAGCAAGGTGCAAGAAGTGACATGCAATAACAAACCCTAGGCAATTTTTAAATCCAACCGAGCACAAATTCTAGAAAAATATCCATAAAAAAGTAGACATTACAAGGATCATTGCACAAAAAATCTCATGTGAATTGGATAATTATTTTTAGAGTTATGATTTTTTGAATAGAAAGAAAAATTAAAAAAAACATATGGAATAAGCATGTGAACATGGAAGGCATATCATGGAAAAATACAAGGCAATTGGATTTTTGAAGGAGCGGGGAATCAAACCACGCTTGCATTCAAATTGCGCGCCCGGTCAAAACGCCGCGTTTCATTTAAATGAAACGCTGGCCAACCAGCGGCCGACACATGGACCAACGCATGGCGCAGAAACACGAATTCACATGCAAACACGGCCAGGAATGGATCAAAATGAATCTAGAAATAGAAACCCTAATGTTCTTTACGTGTTCATCATGTTCATACTCATCAAGAACAAAACATTCCAGAAATTCATGAAATATATACCATTCGATCTGTCTTGCATCACACATCAACAATACATCATTGATTTAACCTAATTCTAATCATATCAAACAAATCGAGCAAAGAAAGTTTCATCCACCAACATTCAAATCAACATAACTTTCTCAAAACTCGATGAAATCAGGAGATCTAAAGTGCAGAATGACCTATGTTCCACGATCTACAAGATGCACATGATAATTACATGAATTAGAGCAATCGAATTCTAACCTCTATGAAGATGCAGAGTTGGATTCGCGTGATTCAAGGCCTGGAAGTGTGAAACAGATGCTCTATGTTGCTTGGATGAATGAATGGAAGCAAGATTTCAGCTCAACAATGCTTGATTCTTCTTGAAATCTCAACTGCCATGGAAATGCACAAAGTTCAACAGCTGCGATTCTTCAAGAGTCCTTCACAATCTTGCTTCAACAGATCTTCAACTATGCCTGTAGAGGATGAATAAACCAAGAACAAAGCAAAAGCTACCAAGAAAATTGATGAAAAAGTTGAGAGAATTTGAGATGAAAATTTTTGGATCTGAGTTTGTGAAGTTGTTGTTGTGATTTTCTGTTAGGATTAGGAATATATACCCTCTGCTAATCAAGTCCTTAATCATCATTAGCCAAATGCAAGATGGATTAGTGAAATGAGCATGTTTATGCAAAATGGCAAAAATACCCTCATGCATATGCAAGGCAATGGAACAGTGCGAATTTCACTTGAAACAAGTCTTAAAATCTGTTTTGAGGCAAATGGAATTGGTTTGAAATGAAAATAATGCACATTTTTCAAATTCACATTTTCCCACCAAAATTCAAAATGAAATCAAGTGAAAAATGCACTTTTTTGTGTGATGAGAATTAGTGAAATATGATGCATGATTATGATAGTAGGGATCAAGAGTGAAATGCTCCAAAAAGAACCACATGATTTGGCCTTTTGATGCAAAAGTTATGCCTTGTTGAAGTTCAAAATCCATTGACAATGATTTGATCATAACTTGCCAACCACACATGAGAAATGGATGTTCTTGGACTTTTTGGAAAGGTGCGAGCAAGATCTTCAACTTTCATGTTGGGAAAATCTGATTTGAAGCTTGCTTGATGATGTAAAGTTGAGGAGAAGACCTTTCCATTTTTGGCAGTTTGAAATTACAGGTCACTTACTATTTTTGGAAACTTTCCATCTGACCTCAAATCCTCCAATGTTGATGTTTGACATGTTATATGAGACTTGTATGGACATGAATAAGGTCTCTCAAACCATCTCCCACCTTCAAATCCATGATCAAATGCACAGTTGACTGATGTTGACTTTTCTAGGGTTTCAGCTGACCTAGCTATGCTCTGATGAAATCCAAATCTCTTCCACTTGAGATCTTGATTCAAAATGATGTCATGGTTCATATGAACTCTTGATGAATGATCAATGGTGCCCAAATTCTTCAGAATGGCCACCATCTATGGCTCAATGAATGCCTTTGACTGGCTTGACCTAATGGTTGCTTCATCTGCAAGTAACAAGGTTAGATGACAATATTTTTGTACTTTTGGTTAATAAACAAATGAAAAGCAATGATATACAAATGCTAAACATGCTTAGTGATCAAGAACCACACTCAAAAGATGACCCACCCACAAGGAGGGGAAGCAAGGTGCACAATGATCCTTGAGGCAATGATATGATGTGATATGATGCCATGAGGGATCTTAGGGACAAAATTGGGGTCTTACAGATGGCCCTATTTAAGGTCATTCTGCCCGGAGAAGTGAAGTTTAGAAATCTTCATCTTGACGCGGTAGAATGGGCTTAAATAACAGTAATGAGACAAATTTTGGTCCCTAAGAGACCTCATGATGCAAATGTATGCATGCAAAAGACACAAACTCTGTGGGGATATGGTTCACACAGAAGAAAAGATGATCCGTCAGAGTGATACACTCACCAAGAACAGAAACTCTAACAGGACTCTTGCGGGGACTCTTATTGGGGATAAAAAAGGAAAAGAATGCGTGAGCAGGACACGACTCTGGGTTGGGGAAAACAGAAAACAGACTGGAGACTTTACTGGGGAAGTAAAGGACTCAGACTGAGGATCAGAGGGTTTCCAAAGGAAGACAAATCCACATGGAAAGACACAAGCTGACTCAAACTATCCACAAAGGATACTTCGGATGAAAAAAAATCCGGACTCGGACCAAGGAACGATTCACAAAGAACCTCCCTGCCGGGAAAATTGCATATATTGGGGAAAACGCCAATACAGCAAAGAGGGTAAAAATCACCACAGGAAACCCCACTGGAGAAGGTCCAACAAAGAGACTCCCCTGGGGAAAAGCAACAAGATGAGGTGTTACCGGTATAAGGGTAACAAACTCAGGAAGAATGAATATCTAAGACCGGTATAAGGGTGAGAGATATCAATCAACCAAACATCTGAGAAAGACCTGAAAAAGGTACATCAACTCAGGAAAATCTGACTCCACAGGGGACCAAGGTCATAATAGGGAGCAGAAAGGAAGGAACACCAGGGATACCGAGGTATATAATAGGTGACCGACCGAAGGCGTGAATTGGTTTTTTACTGCCAAAACACTCATCATCCGAAAGGAGGGCTTGAAAAAGCAAATCGACTTACAGGATGGACATTCAGATCCACAGCGGGAAAACGAATCTTACTCAACTGGGGACACAAACCCAAAGAGTGCATGAGATATAATATCCATTACCGTCAGAACGTGGATAGAATACTCGCATGAGATATATTATCTATTACCGTCAGAACATAGATAATACACTCTCATGGTAAGAAACACCAGGGATACCGGTTACTGGGTATATAATAGGTGACCTACCGAAAACGTGAATTGGTATATATGCCAAGACACTCATCATCCAAAACACAAACTTGGTTAAAGGATGGATATTCGATTCTACAAAGAATACAAATCTTACTCTATTGGGGAAAAACAATAAAGGATTCCAACCAAAGAGTGAAAGAGATATATTATTCATTACCGTCAGAACGTGAATAATATACTCGGAAAGGAAAAGACACCAGAGATACCGGTTACTGGGTATATAATAGGTGACTAACCAAAAAGAGAGACAATCGATACCAAGCATACGGGTAAACAAAAGACAACTCAAAGGGATAAATTGCAAGCATCCGACAATTATCCAACAACAAAATATTCGATTCCGCAAAAGGGAAATAACGAATCTTACTCGACTGGGGAAACACAAAAGGCTTCGACTGAAGAGTGCATGAGATATATTATCCATTACCGTCAGAACGTGGATAACATACTCGCATGGAAGATTATCCACAACCGGTTACTGGGTTAATAAAGGATAAATCGACCGAAAAGAAAGGCATTGGGATACCAAAACTAGGTATATAATGATGACCAATCAAAAGGAGCAACAATCATTACCAAGCAAACGGGTAAATGAAAGAAGACTCACTGGGGATAAATTGCAAGCATACGACAATTACCCACAAGGACTAGCTGGGGATGCATTGATAAACAATCAATGATCCGGGGGACGAATCACTAGCAAACGGTGAAAGGACCCACTGGCGACTTCAAAGGGAATAACATTGCAAGCATACGGCAATGATCCAGAAGACAACTTGCTGGGGATACAATTGCTAGCAACCGGCAATTATCCACAAGCAAAGGGAGGAATATCAACATCAAATATTGAATGAAGATAACCACAAAGAGTAACCATCATCGGTTAGGATGAACAACAAGGTTAACTCTGCAAAGGGGAGAAATTAGGGTTTACAACTACCGAATACGGGGTAGAATACCAAAACTCTGGCTGGATAAAATTGCTAGCAACCGGCAATTATCCACCTGTACCACGAGGCACAAACTCCGCTGGGGAGAAAAAAACACAACATCATAACAATCCGCCATCAATCAGATCGAACCACAAAGGTTACCTCTGCTAGGGGAAAAGAGATAGGACTTACGACTACCGAATACGGGGTAGTGGCCAAATCAACTCTTGCTGAGGAAAAGGGTATATAACCACAAATTCCACCAAGAAGAGGGAACATAGGACTTACAACTACCGGTTACTGGGTAGAGGCCCAAAAAGGTTCCGCTGGAGATAAAAGAAATAATGCCGGTTACTGGGCAAATTATTCATTCATTCCACAGGGAAGCACAAAAACGATTGACAAATGCCAATTCGGGATCGATCCGAAAAGACAGACTGAATCAAGACTCGTCCTATGAGGATATAATTCAATAGGAAAATCCATCCCAATATATGTTGGGAGGAAACGGAAGAAACCGTCATCCACGAGGATAATCTTAGTGGGGAACTGCAGAAGGAAAATACAGACATTTTCTGCTTATGGGGTTGACTCTACATGGAGAGATTTAAACACCCGACATCTGCTTGGGAAGATCTATAAAGATCTATATCACCCATAGCAGGAGAACAACAAACAAAAGATATATGGCAAAAGTGCAACATGAACATCTGAATGTTTTATGAATATGCATGAATATGCGTGATTTATGTTTGATGAATGCTGACAAACAGACAATTCTAACACAAACAGGGTACAGGAATCAAACGCCCGGTACTATACTTCCAGGGGAAAAACCAACTGGAAAGCCGATTTGCAGGAGATCTACATGCTGAAAAGCAAAGATCTGCGGGGAGGCAAAAGATCAGAGATATCACCAAATCTCTGAGCAATGGATCAACAATCACCCAACTGGAGTACAGAAAGTCACAACAGGCAACAACGACCACAAAGACAAATCTGTTGGGGAAACAGGAGAAATCCCGAGGAATCTGCAGGGGGATCCTCAGTATCAACTGAGAAACAAAAATTCACTGCACAAGCAAGAACTGCTATGAAAGCAACTCCACGCAACTCCACTAGGGAACAACCCACTAAGGGAGGACAAATCATCCACGTAGAATCTTCTGCGCAAGCAACTCTACCTGGGGAACACAAACATCCACCCCATCGGGGAACAGCCCACTGGAGGAAAAAAGATCACACCAGTAGATTCTGCAACAAGCCACTCTACTGAGGATCAAAAGCAATCAGGAAATCCACCAAATCTCTGGATGATAGACCACCAACCAACCCTACTGGGGAACAGAGGTTTCAACAAGCATAAACTGCCACAAAATCAGCTATGTCAAGTATACCAGCTCTGGCGGAGACTCTGAGGGAATACCACATATGCAATCCTGGCTCTGTTGGAGATACCAACTCTTATGGGGATTTTGCACAAATACAATCCACCAAACCACAAATCTACTGGCAGATCTACTGAAGGTTTCACTGAGGAATCCACTGAGGATATGGAAGAGAGTTAGAGAATCAACCACTAAATACTAACTCTTCTGAGGAGAACACCCACAACTGCTGAGGAGGAACACAATCACTGCTCTGCTGGAAGGGTAAGCGCCCTGATGAGGAGATAGCAACTCCACTGGCGACTTGGCCGGAAAAAAGGGTACTGCTGGAGAAAACGAAGTCTTCCACAAGCGCTCTGCTCCGGGGATATATCACAGATCCCACTAGCGACTGCTGAGGAAAGATAACAACAACCCTGCTTGCGATAATGCTGGGGAAAGCGGTAAAGTACCGGGATATTAATCCACCAACCATTGAATCTTCAAAAAGAAAGCCACCACGCTGAGGAGAGAAACAACAACTCTGCTGGCGACTGCACTGGGGAGAAACGGAGTACCTGGGTTCAAACCACCAACTACCGAATCTACCACAAGGAGAACACCCATGCTGGGGGAGCATACTGCTGGAGAAGAAAACGAAGTCTTCAACAAGCACTCTGCTTAGGGGAACAACCCCAACAACAACTCTGCTTGGGGAACAACCCCAACAACAAAGCAAGAGAAAGAGGATACAACCAAATGCCAGGAATATGAACAAATGTCTTACCTGTTGGAAATCATGCCACCCTTGGGAGAGCACTGAGAAATTCTTGAGTATCCTTTCATCGTTGTGAATGTTCACTTTGTTTAAAACAACAAAATTTTTAAAAAAAAATTATTTGTTAAAACAATGACATTTTATCAATTAAAACATGCAAAACATTTGTTGAATTGAAACAAATAGGAGTGCAAATAATTGGATAAAAGCTCAAATTGATTTGATGGAATGGTAGCCTGCAAATGGCAAGAATCCATAGATCTGTACAAATTTGAAATCAGTGATATATATTGGAAGAGGGCTACATTGAACATAATGATCCTTTCTCTACCAATTTGAATCTCGATGTATTCGAAGCTTCAGTCGACGACGAATCGAGAACCTCTGACGAAAAGACAGCTGCGGAACAGAAAGTCTTGTCAGGATGCAGTTACTTGCCAAATCCCTAATTTTTTTGCCTAGATTGCCCCAGGGTGAGGTACTCAATCTAGCGGGATGCAAATATCAATTTTTCAAGTCTCTAATTTTTGCCCGGATCACTCTTGCGGGTTCTCCATCGAGACGCTCATTTTTGCCTAAGCCGCCCTTTCGGGTTTTCAACTTAGCGAGCTATTCTGTTTTTCATTTGCATATACTTTTTTTTAAGGCAAAGTATTTCTTGACTGCATCTGAATTCACAGGACGAGTGAAATCCTCCCCATCCATTGTTGTAAGCATCAAAGCACCGCCTGAAAAGGCTCTCTTAACAACATATGGACCCTCATAGTTTGGAGTCCACTTGCCCCTGGAATCGGGCGCGAAAGACAAGACTTTCTTGAGCACGAGGTCACCTTCTCGGAACACACGAGGCTTGACCTTCTTATCGAATGCTTTCTTCATTCTCTGTTGATATAACTGACCATGGCACATGGCAGTCAATCGCTTCTCTTCAATCAGATTCAACTGGTCATAACGACTCTGAATCCATTCAGCATCAGTCAACTTGGCTTCCATCAAGACTCTCATTGATGGGATCTCCACCTATACTGGGAGAACAGCCTCCATGCCGTAAACAAGAGAGAAAGGGGTTGCCCCTGTTGAAGTGCGGACAGATGTACGATAACCATGCAAAGCAAATGGCAGCATCTCATGCCAATCTTTGTATGTAACTGTCATCTTCTGGATAATCTTCTTGATATTCTTGTTAGCAGCTTCAACAGCCCCATTCATCTTGGGTCTGTAGGGAGAGGAATTATGGTGTGCAATCTTGAATTCAGCGCACAACTCATCCATCATCTTATTATTCAGATTAGATCCATTATCAGTAATGATCTTATCTGGCACACCATAACGGCATATCAACTGGTTCCTGATAAACTTCACAACCACCTGCCTGGTCACATTCGCATACGATGCGGCTTCAACCCATTTGGTGAAGTAGTCAATTGCTACGAGAATAAACCTGTGTCCGTTGGACGCTTTCGGTTCAGTCATGCCGATCATGTCGATTCCCCACATAGAGAAAGGCCATGGTGATGAAATCACATTTAGAAGTGTCGGAGGAATATGAATCTTATCCGCATAAATCTGACACTTGTGGCATTTCTTCACATATTTGCAGCAGTCAGACTCCATTGTCAGCTAATAGTAGCCTGCTCTCAACATCTTTCTAGCCATGGCATGTCCATTGGAATGAGTACCAAATGAACCCTCATGGACCTCAGTCATTAACAGGTTTGCTTCGTGTCTATCCACGCATTTGAGCAAAACCATGTCAAAATTTCTCTTGTAAAGCACTTCACCACTGAGGTAGAAACTGCCTGACAACCTTCTCAAAGTCTTCCTATCTTTCACAGATGCCCCAGGCGGGTAGACCTGGTTCTGGAGGAAATTCTTGATATCAAAATACCAAGGCTTGTCATCAATCACTTCTTCAACTACAAACACGTGAGCTGGTCTATCCAAGCGCATTACGGCAATGTTGGGAACTTCATTCCAATACTTGACAACAATCATGGAGGCAAGCGTAGCAAGAGCATCTGCCATCCGATTATCCTCTCGAGGAATATGATGAAAGTCAACTTCTGTAAAGAACGTTGAAATCCTTCTTGCATAATCTCTATACGGAATGAGACCAGGCTGATTCGTCTCCCATTCACCCTTGATCTGATTAACAACCAGGGCCGAATCACCATACACATCAAGATGTTTGATTCTCAAATCAATACATTCTTCCAGTCCCATAATACAGGCCTCATACTCAGCCATATTATTCGTGCATTTGAAAGTTAGCCTTGCTGTAAGCGGAATATGCGTGCCATGAGGAGTAATAATTACTGCCCCAATACCATTTCCGTACTGATTTACAGCGCCATCAAACACCATCGTCCATCTGGAACCAGGTTCCGGACCTTCATCAAGTGTAGGCTCATCACAATCTTTCATTTTCAAATACAGAATCTCCTCATCAGGGAAGTCATATTGAACTGACTGATGATCTTCAATCGGCTGGTGCGCTAGATGGTCAGCCAAGATACTACCTTTGATAGCTTTCTGAGCTCGATACTCGATATCATACTCAGACAACAACATCTGCCAACGGGCAATCCTCCCAGTTAAAGTAGGCTTCTCGAAAATATACTTGATTGGATCCATTCTGGATATCAACCAAGTTGTATGATTTATCATGTACTGGCGCAAACGCTTAGCAGCCCAAGCTAAAGCACATCACGTCTTCTCAAGCATAGAGTACCGAGACTCACAATAAGTAAACTTCTTACTGAGGTAGTATATAGCAGATTCTTTCTTCCCTGATTCATCTTGTTGACCGAGTACACAACCCATCGAGTCTTCAAGCACAGTCAGATACATAATCAGAGGTCTTCCTTCCACAGGAGGAAACAAGATCGGAGGTTCAGACAAATACTCTTTGATACTGTCAAAAGCTTTCTGGCAATCCTCGGTCCAATCATGAGACTGATCTTTCTGAAGGAGCTTGAATATCGGCGCACATGTGGCAGTCATGTGGGATATAAATCTGGAAATATAGTTCAAGCGGCCAAGAAAACCTCGGACTTGCTTCTCATTTTTGGGTGCGGGCATCTCTTGTATTGCTTTGACCTTTGCAGGATCAACTTCAATACCTCTCTCACTGACAACAAAACCCAACAACTTGCCGGAACGGACTCCAAAAGTACATTTGTTCGGATTCAGACGAAGCCTAAACTTCCTCAAACGCTGAAAAAGCTTCAACAAATGCTCAACATGTTCAACTTTCGTTCGGGACTTAGCAATCATATCATCAACATAGACCTCTATCTCCTTGTGCATCATATCATGAAACAAGGTAGTCATAGCACGTTGATACGTGGCTCCGGCGTTCTTCAAACCGAAGGGCATCACTCGATAACAGAATGTTCCCCAAGGTGTGATGAATGTTGTCTTCTCCATATCTTCGGGTGCCATCTTAATTTGATTATAACCGGAAAATCCGTCCATAAAGGAAAAGACTTTGAATTTAGTTGTATTGTCTACCAACATATCAATGTGTGGTAGAGGAAAATCATCTTTAGGACTAGCTTTATTCAAATCTCGGTAATCAACACACATACAGACTTTTCCGTCCTTCTTAGGCACGGGCACAATATTGGCCACCCATTGAGGATATGTAGAAGTCACCAGAAACCCCGCATCAATTTGCTTCTGAACTTCCTCTTTGATCTTCACTGCCATATCTGGATGAGTTCTTCTGAGCTTCTGCTTCACAGGCACGCACTCAGGCTTCAAAGGCAGGAAATGTTGCACAATATCTGTATCTAGACCCGACATGTCTTCATATGACCAAGCAAAGATATCTGAATATTCTCGTAGCAACTCAATCAATCTCTTCTTGACAGACTCTTCAAGAAGTGCCCCAATCTTCACCATACGAACACAATCCTCAGACCCCAAGTTGACTGTTTCCAGATCTTCAAGGTGCGGCTGAATGATCTTCTTCTCGTGCTCAAGGAGACGGGTAATCTCATCAGGAATCTCTTCAACATCATCTTCCTCTGCCTCGAATACAGGGAATTCAAAATTGGGAGATGGCGTTGGATCATTATGTTCAATGGGTTTTAGAATCAACCTTGTAGGTGTTTAATTGGCTGCATTATATGGTAAAACACTAGATGGTTACTAATGTCTTGACTGATGTCATGACATGTATGTGTGACTACAGTGTAGTTACTGCAGGACTAGCTAACACAGGACTTATTGAATGTCAAACTGGATGCTGTGACATTCATACCTGTCAACAGATACTAAGGAATAGAACAGCAGGTGTTCTGTTAGAACTTAGTATCTATTTCCAGTCTGGTTATCAAGGAAAGACCAGACCTGGCATAAGGCCTACTGACTGAATGTCAAACTGGATGTTATGACATTCATCATTGACAGCAGCTGCTGAAGATTAGACAGAATGGTGTTCTGCTATACTTCAGCCTGTAACTAAGTTTGTTCTTCAAAAGAATAACAGAACTAACTTAAGGCCAATTGTGTAAATGTTAAGTTGGACACTTTGACATTTATAAATGTAAGCTTTCACTGTAGTATGGTCATTTTGATCATGTACAGGTCAGCAAAATTGTACAGTCTGTTTTCTGGAAAAACAGACTCAGCATATGGACCTTGATGTCAAGCTGAATGTCGTGACATTCATGCCTGACAGCATATGCTATATTGTAGGTTGTTCAGTTTTCTGTTTCAGCTTTTTCTCAGGCTATTCTTCAGGAAGTCAACAGCTTAGAGAAAAACCAGGAAATCAACAACCAATCTACATTCAATGAACCTAACAAATAGCCTATTTGTTAGTAACCTAAATGTTGAATTTATGGGAACTTGTGTGACCTTAAATTCAGGAGAATACAGGTGCAAAAGCCCAGGATACTGCAATATAAAAGGAAGGCGTTCCTTCATTCAGTTTTAGGGATTTTGAGGCGTGAAGATTTTGTGTCCATCATACTTCACTGCTGTATTTTTGTGAGTCTTGTATTAGACGGATCTTGTAAGCCAAGTCATTATCAAGTAGATGATAACTTTGGCATAGGGTGTTCATTGAGTTGTAAGTGTTGTGTCACTCAAAGCTTTTAAGCGTGAGTGCTGTGTATCTTGATTAAAGCTGTGAAGCACAATCAAGAGTTGTTTGAAGTGTGACTTCAACTTGTCTTTAATATTGTTTAAAGATAGTAATCACTGAGGTGATTGAGGGGGAGTGAGTAGGAACTCTGATCTTAGGTTAAGTTTGAAATTGCATTGGGTAGGGATTAAGTGATAAGTTGTAAACGGGTGAGTTTAGCTTTGAATTGATACTACTAATAGTGGATTTCCTCCCTGGCTTGGTAGCCCCCAGACGTAGGTCATGTTGGACTGAACTGGGTGAACAATTACTTGTGTTATTTACTGCACTTACTGTTAAGTTCTGCATAATCCCTGTCTGTGCAGAATTGGATGTCATAACAACCAGTGTGACATCCAAAGTCTGATAACTAGAATTTCAATTGGCATCAGAGCAGGCACCCTGCCTGTGAACTTTTGGGTGAGATCTAGGGAAGTTACTTTCTAGTACCATGGACAAGGATTTAGGACACTCAAACAGACCACCCATGTTGGATGGCTCTAATTATGATGACTGGAAGCCTCGTATGATAGCCTTCTTAAGGTCTCTAGACAACAAAGTCTGGAGAGCTGTCAACAAAGGATGGGAACATCCAATGAGGACAGGTGAAGATGGAGTCAGTGTGCAGATTCCTGAAGAAGAGTGGGACAAGGAGCAAGAGGCATTAGCTCTTGGAAATTCCAAGGCCTTGAATGCATTGTTCAATGGAATCAGCAAGAACATCTTCAGGCTGGTACACCACTGTGAACTAGCTAAGGAAGTTTGGGATACCCTCAAGGTAACTCATGAAGGTACTTCCAAAGTGAAGATGTCCAAACTTCAGATGCTGACCACCAAGTTTGAAAATCTGAGGATGAAAGAGGATGAGACTATTCATGACTTTCACATGAATATTCTTGAAATTGCAAACACCTCTGGTGGACTAGGTGAGAAAATGGCTTAAGAGAAACTTGTAAGAAAGATTCTCAGGTCCTTGCCTAAGAGATTTGCTATGAAGGTCACAGCCATAGAGGAGGCGCAGGACATCTGCAACATGAAGGTGGATGAACTCATTAGTTCCCTCCAAACCTTTGAAATGGGCTTGGGTGAGTATGCTGAGAAGAAGAACAAAAGCATAACTTTCGTATCTAATGCTGAAGAGGAGTCAGAAGCAGGATATACTGGAGGTGATGAAAGTATATCAGAAGCCTTAGCCATGCTTGGGAGACAGTTCAACAAGCTCATAAAGAAATTTGATCAACAGGGTAGACCTAATGTCAAGAACATCCCGTCTGACATAAATAAAAGATCAACTTCTGAAGAAAAGGTCAACCAAGGCAAGGGAATCCAGTGCCATGGATGTGAAGGATATGGTCATATTAAGGATGACTGCCCTACCTTTCTCATGAGGCAAAGGAAAGGGCTATCTGTCACCTGGTCAGAAGAAGACACTGAGAGTGAATCTGAAGGAGAATCAGCCAAACATGTCACTGCTCTGACCAGTGTTTGTGCCTCTGAGGATAACTCAAGTGGAGATGAGCTCACCTTGGATGAGCTTGCTGTCTCATATAAAGAATTATGTGTTAAAAGTGCAGAAGTTTGCATCCAAGGAGAAAAGCATAAGAAACTCATCAAAGAGCTTGAAGCTGAGAAACTAGAGCAGCTGAAAGTCATAGAGGGTCTGAAGGGTGAGATTTCTTCGCTGATCTCTAAGCTAGACCAAATGACCAAATCCATCAAAATGTTGAATAAGGGATCTGACACCTGGGAAGAAATCTTGAAGACAGGACAGAAGTCTGGAACCACATCTGGTTTAGGCTTTGGGAAAAGATCCTCAGCTGAACGCAAACGCCCAAAGGCTAAAGTTCAGAAATCCAAAGGGAAGTCACATCCAATGTCACAACATCGAGGAACCAGAATGAACAACCATCAGAAGAAGAAATTCAAGAGATGGAAATGTCATTACTGTGGTAGATTCGGTCACATAAAACCATTCTGCTATAGGCTGCATGGTTACCCAATCCAGACCCCTCAAGGTATGCCTAAGAAAAAGGTGTGTACGCATAATGTCCCCATTAAGAAACAAACATGGGCGGCTAAGCAGACACCTCAGGTCAATCCTAAGCAGCTGGCATCTAAGATTCACTTCTTGCCTGAGAATCAACAGTGTGTTGCTAACCTTGCTCACACTTCTTCAAGGAGACATATCAGACAAGATTGGTACCTTGATAGTGGCTGCTCAAGGCATATGACTGGGATGAACAACCTAGTGGTGAATCTACATCCTGCCAACACCAAGTTTGTGACATTAGGTGATGGAACTAAAAGAGAAGTCATGGGTGTTGGGAAGTTGGACTGTTCAGAAACTCCAAAATTGAGTGATGTATTGTTAGTAAAAGGACTAACTGTGAACCTCATAAGCATAAGCCAGCTGTGTGACCAAGGATACAGGGTGGAATTTACCAAGGGAGGATGTGTGGTGTTGAATGGGTGCAATCAAGAAGTGATGAGAGGAGATAGATCCAAAGATAATTGCTATTTATGGAAATCTAAAGACTCTCTCAACCTTCCCAAATGTCCTTTGGCCAAGGGAGATCAGGAAGGGAAGCTGGGACATGGAAGACTTGATCCCCTTCAGGTAAAAGGAGTGAAGAAGAGCAGTTCCAAGGGAGATATGAGAAGAGTCCTATATCTGTCTTTAGGTAAAAGGACAGACTGTGGAAAGTGTCTGATCAAAAGTAATGAGCCCATGGTTCCCATTGGTCATCATGCAACTGATATGACAGCAAGGGACAGACAGAGGTGTGTATTATTGACGTCTGCAGAAACTCAGTACCTAGCTTGTGGTAACAAGTGGTCATCTCTAGTATGGAGGAACCTGATGCAGACGGAGTACAATGTCACCCGGAATGTCATGACATTGTACATTACTAAGTGTGAAACTAGGAAGGGCAAAAAGGGAATGCGTGCGGCTGAAAAGTTATAGCAACTAATGAAGTTAGTTAGCTACTGTTTAATAAGTCAAATTATTAAACGACAAATAGTGAGCTCTGAGTGGTCAAAATATAATAGACCTTACTCTTGCATAAAGCGTTTCATATTCAGTCGCTTCATTCTCCACTCGTGCAAACCCTCGTCCAAAGAAACGGTTCATCTTCCCTCTAAGATTTTCAGCGTGGCTCGGCAATCCGATACCTCCTCCTACACCACCATGTCTGATTCTCTCAGCACCGAGTCTTACCAACCTACCCGGGAGGATCCAGTTGTTGACGCAGCAACTTCGTCCCATGCAAGAAGACCTAAGGAAACGGTCACCGGGTTTTCATCAGAAATCGCTCTCGATGAACACACAAGGGAAGGGTCAAGGTATGTACATAACTCCATTGCTACTATCGTCACTCAGATACTATCTGGTAATCGAAATGTTCCTGGGGTTTCTGTTCCCTTGAACACAATCATTCCTGATATTGCTGCATGTCAAGATAAAGCTGTAGTGGTGAGGAAAAATGTCACTGGCAATGTTGAGCAACCAGATGCTCATGAGGGGTCAAAGATTGACAAACCCTCAGGCAAAGTGAGAGGTGAGAAGGCCAAGGTTACTCAAAGTGTTGAGGATAACCCTAGAGCTGAAACGATTAACGTGGAAGAGCTCTCGGACAATGAACTTCTGGCTTCAGTTGTCCCTAGGATAGCCAAGAGAGTTAGGTCTAGAAGGGAGAAAAAGACTGTGGAGCAGAAGTCCCCCTCCAAGGAAGTTGGTGAAACAAATCCTCACAAGCAACCAGAGTCAGGGAGTGCACACAAGAGGAAAGGTTATGGACCTACAAAAGCTTGGAGCAAAGAGGTGCCCAAGAAGTTGAAGACCAAGGCTGTGGTGGTTGAGTCTGAATCTGATGTCCCTTGTGATGTCACAACATCCATGTCCAGGAAGAAGCCTTCTTCCAGCAGGCTGGCAACCAGTGTCCCAGAAGTTCCCATTGACAATGTGTCCTTCCACTTTGCATCCAGTGTTAACAGGTGGAAGTATGTATACCACAAGAGGCTGGCATTGGAGAGAGAACTGGCTCAGAATGCATTGGAGTGTAAGGAAATTGTGGATCTCATCAAAGAAGCAGGACTGATGAGAACTGTGAGTAAACTCCCTAAATGCTATGAGACCTTAGTGAAGGAGTTCATTGTTAATCTGTTTGAGGAGTGTGCTGATGGGAAATCCAGAGAATTTAGAAAGGTCTATGTGCGTGGCAAGTGCGTGACTTTCTCCCCTTCAGTGATAAATCTGTATTTGGGAATACCAGATGAAGTGCAGCTAGAACTTGAAGTGACTGACAACACTATCTATCAAGTCATCACACCAAAGCAAGTCCAGAAGTGGCCTCTCAAAGGGAAGCTGGTAGCCAGCCAACTAAGTGTTAAGTATGCAATACTTCACAAAGTTGGAGCAGCCAACTGGGTACCCACTAATCACAAGTCAACTGTGTCTGTGGCATTAGGGAAGTTCATCTATGAAGTGGGAACCAAGACAAAGGTGGACTATGGCACTTACATCTTTGATCAGACAATGAAGCATGCTGGGAGTTTTAGTGTGAAGGGACCCATTGCCTTTCCATCTCTCATATGTGGAATTGTGCTGAATCAATTTCCACATATCCTGACAGATAATGACTTTGTGAGGAGAAGAGAGAGTCCATTGGCTTTCAGCTACAAACTGTTCCTGGGCAAGCATGTCCCTGACATTGTCTTGACGTCAGGAGAAACATCCAAAGCTGGCAATCAACCAGACAAAGCTAATGTTATTGCAGTTCTCAAAGAGACCTGCAAAGAGTTGGAGGCTAGAAAGCATGCTCTGGAAAAGCTCATCTTGCAATTGGAGACTTCTGCTGAGGACACGGATGGAGCTGATAAGCAAAGTTCTGAGGAGGAGGAGGAGGAGGCCAGCTTTGAAGAGGAAGCTGATGATGAGGCTGAGGATTAAATACTTGTCTTTCTGTGTTGTCTGTCATTTGTATAACTCTAATTACTAATTGTGGATCTGTAATTTAAAGTGTTGCTTTGGCAACATTTTTGACAAAAAGGGGGAGTGACAAGTGATACCCCAAGACAACAGAAGTTTACTAAAACAGGTTCTCATTCTGACAGATTGAAGTTTTCCTCTACTGCAGCTTATGTGTGATGAAGTGTGTATTTAGCTTCTATGTGTGTGAAGTTTTTATTTAACTTCTCTCCCCTGCAGATGCTGTGTGATGAAGTGTGTATTTAGCTTCTGTTTGTATGCTGCTATGTGTGTGAAGTTTTGATTTAACTTCTGTATGTGTGTGCTGCTGTGTGAAGTTTTTATTTAACTTCCATGTGTGTGAGTGTGCTGCCACTCTGAGTGTATTAGCTAGTATTATTTCCTGCTAGGTGTGTGTTTCCGCTGCTATGAACTCTGTTATGGGGATCAAAGTGTTTTAGCCAAAAATTTGCCAAAGGGGGAGTTTGTAGGTGTTTAATTGGCTGCATTATATGGTAAAACACTAGATGGTTACTAATGTCTTGACTGATGTCATGACATGTATGTGTGACTACAGTGTAGTTACTGCAGGACTAGCTAACACAGGACTTATTGAATGTCAAACTGGATGTTGTGACATTCATACCTGTCAACAGATACTAAGGAATAGAACAGCAGGTGTTCTGTTAGAACTTAGTATCTATTTCCAGTCTGGTTATCAAGGAAAGACCAGACCTGGCATAAGGCTTACTGACTGAATGTCAAACTGGATGTTATGACATTCATCATTGACAGCAGCTGCTGAAGATTAGACAGAATGGTGTTCTGCTATACTTCAGCATGTAACTAAGTTTGTTCTTCAAAAGAATAACAGAACTAACTTAAGGCCAATTGTGTAAATGTTAAGTTGGACACTTTGACATTTATAAATGTAAGCTTTCACTGTAGTATGGTCATTTTGATCATGTACAGGTCAGCAAAATTGTACAGTCTGTTTTCTGGAAAAACAGACTCAGCATATGGACCTTGATGTCAAGCTGAATGTCGTGACATTCATGCCTGACAGCATATGCTATATTGTAGGTTGTTCAGTTTTCTGTTTCAGCTTTTTCTCAGGCTATTCTTCAGGAAGTCAACAGCTTAGAGAAAAACCAGGAAATCAACAACCAATCTACATTCAATGAACCTAACAAATATCCTATTTGTTAGTAACCTAAATGTTGAATTTATGGGAACTTGTGTGACCTTAAATTCAGGAGAATACAGGTGCAAAAGCCCAGGATACTGCAATATAAAAGGAAGGCGTTCCTTCATCCAGTTTTAGGGATTTTGAGGCGTGAAGATTTTGTGTCCATCATACTTCACTGCTGTATTTTTGTGAGTCTTGTATTAGACGGATCTTGTAAGCCAAGTCATTATCAAGTAGATGATAACTTTGGCATAGGGTGTTCATTGAGTTGTAAGTGTTGTGTCACTCAAAGCTTTTAAGCGTGAGTGCTGTGTATCTTGATTAAAGCTGTGAAGCACAATCAAGAGTTGTTTGAAGTGTGACTTCAACTTGTCTTTAATATTGTTTAAAGATAGTAATCACTGAGGTGATTGAGGGGGAGTGAGTAGGAACTCTGATATTAGGTTAAGATTGAAATTGCATTGGGTAGGGATTAAGTGATAAGTTGTAAACGGGTGAGTTTAGCTTTGAATTGATACTACTAATAGTGGATTTCCTCCCTGGCTTGGTAGCCCCCAGACGTAGGTCATGTTGGACTGAACTGGGTGAACAATTACTTGTGTTATTTACTGCACTTACTGTTAAGTTCTGCATAATCCCTGTCTGTGCAGAATTGGATGTCATAACAACCAGTGTGACATCCAAAGTCTGATAACTAGAATTTCAAACCTGCATAATGATTTTGGTTAATGAAAAACTTTAGAATTTAAACAAGCAAATCATTATGCAGATGAAAAATGTTGCTTTTATTCTTATTTTTATGGATTTTTTGTGATCACTGATTTCATGCAAAAAGCAAAAAGTGAAAACAAATGTTTAACAATGCATTAATTGAATGAAATATCATTGTATTAAATGCTGCCAACAATGTCATCACTTCTCCTTTTGGCATGGGAGAAGGGTTTTGAACAAAGTGAACCATTACTCTGATCTATGGATGACCGTAGGAACATCTACAGCGACCCAATTGTGGCAGACACCACCAGGAATGATGAAATTGTTCAGATCCTCTGCATCCTCTTCCAAGATAGCAGCAGCCTCTTCAGGTTGATTAGCATGGATGAAGCCTCCACTCGTGAACAAACCTTGCTCGTTGAATGCCCCAGACGAATAGCCAATTCCAGCCCGGGATCTATTGTCTTCAAGCTCAATCATCTTCCCTAAACCAGCAACTGCGCCACATTCAATGGCCAGTTTCGCATCATGGTAGGAAGCAAATGAATGAGACTTCTTCTCAATTGGTTCATCAATAGATAAAGCTTGGAAAGGAGTTCCAACTTCATCCTCAGCGTCAATATACGAGAAAGAAGACAAGTGGCTAACCAGGAGAGCCTTTTCTCCCCCTACCACAACCAGTTTCTTATTCTTCACGAATTTCAGCTTCTAGTGTAGGGTGGATGTCACGGCGCCAGCCTCGTGAATCCATGGTCTACCAAGGAGACAGCTATATGATGGGTGGATATCCATGACCTGAAAGGTAACCTGGAAATCACTTGGTCCAATCTTGATTGGGAGATCAACTTCCCCAATCACAGTCTTACGCGACCCATCAAAAGCTTTCACAACAACACCACTCTGCCTCATAGTAGGACCCTGATATGACAATCGAGAGAGTGTGGTCTTTGGCAATACATTCAGAGATGATCCAGTGTCCACCAGCACGTTGGACATGGCATCAGATTTGCAATTCATAGAAATGTGTAAAGCCATGTTGTGGTCTCTTCCCTCCTCAGGGAGATCAGCGTCACAGAAACTCAAAGTGTTGCAAGCAGTGATGTTTGCAACTATACCATCAAACTGTTCTACAGTGACGTCATGATCGACATAAGCCAGATCCAAAACTTTCCGCAGAGCCTCCCTATGGGGTTCTGAATTCAGCAGCAGAGAAAGCACGGAGATTTTGGATGGCGTTTGTAGAAGCTGGTCTACAACATTGTACTCACTCTTCTTGATGAGCCTCAACATCTCATCACATTCTTCATTCACAGTGCCACTTGGGCCAACAGAAGAATCAGGAGTCTTTTGTACAGAGGAGGGTTTGGCAACAGCAAGTGCCGGATTCTGAACACTCACAGCCGTCCTAACCGGACGCTCAACAGTATCAGAAGCAACAGCCCTAGCCTGAGGCTTAGGCGCAGAGAACACACGATCACTCCGGGTCAACCCACTTACATCGACAATATTAACAACGGAAGTTGAAGGCAATGGCACTTCCTTCCCATCTTCCACAGCAACGGGGTTATATCTGAAAGGAACAGCTCTATCAGAAGAATAAGGCACAGGGCCTGCAGGCTTAATTGTCAGAGAAGGAGAGACCTTCGGCTTGTTGCCATCATAACGAATGACAACAGACTCAGGCAGCTTGAACACAGGGGAAATAACATTCACTTCCGGTTCATCTTTATCAATATTACGATTCTGAAGAATCTCTATGGTTCCTTCGTCTAACAGCTCTTGAAGCTCTCTTCGCACTTGGCGACAACCCAAACGGTTAACAGAACAGATGCGCCACCTGTCATGGTCATGCTCCATATGGCTGTACTGACACAGCAAGCGATGTAATTCGACCAGTGACTGTCTAATATGACTCACATATTTGACTTTATATTTCCCAGGGCACCCCTGGACCATATTCACAGATTTCCCATGCTCGGGCAATGGGTTCTTTGTAACATTGGGGCCTGAGTCCTCGAAGCTCAGAATACCGCATCTCATAAGGTCTGGCACCTTAGTCTTCAACGGAAAGCAGTTTTCGATGTTATGACCCGGAGATCCGGAATGATAAACACAGTGTTGATCTGGCTTATACCACCACTGAGGATTTGCGGGCACAGCAGGAGGATCCCTTGGAGTAACCAGTTTCCTTTCCAACAAGGAAGGGTACAATTCAGCGTATGACATAGGAATCAGATCGAAACCGATCTTCTTCCTATCATAATTCAGATTAGCTTGATTGCTGGTACTACCACGAGGCTGGTAAGCCTGTTGCTGTGGACGGTGCTGCTGCTGATACTGAGGTTGTTGATGATGCTGATGCTGCTGATGCTGCTGATATTGAGCATTATCCCTGAAAACAGGTGCTATATGAGCCACCTGGTGCTGATTATTTGCACGGCGTGCAGGCTTCCTCTGAACAGAGGGTCTTCTGGACTTAGCATGGGATTTCACAGCATGTGCCTCCCCATCTTTCTTCTTAAACGCCCCATACCGTTTAGAAGAGCTCTCGTCCTTAGCCAAACGTCCTTCACGGACTCCTTCCTCCAGACGCATCCCCATGTTCACCATCTTGGTGAAGTCAGAGGGAGCACTTGCTACCATCCGCTCATAATAGAATGAGCTAAGAGTTTTCAAAAAGATCTTAGTCATTTCTTTCTCTTCTAGCGGAGGAGTGATCTGAGCTGCCAGCTCTCGCCACCTCTGGGCGTACTCCTTAAATGTCTCCTTATCCTTCTGGGACATAGCCCTGAGTTGATCACGGTCAGGCGCCATATCAACATTATATTTATATTGCTTGACGAAGGCTTCGCCAAGATCATTGAAGGATCGGATGTTTGCACTATCAAGGCTCATATACCAGCAAAGAGCCGCACCGGACAAACTATCCTGGAAATAATGGATCAGAAGCTGATCATTATCTATTTGCATAGACATTTTCCTGGCATACATAACCAGATGAGCAAGAGGGCAGGTGTTCCCCTTATACTCTTCAAAGTCAGGCACTTTGAATTTGATCGGAATCTTAACACCGGGAACAAGGCAAAGTTCAGCAGCAGACTTGCCAAACAGATCCTTCCCTCTGAGAGTCTTCAATTCCTTTCGCAACTCAAGGAACTGATCATTCATAGCCTCCATCTTCTCATTAACATCTGGGCCCTCAGACGGCTCAGAATGATAGATGGTGTCGTCTACCCGAGGAATGGTATGCACGACAGGAGGAGCAGCAGCAAGGACCGGGCTAGATGCCGGCATAGAAGCAAAAGTTGGAGCAGGAATATCGGGCATGAAACCCGGAGGCATTCCCCAAGGAAACCCGGCTGGCATGGCATGAGGCGCAAAATGGGCACTAGCAGCTGGCACAGTCGGAGCTACAATTTCTGAAATAACCGTCCTCTGGGCAGGAGTTGCGGGCGGTTGAGCAGGTTGATTCTGAGCAGCAAGGAGTTGCTCCATCAAAGCGCCAAGTCTGGCGACCTCTTCTTTCAATTCACAGTTCTCTTGTTCCAACTGATCCATTACTCTGGCAGAATTGGCTCTTGTATAGTACCGGTGAGTCAGCTTGTCTTCAAAATAAATGAAGAGCACAGAGTTAGGCCACAGACAAGAAGACCAGAACAAGATACCTGCTTATGCAAAATGATGCATGCAATGCTCGTGCATATGTTTTGTTTTATTTTCAAGGAACTCTTAGGGTATTATTTGCAAATTTTGAATTTTTTAAGCATTTAATATCATATGGAAAATATCTCATCAAATGTATTTGAGACAAAGAAGTACAACATTTTTGATCATTACAAAGAGAAAAGGAAAATAAACATCCTATGGATCCCTAGAAGCTCGGGATGCTGGAAGACGAGATGCACAAAGCTTCTTGATCTCTCTCTCATATGCTGCTTCCATATCCGCTTTCTCCTTTGCAAGTCGATCATACTTCCTCTTCCAAAACTTGGAAGACTGAGGAAGCAGAGAAGTCCAAGTATCATTGGGATCGTCGATCACCTGATGCTCGAGAAATTCAATCAGAGCGTCCTTCTCCCTCAGCTGATGAAGCAATTCCTCTCTCTCACGGATCCAAGCATGTGAAAGGTTTTCTTCTCTCAACTCCTCTACATCTTGGGTGGGGAGGGTTGAAGGCCCAGCCACATCCAATGGTGTAGGTCTCGGATGATCATAAGGCATAAGGTATACAGCAGCTCTCTGTCTGACCCAAGAGGTATATGGCTCCAAAGCGATACAGTTCTTCGGACCCAACTCATTCCTACTCTTCTTGCAGATCTTGTGCCAAGCGCGGACAAATCTGGCTTTCAGGCCTTGGGGATCTTTACCCTCCTGAAAGAACACACCTTCTAACAAAATGTTATGGGGTTTATCCTTTAGGGGGAACCCAAGCTGACGACGTGCTAAGATAGGATTGTAGCTGATCCCACCACATGTACCAAGAAGAGACACATTAGGGAATTCACCACAATAATCAATAATCTGCACCGTATCATACACGCGATCATACCAAGAGATATCATCATTAGTGAGAGACATAAGTCTCTAAGACCACCGTAGACATCCCTTGTTCTCCTTGAAAGCAACAGTCTGCGGCAAGTGCGAAATAAACCACTTATACAGCAGAGGCAGACAACACACAATAACTCCTCCACCCTTTGCATTCCTCAGATGCAAAGAGACATAGGCATCACCCAACAGAGTCGGAACGG
Organism: Lathyrus oleraceus; assembly: GCF_024323335.1. NCBI lineage: Eukaryota > Viridiplantae > Streptophyta > Magnoliopsida > Fabales > Fabaceae > Lathyrus > Lathyrus oleraceus. Next base: position 399,838,725 of record NC_066581.1, on the reverse strand, counting down.
GATTAAGAACTGAAAAGATCCTAATGGCGTTCATATCCACAAATTTGTCGATGTTGGGGAATAATACCAATCCATAGATGAGCAGCACAAATAAAGCCTCAAAGGCATCCTCACTCATGGCCTTCCCATACACGGTAGCTTGCGCGATGAGGAAATCGGACGGAAGACCCTGAATTCCACCTTTGGTAGTCAGATTAGCTTTAATCAAAGCTTCATCTATATGCAACAAGTCTGCAATCTCTCGAGCAGTCGGAATACTCTCTAAGCCACTGAACGGCACCTGATCCAGAGTCGGGATCCCAATAAGATGAGAATACTCCTCCAAAGTAGGCAGCAACTGGAAGTTCGGAAATGAGAAGCAATGATACAGAGGATCATAAAACTGAGCCAGAGTACTCATCAATCCCTCATCAACCTGAGTAGTCAACAGAGGCAGAAGCTTCCCATAGCGAGCTTTGAAACCCAAGGGATCTAATACATAAGATGTCAGATTCCTTAACTCTTTCACATCGGGCTGTCTAAAGCTGTACTTCTTTGTATGCCTTTTTGGTCTTTCCATGTCTGAAAATTTTGCAAATAAACCCTTTTAAGTTCCTTGAAAATTTTCTGATTTTTCTGATGACATGAATGCAGATGAATGCATGAATGCATGAATGCAACAATCACACTCAAGGATCAAGCAAGTCACACCAGACAAAGGTCATGGGAAAGCTCATTGTATCCCTAATATCAATCATCCATTTTGGTGGATTATGGTTTTCACCTTATCAACACCCAAGTTCCATTGATATTAACGGTACATGAACCGGCTCAATCATCCTTAATATCAATCATCCATTTTGGCGGATTATGGCTTACACCTTATCGACGCCCAAGTTCCATTGATATTAAGGATATTTGAACGACTCAACCATGAATCACGGGTTTGCTGAGAGTCACGAGCATGGAGTCTCGGTTAAGAACCACCCAAAGGGAGTGTACTAGGGTTTAAACCTGCCAGACATGTTCTACCAGAGGTTCCCATAATCATCGTCCCATCTTTCGGATATCATCGGAGAAACGAATACTCGTATTCCAAAAATATTCTCAAGAGAGACTCTTATGAGTGTAGTATCGTGTAACAATCGTATCAGATCTGACATCTGAACGACCTCCGCACTACGTCCTAAAAATAGGCCAAGATGGGTTTGGTAAACTACGGTCCTTGGCTTCTAAGGCACATGATTGAAAGAATAATGCCTAACCACAAATAACTTGTGTGACATTATTAATCCAACATGACCTCCACCAAGTGAATGGACTCGCAAGTCAACTGGCTAAGGAATACTCCACACCAGTCGACAAGACTATGCCATTCTCCTATCATAAGGTGCACTCGAGTTCGGGTATAGAACTCATCTCACAGAGATCACCAAAGCAAACAACAATTGTATATCAAGCAATTCAAACATTACAATCAATACAGTTATCCCAAATGGTACAAAAATATGTCAAATAACACATAACAAATATCATACAACAATGGTGAAAAGTAGGCAATACAACCAGGGAAGGTTTAATGTTATCCCCAGCAGAGTCGCCACTTTTCTGTAGCGGTGTATTCGTCGTTATATGGTCTATTGATTAAACCATAAGCAAAGTATACAAAGAATCGAGTCGCCACCGCACTTTTATTTATCCAAAGGATTGGCTAAAAAGCGAACAAAAGCCTAAGAAGTTTTACACATAGAAAACTAATGAAAAGATCAGAGAATCTGGGTAAGGGGTAAATTACGCAATGGGAAGGTGTTAGGCACCCATCACGTCCTAGGTACTCCTAGGGAGCCCTTTTCACACTTGTTGTATAAGAAAAAGTTTATTTGTTTATGACATATTGTGCAAACATGAATGGGAAGATGAGAAAAGAATATACAATTTTATTATTTTTATGTTTGAACGGATGAACCCGTTGCCTACGTACCTTCCATGAAAGGTAAGGATCAAAACGCCGTAGTTTGGCTAAAAGATTTCCAAAATATGAATGGGTTCATTTTTAAAACAAGAGCACTAAGGCTTTTCATTACCAATGGGAGAAAACTCAACCTGAATCAACAATCCACCATGCGAGGACGGCTTCAACATACTAGTGAGGGGTTAACCCTAAGTATGGAAGACTTACAATCAACTCACTAAGGATAAGGTAAGATTTACATCAACCACTATGGTAATTGAAACCTATGGCTAATGTATGAAAACTTAACAAGAAGGACAAAGCCATCAAAAACAATTGAATGGGTGTGGTTAACCAATTATGAGTATTTACAAAATATGGTCAAAGTATGATTAGCATTCAATTCAGAAAGAAGTGTTATCAAAAATGAAGTTTGAAAAGTCAAGGACTTAAGGTCCAGGTTTCTAATTTGAAAAGACATGAGAATGTTTGCACAACATGTATTTACAAGTTTTAAAAGTCAACAGGTGAAAAGGGGTTTTGAAGCAAAAAGGATGTGGATGAAGGAATGTAAAACTTCCTAGAGGTTCACCTCTTGAAATCATATAGAAGATGATTCAAGTGTGTCCTTTGGAATAGACAACAATGCACATAACAGGTAAACCAAGTATCAGGCAAAAGTTAACAAAAGCGGATACCGGATGCCAATTACTGGACTTATACCAATCTCCTAAAACAAAGAGGGATACCAGATGCCACTCAATGGACTTACACTAGTCTCCTAAAGCAAACAAAGAAATGATACCGGATGCCAATCAACTGGACTTACACCGATCTCACAAAACAAAATAAAACATGGATATCAGATGCCAATCTATCTGGGCTTACTCTAATCTCCAACAGATGATCATAGGAATACAAATGCCAACAACATGGACTTATAACTGCATCCTCACATACAACAAACAAACAAAAGCAATAAGCAAAGAGGATACAAGTGGCCAATGAAATGGTCTTACACTCAATCCCTTCCAAATCATAGGAACAGAGGCCAACAACTGGACTTATAACTGATTCCTCAATGGGCAAACTCAAACAAATCCCAAGGATATGAAATGATGATCATGCAATAATGAACAATTAATGATGATAAATGCACAAAGGCAAACAAGCAAACATGTACAGATGAAGCAATCAATCAATCAAACAAAGTCATTTAGCACACTCTATATACAAGCAATTAGGCTCAAGCAAGGGTTAGACTTTAAAGTCAACTGGAATGGGGTAAGTGGTGCTCTTAACCTTAACATTGAGAGTTAAGGTGAAGCAGATGAAAGGATATGAGGGGTGTGCCTCATGACTCTTATCCCTGGTCAGGGAGAGCATTGAATGATAGAAGGTGTGGGAGTTCAGAAAGTTGGAACTCTCTCCACAAGTTAATGACTCTATAGATTTTGGGCTTTTACTCACTATGCATCAACACATGTGGTGTGAGCAATGTGAGTGACACACAGAATAGTAGGAGATGGACTACACATCTATTTTGTCTACCAATTGCCTTATCAAAAGGACTTTTCCTGCTTGGGGACAAAGATAAACAATCACAAACATTGCCTCTTAAGGAGGACTTCAGACAGGTGCCTGGCCACATAACAAGCCAGGTCTTCCAGACTACATGAAGAAGAGATGGTATACCTCAATGCTTAAGCTATCAAGCAAATCAAAAGCAAGTTCACAATGAACTATAGCAACTAAGGTACCTTAAAACAATCCAACACAATCAGTATTCAATTCAAAAAAAGAAAGTCAACAGACAACAGACAATCAACTATACACAAGCAATGCATCAAGCAAAGCACAAACTCAACTCAAAGGAGCTGAAAGCATCCTACAAAACAAGTCAAAGTTAGTCCATAACAATCAAACAAACCAACTCAAGTCATATGAATTAATCTCCTTAAAGCCATGTGCTTCTTAACCTGAAAACAAACTCAAACATGAGAAGCAAACCCTTAGGCCAAAGCCTAGGGTCAAAGAAGGAGAAAAAATTTAAAACAGAACATGAAAATTTACAAGAATCAAGATTAATCAATTAAAAACATCATCCAATTGGTCCCATATCAAAAGCATTCATCAAATTCATTCCATAAACAAATCATGTCAAAGCATGCAAGTGGAAAGCTCAATGAAGTAAACAGAATGAACCAATTCAAATCAAATAAAAAATGGCTCAATAAATTCCAAGAACAATCATGTCTAAACAAAACACATCAAAGGATCAACATACCAAAAATCAATGCATTTGGACAAGTATAAGCATATCAATTAAAATCATCAAGTCAAGGTAGGCATAAACAAGCTCAAACAAGACCACAGATGGTGCATCAACTTAAGGCAACCCTAAAACAGAAATGACATAAGATAAATGACTCAAACCAAAGCCCAGACACACTTCAACATGTTAAGAATCAATGTATAAAATTTCAGGCTCATATGATAAGGCCTAAGAATTTCACAAATCATGAAAGTTCAACACTCAACAAAAGTCCAATTATGACTAACCAGCAAAGAAAAATATCAAACAAATTGGAAATGAATCCTAAAATTCTACAAAAATTTACAAGCAATCCTAACATCCAGAAGGAGCATCATGCGAAAATGCAGATCATTTGGCATTAATTTGGCATGGTAAATAAAATCAGAAAATTGGACAAGAAGTGGTGTGACACACATTGTCACACCTCCATTGATCAGCTCATATCTCACAAACCAGAAATGCAAAAATAGCAAACTCAATGCCAAAAGAGCAATCAAAATGTCTACGTTATGCAGGTAAATTTTCAGCTTCATTGGATCAAGCATCATCATTTCACAAACAAAATAGCAAGCAAGGTGCAAGAAGTGACATGCAAGAACAAACCCTAGGCAATTTTTAAATCCAACCGAGCACAAATTCTGGAAAAATATCCATAAAAAAGTAGACATTACAAGGATCATTGCACAAACAATCTCATGTGAATTGGACAATTATTTTTAGAGTTATGATTTTTTGAATGGAAAGAAAAATTAAAAAAAACATATGGAATAAGCATGTGAACATGGAAGGCATATCATGGAAAAATACAAGGCAATTGGATTTTTGAAGGAGCGGGGAATCGAACCACGCTTGCATTCAAATTGCGCGCCCGGTCAAAACGCCGCGTTTCATTTAAATGAAACGCTGGCCAACCAGCAGTCGACACATGGACCAACGCATGGCGCAGAAACACGAATTCACATGCAAACACGGCCAGGAATGGATCAAAACGAATCTGGAAATAGAAACCCTAATGTTCTTCACGTGTTCATCATGTTCATACTCATCAAGAACAAAACATTCCAGAAATTCATGAAATATATACCATTCGATCCGTCTTGCATCACACATCAACAATACATCATTGATTTAACCTAATTCTAATCATATCAAACAAATCGAGCAAAGAAAGTTTCATCCACCAACATTTAAATCAACATAACTTTCTCAAAACTCGATGAAATCAGGAGATCTAAAGTGCAGAATGACCTATGTTCCACGATCTACAAGATGCACATGATAATTACATGAATTAGAGCGATCAAATTCTAACCTCTATGAAGATGTAGAGTTGGATTCGCGTGATTCAAGGCCTGGAAGTGTGAAACAGATGCTCTATGTTGCTTGGATGAATGAATGGAAGCAAGATTTCAGCTCAACAATGCTTGATTCTTCTTGAAATCTCAACTGCCATGGAAATGCACAAAGTTCAACAGCTGCGATTCTTCAAGAGTCCTTCACAATCTTGCTTCAACAGATCTTTAACTATACCTGTAGAGGATGAATAAACCAAGAACAAAGCAAAAGCTACCAAGAAAATTGATGAAAAAGTTGAGAGAATTTGAGATGAAAAATTTTGGATCTGAGTTTGTGAAGTTGTTGTTGTGATTTTCTGTTAGGATTAGGAATATATACCCTCTGCTAATCAAGTCCTTAATCATCATTAGCCAAATGCAAGATGGATTAGTGAAATGAGCATGTTTATGCAAAATGGCAAAAATACCCTCATGCATATGCAAGGCAATGGAACAGTGCGAATTTCACTTGAAACAAGTCTTAAAATCTGTTTTGAGGCAAATGGAATTGGTTTGAAATGAAAATAATGCACATTTTTCAAATTCACATTTTCCCACCAAAATTCAAAATGAAATCAAGTGAAAAATGCACTTTTTTTTGTGATGAGAATTAGTGAAATATGATGCATGATTATGATAGTAGGTATCAAGAGTGAAATGCTCCAAAAAGAACCACATGATTTGGCCTTTTGATGCAAAAGTTATGCCTTGTTGAAGTTCAAAATCCATTGACAATGATTTGATCATAACTTGCCAACCACACATGAGAAATGGATGTTCTTGGACTTTTTGGAAAGGTGCGAGCAAGATCTTCAACTTTCATGTTGGGAAAAATCTGATTTTAAGCTTGGTTGATGATGTAAAGTTGAGGAGAAGACCTTTCCATTTTTGGCAGTTTGAAATTACAGGTCACTTACTATTTTTGGAAACTTTCCATCTGACCTCAAATCCTCCAATGTTGATGTTTGACATGTTATATGAGACTTGTATGGACATGAATAAGGTCTCTCAAACCATCTCCCACCTTCAAATCCATGATCAAATGCACAGTTGACTGATGTTGACTTTTCTAGGGTTTCAGCTGACCTAGCTATGCTCTAATGAAATCCAAACCTCTTCCACTTGAGATCTTGATTCAAAATGATGTCATGGTTCATATGAACTCTTGATGAATGATCAATGGTGCCCAAATTCTTCAGAATGGCCACCATCTATGGCTCAATGAATGCCTTTGACTGGCTTGAGCTAATGGTTGCTTCATCTGCAAGTAACAAGGTTAGATGACAATATTTTTGTACTTTTGGTTAATAAACAAATGAAAAGCAATGATATACAAATGCTAAACATGCTTAATGATCAAGAACCACACTCAAAAGATGACCCACCCACAAGGAGGGGAAGCAAGGTGCACAATGATCCTTGAGGCAATGATATGATGTGATATGATGCCATGAGGGATCTTAGGGATAAAATTGGGGTCTTACAAATACCATGAAAGGGGGAAGACTTACAATCTCACTAACTAGAATGATATGCCTTTTATGTCACAAATTTAGCGCTATGTTAAACAATAGTAATTGGACTTATGTATAAGTCACAACTATTTGAGATCGGGCAATAGAATTTTGGTGCTAATGCATCTTAGAGCCATAGTATAATGAACTATGCTCATGAAACATACCACACACAAAAAGAATATGCAAAAGAGGTGGCCTAATCTCATCCATACTCATGTTAATTTTTCAATCAACTAGCTTTAGGACTTTGAGATATCATAGGCCAAATGAGATGAATGCATAAAAATGGGAATAAGATGAAGAGGGAGGGGAATAGATCAAAACGCAAATTGATCAAAGGAGTATTTTTATCAAATTAATATCATCCATTCATTTTGGGAGATGGAATGTATATTCCATCAATCCGCTAAATCCAATGATATTAACTTGACAAAGTCAAATCAACCTTGACCAAGACCCAACAACAAGAGTCAAACTCAAACAAGTCATCACAATTGGTCAACAAAATTATTTGGCATTTATTCAAATTAAAAATACTAAAATAATGCATTTAAATTAAATATGGTTTGTCGAATTCCGAAAACCTCATCAAAACACCAAATAAATGGCCATGAGATTTATCATAGGTCAAACAAGGTCAAAGGACCTTGGAGAAAAAAATTTCAGAAATTTTAAAGACTTAAAAGTATTTTTAAACAATTAAAAACAAATGAAAAATCAATTAAATTATGAAAAATATTAATAATGATCCAAAAAATAATTTTAATTCAGAATATGAAAGAGGAAAATTTTTGAAAATTTTTGGTGAAACTCTCATATTTTTTGGATCAATATTAAAATTAAATTGAATTAATGAAAATCAAAGGAATAAAAATTAAAATCAGAAAATCAAAAAAACATGGACCACTTGATCTCCCTCATTAATTGAGGTGGCAGATCAAGTGGCCACCATCGCGTGTTCCATGGTCCGCTGCAGTCAACGCGACATAGGCTTGGTATTTAAAAGCAACGTACGAGATTAAAAAAATTTGAACCAGATCAATGGCTCTGAACACATCCAGCACATCGCCAGCGTCCAAAGGTCGGTCATCTTCTCCGATGACCCTGGTCGGACTGGTTCACTCATCACCATCAAGAAAATGAAAAAGGAGGACATGATTTGAAATAAAAAATGGCGTAGAGCACGAATCTGACCTCAATTTTAACTAACTCTACATATATAGAAAGATATGAGGAGTTGAATTTTGAGGTGTGTCAACTGAGTTGCTTCAATTTGACCTCTAAGCAACTCAATCTTCTTGCCTATATTGGTAGGACTTCAGACAACCAAAGATCCAAGAGAATTGGGTGGAATTGAGAGAGAATCGAAGAGATGAAATTTTCTGGAAAATACCTTCAATGCAGGTCTGGATCACTTGTTCTTACTTTGGCTCGTGCTTGATCTTGTTCAGAATGCTTGCAGAAGTAGATTAGAATGCACAAAATGTCTTGGATCCCTGGAGTTTTGAATCTCAAAACAGTGAGAATTCAACTCAATTTCCAAAGGAAATTCTCAGTATTATCCTCTCAAATGGAAGGGTTAGGTGTTTGGGATCAAACCTGGCGCGAAGGGGTTCCCAATTCTGAGCATATGGAGCTCTATTTATAGCTGGATCATGTGATATTTGCACCTTCCAAATGACTTTCCAATATTAACAATAAGTGATGCATGTGTGCATGGGCGTGTACAGGCCCATGAGATCATTCCATTTAATCCACAATTGAGTGTGAGCAAGTCTGAAATCAACTTGGAATGCAAGGCAATTGTACATAGCTGTTTGAAGTTTGATCCTTGCCAATTCATGATGCAATGTTCATGCCATGCGTAGCCCTATCAATTCTTTTCCAAAATGGATGAAATTGGACTTTTTGGAAAAGATAGATCAAGAGGAACAACTTTCATGTTCAACACTTTTTCATTTGAAGCTTGGAACATGAGGAATTTTGAGGTGGAAGTTTGGAAATTTCAACATGTTGAAATTTTTTCTAAGTGTCAAGCCATATATCTCAATGTTCCACCTTGGTTAACTTTTTATGTGAGCTTCAAATGAGAAAAGTGTCTTCATCAAAGTTGTAGCTATTTCAAAGACCCTAAAAATTGTCACAAATTTCATGTCATTTGGATTTGAAATGAAAGAGTTATGCATTTTTGAAGTTAGGAAAAATCACTTGTTCAATGGTATAGGTAAAAAATGACCGATAATGTAACCTCATATCACATGCTCATAATGCAACTTAGAAATCTTTCATCTCATAAAAATTGAGCAAGTTATGGCCTTGGGAAGTTGACTTTCAAATTAGGGTTTAGACAAAATGACCTATAATGTTTCAACATAGAAAATGATTTTCAAAGCAAAACTAGCTCTAGGTATCAACATAAAAGTTATTTGGAAGGTCATTTAGAGTAACTTTTATCTTAGAATCATTTTCATATGGTGAAAAGTGTAGGAGATAGGGTCTAGAGAGACCCAGTTTTAATTAGATGAATTCATCTGGCCAACCACCATCAACCAACTTGTTAACCTTCAATTCTCTTGACTTTATTGGCTCATGGTAGATCATATATGCATAAGATGATGAATTTTGAAGTGTCCCTTGAGAAATTTAATCAATTGGTAAGATAGCTTGTTGGAGAAGTTACTCAAGATACCTAGTAAAACTAGGGTTTTCAAGGCAAATCACCTTTAAACTCTTGAAGAAAACTTGATCAATATAACATGTAGGAATCAATGGAACTCATATATGATGCTCATAACCATTCTTGGATCAATTCATGGTTGTGCTCTTTGTCATGAGGGTCTCAAACCCTAGATATGAACTTGATAGATCAATGGAGATTACGCCCTACCTTCAAAAGAGTTAAGCAAATGCAAAGACATATTTTTGTATTTTGGTTAGTAAAATGATAATATACAAGTATGATACAATCACATAGTGCTTGATGATCTCTCCCAAAACTAACCCAATGAAAGAGGGGTAAGGAGGATGCCAAGGTATGATCCCAATGCTAATGCATATGATGAAATTGCATGAGGGATCTTAGTGTCAAAATTGGGGTCTTACAACTGCCCCTATTTAAGGACATTCTAATTGAGGAGGCGAAGGTTAAAATCTTCATGTCGACTCAGTAGAATGGGCTTAAATAACAACATATGGAAACAAATTTTGGTCCCTAAGAGACCTCATGATGCAAATGGTATGAATGCAAAAGTTAATGCTTTGTGGGGAAATATTGCCACATAGGAAAAGAAATCAGAGAGACCGAAAGTCCACAGGAGTATAACATATTTCGTAAGGAAAAATTCACTGGAGAGACAAAGAATCTGGGGGGGGAAAAGGAGTTATGCGTAGGCCAAGCTATGACTTAAAACTACTGGGGGGGGGGACTCGAGGAATTCCATACAAACATGGAAAGACTCAGCCAGGGAAACAACAACATCTGCAGGGGATACGAGTAAGTCAGGATAAAACTGAAGTACTTGAATCATGCAGGCAAAGCGATTTCACTAAGGAAATGCGCACTCAACTCGACTGGGGAAGAAATAAACTTCAACACAGGAGGAGTAAAAATCTATTATCTACTACCTATTACTGGGTGAGGAGATAATAAAGATTTGACAGAGAGAACATCTGTCATCGGTTAGGATGAACATATCAAGGATGACTCGCTGGGAACCAACAAAAAGGAATATTCATTACCGGTTACTGGGTAAGAATAGCCTTGTTGGGGAAAACTGCAGAAAATAGGATTTACAACTACCAGTTACTAGGCAGAAGACCAAGGGTGAGAATATCCGTCATCGGTTAGGATGAACATATCAAGGATAAACTCAACAGGGAAGAAAATTCGGCATCGGTTAAGATGAACATATCAAGGATAGACTTGCCTGGGAATGTCAAGGAGGATATCCGCTATCAATTAAGATGAACATATCAAGGATAAACCAACTGAATAAAAAGTAGGAATTACATCTATCGAATGCTGGATAGAAGACCAATCAAAGAGAAAATCCGTCACCGGTTAGGATGAACATATCAAGGATAGACTCTGAGAGGGGAGAAAATAGGAATTACATCTATCAGTTACTGGATAGAATACCAAGAGAGAGAATCTATCACTAGTTAAAGTGAACATATCAAGGATAAACTCTGCGGAGGGAACAAAAGCAAGATTTACAACTACCGGTTACTGGGTAGAAGACCGCAAAGAGAAGGAAACCCGTCATCGGTTAGGATGAACATATCAAGGATTAACTCTCTGTGAAACAAGAAAAGGGATTACAACTACCTTTTTACTGGGTAGAATTCCAAAAGGTGAGAACATCCGTCATCAGTTACGATGAACATATCAAGGATAAACTCAGGGGAGAGAAAGATATTTGTCACCGATTAGGGTGAACATATCAAGGATTAACTCTCTGAGGAATAGATCCACTAGGGACTCTACTAAGGAGAAAACAGGGATACTTTTGCCGGGTATTGGGCAAGAAGTAACAAACTAAGAAGAATATTACCAGTTACTGTGCAATAAACTCTCAGGATACTCGAAGCATCTATCTAGGTAAGAGCTAGAAAGAAAAAATCAATCAAGACTTAACCCAATGAGGATATAACTCAAGGGGAGTGATTCCATCTAGATAAACAACTGGAAAGAAAACTGAAGTAATAATCGTCCACGAGGAAACAAACTCAATGGGGAAGAGGAGAAAGGTTAAAGTCTTTCTGCCTAATGGGCTGACGCTCTACAATTGAGGGAGGACAGACACCAAAATTTGTATGGGGATAAAGTACCGCCATAGAGAGAATGAGAATCTCAACAAGTTAATCGGATATGAAGATGCAAATATGCAAATTATGAAATTATATGAATGTATATGTACATGTATATATATGATGATTATGTTGACAAAACGATCACGAAGGATAAAAAGGTGTCACAAAGAATTTTAATCATCGGTAAAATCCATGGTCAATCCAAAAAAAGAGGGAGACAACTGGTGGAGAATAGAGAAATCAACAACCCAAGGGCCCAAAACTAGCCGAGGGAGGAGATCTGCCGAGGAGAGGCGAAGTTATCGAGTCTGCAGGGAATTTTAGGTCAACACCATATCGAATGGGAGACAACCATGCAGAAGATAAACACAAAACAGTTTCTCAGAAACCAGGAGGAAACTCTAACTGGGAGCGAGTCGGATGGCGACTGGTGGGGAAACCAATGCGATCTACTGGGGAAAAGATCTTACTCTGCTGAAGATCAACCCTGTTGGTGAATACAAAAACACTGCCGGGAAATAACACACCGTAGGGTACTGAATCAACCAACTTAGCTGGGAAAAAGAATCGAAACTCCGCTAGGGAACAAACACTCCACGGGGAAACCGGATCAACACAAACAACTAGGGATACCCGAAGGGTCAACTGCTTGGGGAACCTCTGATGCTTAACACTTAAGGACTTGCTGCTTTTTCAAGTATTGTTGATAATTCCTTTTAATTGCTTTAAAAATTTCTTGTTTTTATATGTTTTAAGAAAAAGATTTTAATTTTAAAAAAAATTTAATTTTCAAAATGATCATAATAAAATTTAAACTACTGGTTGAAGTAAATAAGAGTAGAAACAATTGGATAAAAGCTCAACTTTATTTAATGGGATGGTAGTCTGTAAATGACAAGATTCCATAGATTTTTACAAGGTTGAAAAATGGTAATTTACATGGAAAAGGGTTACATTGAATACAAATGATCCTTAGTCCTTATAACAACTCTTGATATCCACTGTGCTCTTGACCGCTGCTGGGATGATGAATCGATGTCAACCCTTGTGCTCAACAAAGTCTCCAAAACTGGACGATCAACAGACTGCAGTTACTTGCCATAATCCCTAAATTTTGCATAAGTTTCCCCAAAGTGGGGTATTCAACTTATCGGGAAATCTTCTTTGTTTTTTTATGTCTCTAATTTTTTCCTGGATCGCCCTTTCGTGTTTTCAATCCACCGAGACGTACTTTTTTGCCTAAGCCGCCCTTTTGGGTTTTCAACTTAGCGAGCTGTTCTTTTCTTTTTAGGCGAAGTATTTCTTGACTGCATCTGCATTCACGGGACGAGTGAACTCTTTACCATCCATAGTTGTAAGAATCAAAGCACCGCCTAAAAAGGCTCTCTTAACAACATATGGGCCTTCATAATTGGGGGTCAATTTCCCCCTAGAATCTGGTTTGAAAGAAAGGATCTTCTTGAGCACAAGGTCACCTTCTCTGAACACACGAGGTTTGACCTTCTTATCAAAAGCTTTCTTCATTCTCTGCTGATATAACTGACCATGACACATGGCAGTCAATCTCTTCTCTTCAATCAAATTCAGCTGATCAAACCTGGTCTGACACCATTCAGCTTCAGTAAACTTGGCTTCCATAAGCACACACAATGAAGGAATCTCAACCTCTACGGGGAGCACTGCTTCCATACCATACACAAGTGAGAAAGGGGTCGCCCCTGTTGAAGTGCGGACGGATGTACCATACCCATGCAAAGCAAACAGGAGCATCTCATGCCAATCCTTGTACGTGACAACCAATTTCTGGATAGTCTTCTTAATGTTCTTATTCACAGCTTCAATAGCCCTATTCATCTTGGGTCTATAGGGAGAAGAATTATGATGTGCAATCTTGAAGTCTTTACAAAGAGCTTCCACCATAGTGTTATTCAAGTTCGATCCATTGTCAGTAATGATCTTGCTTGGCACACCATAACGGTATATGATCTAATTCTTGATAAACCTCACAATAACTTGCTTGGTCACATTTGCATACGATGCCGCTTCAACCCATTTGGTGAAGTAGTCAATTGCCACCAAAAATGAAACAATGTTCATTCGAAGCTTTGGGCTGAATCATCCCAATCATATCAATTCCCCACATGGAGAAGGGCCATGGGGAAGAGATAAAATTCAAAAGTGTCGGAGGAACATGAATCTTATCAGCATAAATTTGACACTTGTGACACTTCTTCACAAATTTGCAACAGTCATATTCCATTGTCAACCAATAGTAACCTGCTCGAAACATCTTCTTCGCCATTGCATGTCCATTGGAATGAGTACCAAAGGAACCTTCATGCACTTCAGTCATCAACAAGTCTGCTTTGTGTCTATCACACATCTGAGCAAAACCATGTCGAAGTTTCTCTTGTACAGTATATCACCATTCAAGTAGAAATTACCGGCTAATCTTCTCAAAGTCTTCTTATCTTTCAAAGATGCCTCCGTGGGAAAATCTGACTTTGGAGGAAACATTTAATGTCATAATACCATGGCTTCTCGTCTTTGATTTCTTCAATAGCGAACACATGAGCTGGCCTATCAAGACGCATCACAGATAAATTGGGAACTTCATTCCAATAATTTACCACAATCATCGATGCCAATGTTGCAAGAGCATCTGCCGTCCGGTTTTCATCTCGAGGGATATGATGAAACTCAACCTTTGTAAAGAAAGTTGAAATCCTCCTCGCATAATCTCTATATAGTATTAAACCGGGTTAATTTGTCTCCCATTCACCTTTGATCTGATTCACAACCAAAGTTGAATCTCCAAAGACATCCAAATACTTGATTCTGAGATTCATGGCCTCTTCAAGCCCCATAATGCAAGCTTCATATTCTGCCATGTTGTTTGTACACTTGAAAGTCAGTCTAGTTGTAAATGGTAGATGCATACCTTGAGGAGTAATAATCACTGCCCCAATGCCATTTCCATATTGATTAACAACTCCATCAAATACCAGGCCCCAATGGGAACTAGGTTCTGGCCCTTCTTCAAGCAATGTTTCATCACAATCTTTCATTTTCAAGTACAAAATCTCTTCATCAGGAAAATCGTATCGTACTGACTGATAATCTTCAATTGGTTGGTGAGCCAAATGGTCAGCCAAGATACTACCTTTGGTCGCTTTCTGAGATCGGTATTCGATATCATACTCTGGTAACAACATCTGACCACGGGAAATCCTCCCAGCTAAAGCAGGCATCTCAAATATATACTTGATTGGATCCATTTTGGATATCAACCAAGTGGTATGATTCAACATATACTGACGCGGACGCTTAGCAGCCCAAGCCAATGCGTAATAAGTTTTCTCAAGTATAGAATATCGAGTCTCACAGTCAGTGAACTTCTTACTGAGGTAGTAAATTTCAAATTCTTTCTTTCCAGTCTCATCTTGTTGACCAAGAACACAACCCATACTGTCTTCAAGCACAGTTAAATACATGATCAATGGTCTTTATTCAACAGGCGGAGACAAAATCGGAGGCTCAAGCAGATATTCTCTGATATTGTCAAAAGCTTTCTGGTAGTCTTCGGTCCAATCACAAGACTGATCTTTCTGAAGAAGCTTGAATATAGGCGGACATGTGGCAGTCATGTGGGAAATGAATCTGGAGATATAATTCAAACGGTCGAGAAAACCTCTGACTTACTTCTCAGTTTTGGGCGCAGACATCTCTTGTATTGCTTTGACCTTGGAAGGATCAACTTCAATGCCTTTCTCGCTGACAGTAAAGCCCAACAAATTACCAGAACGAACACCAAAAGTACACTTATTGGGATTCAAGCGGAGTTTATACTTCCTCAAATGTTGGAATAACTTCAACAAATGCTCAACATGTTCCTCTTCATCAATTGACTTAGCAATCATGTCATCGACATAAACTTTAATCTCTTTATGCATCATATCATGAAAAAGAGTAGTCTTTGCTCTTTGGTAAGTTGCACCGACATTCTTTAAACCTAAAGGCATCACTCTATAACAGAATGTTCCCCAGGGTGTAATGAATGTGGTCTTCTCCATATCTTCGGGTGCCATCTTGATCTGATTATATCCGGAAAATCTATCCATAAACGAAAAGACTTTGAATTTAGCAGTATTGTCTACCAACATATCAATGTGTGGCAGAGGGAAATCATCTATCGGATTGGCTTTATTCAAATCTCTATAATCGATACACATGCCAACTTTTCCATCCTTCTTTGGCACAGACACAATATTGGCCACCCATTGCGGATACTCAGCGGTCACAAGGAAACCGACATCAATCTGCTTCTGCACTTCCTCCTTGATCTTCACAGCCATATCAGGATGTGTTCTTCTCAACTTCTACTTGACTGGCGGGCATTCTGGCTTCAACGGAAATCTATGCTCCACAATCTCATAATCCAAACTAGGAATGTCTTGATAGGACCAAACAAACACATCTAAATACTCTCGAAGAAGATCAACCAACCCCTTCTTGACATCTAAACACAGGCGAGACCCAATCTTGACTTCCTTCACATCATCCTCGGAATCCAAGTTGACTAGCTTAATCTGCTCTTCGAATGGCTGAATGGTTTCTTGCTCAAGAAGACGAGATAATTCATCACTCACTTATACATCACTTTCCTCCTCGGCCTCAAACACAAGGAATTCAAAATTTGGAGAAGGAGAAGGATCATTGTATTCAATGGGGTTAGGAACCAACCTGCATAATGATTTGATATTTTGATTTTAGAGAAGTGAATTTGTGACCAAATACTATGCAGATGGACAATTATATTATTTATTTATGTTTTTTGTGATTACCATTTTCAGAATAAAACAAAAAGTAAAACAAGACATCATAAATGTGGATGAATATAATTAATTTTATTAATGATCAATTTGAAAATGCCCAACAATGTTCACTTCTCCCTTAGGCATAGGGGAAGGATTTTGAAAACATATAAAAGTAATTACTTAGATCGATGAAAAATAACAGGAACATCAACATCAGTCCAATTGTCACAAGCCTTTCCATGCGTCACAAAATTGGTGCAATCTTCCTCTTCGTCATCCTCTAGCACATCATCTAAGTGTTGTTCATTTCCATGAAAGAACCCTCCGCTACGGAAGCTAAATTGCATATCTTCAGTCCTTGCAGTTGATGAACCTTTTTGGAACCCCAAACTGGTTCTGCCTTTGTTGTCGGAGACCTCTACCATGCGCCCCCACTGATTAACACTGCCTTATTCCACAGTCTTCTTAGCATCTTTCAATGAGGACATAGGTGCCCCAACTCTCTTTCAGCAGTAATAGATAAGGCCTGGAACGGAGTTCCAACCTCATCCTCAGCTTCCACGTAAGAGAAAGATGACAAATGGTTAACCAACAGTGCCTTTTCTCCACCCACAATCACTAGCTTGCCATTCTTCATAAATTTGAGTTTCTGGTGTAAAGTGGAGGTAACAACTCCTGCCTCGTGAATCCATGGCCTTCCTAACAAGCAACTGTAGGCTGGGTGGATATCCATTACTTGAAAAGTAATCTGAAAATCACTCGGACATATTTTAACTAGAAGGTCCACTTCACCAATAACTGTTTTGCGCGAACCGTCAAAGGCCTTGACGATTACACCACTATACCTCATAGGTTCTCCTTGATAAGATAGCTTTGATAGAGTCGACTTCGGAAGCACATTCAGTGACGACCCAGTGTCAACAAGCATATTTGACAAAGCATCCTCTTTGCAATTCATAGAAATGTGAAAAACCAAATTATGGTTCCTTCCCTCCTCAGGGAGTTCTTCATCACAGAAGCTAAGATTATTACAAGAAGTGATGTTGGCCACGATATGATCGAATTGGTCTACTGTAACATCATGTTCTACAAAATCTTGTTCTAGAACTCTCTATAGTGCTTCTTTGTGCGCTTCAGAATTCATGAGCAGAGACAACACCGAGATTTTTAAGGGGGTTTGAAGCAGCTGCTCCACCATATTGAACTCACTCCTTTTGATCAAACGAAGTACCTCATCATCATCGTTGGCCTTCAAATTATTAGATTCACCAGACTTACCCTTTGAAACACTAACTGGATCTTCAATAGGCACTTTCACCTTCTTACTCACAACTGACTCTTCCTTATCCTTTGGGAACACCGACACAAACACACGACCACTGCGGGTCACGTTGGTAATATCAACAATGCTCACCACAAAGCTAGTCGTAGGCAACAGAACGTCTTGACCACCCTTGATCATTGTAGCATTATACTGATACGGACAAGCTTTATCAGATGAATATGGGACTGGGCCCGCCAACCGTATTACCAACGGCGATACTTATCTATTGCTGACATTGTTACTATTGTTGCTATCGTATTGGATTACCAATCTCTCTGGCTGCTTGAAAACGGGCACTATGACATTCACATCGTCATCTACATGACGGGATTGAAAAATTTGAATCATGCCTTCATCCATCAATGGCTGGATGTCCCTTTTCACAATTTCACAACCCCTCGGGTTAACACTACAAACAGCACAACCATCATGGTCATGCTCACAATCACTTACCAAACAAACATCCTTATGCATCTGCACCCAGGACCTTCTGATGAAATGCACATCAAAAACTTTAAACTCTCCAGGACAACCATCCACCATATTCACAGAAGAGTTCCCATGGGTGGATAACGGATTTGCTTTCACATTCGGCACACGGTCTTCAAAAGACACCATTCCACTCTTCATCAGATTTTGAACCTCATACTTGAGTGGGTAGCAGTTTTCGATATCATGTCCGGGTGCTCCTTGGTGAAAAGCACAACGGAGCTCAGGTTTGTACCACCAAGGAAGTGGTTCTGGAATCTGTGGCGGGTATCTTGGTTGAATCAGGTTCTTGAGAACCAAAGACGGGTAGAGTTCTGCATAAGACATAGGAATCGGGTCGAAAGAGACCTTATTCCTCTCAAAGTTTTGTTGATGATGATTTTTGTTGGTATTGTTGTTGTAGGTGTTTGCTCGTTGTTGCGGTTGTTGTTGTTGACGTTGTAGTTGTTGCTGAATTGGTGTTGATTGTTGATTAGAAAATACAGGGATAACGGAAGATACTTGATGGTGATGTTGACGGGATGTTGGATTCCTTCTGATCTGAGGCCTCCTCTGCCTCCCACTGCTTACTGCATTCGCTTTATTATCCTTCTTCTTGTTGTAACTACTGCCATACCTCTTGCTTGTCGATGTGTCATATTTTGACAAACGTCCCTCTCAGACTCCTTCCTCAAGTCTCATCCCATGTTTACCATTTCGGTAAAGTCACCGGGGGCACTAGCAATCATTCGTTCATAATAAAATGAACTCAGGGTCTTCAGAAATATCTTTGTCATCTCTTTTTCCTCCAAAGGAGGAGTGATCTAGGCAACCAATTCCCTTCATCTCTGCGCATACTCTTTAAATGTCTCTTTATCTTTTTGAGACATAGACCTCAACTGGTCTCTATCAGGCGCCATGTCCATGTTGTACTTATACTACTTGACAAAAGCCTCTCCCAGGTCATTAAAAGTGTGAATGCTTGCACTATCCAATCCCATATACCATCTGAGTGCAACACCGGTCAGATTGTCTTGGAAATAATGGATTAACAGTTGATTATTATCGGTATGAGTAGACATCTTGCGAGCATACATCACCAGATGACTGAGTGGACAAGTATTCTCCTTATATTTTTCAAAGTCAGGCACTTTGAGCTTCACCGGGATCTTAACATTGGGCACTAAACATAACTCAGCAGCACTCTTCCCAAACAAGTCCTTACCTCTCAACGTCTTCAATTCCTTGCGCAGCTCAAGATACTGATCTTTCATTTTATTCATTTTCTCGTAGACATCCGGATCCTCAGACGGCTCAGAGTGATAAATGGTGTCCTCTACATGAGGTAAGGTGTGCACAACGGGAGGTGGTACTGACATGACGGGGCTAGAAGTCGGCATGGAAGCAAAAGTAGGCGCAAAACCTTCAGGCACAAAGTTGGACGGCATTCCCCACGGGAATTCGGCAGGCATAGTGGGTGCAAAATGAGCGACAACAAAAATCATGGTAGAGGTAGCCACCTCTGAAATAACTGTCCTCGTAGGAGGAGTTGCAGGCGATGGAGAAGATTGACTATGAGCAGCAAGAACTGACTCCATCATGGAAGTCAGGCGGGCGATCTTGTCCCTCAGCTCTCTGTTCTCTTGCTCTAGATGCTC